>NW_027192653.1:0-652696 GCF_949987515.2 Delphinus delphis | reverse complement strand
CTCATAAAACAACAAGAGTGTGTCCCAAAAGAGTAGACTACTGCTTGCAGGACTTACTGCACCCAGAGGGGAGCTAATAATCTTGGCGGGGGAACAGTATACCACACTGTCACCATAGAAAAGCCTACAGACACCGTGATGATGGTGGCCAATAAGACCGGCTGGACTCCTGTTTACTTCAAAAGGCTGTTGACTCAGTAGCCATCATGGTCCTTGGTCACCACTGACCCTGGACTGTCTGGGAGTTGAGCGGGCAGGGCTCTGACACCTGGTGCTGTTTGTACGTTAATTCAGGGGCCTAACTGAAGAAAGCGCAGACTACTGGTCAGAGCATCTAGGCTGGCAGAGACGGTCAGCCTAAGGTGGCCGAACAAATGTGGGGCGGGGTGAAACCGGCCCCCACAGCGTCTCTGCACATCTCTTTCCTGGACCCTTAAAGGTCATTAGAATCTATAACACTTCCAATGCTGGTGCTCAGGTGGACGAGCAGGGAGGCAGGGGTCCTGGGGACAATCAACGTCACCGGGAGGCTGCTGGGGAGAAGCTCTGACCCTCGCCCCAGGGTATGAGGGCTCCCAACTCAGCACTCAGCAGTTACAGAAGAAGGGTCTGCACCCTCAGCACTCCAAGAATGAGGAGCGGGACAAAAGGCAGAGGAGGGGTTTGTCCCCAGCAAAGCCCATTAAAAATCCCTGGGAGATAAAAATAGAATCTGGGCAATAAAGTCAAGTCTAACCTTTTTTATCCTTTGTGCTTTGTCTAATTTCACGTGCTCCTAGGGTCCCGCATGCAGAGGTTCCACACCCGGCACTTCAGACCAGATTTCCTAGTGCAGAATGGCTGGGTCGACACCTCAGCTCCTGGGGCCCAGTGCAGACTCCACGATATAGAGCCTGAGCTACAGCCAACCCGGCCCTCGAGAGCTCCGCCGCCTCCCTCCCTCCCACTGACTCTGACAGGATCTCTACACAGCAGCCCAGCCCACAGCCCACGGGGTAGTGCATGCTCTCACCTCTCCATTCTCTGATCAAAATATAAAGTTTCCTTTGCTTGTGAACCAAACTCAGTCTCGATCTGTTGGCCCCAATGACACTGGGCAGGGGGACACTTGTTGGGGTCCACTCTGGAGGATCAGTAACAGAAATTGAGACTATTGTAACCTCAATGAACAGATGTGTGAGCCAAACTGTAGTTAACATAGAACAGTGTATAAGGCTCGGGTAAAATAAGATGTTTTTAACACTTCCATTTGATATTTCCATCACTTTTTATAAGCAAGTTCAGTGAAAAGGTTTGTCTTATTTGTCAGGTCAATATTAGAGAAACGAAGTGATTTCTTTCCAAGGATGTACAGCTAATAATCTTGGTTAAACCTTCAATCTTGTTTTAAATGCTTTTCCATTGAAAATGATACCTCTCTTTCAGCTCCCCCATTTCTGAGAAGTATAAAATCTTATAATTTATTATTACCAAAGGGGAAAGGTGGGAGGAGGGATAAATTAACAGTTTGGAATGAACACATACACACTGCTATGTATAAAATAGATCATCAACAAGGAACTACTGTATAGCACAGGGAACTACACTCAACATTTTGCAATAACCTATAAGGGGAAATAATCTGAAAAAGAATAGATATTTTTATTGACATCATCTATCAATGACAGTTAAAGTGTAGCCTAAGGGAAGCTGGTGGTGAGTGCTTCTGACCCTGAAGACTTCAATCATCTAAAGTTTGGACTCTGCCTACTTCCCAAGGCCCTTAATGAACATATGTGTAGCCGTAGCTTAAAAACTTCCCCAGTTTGGGTTTCGGGGAGACACTGATTTTGAAAAAGCCCTGGTGTTCTCCTTACATGAATGGGACTCTTCCTACTGCTAAAACATGTCTGTCACACCCAGAGGATGGTATACCGTCTGATCGGGAAGAGTTTGGAAAAGGCATCTCATCTCCTCATCTCCTGGTGCTCGGGTTCACCCCTCCAGCGTCTTTACTAACAGTCTCCCCACTTGGAGATGTCAGCACTGTCAACATCCTGTTGCGTACAGTTTGGAATTTGTCCAGAGGATGAAGCGGAAGGATGAGGAACAATGAGAGACAAGTCCTAGGTGTTCAGACAGGCACATGTCACTCTAATTTCCAATCAGGAAGACGAATTGACCAAAGGCTAGGGTTGCCCATGGAAACAGTATAGGGCTTGAGGAAATCCCGCTGCTTTGTGGCCAGTTCCCATAAACACGAGTTGAACAATGGAACTCAGGGGCAGTAAAATTCACAAAACTGCAGAGTTGAAAATATCCATCACTGAAAAATGTCTTGAGGAAAGTCAGAGAAAAGGACTTGTAAGCAAGGGAGAATGGCAGGAAAGGGATTTGAGGAGGTAGAAAGGACTCGCCATTAAGCACAAGAAAAGGAGCTGAACATTGCCAACATTGCAGTTGGCCAAAAAGGGTGTATGCGTTCTTTTCTGTATATATTCAAGAAAAGGGCATACACTTTTTTAGCCAACCAAACAGGTGGGCACTGGAAGTCAATACTACAAAAGATATCACTTCGCGTCAGTCAGAAGAGCCATCCTCATAAAGCGTAAACAACAGAAATGCAGGACAGGGCAACGAGAAGAGGGAGCCCTGTGAGACTTATAGTGGAAATGTATATTGCCAACGGCCATTCTGGAGAAGTGTATTGTGTTTACTAAAGCATCTAAAAAATGAGCTACAGAGCATAGGGCACTTGCACTCATGGGCGTATATCTTGGGAAAAACAAAAATAGAGAGGACACAGGCACCCCAATGTTTACCCCCTCTCTGTTTAAAAGATCCTCGACTAGGATATAACTTAAATGTCTCTGGAGGGAAAAAATGGATAGAGATGTGGTACTTAGGTAGAGTGGAATATTATTCAGCCTGGAAATCAATGAAATATGGCCAGTTGTAACAACTCCGGAGGAGTTACGTATGATCATTCTAAGTGACAGAATTCAAAAAGAAAAAGACACATATCATAAGATATCACTTAAAGGTGGAATCCAAAATGGCTACACATGAAATAAATTACAAAACAAAAATATAGTCAAATATGTAGAAAACACGCATAAGGCTGCTAAACGGGAAAGGTGGGGAGGGGTGAGGCATCATCCAGGAGGTTGAAATTAGCAAAGATACCATTCCAAATACCAAACTGATAATCAACAAGGCCTACACGGTAGCTAAAAGAACTGCACTCAGCACACTCAAGTCACCGGAAAAGAATATATACGACTGGTAAGAATCTGAAAAAGAATTTATTGATGTCTCTCTGTACGCGAATCAAGTGGATGTACAGCAGCAAGAAACAGAGCTTTGAAAATCAGCTGTAACCAATATAGTAATAAATTGAAAAAAATAAACGACAGAGAGACAGAGAAAACCTCTTACAACTTTTCCTCAGGGACGGTGATGCAACATGGATTGAACACATCTAGACCCACAGCAGGATGAGACATAAGGCTGGAAACTGTTTGCGCTAAGAGAAATGTGAGGTTGGGTGAGGAAATGCACACCCTTTAAAGTAATACTACCTGGTACCCATTCAATGGGTCCCAAATCTGCAGGTTCAAGGGATCTTCCTACAGCTAAAACATGCATGGAAAACCCAGAGGACTGTACACCATGTGATCGGGAGATGTGTCTAAAATGCACCTCATTTATCCTCTCCTGGTGCTCCTGTTCACCATTCCAGCCACGCTACTTAGAATCTCCCCACTTGGAGAATCAGCACATTTAAACTTCTGTTTCACACATTTTGCAAATTGTGAGGAGGATGAACGGGAAGAGGGGGAACCAATGAGAGAAGAGTTGTAGGGGTTTGGACGGGCACATATCACTCTAATTTCCCATTAAGAATAAGAATTAAAGAAAGGCTCAGCCTGCCTCGCCGGAGCCAAAATAGGGCCTGAAGCAATCCTGCGGGTTTGAGGCCAGCTCACAAAAGAGCAACTTAAAAAATGGAGCTCAGGGTCACTGCAATTCACAAACCTGCAGAGTTATAAATGAAAACTAACGTCCAAAAATATGTTGAGGTAAGGCAAAGAAGAGGATCTGAATGCAAGACAGAATTGCAAGAAACAGATTTCAAGAGATAGATTGGACTCGTCTTTAACGCACATGAAAAGCGGCAGAATTTCGACAATGATGCAGTTGGCCCAAAAGGGCGTATGCGTTTTTTCCTGATTATATCCAGGAAAAAACGCATACGCACTTTATGGGCAACGAAGCAAGCAAGCAATGCAAATGTGCACAACAAAGAAGTCTCACTTCCCACCGGTCAAAAGGGCCACCCTAAAAAATTGTAAAAACCAGAAATGCAGGACAGGCCATGGAGAACAGGGAGCCTTTATACGCTGATGGGCAGTGTGTGAACTGCCAAGAGCCACTCTGGAGAAGTGTATGGTGGTTCCTAAATCATCTAAAAAACAGAGCTACAGAGCATAGGACACTTCCAATCATGGGAGTATATCTAGGGAAGTCTAAAAATCAACAAGACACAAGCACACCACAGTTTAGGGCTACTCTGTTTACAAGAACCTCAACTTCAGTACACCTTAAATATCCCAGGAAAGAGAACAATGGATAAAGAAGATGTGGTACTTATGTACAATGGAATATCTCTTCACCATGAAATCAATGTAATAAGGCTAGTAGAAGGATAAAGAGTGGATTTAGGTCCGATAATACTACTTGAAATAAGTCAAACAGAAAAAGAAACATATCATAAGATATCACTTATAGAGGGAGGGTAAATATGGCTGCACAAGAAATGAATTACAGAACAGAACAGTGTCTCACATTTAGAAAACACACTTATGTCAGCTTAAGGGGAAAGGAGAGGTGGGGTGATGCATAAAACCAGAGTTTGAAATTAGCACAGATACCGTTCAATAAACCAAATAGGTATTAGACAAGATCTACACCTTGCTCAATGAACTGGCCTCAACACTCCCTATACACCGCAGAGAAATATATCTGAGGAATAAGAATCTTAAAACCCATGTATTGATATATCTCCATAAGGGAATCAAGTGTGTGCAGAGCGGCACAAACACAGCAGTGAAAAGGAGCTAAACCCCATTATAGAAATAAATTTTAAAAACAAAACGCTGAAACAATGAAAGAGAGAAAAATTCTTACAAAATTCGCTCAGGGGCTGTGATACAACCTGGATTGACCACATATAAACCCACAGCTGGATAAGACATAAGGCTGGACACTTGGGGCTGACAGGATTGGTGAGCTTTGGTGAGCAACTGCCGAAAGTTTAATGCAATACTTCATGCTACTCATTCCAAGGGTCCCAACACTCCAGGTTGAAGGGAATCTTCCTACAGCTAAACCATGCTTGGGAAACCCAGCGACTGGTATACCATATGATCGGGAAAGGTTTCTAAAACGCACCTCATTTTTCCTCTCCTGGGGCTCCGGATCGACATTCCAGCCACTTTACTAACAACATCCCCACATGGAGTCAATGCCTTTAAGTTCTGGTATCGCACAGTCTGCAGTTAGTGCAGAGGATGAATGGGAATAGGGGGAACCAGTGAGGAACTAGCTGTAGCGGTTTCAATGGGCACATGTCACTCTAATATCACATCAGTAAGAAGAATTAACCAAAGGCACAGCAGGTGCCCCAGAAGAAAAATAGGGCTTCAAGGAATCCTGTGGTTATGGGGCAATACCACAAAAATAAGAGCTAAAAAATGGAGCTAAGGGCCACTGCAATTCAAAAACCTGCAGAGTTATAAAGGCCAACTATTTTTAAAAAATATATTGAGGTAAGGCTATGAAGAGGCATTGAAAGCAAGGCAGAATTGCAGGAAACCGATTTCAGGAGGTAGACTGGAACTGCATTGAAAGCATATGAAGAGAGTCAGAAACTCGACAATGATGCACTTGGCCAAAAAGGGCGTATGCGTTTTTTCCTGAATATATTCAGGAAAAAACGCATACGCACTTTTTGGCCAACCAAGCAAGCTTGCAAAGGAAACCTGCACTACAATGAAGTCTCACTTCCACCTGGTCAAAAGGGCCATCTGAAAAAAGTGTAAAATCCATAAAGGCACGACAGGCCATGGAGAACTGGGAGCCTTCTTATGCTGATGGGCGGGATGTAAATTGCCAACAGCCACTCTGGAGAAGTGTATGGTGTTTCCTGAAACATCTAAAAAACAAAGCAACAGAGCCTAGGGCACTTCCACTTATGGTCCTATAGCTTAGGGAAATTAAAATCAAAAAGACACAGCCACCCCAAAGTTTGGGACGCCTCCATTTACAAGAACCTCGTTTACCGTACAAGTTCAATATCACAGAAAGTGAGAAATGGATAAAGAACTTGAGGTACTTAGGTACAATGCAGTATCACTCAGCAATGAAATCTATGTCATCAGGCCCTTAGCAGCATAATGAGTGGATTCAGGTATGATGATTCGATCTGAAATAAGTCACACAGAAAAGAAACATCATAAGGTATCACTAGTACACAGAATGTGAACTTGGCTACACATGAACTGAATTACAAAACAGAACAGTGTCTCAAGTTTAGAAAACCAACTTATGCTTGCTTAAGGGGGAAGGTGAGTTGGGGTGCTGCATAAAACCAGAGATTGAAATGAGCACAGATAAAGTTCCTTAAGCCAAATATGGAATAGACAAGAGCTACTCCTTGCTCAACGAAATGGACTCAACACCCCATATTAAACGCCTAAGAATGTACCTGACTAGTAAGTATATTAAAACCTATGGATTGCTATGTCTCCAAAAGAGAATCAAGCGTGTGTACAGGGGCATAAACGCAGCAGTGATAGGATTGGAGAGGTTCGGTGAGCAAATGAAGATCCTTTGAAGTCATATTGCATGGTACCCATTACACGGGTCTCAACTCTCCAGGTTTAAGGTATTCTTCCTTCAGCTAAAACATGCATGTGGATCCCAGAGTATGATCAACCGTGTGAACGGGAGACGTGTTCAAATATGTCTCAGTTTTCCTCCCCTGGTACTCGGGTGCAACATTCCAGACGCTTTACTAGCACTCTCCCCACTTGGAGAGTCAGCACCTTTAACCTCCTGTTTGGCCCCGTTTGCAATTTCTGCGGAAGATGAACAGGAATAGCGAGAACCAATGAGAGACTAGCTGGAGGTGTCTGGACGGGCAAATTTAACTCTCATTTCCCACCAGAAAGAGGAAATAACCAAAGGCTCAGCATGCCGTGCCGGAACCAGATTAGGGCCTGAAGCCATCCAGCGGTGTTGCAGCCAGCTCACAAGAAAATGAGTTGAAGAAAGGAGCTCAGGGGCACTGTAATTCACAAACCTGCAGAGTTATAAATGACAGCTATCGTCCAAAAATGTACTGAAGTAAGGCTGCCAAGAGGACTTGAAAGCGGGGCAGCATTGCAGGAAACCGATTTCAGGAGGTAGACTGGAATTACATTGAAAGCATAGGAAAAGAGGCAGAACGTCCACAATGATGCACTTGGCCAAAAAGGGCGTATGCGTTTTTTCCTGAATATATTCAGGAAAAAACGCATACGCCCTTTTTGGCCAACCAAGCAAGCTTGCAAAGGAAATCTGCACTACAATGAAGTCTCACTTCCCCCCGGTCAAAAGGGCCATCTGAAAAAAGTGTAAAATCCAGAAAGGCAGGACAGGCCATGGAGAACTGGGAGCCTTGTTATGCTGATGGGCGGGATGTAAATTGCCAACAGACACTAGGGAGAAGTGTATGGTGTTTCCTGAAACATCGAAAAAACAAATCAACAGAGCCTAGGGCACTTCCACTTATGGTCCTATAGCTTAGGGAAATTAAAATAAAAAAGACACAGCCACCCCAAAGTTTGGGACGGCTCTGTTTACAAGAACCTCGTTTACAGTACAAGTTCAACATCGCAGAAAATGAAAAATGGATAAAGAAGCTGTGGTATTTACTTACAAAGCAATAACACTCAGCAATGAAATCTATGTCATCAGGCCCTTAGCAGCACAATGAGTGGATTCAGGTATGATGATTCTAACTGAAATAAGTCACACAGAAAAAGAAACATCATAAGATATCACTAATACACGGAATGTAAACTTGGCTACACAGGAACTGAATTACAGAACAGAACAGGGTCTCAAATTTAGAAAACCAACTTATGCTTGCTTAAGGGGAAAGGTGAGTTGGGGTGCTGCATAAAACCAGAGATTGAAATGAGCACAGATAAAGTTCCTTAAGCCAAATATGGAATAGACAAGAGCTACTCCTTGCTCAACGAAATGGACTCAACACTGCATATTAAACGCCTAAGAATGTACCTGACTAGGAAGTATCTTAAAACCTATGGATTGCTATGTCTCCAAAAGAGAATCAAGCATGTGTACAGGGGCATAAACGCAGCAGTGATAGGACTGGAGAGGTTCGTGAGTAAATGAAGACCCTTTGAAGTCATACTGCATGGTACCCATTCCATGGGTTTCAACTACCCAGGTTTAAGGTATTCTTCCTTCAGCTAAAACATGCATGTGGAACTTAGAGTATGATCAACCATGTAATCGGGAGACGTGTTCAAATATGTCTCAGTTTTCGTACCCTGGTACTCGGGTGCAACATTCCAGACGCTTACTAACACTCTCCCCACTTGGAGAGTCAGTCCCTTTAACCTCCTGTTTGGTCCAGTTTGCAATTTCTGCGGAAGATGAACAGGAATAGCGAGAATCAATGAGAGACTAGCTGGAGGTGTCTGGATGGGCAAATTTAACTCTCATTTCCCACCAGGAAGAGGAATTAACCAAAGGCTCAGAATGCCGTGCCAGAACCAGATTAGGGCCTGAAGACATCCTGCGGTGTTGCGGCCAGCTCACAAGAAAGCGAGTTGAAGAAAGGAGCTCAGGGGCACTGTAATTCACAAACCTGCAGAGTTATAAATGACAGCTATAATCCAAAAATAGACTGAAGGAAGGCTGCCAAGAGGACTTGAAAGCGGGGCAGAATTGCAGGAAACCGATTTCAGGAGGTAGACTGGAATTGCATTGAAAGCATAGGAAAAGAGGCAGAACGTCCACAATGATGCACTTGGCCAAAAAGGGCGTATGCGTTTTTCCCTGAATATATTCAGGAAAAAACGCATACGCCCTTTTTGGCCAACCAAGCAAGCTTGCAAAGGAAATCTGCACTACAATGAAGTCTCACTTCCCCCCGGTCAAAAGGGCCATCTGAAAAAAGTGTAAAATCCAGAAAGGCAGGACAGGCCATGGAGAACTGGGAGCCTTGTTATGCTGATGGGCGGGATGTAAATTGCCAACAGACACTCAGGAGAAGTGTATGGTGTTTCCTGAAACATCTAAAAAACAAAGCAACAGAGCCTAGGGCACTTCCACTTATGGTCCTATAGCTTAGGGAAATTAAAATCAAAAACACAGCCACCCCAAAGTTTGGGACGCCTCCGTTTACAAGAACCTCGTTTACCGTACAAGTTCAATATCACAGAAAGTGAAAAATGGATAAAGAACTTGTGGTACTTACGTACAATGCAGTATCACTCAGCAATGAAATCTATGTCATCAGGCCCGTCGCAGCATAATGAGTGGATTCAGGTACGATGATTCTAACTGAAATAAGTCACACAGAAAAAGAAACATCATAAGATATCAGTAATACACGGAATGTAAACTTGGCTACACAGGAACTGCATTCCAAAACAGAACAGGGTCTCAAATTTAGAACCAAATTATGCTTGCTTAAGGGGAAAGGTGAGTTGGGGTGCTGCATAAAACCAGAGATTGAAATGAGCACAGATAAAGTTCCTTAAGCCAAATATGGAATAGACAAGAGCTACTCCTTGCTCAACGAAATGGACTCAACACCCCATATTAAACGCCTAAGAACGTACCTGACTAGTAAGTATCTTAAAACCTATGGATTGCTATGTCTCCGAAAGAGAATCAAGCATGTGTACAGGGGCATCAACGCAGCAGTGATAGGATTGGAGAGGTTCGGTGAGCAAATGAAACCTTTGAAGTCATATTGCATGGTACCCATTCCACGGGTTTCAACTACCCAGGTTTAAGGTATTCTTCCTTCAGCTAAAACATGCATGTGGAACGCAGAGTATGATCAACCATGTGATCGGGAGACGTGTTCAAATATGTCTCAGTTTTCGTACCCTGGTACTCGGGTGCAACATTCCAGACGCTTTACTAACACTCTCCCGACTTGGAGAGTCAGTCCCTTTAACCTCCTGTTTGGCCCAGTTTGCAATTTCTGCGGAAGATGAACAGGAATAGCGAGAACCAAAGAGAGACTAGCTGGAGGTGTCTGGACGGGCAAATTTAACTCTCATTTCCCACCAGGAAGAGGAATTAACCAAAGGCTCAGCGTGCCGTGCCGGAACCAAATGAGGGCCTGAAGCCATCCTGCGGTGTTGCGGCCAGGTCACAAGAAAGCGAGTTGAAGAAAGGAGCTCAGGGGCACTGTAATTCACAAACCTGCAGAGTTATAAATGACAGCTATCATCCAAAATTAGACTGAAGTAAGGCTGCCAAGAGGACTTGAAAGCGGGGCAGCATTGCAGGAAACCGATTTCAGGAGGTAGACTGGAATTGCATTGAAAGCATAGGAAAAGAGGCAGAACGTCCACAATGATGCACTTGGCCAAAAAGGGCGTATGCGTTTTTTCCTGAATATATTCAGGAAAAAACGCATACGCCCTTTTTGGCCAACCAAGCAAGCTTGCAAAGGAAATCTGCACTACAATGAAGTCTCACTTCCCCCCGGTCAAAAGGGCCATCTGAAAAAAGTGTAAAATCCAGAAGGCAGGACAGGCCATGGAGAACTGGGAGCCTTCTTATGCTGATGGGCGGGATGTAAATTGCCAACAACCACTCCGGAGAAGTGTATGGTGTTTCCTGAAACATCTAAAAAACAAAGCAACAGAGCCTAGGGCACTTCCACTTATGGTCCTATAGCTTAGGGAAATTAAAATCAAAAAGACACAGCCACCCCAAAGTTTGGAACGGCTCTGTTTACAAGAACCTCGTTTACAGTACAAGTTCAACATCGCAGAAAGTGAAAAATGGATAAAGAAGTTGTGGTATTTACTTACAAAGCAATATCACTCAGCAATGAAATCTGTGTCATCAGGCCCTTAGCAGCACAATGAGTGGATTCAGGTATGATGATTCGAACTGAAATAAGTCACACAGAAAAAGAAACATCATAAGATATCAGTAATACACGGAATGTAAACTTGGCTACACAGGAAATGAATTACAGACCAGAACAGGGTCTCAAATTTAGAAAACCAACTTATGCTTGCTTAAGGGTAAAGGTGAGTTGGGGTGCTGCATAAAACCAGAGATTGAAATGAGCATAGATAAAGTTCCTTAAGCCTAATATGGAATAGACAAGAGCTACTCCTTGCTCAACGAAATGGACTCAACACCGCATATTAAACGCCTAAGAATGTACCTGTCTAGTAAGTATCTTAAAACCTATGGATTGCTATGTCTCCGAAAGAGAATCAAGCATGTGTATAGGGGCATAAACGCAGCAGTGATAGGATTGGAGAGGTTCGTGAGCAAATGAAGACCCTTTGAAGTCATATTGCATGGTACCCATTCCACGGGTCTCAACTCTCCAGGTTTAAGGTATTCTTCCTTCAGCTAAAACATGCATGTGGAACCCAGAGTATGATCAACCGTGTGAACGGGAGACGTGTTCAAATATGTCTCAGTTTTCCTCCCCTGGTACTCGGGTGCAACATTCCAGACACTTTACTAACACTCTCCCCACTTGGAGAGTCAGCACCTTTAACCTCCTGTTTGGCCCCGTTTGCAATTTCTGCGTAAGATGAACAGGAATAGGGAGAACCAATGAGAGACTAGCTGGAGGTGTCTGGACGGGCAAATTTAACTCTCATTTCCCACCAGAAAGAGGAAATAACCAAAGGCTCAGCATGCCGTGCCGGAATCAGATTAGGGCCTGAAGCCATCCAGCGGTGTTGCAGCCAGCTCACAAGAAAACGAGTTGAAGAAAGGAGCTCAGGGGCACTGTAATTCACAAACCTGCAGAGTTATAAATGACAGCTATCGTCCAAAAATATACTGAAGTAAGGCTGCCAAGAGGACTTGAAAGCGGGGCAGAATTGCAGGAAACCGATTTCAGGAGGTAGACTGGAATTGCATTGAAAGCATAGGAAAAGAGGCAGAACGTCCACAATGATGCACTTGGCCAAAAAGGGCATATGCGTTTTTTCCTGAATATATTCAAGAAAAAACGCATACGCCCTTTTTGGCCAACCAAGCAAGCTTGCAAAGGAAATCTGCACTACAATGAAGTCTCACTTCCCCCCGGTCAAAAGGGCCATCTGAAAAAAGTGTAAAATCCAGAAAGGCAGGACAGGCCATGGAGAACTGGGAGCCTTGTTATGCTGATGGGCGGGATGTAAATTGCCAACAGACACTCGGGAGAAGTGTATGGTGTTTCCTGAAACATCGAAAAAACAAAGCAACAGAGCCTAGGGCACTTCCACTTATGGTCCTATAGCTTAGGGAAATTAAAATCAAAAAGACACAGCCACCCCAAAGTTTGGGACGCCTCTGTTTACAAGAACCTCGTTTACAGTACAAGTTCAACATCGCAGAAAGAGAAAAATGGATAAAGAAGTTGTGGTATTTACTTACAAAGCAATATCACTCAGCAATGAAATCTGTGTCATCAGGCCCTTAGCAGCACAATGAGTGGATTCAGGTATGATGATTCGAACTGAAATAAGTCACACAGAAAAAGAAACATCATAAGATATCAGTAATACACGGAATGTAAACTTGGCTACACAGGAACTGAATTACAGAACAGAACAGGGTCTCAAATTTAGAAAACCAACTTATGCTTGCTTAAGGGGGAAGGTGAGTTGGGGTGCTGCATAAAACCAGAGATTGAAATGAGCACAGATAAAGTTCCTTAAGCCAAATATGGAATAGACCAGAGCTACTCCTTGCTCAACGAAATGGACTCAACACCGCATATTAAACGCCTAAGAATGTACCAGACTAGTAAGTATCTTAAAACCTATGGATTGCTATGTCTCCGAAAGAGAATCAAGCATGTGTACAGGGGCATAAACGCAGCAGTGATAGGATTGGAGAGGTTCGGTGAGCAAATGAAGACCCTTTGAAGTCATATTGCATGGTACCCATTCCACGGGTTTCAACTACCCAGGTTTTAGGTATTCTTCCTTCAGCTAAAACATGCATGTGGAACCCAGAGTATGATCAACCATGTGATCGGGAGACGTGTTCAAATATGTCTCAGTTTTCGTACCCTGGTACTCGGGTGCAACATTCCAGACGCTTTACTAACACTCTCCCCACTTGGAGAGTCAGTCCCTTTAACCTCCTGTTTGGCCCAGTTTGCAATTTCTGCGGAAGATGAACAGGAATAGTGAGAACCAATGAGAGACTAGCTGGAGGTGTCTGGACGGGCAAATTTAACTCTCATTTCCCACCAGGAAGAGGAATTAACCAAAGGCTCAGCGTGCCGTGCCGGAACAAGATTAGGGCCTGAAGCCATCCTGCGGTGTTGCGGCCAGCTCACAAGAAAGCGAGTTGAAGAAAGGAGCTCAGGGTCACTGTAATTCACAAACCTGCAGAGTTATAAATGACAGCTATCGTCCAAAAATAGACTGAAGTAAGGCTGCCAAGAGGACTTGAAAGCGGGGCAGAATTGCAGGAAACCGATTTCAGGAGGTAGACTGGAATTGCATTGAAAGCATAGGAAAAGAGGCAGAACGTCCACAATGATGCACTTGGCCAAAAAGGGCGTATGCGTTTTTTCCTGAATATATTCAGGAAAAAACGCATACGCCCTTTTTGGCCAACCAAGCAAGCTTGCAAAGGAAACCTGCACTACAATGAAGTCTCACTTCCACCTGGTCAAAAGGGCCATCTGAAAAAATTGTAAAATCCATAAAGACACGACAGGCCATGGAGAACTGGGAGCCTTCTTACGCTGATGGGCGGGATGTAAATTGCCAACAGCCACTCTGGAGAAGTGTATGGTGTTTCCTGAAACATCTAAAAAACAAAGCAACAGAGCCTAGGGCACTTCCACTTATGGTCCTATAGCTTAGGGAAATTAAAATCAAAAAGACACAGCCACCCCAAAGTTTGGGACGCCTCCATTTACAAGAACCTCGTTTACCGTACAAGTTCAATATCACAGAAAGTGAAAAATGGATAAAGAACTTGAGGTACTTAGGTACAATGCAGTATCACTCAGCAATGAAATCTATGTCATCAGGCCCTTAGCAGCATAATGAGTGGATTCAGGTACGATGATTCTAACTGAACTAAGTCACACAGAAAAAGAAACATCATAAGATATCACTAATACACGGAATGTAAACTTGGCTACACAGGAACTGAATTACAGAACAGAACAGGGTCTCAAATTTAGAAAAACAACTTATGCTTGCTTAAGGGTAAAGGTGAGTTGGGGTGCTGCATAAAACCAGAGATTGAAATGAGCACAGATAAAGTTCCTTAAGTCCAATATGGAATAGACCAGAGCTACTCCTTGCTCAACGAAATGGACTCAACACCGCATATTAAACGCCTAAGAATGTACCTGACTTGTAAGTATCTTAAAACCTATGGATTGCTATGTCTCCAAAAGAGAATCAAGCATGTGTACAGGGGCATAAACGCAGCAGTGATAGGATTGGAGAGGTTCGGTGAGCAAATGAAGACCCTTTGAAGTCATATTGCATGGTACCCATTCCACGGGTTTCAACTACCCAGGTTTAAGGTATTCTTCCTTCAGCTAAAACATGCATGTGGAACCTAGAGTATGATCAACCATGTGATCGGGAGACGTGTTCAAATATGTCTCAGTTTTCCTCCCCTGGTACTCGGGTGCAACATTCCAGACGCTTTACTAACACTCTCCCCACTTGGAGAGTCAGCGCCTTTAACCTCCTGTTTGGCCCAGTTTGCAATTTCTGCGGAAGATGAACAGGAATAGCGAGAACCAATGAGAGACTAGCTGGAGGTGTCTGGACGGGGAAATTTAACTCTCATTTCCCACCAGGAAGAGGAAATAACCAAAGGCTCAGCGTGCCGTACCGGAACCATTTTAGGGCCTGAAGCCATCCTGCGGTGTTGCGGCCAGGTCACAAGAAAGCGAGTTGAAGAAAGGAGCTCAGGGGCACTGTAATTCACAAACCTGCAGAGTTATAAATGACAGCTATCGTCCAAAAATAGACTGAAGTAAGGCTGCCAAGAGGACTTGAAAGCGGGGCAGAATTGCAGGAAACCGATTTCAGGAGGTAGACTGGAATTGCATTGAAAGCATAGGAAAAGAGGCAGAACGTCCACAATGATGCACTTGGCCAAAAAGGGCGTATGCGTTTTTTCCTGAATATATTCAGGAAAAAACGCATACGCCCTTTTTGGCCAACCAAGCAAGCTTGCAAAGGAAATCTGCACTACAATGAAGTCTCACTTCCCCCCGGTCAAAAGGGCCATCTGAAAAAAGTGTAAAATCCAGAAAGGCAGGACAGGCCATGGAGAACTGGGAGCCTTGTTATGCTGATGGGCGGGATGTAAATTGCCAACAACCACTCGGGAGAAGTGTATGGTGTTTCCTGAAACATCTAAAAAACAAAGCAACAGAACCTAGGGCACTTCCACTTATGGTCCTATAACTTAGGGAAATTAAAATCAAAAAGACACAGCCACCCCAAAGTTTCGAATGGCTCTGTTTACAAGAACCTCGTTTACAGTACAAGTTCAACATCGCAGAAAGTGAAAAATGGATAAAGAAGTTGTGGTATTTACTTACAAAGCAATATCACTCAGCAATGAAATCTGTGTCACAAGGCCCTTAGCAGCACAATGAGTGGATTCAGGTATGATGATTCTAACTGAAATAAGTCACACAGAAAAAGAAACATCATAAGATATCAGTAATACACGGAATGGAAACTTGGCTACACAGGAACTGAATTACAGAACAGAACAGGGTCTCAAATTTAGAAAACCAACTGATGCTTGCTTAAGGGGAAAGGTGAGTTGGGGTGTTGCATAAAACCAGAGATTGAAATGAGCACAGATAAAGTTCCTTAAGCCAAATATGGAATAGACAAGAGCTACTCCTTGCTCAAAGAAATGGACTCAACACCCCATATTAAACGCATAAGAATGTACCTGACTAGTAAGTATCGTAAAACCTATGGATTGCTATGTCTCCAAAAGAGAATCAAGCATGTGTACAGGGGCATAAACGCAGCAGTGATAGGATTGGAGAGGTTCGGTGAGCAAATGAGGACCCTTTGAAGTCATATTGCATGGTACCCATTCCACGGGTCTCAACTCTACAGTTTTAAGGTATTCTTCCTTCAGCTAAAACATGCATGTGGAACCCAAGTATGATCAACCATGTGAACGGGAGACGTGTTCAAATATGTCTCAGTTTACCTCCCGTGGTACTCGGGTGCAACATTCCAGACGCTTTACTAACACTCTCCCGACTTGGAGAGTCAGTCCCTTTAACCTCCTGTTTGGCCCAGTTTGCAATTTCTGCGGAAGATGAACAGGAATAGCGAGAACCAATGAGAGACTAGCTGGAGGTGTCTGAACGGGCAAATTTAACTCTAATTTCCCACCAGGAAGAGGAATTAACCAAAGGCTCAGCATGCCGGGCCGGAACCAGATTGGGGCCTGAAGCCATCCTGCGGTGTTGCGGCCAGGTCACAAGAAAGCGAGTTGAAGAAAGGAGCTCAGGGGCACTGTAATTCACAAACCTGCAGAGTTATAAATGACAGCTATCGTCCAAAAATAGACTGAAGTAAGGCTGCCAAGAGGACTTGAAAGCGGGGCAGAATTGCAGGAAACCGATTTCAGGAGGTAGACTGGAATTGCATTGAAAGCATAGGAAAAGAGGCAGAACGTCCACAATGATGCACTTGGCCAAAAAGGGCGTATGCGTTTTGTCCTGAATATATTCAGGAAAAAACGCATACGCCCTTTTTGGCCAACCAAGCAAGCTTGCAAAGGAAATCTGCACTACAATGAAGTCTCACTTCCCCCCGGTCAAAAGGGCCATCTGAAAAAAGTGTAAAATCCAGAAAGGCAGGACAGGCCATGGAGAACTGGGAGCCTTGTTATGCTGATGGGCGGGATGTAAATTGCCAACAGACACTCGGGAGAAGTGTATGGTGTTTCCTGAAACATCTAAAAAACAAAGCAACAGAGCCTAGGGCACTTCCACTTATGGTCCTATAGCTTAGGGAAATTAAAATCAAAAAGACACAGCCACCCCAAAGTTTGGAACGGCTCTGTTTACAAGAACCTCGTTTACAATACAAGTTCAACATCGCAGAAAGTGAAAAATGGATAAAGAAGTTGTGGTATTCACTTACAAAGCAATATCATTCAGCAATGAAATCTATGTCATCAGGCCCTTAGCAGCACAATGAGTGGATTCAGGTATGATGATTCTAACTGAAATAAGTCACACAGAAAAAGAAACATCATAAGATATCAGTAATACACGGAATGGAAACTTGGCTACACAGGAACTGAATTACAGAACAGAACAGGGTCTCAAATTTAGAAAAACAACTTATGCTTGCTTAAGGGTAAAGGTGAGTTGGGGTGCTGCATAAAACCAGAGATTGAAATGAGCACAGATAAAGTTCCTTAAGCCAAATATGGAATAGACAAGAGCTACTCCTTGCTCAACGAAATGGACTCAACACCGCATATTAAACGCCTAAGAATGTACCTGACTTGTAAGTATCTTAAAACCAACAATTGCTATGTCTCTGAAAGAGAATCAAGCATGTGTACAGGGGCATAAATGCAGCAGTGATAGGATTGGAGAGGTTCGGTGAGCAAATGAAGACCCTTTGAAGTCATATTGCATGGTACCCATTCCACGGGTTTCAACTACCCAGGTTTAAGGTATTCTTCCTTCAGCTAAAACATGCATGTGGAACCTAGAGTATGATCAACCATGTGATCGGGAAACGTGTTCAAATATATCTCAGTTTTCCTCCCCTGGTACTCGGGTGCAACATTCCAGACGCTTTACTAACACTCTCCCCACTTGGAGAGTCAGTCCCTTTAACCTAATGTTTGGCCCAGTTTGCAATTTCTGCGGAAGATGAACAGGAATAGCGAGAACCAATGAGAGGCTAGCTGGAGGTGTCTGGACGGGCAAATTTAACTCTCATTTCCCACCAGGAAGAGGAATTAACCAAAGGCTCAGCATGCCGGGCCGGAACCAGATTAGGCCTGAAGCCATCCTGCGGTGTTGCGGCCAGGTCACAAGAAAGCGAGTTGAAGAAAGGAGCTCAGGGGCACTGTAATTCACAAACCTGCAGAGTTATAAATGACAGCTATCGTCCAAAAATAGACTGAAGTAAGGCTGCCAAGAGGACTTGAAAGCGGGGCAGAATTGCAGGAAACCGATTTCAGGAGGTAGACTGGAATTGCATTGAAAGCATAGGAAAAGAGGCAGAACGTCCACAATGATGCACTTGGCCAAAAAGGGCGTATGCGTTTTTTCCTGAATATATTCAGGAAAAAACGCATACGCCCTTTTTGGCCAACCAAGCAAGCTTGCAAAGGAAATCTGCACTACAATGAAGTCTCACTTCCCCCCGGTCAAAAGGGCCATCTGAAAAAAGTGTAAAATCCAGAAAGGCAGGACAGGCCATGGAGAACTGGGAGCCTTGTTATGCTGATGGGCGGGATGTAAATTGCCAACAGACACTCGGGAGAAGTGTATGGTGTTTCCTGAAACATCTAAAAAACAAAGCAACAGAGCCTAGGGAACTGCCACTTATGGTCCTATAGCTTAGGGAAATTAAAATGAAAAAGACACAGCCACCCCAAAGTTTGGGACGCCTCTGTTTACAAGAACCTCGTTTACAGTACAAGTTCAACATCGCAGAAAGTGAAAAATGGATAAAGTTGTGGTATTTACTTACAAAGCAATATCACTCAGCAATGAAATCTATGTCATCAGGCCCTTAGCATCACAATGAGTGGATTCAGCTATGATGATTCTAACTGAACTAAGTCACACAGAAAAAGAAACATCATAAGATATCAGTAATACACGGAATGTAAACTTGGCTACACAGGAACTGAATTACAGAACAGAACAGGGTCTCAAATTTAGAAAACCAACTTATGCTTGCTTAAGGGTAAAGGTGAGTTGGGGTGCTGCATAAAACCAGAGATTGAAATGAGCACAGATAAAGTTCCTTAAGTCAAATATGGAATAGACAAGAGCTACTCCTTGCTCAACGAAATGGACTCAACACCGCATATTAAACGCCTAAGAATGTACCTGACTGGTAAGTATCGTAAAACCTATGGATTGCTATGTCTCCAAAAGAGAATCAAGCGTGTGTACAGGGGCATAAACGCAGCAGTGATAGGACTGGAGAGATTCGGTGAGCAAATGAAGACCCTTTGAAGTCATATTGCATGGTACCCATTACACGGGTCTCAACTCTCCAGGTTTAAGGTATTCTTCCTTCAGCTAAAACATGCATGTGGAACCCAAGTATGATCAACCATGTGAACGGGAGACGTGTTCAAATATGTCTCAGTTTTCCTCCCCTGGTACTCGGGTGCAACATTCCAGACGCTTTACTAACACTCTCCCCACTTGGAGAGTCAGCGCCTTTAACCTCCTGTTTGGCCCAGTTTGCAATTTCTGCGGAAGATGAACAGGAATAGCGAGAACCAATGAGAGGCTAGCTGGAGGTGTCTGGACGGGCAAATTTAACTCTCATTTCCCACCAGGAAGAGGAAATAACCAAAGGCTCAGCGTGCCGTACCGGAACCAGATTAGGGCCTGAAGCCATCCTGCGGTGTTGCGGCCAGCTCAAAAGAAAGCGAGTTGAACAAAGCAGCTCAGGGGCACTGTAATTCACAAACCTGCAGAGTTATAAATGACAGCTATCGTCCAAAAATAGACTGAAGTAAGGCTGCCAAGAGGACTTGAAAGCGGGGCAGAATTGCAGGAAACCGATTTCAGGAGGTAGACTGGAATTGCATTGAAAGCATAGGAAAAGAGGCAGAACGTCCACAATGATGCACTTGGCCAAAAAGGGCGTATGCGTTTTTTCCTGAATATATTCAGGAAAAAACGCATACGCCCTTTTTGGCCAACCAAGCAAGCTTGCAAAGGAAATCTGCACTACAATGAAGTCTCACTTCCCCCCGGTCAAAAGGGCCATCTGAAAAAAGTGTAAAATCCAGAAAGGCAGGACAGGCCATGGAGAACTGGGAGCCTTGTTATGCTGATGGGCGGGATGTAAATTGCCAACAACCACTCGGGAGAAGTGTATGGTGTTTCCTGAAACATCTAAAAAACAAAGCAACAGAACCTAGGGCACTTCCACTTATGGTCCTATAGCTTAGGGAAATTAAAATCAAAAAGACACAGCCACCCCAAAGTTTGGGACGCCTCTGTTTACAAGAACCTCGTTTACAGTACAAGTTCAACATCGCAGAAAGTGAAAAATGGATAAAGAAGTTGTGGTATTTACTTACAAAGCAATATCACTCAGCAATGAAATCTGTGTCATCAGGCCCTTAGCAGCACAATGAGTGGATTCAGGTATGATGATTCTAACTGAAATAAGTCACACAGAAAAAGAAACATCATAAGATATCAGTAATACACGGAATGTAAACTTGGCTACACAGGAACTGAATTACAGAACAGAAGAGGGTCTCAAATTTAGAAAACCAACTTATGCTTGCTTAAGGGGAAAGGTGAGTTGGGGTGCTGCATAAAACCAGAGATTGAAATGAGCACAGATAAAGTTCCTTAAGCCAAATATGGAATAGACAAGAGCTACTCCTTGCTCAACGAAATGGACTCAACACCCCATATTAAACGCCTAAGAATGTACCTGACTAGTAAGTATCTTAAAACCTATGGATTGCTATGTCTCCGAAAGAGAATCAAGCATGTGTACAGGGGCATAAACGCAGCAGTGATAGGATTGGAGATGTTCGGTGAGCAAATGAAGACCCTTTGAAGTCATATTGCATGGTACCCATTCCAGGGGTTTCAACTACCCAGGTTTAAGGTATTCTTCCTTCAGCTAAAACATGCATGTGGAACCTAGAGTATGATCAACCATGTGATCGGGAGACGTGTTCAAATATGTCTCAGTTTTCCTCCCCTGGTACTCGGGTGCAACATTCCAGACGCTTTACTAACACTCTCCCCACTTGGAGAGTCAGTCCCTTTAACCTCCTGTTTGGCCCAGTTTGCAATTTCTGCGGAAGATGAACAGGAATAGTGAGAACCAATGAGAGACTAGCTGGAGGTGTCTGGACGGGCAAATTTAACTCTCATTTCCCACCAGGAAGAGGAATTAACCAAAGGCTCAGCATGCCGGGCCGGAACCAGATTAGGGCCTGAAGCCATCCTGCGGTGTTGCGGCCAGCTCAAAAGAAAGCGAGTTGAAGAAAGCAGCTCAGGGGCACTGTAATTCACAAACCTGCAGAGTTATAAATGACAGCTATCGTCCAAAAATAGACTGAAGTAAGGCTGCCAAGAGGACTTGAAAGCGGGGCAGAATTGCAGGAAACCGATTTCAGGAGGTAGACTGGAATTGCATTGAAAGCATAGGAAAAGAGGCAGAACGTCCACAATGATGCACTTGGCCAAAAAGGGCGTATGCGTTTTTTCCTGAATATATTCAGGAAAAAACGCATACGCCCTTTTTGGCCAACCAAGCAAGCTTGCAAAGGAAATCTGCACTACAATGAAGTCTCACTTCCCCCCGGTCAAAAGGGCCATCTGAAAAAAGTGTAAAATCCAGAAAGGCAAAAGGCCATGGAGAACTGGGAGCCTTGTTATGCTGAAGGGCGGGATGTAAATTGCCAACAGACACTCGGGAGAAGTGTATGGTGTTTCCTGAAACATCTAAAAAACAAAGCAACAGAGCCTAGGGCACTTCCACTTATGGTCCTATAGCTTAAGGAAATTAAAATCAAAAAGACACAGCCACCCCAAAGTTTGGAACGGCTCTGTTTACAAGAACCTCGTTTACAGTACAAGTTCAACATCGCAGAAAGTGAAAAATGGATAAAGAAGTTGTGGTATTCACTTACAAAGCAATATCACTCAGCAATGAAATCTATGTCATCAGGCCCTTAGCAGCACAATGAGTGGATTCAGGTATGATGATTCTAACTGAAATAAGTCACACAGAAAAAGAAACATCATAAGATATCAGTAATACACGGAATGGAAACTTGGCTACACAGGAACTGAATTACAGAACAGAAAAGGGTCTCAAATTTAGAAAACCAACTTATGCTTGCTTAAGGGTAAAGGTGAGTTGGGGTGCTGCATAAAACCAGAGATTGAAATGAGCACAGATAAAGTTCCTTAGGCCAAATATGGAATAGACAAGAGCTACTCCTTGCTCAACGAAATGGACTCAACACCGCATATTAAACGCCTAAGAATGTACCTGACTAGTAAGTATCGTAAAACCTATGGATTGCTATGTCTCTGAAAGAGAATCAAGCATGTGTACAGGGGCATAAACGCAGCAGTGATAGGATTGGAGAGGTTCGGTGAGCAAATGAAGACCCTTTGAAGTCATATTGCATGGTACCCATTACACGGGTCTCAACTCTCCAGGTTTAAGGTATTCTTCCTTCAGCTAAAACATGCATGTGGAACCCAAGTATGATCAACCATGTGAACGGGAGACGTGTTCAAATATGTCTCAGTTTTCCTCCCCTGGTACTCGGGTGCAACATTCCAGACGCTTTACTAACACTCTCCCCACTTGGAGAGTCAGCGCCTTTAACCTCCTGTTTGGCCCAGTTTGCAATTTCTGCGGAAGATGAACAGGAATAGCGAGAACCTATGAGAGACTAGCTGGAGGTGTCTGGACGGGCAAATTTAACTCTCATTTCCCACCAGGAAGAGGAAATAACCAAAGGCTCAGCGTGCCGTACCGGAACCATTTTAGGGCCTGAAGCCATCCTGCGGTGTTGCGGCCAGGTCACAAGAAAGCGAGTTGAAGAAAGGAGCTCAGGGGCACTGTAATTCACAAACCTGCAGAGTTATAAATGACAGCTATCGTCCAAAAATAGACTGAAGTAAGGCTGCCAAGAGGACTTGAAAGCGGGGCAGAATTGCAGGAAACCGATTTCAGGAGGTAGACTGGAATTGCATTGAAAGCATAGGAAAAGAGGCAGAACGTCCACAATGATGCACTTGGTCAAAAAGGGCGTATGCGTTTTGTCCTGAATATATTCAGGACAAAACGCATACGCCCTTTTTGGCCAACCAAGCAAGCTTGCAAAGGAAATCTGCACTACAATGAAGTCTCACTTCCCCCCGGTCAAAAGGGCCATCTGAAAAAAGTGTAAAATCCAGAAAGGCAGGACAGGCCATGGAGAACTGGGAGCCTTGTTATGCTGATGGGCGGGATGTAAATTGCCAACAACCACTCGGGAGAAGTGTATGGTGTTTCCTGAAACATCTAAAAAACAAAGCAACAGAACCTAGGGCACTTCCACTTATGGTCCTATAGCTTAGGGAAATTAAAATCAAAAAGACACAGCCACCCCAAAGTATGGAACGGCTCTGTTTACAAGAACCTCGTTTACAGTACAAGTTCAACATCGCAGAAAGTGAAAAATGGATAAAGAACTTGTGGTATTTACTTACAAAGCAATATCACTCAGCAATGAAATCTGTGTCATCAGGCCCTTAGCAGCACAATGAGTGGATTCAGGTATGATGATTCTAACTGAAGTAAGTCACACAGAAAAAGAAACATCATAAGATATCAGTAATACACGGAATGTAAACTTGGCTACACTCGAACTGCATTCCAAAACAGAACAGGGTCTCAAATTTGGAAAACCAACTTATGCTTGCTTAAGGGTAAAGGTGAGTTGGGGTGCTGCATAAAACCAGAGATTGAAATGAGCACAGATAAAGTTCCTTAGGCCAAATATGGAATAGACAAGAGCTACTCCTTGCTCAACGAAATGGACTCAACACCGCATATTAAACGCCTAAGAATGTACCTGACTAGTAAGTATCGTAAAACCTATGGATTGCTATGTCTCCGAAAGAGAATCAAGCATGTGTACAGGGGCATAAACGCAGCAGTGATAGGATTGGAGAGGTTCGGTGAGCAAATGAAGACCCTTTGAAGTCTTATTGCATGGTACCCATTACACGGGTCTCAACTCTCCAGGTTTAAGGTATTCTTCCTTCAGCTAAAACATGCATGAGGAACCCAAGTATGATCAACCATGTGAACGGGAGACGTGTTCAAATATGTCTCAGTTTTCCTCCCCTGGTACTCGGGTGCAACATTCCAGATGCTTTACTAACACTCTCCCCACTTGGAGAGTCAGCGCCTTTAACCTCCTGTTTGGCCCAGTTTGCAATTTCTGCGGAAGATGAACAGGAATAGCGAGGACCAATGAGAGGCTAGCTGGAGGTGTCTGGACGGGCAAATTTAACTCTCATTTCCCACCAGGAAGAGGAAATAACCAAAGGCTCAGCGTGCCGTACCGGAACCAGATTAGGGTCTGAAGCCATCCTGCGGTGTTGCGGCCAGCTCAAAAGAAAGCGAGTTGAAGAAAGGAGCTCAGGGGCACTGTAATTCACAAACCTGCAGAGTTATAAATGACAGCTATCATCCAAAAATAGACTGAAGTAAGGCTGCCAAGAGGACTTGAAAGCGGGGCAGAATTGCAGGAAACCGATTTCAGGAGGTAGACTGGAATTGCATTGAAAGCATAGGAAAAGAGGCAGAACGTCCACAATGATGCACTTGGCCAAAAAGGGCGTATGCGTTTTTTCCTGAATATATTCAGGAAAAAACGCATACGCCCTTTTTGGCCAACCAAGCAAGCTTGCAAAGGAAATCTGCACTACAATGAAGTCTCACTTCCCCCCGGTCAAAAGGGCCATCTGAAAAAAGTGTAAAATCCAGAAAGGCAGGACAGGCCATGGAGAACTGGGAGCCTTGTTATGCTGATGGGCGGGATGTAAATTGCCAACAGACACTCGGGAGAAGTGTATGGTGTTTCCTGAAACATCTAAAAAACAAAGCAACAGAGCCTAGGGCACTGCCACTTATGGTCCTATAGCTTAGGGAAATTAAAATCAAAAAGACACAGCCACCCCAAAGTTTGGGACGCCTCTGTTTACAAGAATCTCGTTAACAGTACAAGTTCAACATCGCAGAAAGTGAAAAATGGATAAAGAAGTTGTGGTATTTACTTACAAAACAATATCACTCAGCAATGAAATCTATGTCATCAGGCCCTTAGCATCACAATGAGTGGATTCAGGTATGATGATTCTAACTGAAATAAGTCACACAGAAAAAGAAACATCATAAGATATCAGTAATACACGGAATGTAAACTTGGCTACACAGGAACTGAATTACAGAACAGAACAGGGTCTCAAATATAGAAAACCAACTTATGCTTGCTTAAGGGGAAAGGTGAGTTGGGGTGCTGCATAAAACCAGAGATTGAAATGAGCACAGATAAAGTTCCTTAAGCCAAATATGGAATAGACAAGAGCTACTCCTTGCTCAACGAAATGGACTCAACACCGCATATTAAACGCCTAAGAATGTACCTGACTAGTAAGTATCTTAAAACCTATGGATTGCTATGTCTCCGAAAGAGAATCAAGCATGTGTACAGGGGCGTAAACGCAGCAGTGATAGGATTGGAGAGGTTCGGTGAGCAAATGAAGACACTTTGAAGTCATATTGCATGGTACCCATTACACGGGTCTCAAATCTCCAGGTTTAAGGTATTCTTCCTTCAGCTAAAACATGCATGTGGAACCCAAGTATGATCAACCATGTGAACGGGAGTCGTGTTCAAATATGTCTCAGTTTTCCTCCCCTGGTACTCGGGTGCAACATTCCAGACGCTTAACTAACACTCTCCCCACTTGGAGAGTCAGCGCCTTTAACCTCCTGTTTGGCCCAGTTTGCAATTTCTGCGGAAGATGAACAGGAATAGCGAGAACCAATGAGAGGCTAGCTGGAGGTGTCTGGACGGGCAAATTATTCCTGAATATATTCAGGAAAAAACGCATACGCCCTTTTTGGCCAACCAAGCAAGCTTGCAAAGGAAATCTGCACTACAATGAAGTCTCACTTCCCCCCGGTCAAAAGGGCCATCTGAAAAAAGTGTAAAATCCAGAAAGGCAGGACAGGCCATGGAGAACTGGGAGCCTTGTTATGCTGATGGGCGGGATGTAAATTGCCAACAACCACTCGGGAGAAGTGTATGGTGTTTCCTGAAACATCTAAAAAACAAAGCAACAGAACCTAGGGCACTTCCACTTATGGTCCTATAGCTTAGGGAAATTAAAATCAAAAAGACACAGCCACCCCAAAGTTTGGAACGGCTCTGTTTACAAGAACCTCGTTTACAGTACAAGTTCAACATCGCAGAAAGTGAAAAATGGATAAAGAACTTGTGGTATTTACTTACAAAGCAATATCACTCAGCAATGAAATCTGTGTCATCAGGCCCTTAGCAGCACAATGAGTGGATTCAGGTATGATGATTCTAACTGAAATAAGTCACACAGAAAAAGAAACATCATAAGATATCAGTAATACACGGAATGGAAACTTGGCTACACAGGAACTGAATTACAGAACAGAACAGGGTCTCAAATTTAGAAAAACAACTTATGCTTGCTTAAGGGTAAAGGTGAGTTGGGGTGCTGCATAAAACCAGAGATTGAAATGAGCACAGATAAAGTTCCTTAAGCCAAATATGGAATAGACAAGAGCTACTCCTTGCTCAACGAAATGGACTCAACACCCCATATTAAACGCCTAAGAATGTACCTGACTTGTAAGTATCTTAAAACCTATGGATTGTTATGTCTCCGAAAGAGAATCAAGCATGTGTACAGGGGCATAAACGCAGCAGTGATAGGATTGGAGAGGTTCGGTGAGCAAATGAAGACCCTTTGAAGTCATATTGCATGGTACCCATTCCACGGGTTTCAACTACCCAGGTTTAAGGTATTCTTCCTTCAGCTACAACATGCATGTGGAACCCAGAGTATGATCAACCATGTGAACGGGAGACGTGTTCAAATATGTCTCAGTTTTCCTCCCCTGGTACTCGGGTGCAACATTCCAGACGCTTTACTAACACTCTCCCCACTTGGAGAGTCAGCGCCTTTAACCTCCTGTTTAGCCCAGTTTGCAATTTCTGCGGAAGATGAACAGGAATAGCGAGAACCAATGAGAGGCTAGCTGGAGGTGTCTGGACGGGCAAATTTAACTCTCATTTCCCACCAGGAAGAGGAAATAACCAAAGGCTCAGTGTGCTGTACCGGAACCAGATTAGGGCCTGAAGCCACCCTGCGGTGTTGCGGCCAGCTCAAAAGAAAGCGAGTTGAAGAAAGGAGCAAAGGGGCACTGTAATTCACAAACCTGCAGAGTTATAAATGACAGCTATCGTCCAATAATAGACTGAAGTAAGGCTGCCAAGAGGACTTGAAAGCGGGGCAGAATTGCAGGAAACCGATTTCAGGAGGTAGACTGGAATTGCATTGAAAGCATAGGAAAAGAGGCAGAACGTCCACAATGATGCACTTGGCCAAAAAGGGCGTATGCATTTTTTCCTGAATATATTCAGGAAAAAACGCATACGCACTTTTTGGCCAACCAAGCAAGCTTGCAAAGGAAATCTGCACTACAATGAAGTCTCACTTCTCCCCAGTCAAAAGGGCCATCTGAAAAAAGTGTAAAATCCAGAAAGGCAGGACAGGCCATGGAGAACTGGGAGCCTTGTTATGCTGATGGGCGGGATGTAAATTGCCAACAACCACTCGGGAGAAGTGTATGGTGTTTCCTGAAACATCTAAAAAACAAAGCAACAGAACCTAGGGCACTTCCACTTATGGTCCTATAGCTTAGGGAAATTAAAATCAAAAAGACACAGCCACCCCAAAGTTTGGGACGCCTCTGTTTACAAGAACCTCGTTTACAGTACAAGTTCAACATCGCAGAAAGTGAAAAATGGATAAAGAAGTTGTGGTATTTACTTACAAAGCAATATCACTCAGCAATGAAATCTGTGTCATCAGGCCCTTAGCAGCACAATGAGTGGATTCAGGTATGATGATTCTAACTGAAATAAGTCACACAGAAAAAGAAACATCATAAGATATCAGTAATACACGGAATGTAAACTTGGCTACACAGGAACTGAATTACAGAACAGAAGAGGGTCTCAAATTTAGAAAACCAACTTATGCTTGCTTAGGGGTAAAGGTGAGTTGGGGTGCTGCATAAAACCAGAGATTGAAATGAGCACAGATAAAGTTCCTTAAGCCAAATATGGAATAGACAAGAGCTACTCCTTGCTCAACGAAATGGACTCAACACCGCATATTAAACGCCTAAGAATGTACCTGACTAGTAAGTATCTTAAAACCTATGGATTGCTATGTCTCCGAAAGAGAATCAAGCATGTGTACAGGGGCATAAACGCAGCAGTGATAGGATTGGAGAGGTTCGGTGAGCAAATGAAGACACTTTGAAGTCATATTGCATGGTACCCATTACACGGGTCTCAAATCTCCAGGTTTAAGGTATTCTTCCTTCAGCTAAAACATGCATGTGGAACCCAAGTATGATCAACCATGTGAACGGGAGACGTGTTCAAATATGTCTCAGTTTTCCTCCCCTGGTACTCGGGTGCAACATTCCAGACGCTTTACTAACACTCTCCCCACTTGGAGAGTCAGCGCCTTTAACCTCCTGTTTGGCCCAGTTTGCAATTTCTGCGGAAGATGAACAGGAATAGCGAGAACCAATGAGAGGCTAGCTGGAGGTGTCTGGACGGGCAAATTATTCCTGAATATATTCAGGAAAAAACGCATACGCCCTTTTTGGCCAACCAAGCAAGCTTGCAAAGGAAATCTGCACTACAATGAAGTCTCACTTCCCCCCGGTCAAAAGGGCCATCTGAAAAAAGTGTAAAATCCAGAAAGGCAGGACAGGCCATGGAGAACTGGGAGCCTTGTTATGCTGATGGGCGGGATGTAAATTGCCAACAGACACTCGGGAGAAGTGTATGGTGTTTCCTGAAACATCTAAAAAACAAAGCAACAGAGCCTAGGGCACTGCCACTTATGGTCCTATAGCTTAGGGAAATTAAAATCAAAAAGACACAGCCACCCCAAAGTTTGGGACGCCTCTGTTTACAAGAATCTCGTTAACAGTACAAGTTCAACATCGCAGAAAGTGAAAAATGGATAAAGAAGTTGTGGTATTTACTTACAAAACAATATCACTCAGCAATGAAATCTATGTCATCAGGCCCTTAGCATCACAATGAGTGGATTCAGGTATGATGATTCTAACTGAAATAAGTCACACAGAAAAAGAAACATCATAAGATATCAGTAATACACGGAATGTAAACTTGGCTACACAGGAACTGAATTACAGAACAGAACAGGGTCTCAAATATAGAAAACCAACTTATGCTTGCTTAAGGGGAAAGGTGAGTTGGGGTGCTGCATAAAACCAGAGATTGAAATGAGCACAGATAAAGTTCCTTAAGCCAAATATGGAATAGACAAGAGCTACTCCTTGCTCAACGAAATGGACTCAACACCGCATATTAAACGCCTAAGAATGTACCTGACTAGTAAGTATCTTAAAACCTATGGATTGCTATGTCTCCGAAAGAGAATCAAGCATGTGTACAGGGGCATAAACGCAGCAGTGATAGGATTGGAGAGGTTCGGTGAGCAAATGAAGACACTTTGAAGTCATATTGCATGGTACCCATTACACGGGTCTCAAATCTCCAGGTTTAAGGTATTCTTCCTTCAGCTAAAACATGCATGTGGAACCCAAGTATGATCAACCATGTGAACGGGAGACGTGTTCAAATATGTCTCAGTTTTCCTCCCCTGGTACTCGGGTGCAACATTCCAGACGCTTAACTAACACTCTCCCCACTTGGAGAGTCAGCGCCTTTAACCTCCTGTTTGGCCCAGTTTGCAATTTCTGCGGAAGATGAACAGGAATAGCGAGAACCAATGAGAGGCTAGCTGGAGGTGTCTGGATGGGCAAATTATTCCTGAATATATTCAGGAAAAAACGCATACGCCCTTTTTGGCCAACCAAGCAAGCTTGCAAAGGAAATCTGCACTACAATGAAGTCTCACTTCCCCCCGGTCAAAAGGGCCATCTGAAAAAAGTGTAAAATCCAGAAAGGCAGGACAGGCCATGGAGAACTGGGAGCCTTGTTATGCTGATGGGCGGGATGTAAATTGCCAACAACCACTCGGGAGAAGTGTATGGTGTTTCCTGAAACATCTAAAAAACAAAGCAACAGAACCTAGGGCACTTCCACTTATGGTCCTATAGCTTAGGGAAATTAAAATCAAAAAGACACAGCCACCCCAAAGTTTGGAACGGCTCTGTTTACAAGAACCTCGTTTACAGTACAAGTTCAACATCGCAGAAAGTGAAAAATGGATAAAGAACTTGTGGTATTTACTTACAAAGCAATATCACTCAGCAATGAAATCTGTGTCATCAGGCCCTTAGCAGCACAATGAGTGGATTCAGGTATGATGATTCTAACTGAAATAAGTCACACAGAAAAAGAAACATCATAAGATATCAGTAATACACGGAATGTAAACTTTGCTACACAGGAACTGAATTACAGAACAGAACAGGGTCTCAAATTTAGAAAACCAACTTATGCTTGCTTAAGGGGAATGGTGAGTTGGGGTGCTGCATAAAACCAGAGATTGAAATGAGCACAGATAAAGTTCCTTAAGCCAAATATGGAATAGACAAGAGCTACTCCTTGCTCAACGAAATGGACTCAACACCCCATATTAAACGCCTAAGAACGTACCTGACTAGTAAGTATCTTAAAACCTATGGATTGCTATGTCTCCGAAAGAGAATCAAGCATGTGTACAGGGGCATAAACGCAGCAGTGATAGGATTGGAGAGGTTCGGTGAGCAAATGAAGACCCTTTGAAGTCATATTGCATGGTACCCATTCCACGGGTTTCAGCTACCCAGGTTTAAGGTATTCTTCCTTCAGCTAAAACATGCATGTGGAACCTAGAGTATGATCAACCATGTGATCGGGAGACGTGTTCAAATATGTGTCAGTTTTCCTCCCCTGGTACTCGGGTGCAACATTCCAGACGCTTTACTAACACTCTCCCCACTTGGAGAGTCAGTCCCTTTAACATCCTGTTTGGCCCAGTTTGCAATTTCTGCGGAAGATGAACAGGAATAGCGAGAACCAATGAGAGGCTAGCTGGAGGTGTCTGGACGGGCAAATTTAACTCTCATTTCCCACCAGGAAGAGGAATTAACCAAAGGCTCAGCAGGCCGGGCCGGAACCAGATTAGGGCCTGAAGCCATCCTGCGGTGTTGCGGCCAGGTCACAAGAAAGCGAGTTGAAGAAAGGAGCTCAGGAGCACTGTAATTCACAAACCTGCAGAGTTATAAATGACAGCTATCGTCCAAAAATAGACTGAAGTAAGGCTGCCAAGAGGACTTGAAAGCGGGGCAGAATTGCAGGAAACCGATTTCAGGAGGTAGACTGGAATTGCATTGAAAGCATAGGAAAAGAGGCAGAACGTCCACAATGATGCACTTGGCCAAAAAGGGCGTATGCGTTTTTTCCTGAATATATTCAGGAAAAAACGCATACGCACTTTTTGGCCAACCAAGCAAGCTTGCAAAGGAAATCTGCACTACAATGAAGTCTCACTTCCCCCCGGTCAAAAGGGCCATCTGAAAAAAGTGTAAAATCCAGAAAGGCAACAGGCCATTGAGAACTGGGAGCCTTGTTATGCTGATGGGCGGGATGTAAATTGCCAACAGACACTTGGGAGAAGTGTATGGTGTTTCCTGAAACATCTAAAAAACAAAGCAACAGAGCCTAGGGCACTTCCACTTATGGTCCTATAGCTTAGGGAAATTAAAATCAAAAAGACACAGCCACCCCAAAGTTTGGAACGGCTCTGTTTACAAGAACCTCGTTTACAGTACAAGTTCAACATCGCAGAAAGTGAAAAATGGATAAAGAAGTTGTGGTATTCACTTACAAAGCAATATCACTCAGCAATGAAATCTATGTCATCAGGCCCTTAGCAGCACAATGAGTGGATTCAGGTATGATGATTCTAACTGAAATAAGTCATACAGAAAAAGAAACATCATAAGATATCAGTAATACACGGAATGGAAACTTGGCTACACAGGAACTGAATTACAGAACAGAACAGGGTCTCAAATTTAGAAAAACAACTTATGCTTGCTTAAGGGTAAAGGTGAGTTGGGGTGCTGCATAAAACCAGAGATTGAAATGAGCACAGATAAAGTTCCTTAAGCCAAATATGGAATAGACAAGAGCTACTCCTTGCTCAACGAAATGGACTCAACACCCCATATTAAACGCCTAAGAATGTACCTGACTTGTAAGTATCTTAAAACCTATGGATTGTTATGTCTCCGAAAGAGAATCAAGCATGTGTACAGGGGCATAAACGCAGCAGTGATAGGATTGGAGAGGTTCGGTGAGCAAATGAAGACCCTTTGAAGTCATATTGCATGGTACCCATTCCACGGGTTTCAACTACCCAGGTTTAAGGTATTCTTCCTTCAGCTAAAACATGCATGTGGAACCCAGAGTATGATCAACCATGTGAACGGGAGACGTGTTCAAATATGTCTCAGTTTTCCTCCCCTGGTACTCGGGTGCAACATTCCAGACGCTTTACTAACACTCTCCCCACTTGGAGAGTCAGCGCCTTTAACCTCCTGTTTAGCCCAGTTTGCAATTTCTGCGGAAGATGAACAGGAATAGCGAGAACCAATGAGAGGCTAGCTGGAGGTGTCTGGACGGGCAAATTTAACTCTCATTTCCCACCAGGAAGAGGAAATAACCAAAGGCTCAGTGTGCTGTACCGGAACCAGATTAGGGCCTGAAGCCACCCTGCGGTGTTGCGGCCAGCTCAAAAGAAAGCGAGTTGAAGAAAGGAGCAAAGGGGCACTGTAATTCACAAACCTGCAGAGTTATAAATGACAGCTATCGTCCAATAATAGACTGAAGTAAGGCTGCCAAGAGGACTTGAAAGCGGGGCAGAATTGCAGGAAACCGATTTCAGGAGGTAGACTGGAATTGCATTGAAAGCATAGGAAAAGAGGCAGAACGTCCACAATGATGCACTTGGCCAAAAAGGGCGTATGCGTTTTTTCCTGAATATATTCAGGAAAAAACGCATACGCACTTTTTGGCCAACCAAGCAAGCTTGCAAAGGAAATCTGCACTACAATGAAGTCTCACTTCTCCCCAGTCAAAAGGGCCATCTGAAAAAAGTGTAAAATCCAGAAAGGCAGGACAGGCCATGGAGAACTGGGAGCCTTGTTATGCTGATGGGCGGGATGTAAATTGCCAACAACCACTCGGGAGAAGTGTATGGTGTTTCCTGAAACATCTAAAAAACAAAGCAACAGAACCTAGGGCACTTCCACTTATGGTCCTATAGCTTAGGGAAATTAAAATCAAAAAGACACAGCCACCCCAAAGTTTGGGACGCCTCTGTTTACAAGAACCTCGTTTACAGTACAAGTTCAACATCGCAGAAAGTGAAAAATGGATAAAGAAGTTGTGGTATTTACTTACAAAGCAATATCACTCAGCAATGAAATCTGTGTCATCAGGCCCTTAGCAGCACAATGAGTGGATTCAGGTATGATGATTCTAACTGAAATAAGTCACACAGAAAAAGAAACATCATAAGATATCAGTAATACACGGAATGTAAACTTGGCTACACAGGAACTGAATTACAGAACAGAAGAGGGTCTCAAATTTAGAAAACCAACTTATGCTTGCTTAAGGGTAAAGGTGAGTTGGGGTGCTGCATAAAACCAGAGATTGAAATGAGCACAGATAAAGTTCCTTAAGCCAAATATGGAATAGACAAGAGCTACTCCTTGCTCAACGAAATGGACTCAACACCGCATATTAAACGCCTCAGAATGTACCTGACTAGTAAGTATCTTAAAACCTATGGATTGCTATGTCTCCGAAAGAGAATCAAGCATGTGTACAGGGGCATCAACGCAGCAGTGATAGGATTGGAGAGGTTCGGTGAGCAAATGAAGACACTTTGAAGTCATATTGCATGGTACCCATTACACGGGTCTCAAATCTCCAGGTTTAAGGTATTCTTCCTTCAGCTAAAACATGCATGTGGAACCCAAGTATGATCAACCATGTGAACGGGAGACGTGTTCAAATATGTCTCAGTTTTCCTCCCCTGGTACTCGGGTGCAACATTCCAGACGCTTTACTAACACTCTCCCCACTTGGAGAGTCAGCGCCTTTAACCTCCTGTTTGGCCCAGTTTGCAATTTCTGCGGAAGATGAACAGGAATAGCGAGAACCAATGAGAGGCTAGCTGGAGGTGTCTGGACGGGCAAATTATTCCTGAATATATTCAGGAAAAAACGCATACGCCCTTTTTGGCCAACCAAGCAAGCTTGCAAAGGAAATCTGCACTACAATGAAGTCTCACTTCCCCCCGGTCAAAAGGGCCATCTGAAAAAAGTGTAAAATCCAGAAAGGCAGGACAGGCCATGGAGAACTGGGAGCCTTGTTATGCTGATGGGCGGGATGTAAATTGCCAACAGACACTCGGGAGAAGTGTATGGTGTTTCCTGAAACATCTAAAAAACAAAGCAACAGAGCCTAGGGCACTGCCACTTATGGTCCTATAGCTTAGGGAAATTAAAATCAAAAAGACACTGCCACCCCAGTTTGGCACGCCTCTGTTTACAAGAACCTCATTTACAGTACAAGTTCATCATCGCAGAAAGTGAAAAATGGATAAAGAAGTTGTGGTATTTACTTACAAAGCAATATCACTCAGCAATGAAATCTATGTCATCAGGCCCTTAGCATCACAATGAGTGGATTCAGGTATGGTGATTCTAACTGAAATAAGTCACACAGAAAAAGAAACATCATAAGATATCAGTAATACACGGAATGTAAACTTGGCTACACAGGAACTGAATTACAGAACAGAACAGGGTCTCAAATTTAGAAAACCAACTTATGCTTGCTTAAGGGTAAAGGTGAGTTGGGGTGCTGCATAAAACCAGAGATTGAAATGAGCACAGATAAAGGTCCTTAAGTCAAATATGGAATACACAAGAGCTACTCCTTGCTCAACGAAATGGACTCAACACCGCATATTAAACGCCTAAGAATGTACCTGACTAGTAAGTATCGTAAAACCTATGGATTGCTATGTCTCCAAAAGAGAATCAAGCATGTGTACAGGGGCATAAACGCAGCAGTGATAGGATTGGAGAGGTTCGGTGAGCAAATGAAGACCCTTTGAAGTCATATTGCATGGTACCCATTACACGGGTCTCAACTCTCCAGGTTTAAGGTATTCTTCCTTCAGCTAAAACATGCATGTGGAACCCAAGTATGATCAACCATGTGAACGGGAGACGTGTTCAAATATGTCTCAGTTTTCCTCCCCTGGTAATCGGGTGCAACATTCCAGACGCTTTACTAACACTCTCCCCACTTGGAGAGTCAGCGCCTTTAACCTCCTGTTTGGCCCAGTTTGCAATTTTTGCGGAAGATGAACAGGAATAGCGAGAACCAATGAGAGGCTAGCTGGAGGTGTCTGGACGGGCAAATTTAACTCTCATTTCCCACCAGGAAGTGGAAATAACCAAAGGCTCAGCGTGCCGTACCGGAACCAGATTAGGGCCTGAAGCCATCCTGCGGTGTTGCGGCCAGCTCAAAAGAAAGCGAGTTGAAGAAAGGAGCTCAGGGGCACTGTAATTCACAAACCTGCAGAGTTATAAATGACAGCTATCATCCAAAAATAGACTGAAGTAAGGCTGCCAAGAGGACTTGAAAGTGGGGCAGAATTGCAGGAAACCGATTTCAGGAGGTAGACTGGAATTGCATTGAAAGCGTAGGAAAAGAGGCAGAACGTCCACAATGATGCACTTGGCCAAAAAGGGCGTATGCGTTTTTTCCTGAATATATTCAGGAAAAAACGCATACGCCCTTTTTGGCCAACCAAGCAAGCTTGCAAAGGAAATCTGCACTACAATGAAGTCTCACTTCCCCCCGGTCAAAAGGGCCATCTGAAAAAAGTGTAAAATCCAGAAAGGCAGGACAGGCCCTGGAGAACTGGGAGCCTTGTTATGCTGATGGGCGGGATGTAAATTGCCAACAACCACTCGGGAGAAGTGTATGGTGTTTCCTGAAACATCTAAAAAACAAAGCAACAGAGCCTAGGGCACTGCCACTTATGGTCCTATAGCTTAGGGAAATTAAAATAAAAAAGACACAGCCACCCCAAAGTTTGGGACGCCTCTGTTTACAAGAACCTCGTTCACAGTACAAGTTCAACATCGCAGAAAGTGAAAAATGGATAAAGAACTTGTGGTACTTACGTACAATGCAGTATCACTCAGCAATGAAATCTATGTCATCAGGCCCTTCGCAGCACAATGAGTGGATTCAGGTATGATGATTCTAACTAAAATAAGTCACACAGAAAAAGAAACATCATAAGATATCAGTAATACACGGAATGGAAACTTGGCTACACAGGAACTGAATTACAGAACAGAACAGGGTCTCATATTTAGAAAACCAACTTATGCTTGCTTAAGGGGAAAGGTGAGTTGGGTTGCTGCATAAAACCAGAGATTGAAATGAACACAGATAAAGTTCCTTAGGCCAAATATGGAATAGACAAGAGCTACTCCTTGCTCAACGAAATGGACTCAACACCGCATATCAAACGCCTAAGAATGTACCTGACTAGTAATTATCTTAAAACCTATGGATTGCTATGTCTCCGAAAGAGAATCAAGCATGTGTACAGGGGCATAAACGCAGCAGTGATAGGATTGGAGAGGTTCGGTGAGCAAATGAAGACCCTTTGAAGTCATATTGCATGGTACCCATTCCACGGGTCTCAACTACCCAGGTTTTAGGTATTCTTCCTTCAGCTAAAACATGCATGTGGAACCCAGAGTATGATCAACCATGTGATCGGGAGCCGTGTTCAAATATGTCTCAGTTTTCCTCCCCTGGTACTCGGGTGCAACATTCCAGACGCTTTACTAACACTCTCCCCACTTGGAGAGTCAGCGCCCTTAACCTCCTGTTTGGCCCAGTTTGCAATTTCTGCGGAAGATGAACAGGAATAGCGAGAACCAATGAGAGGCTAGCTGGAGGTGTCTGGACGGGCAAATTTAACTCTCATTTCCCACCAGGAAGAGGAAATAACCAAAGGCTCAGCGTGCCGTACCGGAACCAGATTAGGGCCTGAAGCCATCCTGCGGTGTTGCGGCCAGCTCAAAAGAAAGCGAGTTGAAGAATGGAGCTCAGGGGCACTGTAATTCACAAACCTGCAGAGTTATAAATGACAGCTATCGTCCAAAAATAAACTGAAGTAAGGCTGCCAAGAGGACTTGAAAGCGGGGCAGAATTGCAGGAAACCGATTTCAGGAGGTAGACTGGAATTGCATTGAAAGCATAGGAAAAGAGGCAGAACGTCCACAATGATGCACTTGGCCAAAAAGGGCGTATGCGTTTTTTCCTGAATATATTCAGGAAAAAACGCATACGCTCTTTTTGGCCAACCAAGCAAGCTGGCAAAGGAAATCTGCACTACAATGAAGTCTCACTTCCCCCCGGTCAAAAGGGCCATCTGAAAAAAGTGTAAAATCCAGAAAGGCAGGACAGGCAATGGAGAACTGGGAGCCTTGTTATGCTGATGGGCGGGATGTAAATTGCCAACAACCACTCCGGAGAAGTGTATGGTGTTTCCTGAAACATCTAAAAAACAAAGCAACAAAGCCTAGGGCACTTCCACTTATGGTCCTATAGCTTAGGGAAATTAAAATCAAAAAGACACAGCCACCCCAAAGTTTGGGACGCCTCTGTTTACAAGAACCTCGTTTACAGTACAAGTTCAACATCGCAGAAAGTGAAAAATGGATAAAGAAGTTGTGGTATTTACTTACAAAGCAATATCACTCAGCAATGAAATCTGTATCATCAGGCCCTTAGCAGCACATTGAGTGGATTCAGGTATGATGATTCTAACTGAAGTAAGTCACACAGAAAAAGAAACATCATAAGATATCAGTAATACACGGAATGTAAACTTGGCTACACAGGAACTGAATTACAGAACAGAACAGGGTCTCAAATTTAGAAAACCAACTTATGCTTGCTTAAGGGTAAAGGTGAGTTGGGGTGCTGCATAAAACCAGAGATTGAAATGAGCACAGATAAAGTTCCTTAAGTCAAATATGGAATAGACAAGAGCTACTCCTTGCTCAACGAAATGGACTCAACACCGCATATTAAACGCCTAAGAATGTACCTGACTAGTAAGTATCGTAAAACCTATGGATGGCTATGTCTCCAAAAGAGAATCAAGCATGTGTACAGGGGCATAAACGCAGCAGTGATAGGATTGGAGAGGTTCGGTGAGCAAATGAAGACCCTTTGAAGTCATATTGCATGGTACCCATTACACGGGTCTCAAATCTCCAGGTTTAAGGTATTCTTCCTTCAGCTAAAACATGCATGTGGAACCCAAGTATGATCAACCATGTGAACGGGAGACGTGTTCAAATATGTCTCAGTTTTCCTCCCCTGGTAATCGGGTGCAACATTCCAGACGCTTTACTAACACTCTCCCCACTTGGAGAGTCAGCGCCTTTAACCTCCTGTTTGGCCCAGTTTGCAATTTTTGCGGAAGATGAACAGGAATAGCGAGAACCAATGAGAGGCTAGCTGGAGGTGTCTGGACGGGCAAATTTAACTCTCATTTCCCACCAGGAAGAGGAAATAACCAAAGGCTCAGCGTGCCGTACCGGAACCAGATTAGGGTCTGAAGCCATCCTGCGGTGTTGCGGCCAGCTCAAAAGAAAGCGAGTTGAAGAAAGGAGCTCAGGGGCACTGTAATTCACAAACCTGCAGAGTTATAAATGACAGCTATCGTCCAAAAATAGACTGAAGTAAGGCTGCCAAGAGGACTTGAAAGTGGGGCAGAATTGCAGGAAACCGATTTCAGGAGGTAGACTGGAATTGCATTGAAAGCGTAGGAAAAGAGGCAGAACGTCCACAATGATGCACTTGGCCAAAAAGGGCGTATGCGTTTTTTCCTGAATATATTCAGGAAAAAACGCATACGCCCTTTTTGGCCAACCAAGCAAGCTTGCAAAGGAAATCTGCACTACAATGAAGTCTCACTTCCCCCCGGTCAAAAGGGCCATCTGAAAAAAGTGTAAAATCCAGAAAGGCAGGACAGGCCCTGGAGAACTGGGAGCCTTGTTATGCTGATGGGCGGGATGTAAATTGCCAACAACCACTCGGGAGAAGTGTATGGTGTTTCCTGAAACATCTAAAAAACAAAGCAACAGAGCCTAGGGCACTGCCACTTATGGTCCTATAGCTTAGGGAAATTAAAATCAAAAAGACACAGCCACCCCAAAGTTTGGGACGCCTCTGTTTACAAGAACCACGTTCACAGTACAAGTTCAACATCGCAGAAAGTGAAAAATGGATAAAGAACTTGTGGTACTTACGTACAATGCAGTATCACTCAGCAATGAAATCTATGTCATCAGGCCCTTTGCAGCACAATGAGTGGATTCAGGTACGATGATTCTAACTGAAATAAGTCACACAGAAAAAGAAACATCATAAGATATCAGTAATACACGGAATGGAAACTTGGCTACACAGGAACTGAATTACAGAACAGAACAGGGTCTCAAATTTAGAAAACCAACTTATGCTTGCTTAAGGGGAAAGGTGAGTTGGGTTGCTGCATAAAACCAGAGATTGAAATGAGCACAGATAAAGTTCCTTAGGCCAAATATGGAATAGACAAGAGCTACTCCTTGCTCAACGAAATGGACTCAACACCGCATATCAAACGCCTAAGAATGTACCTGACTAGTAAGTATCTTAAAACCTATGGATTGCTATGTCTCCGAAAGAGAATCAAGCATGTGTACAGGGGCATAAACGCAGCAGTGATAGGATTGGAGAGGTTCGGTGAGCAAATGAAGACCCTTTGAAGTCATATTGCATGGTACCCATTCCACGGGTCTCAACTACCCAGGTTTTAGGTATTCTTCCTTCAGCTAAAACATGCATGTGGAACCCAGAGTATGATCAACCATGTGATCGGGAGCCGTGTTCAAATATGTCTCAGTTTTCCTACCCTGGTACTCGGGTGCAACATTCCAGACGCTTTACTAACACTCTCCCCACTTGGAGAGTCAGCGCCCTTAACCTCCTGGTTGGCCCAGTTTGCAATTTCTGCGGAAGATGAACAGGAATAGCGAGAACCAATGAGAGGCTAGCTGGAGGTGTCTGGACGGGCAAATTTAACTCTCATTTCCCACCAGGAAGAGGAAATAACCAAAGGCTCAGCGTGCCGTACCGGAACCAGATTAGGGCCTGAAGCCATCCTGCGGTGTTGCGGCCAGCTCAAAAGAAAGCGAGTTGAAGAAAGGAGCTCAGGGGCACTGTAATTCACAAACCTGCAGAGTTATAAATGACAGCTATCGTCCAAAAATAGACTGAAGTAAGGCTGCCAAGAGGACTTGAAAGCGGGGCAGAATTGCAGGAAACCGATTTCAGGAGGTAGACTGGAATTGCATTGAAAGCATAGGAAAAGAGGCAGAACGTCCACAATGATGCACTTGGCCAAAAAGGGCGTATGCGTTTTTTCCTGAATATATTCAGGAAAAAACGCATACGCTCTTTTTGGCCAACCAAGCAAGCTGGCAAAGGAAATCTGCACTACAATGAAGTCTCACTTCCCCCCGGTCAAAAGGGCCATCTGAAAAAAGTGTAAAATCCAGAAAGGCAGGACAGGCAATGGAGAACTGGGAGCCTTGTTATGCTGATGGGCGGGATGTAAATTGCCAACAACCACTCGGGAGAAGTGTATGGTGTTTCCTGAAACATCTAAAAAACAAAGCAACAGAACCTAGGGCACTTCCACTTATGGTCCTATAGCTTAGGGAAATTAAAATCAAAAAGACACAGCCACCCCAAAGTTTGGGACGCCTCTGTTTACAAGAACCTCGTTTACAGTACAAGTTCAACATCGCAGAAAGTGAAAAATGGATAAAGAAGTTGTGGTATTTACTTACAAAGCAATATCACTCAGCAATGAAATCTGTGTCATCAGGCCCTTAGCAGCACAATGAGTGGATTCAGGTATGATGATTCTAACTGAAATAAGTCACACAGAAAAAGAAACATCATAAGATATCAGTAATACACGGAATGTAAACTTGGCTACACAGGAACTGAATTACAGAACAGAAGAGGGTCTCAAATTTAGAAAACCAACTTATGCTTGCTTAAGGGTAAAGGTGAGTTGGGGTGCTGCATAAAACCAGAGATTGAAATGAGCACAGATAAAGTTCCTTAAGTCAAATATGGAATAGACAAGAGCTACTCCTTGCTCAACGAAATGGACTCAACACCGCATATTAAACGCCTAAGAATGTACCTGACTAGTAAGTATCTTAAAACCTATGGATTGCTATGTCTCCGAAAGAGAATCAAGCATGTGTACAGGGGCATAAACGCAGCAGTGATAGGATTGGAGAGGTTCGGTGAGCAAATGAAGACACTTTGAAGTCATATTGCATGGTACCCATTACACGGGTCTCAAATCTCCAGGTTTAAGGTATTCTTCCTTCAGCTAAAACATGCATGTGGAACCCAAGTATGATCAACCATGTGAACGGGAGACGTGTTCAAATATGTCTCAGTTTTCCTCCCCTGGTACTCGGGTGCAACATTCCAGACGCTTTACTAACACTCTCCCCACTTGGAGAGTCAGCGCCTTTAACCTCCTGTTTGGCCCAGTTTGCAATTTCTGCGGAAGATGAACAGGAATAGCGAGAACCAATGAGAGGCTAGCTGGAGGTGTCTGGACGGGCAAATTATTCCTGAATATATTCAGGAAAAAACGCATACGCCCTTTTTGGCCAACCAAGCAAGCTTGCAAAGGAAATCTGCACTACAATGAAGTCTCACTTCCCCCCGGTCAAAAGGGCCATCTGAAAAAAGTGTAAAATCCAGAAAGGCAGGACAGGCCATGGAGAACTGGGAGCCTTGTTATGCTGATGGGCGGGATGTAAATTGCCAACAGACACTCGGGAGAAGTGTATGGTGTTTCCTGAAACATCTAAAAAACAAAGCAACAGAGCCTAGGGCACTGCCACTTATGGTCCTATAGCTTAGGGAAATTAAAATCAAAAAGACACTGCCACCCCAGTTTGGCACGCCTCTGTTTACAAGAACCTCGTTTACAGTACAAGTTCATCATCGCAGAAAGTGAAAAATGGATAAAGAAGTTGTGGTATTTACTTACAAAGCAATATCACTCAGCAATGAAATCTATGTCATCAGGCCCTTAGCATCACAATGAGTGGATTCAGGTATGGTGATTCTAACTGAAATAAGTCACACAGAAAAAGAAACATCATAAGATATCAGTAATACACGGAATGTAAACTTGGCTACACAGGAACTGAATTACAGAACAGAACAGGGTCTCAAATTTAGAAAACCAACTTATGCTTGCTTAAGGGTAAAGGTGAGTTGGGGTGCTGCATAAAACCAGAGATTGAAATGAGCACAGATAAAGGTCCTTAAGTCAAATATGGAATAGACAAGAGCTACTCCTTGCTCAACGAAATGGACTCAACACCGCATATTAAACGCCTAAGAATGTACCTGACTAGTAAGTATCGTAAAACCTATGGATTGCTATGTCTCCAAAAGAGAATCAAGCATGTGTACAGGGGCATAAACGCAGCAGTGATAGGATTGGAGAGGTTCGGTGAGCAAATGAAGACCCTTTGAAGTCATATTGCATGGTACCCATTACACGGGTCTCAACTCTCCAGGTTTAAGGTATTCTTCCTTCAGCTAAAACATGCATGTGGAACCCAAGTATGATCAACCATGTGAACGGGAGACGTGTTCAAATATGTCTCAGTTTTCCTCCCCTGGTAATCGGGTGCAACATTCCAGACGCTTTACTAACACTCTCCCCACTTGGAGAGTCAGCGCCTTTAACCTCCTGTTTGGCCCAGTTTGCAATTTTTGCGGAAGATGAACAGGAATAGCGAGAACCAATGAGAGGCTAGCTGGAGGTGTCTGGACGGGCAAATTTAACTCTCATTTCCCACCAGGAAGAGGAAATAACCAAAGGCTCAGCGTGCCGTACCGGAACCAGATTAGGGCCTGAAGCCATCCTGCGGTGTTGCGGCCAGCTCAAAAGAAAGCGAGTTGAAGAAAGGAGCTCAGGGGCACTGTAATTCACAAACCTGCAGAGTTATAAATGACAGCTATCATCCAAAAATAGACTGAAGTAAGGCTGCCAAGAGGACTTGAAAGTGGGGCAGAATTGCAGGAAACCGATTTCAGGAGGTAGACTGGAATTGCATTGAAAGCGTAGGAAAAGAGGCAGAACGTCCACAATGATGCACTTGGCCAAAAAGGGCGTATGCGTTTTTTCCTGAATATATTCAGGAAAAAACGCATACGCCCTTTTTGGCCAACCAAGCAAGCTTGCAAAGGAAATCTGCACTACAATGAAGTCTCACTTCCCCCCGGTCAAAAGGGCCATCTGAAAAAAGTGTAAAATCCAGAAAGGCAGGACAGGCCCTGGAGAACTGGGAGCCTTGTTATGCTGATGGGCGGGATGTAAATTGCCAACAACCACTCGGGAGAAGTGTATGGTGTTTCCTGAAACATCTAAAAAACAAAGCAACAGAGCCTAGGGCACTGCCACTTATGGTCCTATAGCTTAGGGAAATTAAAATAAAAAAGACACAGCCACCCCAAAGTTTGGGACGCCTCTGTTTACAAGAACCTCGTTCACAGTACAAGTTCAACATCGCAGAAAGTGAAAAATGGATAAAGAACTTGTGGTACTTACGTACAATGCAGTATCACTCAGCAATGAAATCTATGTCATCAGGCCCTTCGCAGCACAATGAGTGGATTCAGGTACGATGATTCTAACTGAAATAAGTCACACAGAAAAAGAAACATCATAAGATATCAGTAATACACGGAATGGAAACTTGGCTACACAGGAACTGAATTACAGAACAGAACAGGGTCTCATATTTAGAAAACCAACTTATGCTTGCTTAAGGGGAAAGGTGAGTTGGGTTGCTGCATAAAACCAGAGATTGAAATGAGCACAGATAAAGTTCCTTAAGCCAAATATGGAATAGACAAGAGCTACTCCTTGCTCAACGAAATGGACTCAACACCGCATATCAAACGCCTAAGAATGTACCTGACTAGTAATTATCTTAAAACCTATGGATTGCTATGTCTCCGAAAGAGAATCAAGCATGTGTACAGGGGCATAAACGCAGCAGTGATAGGATTGGAGAGGTTCGGTGAGCAAATGAAGACCCTTTGAAGTCATATTGCATGGTACCCATTCCACGGGTCTCAACTACCCAGGTTTTAGGTATTCTTCCTTCAGCTAAAACATGCATGTGGAACCCAGAGTATGATCAACCATGTGATCGGGAGCCGTGTTCAAATATGTCTCAGTTTTCCTCCCCTGGTACTCGGGTGCAACATTCCAGACGCTTTACTAACACTCTCCCCACTTGGAGAGTCAGCGCCCTTAACCTCCTGTTTGGCCCAGTTTGCAATTTCTGCGGAAGATGAACAGGAATAGCGAGAACCAATGAGAGGCTAGCTGGAGGTGTCTGGACGGGCAAATTTAACTCTCATTTCCCACCAGGAAGAGGAAATAACCAAAGGCTCAGCGTGCCGTACCGGAACCAGATTAGGGCCTGAAGCCATCCTGCGGTGTTGCGGCCAGCTCAAAAGAAAGCGAGTTGAAGAAAGGAGCTCAGGGGCACTGTAATTCACAAACCTGCAGAGTTATAAATGACAGCTATCGTCCAAAAATAAACTGAAGTAAGGCTGCCAAGAGGACTTGAAAGCGGGGCAGAATTGCAGGAAACCGATTTCAGGAGGTAGACTGGAATTGCATTGAAAGCATAGGAAAAGAGGCAGAACGTCCACAATGATGCACTTGGCCAAAAAGGGCGTATGCGTTTTTTCCTGAATATATTCAGGAAAAAACGCATACGCTCTTTTTGGCCAACCAAGCAAGCTGGCAAAGGAAATCTGCACTACAATGAAGTCTCACTTCCCCCCGGTCAAAAGGGCCATCTGAAAAAAGTGTAAAATCCAGAAAGGCAGGACAGGCAATGGAGAACTGGGAGCCTTGTTATGCTGATGGGCGGGATGTAAATTGCCAACAACCACTCCGGAGAAGTGTATGGTGTTTCCTGAAACATCTAAAAAACAAAGCAACAAAGCCTAGGGCACTTCCACTTATGGTCCTATAGCTTAGGGAAATTAAAATCAAAAAGACACAGCCACCCCAAAGTTTGGGACGCCTCTGTTTACAAGAACCTCGTTTACAGTACAAGTTCAACATCGCAGAAAGTGAAAAATGGATAAAGAAGTTGTGGTATTTACTTACAAAGCAATATCACTCAGCAATGAAATCTGTATCATCAGGCCCTTAGCAGCACATTGAGTGGATTCAGGTATGATGATTCTAACTGAAGTAAGTCACACAGAAAAAGAAACATCATAAGATATCAGTAATACACGGAATGTAAACTTGGCTACACAGGAACTGAATTACAGAACAGAACAGGGTCTCAAATTTAGAAAACCAACTTATGCTTGCTTAAGGGTAAAGGTGAGTTGGGGTGCTGCATAAAACCAGAGATTGAAATGAGCACAGATAAAGTTCCTTAAGTCAAATATGGAATAGACAAGTGCTACTCCTTGCTCAACGAAATGGACTCAACACCGCATATTAAACGCCTAAGAATGTACCTGACTAGTAAGTATCGTAAAACCTATGGATGGCTATGTCTCCAAAAGAGAATCAAGCATGTGTACAGGGGCATAAACGCAGCAGTGATAGGATTGGAGAGGTTCGGTGAGCAAATGAAGACCCTTTGAAGTCATATTGCATGGTACCCATTACACGGGTCTCAACTCTCCAGGTTTAAGGTATTCTTCCTTCAGCTAAAACATGCATGTGGAACCCAAGTATGATCAACCATGTGAACGGGAGACGTGTTCAAATATGTCTCAGTTTTCCTCCCCTGGTAATCGGGTGCAACATTCCAGACGCTTTACTAACACTCTCCCCACTTGGAGAGTCAGCGCCTTTAACCTCCTGTTTGGCCCAGTTTGCAATTTTTGCGGAAGATGAACAGGAATAGCGAGAACCAATGAGAGGCTAGCTGGAGGTGTCTGGACGGGCAAATTTAACTCTCATTTCCCACCAGGAAGAGGAAATAACCAAAGGCTCAGCGTGCCGTACCGGAACCAGATTAGGGCCTGAAGCCATCCTGCGGTGTTGCGGCCAGCTCAAAAGAAAGCAAGTTGAAGAAAGGAGCTCAGGGGCACTGTAATTCACAAACCTGCAGAGTTATAAATGACAGCTATCGTCCAAAAATAGACTGAAGTAAGGCTGCCAAGAGGACTTGAAAGTGGGGCAGAATTGCAGGAAACCGATTTCAGGAGGTAGACTGGAATTGCATTGAAAGCGTAGGAAAAGAGGCAGAACGTCCACAATGATGCACTTGGCCAAAAAGGGCGTATGCGTTTTTTCCTGAATATATTCAGGAAAAAACGCATACGCCCTTTTTGGCCAACCAAGCAAGCTTGCAAAGGAAATCTGCACTACAATGAAGTCTCACTTCCCCCCGGTCAAAAGGGCCATCTGAAAAAAGTGTAAAATCCAGAAAGGCAGGACAGGCCCTGGAGAACTGGGAGCCTTGTTATGCTGATGGGCGGGATGTAAATTGCCAACAACCACTCGGGAGAAGTGTATGGTGTTTCCTGAAACATCTAAAAAACAAAGCAACAGAGCCTAGGGCACTGCCACTTATGGTCCTATAGCTTAGGGAAATTAAAATCAAAAAGACACAGCCACCCCAAAGTTTGGGACGCCTCTGTTTACAAGAACCACGTTCACAGTACAAGTTCAACATCGCAGAAAGTGAAAAATGGATAAAGAACTTGTGGTACTTACGTACAATGCAGTATCACTCAGCAATGAAATCTATGTCATCAGGCCCTTTGCAGCACAATGAGTGGATTCAGGTACGATGATTCTAACTGAAATAAGTCACACAGAAAAAGAAACATCATAAGATATCAGTAATACACGGAATGGAAACTTGGCTACACAGGAACTGAATTACAGAACAGAACAGGGTCTCAAATTTAGAAAACCAACTTATGCTTGCTTAAGGGGAAAGGTGAGTTGGGTTGCTGCATAAAACCAGAGATTGAAATGAGCACAGATAAAGTTCCTTAGGCCAAATATGGAATAGACAAGAGCTACTCCTTGCTCAACGAAATGGACTCAACACCGCATATCAAACGCCTAAGAATGTACCTGACTAGTAAGTATCTTAAAACCTATGGATTGCTATGTCTCCGAAAGAGAATCAAGCATGTGTACAGGGGCATAAACGCAGCAGTGATAGGATTGGAGAGGTTCGGTGAGCAAATGAAGACCCTTTGAAGTCATATTGCATGGTACCCATTCCACGGGTCTCAACTACCCAGGTTTTAGGTATTCTTCCTTCAGCTAAAACATGCATGTGGAACCCAGAGTATGATCAACCATGTGATCGGGAGCCGTGTTCAAATATGTCTCAGTTTTCCTACCCTGGTACTCGGGTGCAACATTCCAGACGCTTTACTAACACTCTCCCCACTTGGAGAGTCAGCGCCCTTAACCTCCTGGTTGGCCCAGTTTGCAATTTCTGCGGAAGATGAACAGGAATAGCGAGAACCAATGAGAGGCTAGCTGGAGGTGTCTGGACGGGCAAATTTAACTCTCATTTCCCACCAGGAAGAGGAAATAACCAAAGGCTCAGCGTGCCGTACCGGAACCAGATTAGGGCCTGAAGCCATCCTGCGGTGTTGCGGCCAGCTCAAAAGAAAGCGAGTTGAAGAAAGGAGCTCAGGGGCACTGTAATTCACAAACCTGCAGAGTTATAAATGACAGCTATCGTCCAAAAATAGACTGAAGTAAGGCTGCCAAGAGGACTTGAAAGTGGGGCAGAATTGCAGGAAACCGATTTCAGGAGGTAGACTGGAATTGCATTGAAAGCATAGGAAAAGAGGCAGAACGTCCACAATGATGCACTTGGCCAAAAAGGGCGTATGCGTTTTTTCCTGAATATATTCAGGAAAAAACGCATACGCTCTTTTTGGCCAACCAAGCAAGCTGGCAAAGGAAATCTGCACTACAATGAAGTCTCACTTCCCCCCGGTCAAAAGGGCCATCTGAAAAAAGTGTAAAATCCAGAAAGGCAGGACAGGCAATGGAGAACTGGGAGCCTTGTTATGCTGATGGGCGGGATGTAAATTGCCAACAACCACTCCGGAGAAGTGTATGGTGTTTCCTGAAACATCTAAAAAACAAAGCAACAAAGCCTAGGGCACTGCCACTTATGGTCCTATAGCTTAGGGAAATTAAAATCAAAAAGACACAGCCACCCCAAAGTTTGGGACGCCTCTGTTTACAAGAACCTCGTTTACAGTACAAGTTCAACATCGCAGAAAGTGAAAAATGGATAAAGAAGTTGTGGTATTTACTTACAAAGCAATATCACTCAGCAATGAAATCTGTATCATCAGGCCCTTAGCAGCACATTGAGTGGATTCAGGTATGATGATTCTAACTGAAGTAAGTCACACAGAAAAAGAAACATCATAAGATATCAGTAATACACGGAATGTAAACTTGGCTACACAGGAACTGAATTACAGAACAGAACAGGGTCTCAAATTTAGAAAACCAACTTATGCTTGCTTAAGGGTAAAGGTGAGTTTGGGTGCTGCATAAAACCAGAGATTGAAATGAGCACAGATAAAGTTCCTTAAGTCAAATATGGAATAGACAAGAGCTACTCCTTGCTCAACAAAATGGACTCAACACCGCATATTAAACGCCTAAGAATGTACCTGACTTGTAAGTATCTTAAAACCTATGGATTGCTATGTCTCCGAAAGAGAATCAAGCATGTGTACAGGGGCATAAACGCAGCAGTGATAGGATTGGAGAGGTTCGGTGAGCAAATGAAGACCCTTTGAAGTCATATTGCATGGTACCCATTCCACGGGTTTCAACTACCCAGGTTTTAGGTATTCTTCCTTCAGCTAAAACATGCATGTGGAACCTAGAGTATGATCTACCATGTGATCGGGAGACGTGTTCAAATATGTCTCAGTTTTCGTAGGCTGGTACTTGGGTGCAACATTCCAGACGCTTTACTAACACTCTCCTCACTTGGCGAGTCAGTCCCTTTAACCTCCTGTTTCGCCCAGTTTGCAATTTCTGTGAAAGATGAACAGGAATAGCGAGTATCAATGAGAGACTAGCTGGAGGTGTCTGGACGGGCAAATTTAACTCTCATTTCCCACCAGGAAGAGGAATTAACCAAAGGCTCAGCGTGCCGTGCAGGAACCAGATTAGGGCCTGAAGCCATCCTGCGGTGTTGCGGCCAGGTCACAAGAAAGCGAGTTGAACAAAGCAGCTCAGGGGCACTGTAATTCACAAACCTGCAGAGTTATAAATGACAGCTATCGTCCAAAAATACACTGAAGTAAGGCTGCCAAGAGGACTTGAAAGCGGGGCAGAATTGCAGGAAACCGATTTCAGGAGGTAGACAGGAATTGCATTTCAAGCATAGGAAATGAGGCAGAACGTCCACAGTGATGCACTAGGCCAAAAAGGGCGTATGCGTTTTTTCCTGAATATATTCAGGAAAAAACGCATACGCCCTTTTTGGCCAACCAAGCAAGCTTGCAAAGGAAATCTGCACTACAATGAAGTCTCACTTCCCCCCGGTCAAAAGGGCCATCAGAATAAAGTGTAAAATCCAGAAAGGCAGGACAGGCCATGGAGAACTGGGAGCCTTGTTATGCTGATGGGCGGGATGTAAATTGCCAACAGACAATCGGGAGAAGTGTATGGTGTTTCCTGAAACATCTAAAAAACAAAGCAACAGAGCCTATGGCACTTCCACTTATGGTCCTATAGCTTAGGGAAATTAATTTCAAAAAGACACAGCAACCCCAATATTTGGGACGGCTCTTTTTACAGGAATCTCTTCTACGGCACAAGTTAAATATCCCAGAGAGCAAATAATGGATAAAGAAGTGGCGGTACTTCTGTACAATAGAATACCACTCAGCAATGAAATCTATGTCACCAGGCCCGTACCAGCATAATGAGTGGATTGAGGCACGATGATTCTAAGTGAAATAAGTCACACAGAAAAAGAAACATCATAAGGTATCACTAATACACGGAATGTGAACTTGGCTACACATGAACTGAATTACAAAACAGAACAGGGTCTCAAGTTTAGAAAACCAACTTATGCCTGCTTAAGGGGGAAGGTGAGTTGGGGTGCTGCATAAAAGCAGAGTTTGAAATTAGCACAGATACCGTTCCATAAGCCAAATATGTAATAGACAAGAGCTACCCCTTGCTCAACGAAATGGATTCAACAATGAGGTATCACCTCACACCTGGTAGAATAGGCATCATTGAAAATCTACAAACAAAAAATGCTGGAAAGGGTGTGGAGAAAAGGAACCCTCTTCCACTGTTGTTGGGAATATAAATTGATACAGTCATTATGGAGAACAATATGGAATTTCTTAAGAAATTAACAATAGAATTACCATATGATACAGCAATCCCAGTACTGGACATATACCCAGACAAAACCATAAATCAAAAAGAGTCATTCACCGCAATGTTCATTGCATCACTATTTACAATATCGAGGTAACGGAAGCAACCTAAATGCCCACAGACAGACGAATGCATAAAGCTGTGGTACATATATAAAATGGAATATTACTCAGCCATGAAAAGGAATGAAATTGGGTCATTTGTAGAGACGTCGATGGATCTAGAGACTGTCATACAGAGTGAAGTAAGTCAGAAAGAGAAAAACAAATCTTGTATATTCATGCATATATGTGGAACCTAGAAAAACTACAGATTAACCATTTTGCAAGGCATAAATAGAGCAACAGATGTAGACAACAAACGTATGGACAACAAGGGGGGAAAGCTGTTGGGGGGGTGGTGGTGGGAGGAGTTGAGAGACTGGGATTGGCATGTATACATTTATATGTATAAAATAGATAACCAATAAGAACCTGCTGTATAAAAATATAAAATAAAATTCAAAATTAAAAAGAAGTAAAATTTAAAAAATAAAACAGAAAAAACAATTATTCCCTGCACATACATGTATTTATATGAATAAATTATTTCCATGCTTATATCTGTAAATACAAAAAAGAGGAATAAAATCTACCTTGAACCAAAAACGAAAAAGAGAATAAAAACACAGAACCCACCAGTTACACAGAGGAAAACCGTATCAGGGCACTTGCTCCAGTTGTAAACAATTCTGAAGTTGGTCAGTGGTGGGGAATCGTCTCCCATTCAGCCAGCAGCCCCCACGCAACAAGCGTCCTCATTGCAAAGCTGGGGCACCGTGCCGAGGCATCTGTGAGTAAACGTGAGCTGAGCCCCAGGCCAGTTGCTGCTGAACTATTCCCACCCGTCCCAGGTAAAACACCTGAATATATACAAGGACTTGAAAGCCTAGAGGAAGGGCCATAGAGCCACACGAGTGACAGCATGCCGGCCGACTTGGTGCCTGCAGGCCAGCCAGGATGGTCCTGGCCCTGGGTGCTCTTCTGGAAGATTTCCATTTCCCTGCCTGAGATACCCGTCCTGTCCCTGCCCCCACTGCTTTTTTCCTTCCTCACCTCTGCCCAGGGAGAAATTCCAGCAGCAGGTATGGGTGACACATCCTCTTCTTTAGCAGGTGGCAGCCTGGCAACTGCTGCAGAAAGTCCAGCAGAGCCCCACTCACACTGGGCCACCCACAAAGCCGTGGCCTCTCACTCCCTCCCACCAGCCCAGCCCCGAGACTGCTGACAGGGCAGAGAAAATGGCGTCAGGCATGGCTGCAGGGGCTCTTGCTGCCTGGAGTGGTATTTATATTGATCTCAACCCAGGCACACCTGGGGAGGGCTGGCCGGCACGGTAAGGCTGCCCAGGTCAGCCAATCATCACCCCTCAGGGGCTCACAGTTGCAGAAAATGGAACTTGCTGAACCGGCCAGGTCCAAGGAACAGGTGTGGGCTCCTGAGAGTCAGGATAGACAAGGGGCTGCAGCTTTGGCTTGTTTTCTAATCATTTTATCTGGCCCATGAGTGGGAGACAACTTCAAGAAAACCCTCTCCTAATGAGAGGAACCCAGGAGTCAGGCAGAGGAGGGGTGGGTGGTGGTTGGAGACAGAGGCCTGGTGCCCCGGGTGCAGTGGAAGTCTCTGGAAGACCAGGTGGAGGGAGGCCTCACGGAGTGATGCCCAGGGTCACAGACCTGTCGCAGCTGCTGTTTGTTAGTTCAAGTCCTGCTCTGAGGTGCTCTGTGTCAGCTCTGAGCGACAGGTGAGCTGGGAGTGCTCTGCAATGAGGGCTATGTGCACGGTTCCTGTGTGCCCAGCCCTGCCACGGTACCTGCAAGGGTAGCTCTGTATCCTGGGAGGGGCCTGACCACGAGAGCCCCGTGGGCTGGGGTGGGGGTGGGGTACCTGCCCAGGTGAGCTCCATATTCTGGGATTGGTCTGACCACGAGAGCCCCATGGGCCACTGGGGACCTGGTAAAGGATGTCAGGACAGTCAGTGAAGCCACCGAGGATATACCTCCAGTTGCTCCTAATTCCTACACCCTGCTGGTCATTCTACCAACCACCAGGACATGGTATTCTGTATTAGTCTTCAATGATGCCTTCTTTTGTATTCCATTAGTCCCAGAGTCACAAGAAATTTTGGCTTGTGAGTGGCAGGACTCAACATACAACTAAAACAATACTTCCGGGCCGTCTGGCCCCAAGGGTGCAAAAATTCCCACACCATCTTTGGGGAAAGCTTAGCTAAAGACCTAAAAGTTCTACCTCTGGAAAAGGAAACCCTCCTTCAATATGCAGACGACATTCTGATCACCAGCCCTACTAAGGAGGCCTCTGAACTACCAAGCCAATAAAGGATAGAAGTTGTCCAAGAAAAAGCTCAAATATCACAGACTGCGGTGACCTGCCTGGGCTTCATTCTCACAGAAGGTCAGAGAAGCCCATCCCAGGAAAGGGAAGAAACCATTTTCAGCCTTACCCCTTTCTAAAACTAGAAGACAGCTTAGGGGTTCCTGGGGAGGCCAGGGTTTGCTGCTTCTGGATCCCTAACTACAGTCTACTAGCTGGGCCTCTATATGAAACACTGAAAGGAAAAGATGATGATCCTTTTGAATAGAATCCAGAAGTGGCCTTTCAAGAATGGAAAGAGCAGTCAATTCAGACCCTTGCCCTGGAACTCCCTAATTTAGCTAAACCCTTTGACCTTTACATTCCCGGTGAAAGGTGAATCGCCATTGGAGAATTAGTGCAAAAACTGGGACCACTTGAAATGGAACAATGCAAGAATGCCATCCAGGTAGGATAAACTACGGTCACTAAGGGGCTTGGCCCACTGCCACATCTGGCCAAGATACTGGCGGTATCTAAAAACCTGGAAATCAGCAGCCCAAAAGGCCACCTCCCTCCTAAGGGAAAAGGACCCCACGTGGTGATCCTAACCACCAACCATGCCCTGAAGTTGCAGCGTTCGCTCCGTGGGCACACCGACCTCGAGTGAGGAGGCCCTCCAACTCCAACATCCAGAGAGATAACCGGGGGCAACAGGGCACCATGACGACTCGTGTGAACATCACTTGACCTGGAGTTTCTCTCATAAAACAACAAGAGTGTGTCCCAAAAGAGTAGACTACTGCTTGCAGGACTTACTGCACCCAGAGGGGAGCTAATAATCTTGGCGGGGGAACAGTATACCACACTGTCACCATAGAAAAGCCTACAGACACCGTGATGATGGTGGCCAATAAGACTGGCTGGACTCCTGTTTACTTCAAAAGGCTGTTGACTCAGTAGCCATCATGGTCCTTGGTCACCACTGACCCTGGACTGTCTGGGAGTTGAGCGGGCAGGGCTCTGACACCTGGTGCTGTTTGTACGTTAATTCAGGGGCCTAACTGAAGAAAGCGCAGACTACTGGTCAGAGCATCTAGGCTGGCAGAGACGGTCAGCCTAAGGTGGCCAAACAAATGTGGGGCGGGGTGAAACCGGCCCCCACAGCGTCTCTGCACATCTCTTTCCTGGACCCTTAAAGGTCATTAGAATCTATAACACTTCCAATGCTGGTGCTCAGGTGGACGAGCAGGGAGGCAGGGGTCCTGGGGACAATCAACGTCACCGGGAGGCTGCTGGGGAGAAGCTCTGACCCTCGCCCCAGGGTATGAGGGCTCCCAACTCAGCACTCAGCAGTTACAGAAGAAGGGTCTGCACCCTCAGCACTCCAAGAATGAGGAACGGGACAAAAGGCAGAGGAGGGGTTTGTCCCCAGCAAAGCCCATTAAAAATCCCTGGGAGATAAAAATAGAATCTGGGCAATAAAGTCAAGTCTAACCTTTTTTATCCTTTGTGCTTTGTCTAATTTCACGTGCTCCTAGGGTCCCGCATGCAGAGGTTCCACACCCGGCACTTCAGACCAGATTTCCTAGTGCAGAATGGCTGGGTCGACACCTCAGCTCCTGGGGCCCAGTGCAGACTCCACGATATAGAGCCTGAGCTACAGCCAACCCGGCCCTCGAGAGCTCCGCCGCCTCCCTCCCTCCCACTGACTCTGACAGGATCTCTACACAGCAGCCCAGCCCACAGCCCACGGGGTAGTGCATGCTCTCACCTCTCCATTCTCTGATCAAAATATAAAGTTTCCTTTGCTTGTGAACCAAACTCAGTCTCGATCTGTTGGCCCCAATGACACTGGGCAGGGGGACACTTGTTGGGGTCCACTCTGGAGGATCAGTAACAGAAATTGAGACTATTGTAACCTCAATGAACAGATGTGTGAGCCAAACTGTAGTTAACAAAGAACAGTGTATAAGGCTCGGGTAAAATAAGATGTTTTTAACACTTCCATTTGATATTTCCATCACTTTTTATAAGCAAGTTCAGTGAAAAGGTTTGTCTTATTTGTCAGGTCAATATTAGAGAAACGAAGTGATTTCTTTCCAAGGATGTACAGCTAATAATCTTGGTTAAACCTTCAATCTTGTTTTAAATGCTTTTCCATTGAAAATGATACCTCTCTTTCAGCTCCCCCATTTCTGAGAAGTATAAAATCTTATAATTTATTATTACCAAAGGGGAAAGGTGGGAGGAGGGATAAATTAACAGTTTGGAATGAACACATACACACTGCTATGTATAAAATAGATCATCAACAAGGAACTACTGTATAGCACAGGGAACTACACTCAACATTTTGCAATAACCTATAAGGGGAAATAATCTGAAAAAGAATAGATATTTTTATTGACATCATCTATCAATGACAGTTAAAGTGTAGCCTAAGGGAAGCTGGTGGTGAGTGCTTCTGACCCTGAAGACTTCAATCATCTAAAGTTTGGACTCTGCCTACTTCCCAAGGCCCTTAATGAACATATGTGTAGCTGTAGCTTAAAAACTTCCCCAGTTTGGGTTTCGGGGAGACACTGATTTTGAAAAAGCCCTGGTGTTCTCCTTACATGAATGGGACTCTTCCTACTGCTAAAACATGTCTGTCACACCCAGAGGATGGTATACCGTCTGATCGGGAAGAGTTTGGAAAAGGCATCTCATCTCCTCATCTCCTGGTGCTCGGGTTCACCCCTCCAGCGTCTTTACTAACAGTCTCCCCACTTGGAGATGTCAGCACTGTCAACATCCTGTTGCGTACAGTTTGGAATTTGTCCAGAGGATGAAGCGGAAGGATGAGGAACAATGAGAGACAAGTCCTAGGTGTTCAGACAGGCACATGTCACTCTAATTTCCAATCAGGAAGACGAATTGACCAAAGGCTAGGGTTGCCCATGGAAACAGTATAGGGCTTGAGGAAATCCCGCTGCTTTGTGGCCAGTTCCCATAAACACGAGTTGAACAATGGAACTCAGGGGCAGTAAAATTCACAAAACTGCAGAGTTGAAAATATCCATCACTGAAAAATGTCTTGAGGAAAGTCAGAGAAAAGGACTTGTAAGCAAGGGAGAATGGCAGGAAAGGGATTTGAGGAGGTAGAAAGGACTCGCCATTAAGCACAAGAAAAGGAGCTGAACATTGCCAACATTGCAGTTGGCCAAAAAGGGTGTATGCGTTCTTTTCTGTATATATTCAAGAAAAGGGCATACACTTTTTTAGCCAACCAAACAGGTGGGCACTGGAAGTCAATACTACAAAAGATATCACTTCGCATCAGTCAGAAGAGCCATCCTCATAAAGCGTAAACAAGAGAAATGCAGGACAGGGCAACGAGAAGAGGGAGCCCTGTGAGACTTATAGTGGAAATGTATATTGCCAACGGCCATTCTGGAGAAGTGTATTGTGTTTACTAAAGCATCTAAAAAATGAGCTACAGAGCATAGGGCACTTGCACTCATGGGCGTATATCTTGGGAAAAACAAAAATCGAGAGGACACAGGCACCCCAATGTTTACCCCCTCTCTGTTTAAAAGATCCTCGACTAGGATATAACTTAAATGTCTCTGGAGGGAAAAAATGGATAGAGATGTGGTACTTAGGTAGAGTGGAATATTATTCAGCCTGGAAATCAATGAAATATGGCCAGTTGTAACAACTCCGGAGGAGTTACGTATGATCATTCTAAGTGACAGAATTCAAAAAGAAAAAGACACATATCATAAGATATCACTTAAAGGTGGAATCCAAAATGGCTACACATGAAATAAATTACAAAACAAAAACATAGTCAAATATGTAGAAAACACGCATAAGGCTGCTAAACGGGAAAGGTGGGGAGGGGTGAGGCATCATCCAGGAGGTTGAAATTAGCAAAGATACCATTCCAAATACCAAACTGATAATCAACAAGGCCTACACGGTAGCTAAAAGAACTGCACTCAGCACACTCAAGTCACCGGAAAAGAATATATACGACTGGTAAGAATCTGAAAAAGAATTTATTGATGTCTCTCTGTACGTGAATCAAGTGGATGTACAGCAGCAAGAAACAGAGCTTTGAAAATCAGCTGTAACCAATATAGTAATAAATTGAAAAAAATAAACGACAGAGAGACAGAGAAAACCTCTTACAACTTTTCCTCAGGGACGGTGATGCAACATGGATTGAACACATCTAGACCCACAGCAGGATGAGACATAAGGCTGGAAACTGTTTGCGCTAAGAGAAATGTGAGGTTGGGTGAGGAAATGCACACCCTTTAAAGTAATACTACCTGGTACCCATTCAATGGGTCCCAAATCTGCAGGTTCAAGGGATCTTCCTACAGCTAAAACATGCATGGAAAACCCAGAGGACTGTACACCATGTGATCGGGAGATGTGTCTAAAATGCACCTCATTTATCCTCTCCTGGTGCTCCTGTTCACCATTCCAGCCACGCTACTTAGAATCTCCCCACTTGGAGAATCAGCACATTTAAACTTCTGTTTCACACATTTTGCAAATTGTGAGGAGGATGAACGGGAAGAGGGGGAACCAATGAGAGAAGAGTTGTAGGGGTTTGGACGGGCACATATCACTCTAATTTCCCATTAAGAATAAGAATTAAAGAAAGGCTCAGCCTGCCTCGCCGGAGCCAAAATCGGGCCTGAAGCAATCCTGCGGGTTTGAGGCCAGCTCACAAAAGAGCAACTTAAAAAATGGAGCTCAGGGTCACTGCAATTCACAAACCTGCAGAGTTATAAATGAAAACTAACGTCCAAAAATATGTTGAGGTAAGGCAAAGAAGAGGATCTGAATGCAAGACAGAATTGCAAGAAACAGATTTCAAGAGATAGATTGGACTCGTCTTTAACGCACATGAAAAGCGGCAGAATTTCGACAATGATGCAGTTGGCCCAAAAGGGCGTATGCGTTTTTTCCTGATTATATCCAGGAAAAAACGCATACGCACTTTATGGGCAACGAAGCAAGCAAGCAATGCAAATGTGCACAACAAAGAAGTCTCACTTCCCACCGGTCAAAAGGGCCATCCTAAAAAATTGTAAAAACCAGAAATGCAGGACAGGCCATGGAGAACAGGGAGCCTTTATACGCTGATGGGCAGTGTGTGAACTGCCGAGAGCCACTCTGGAGAAGTGTATGGTGGTTCCTAAATCATCTAAAAAACAGAGCTACAGAGCATAGGACTCTTCCAATCATGGGAGTATATCTAGGGAAGTCTAAAAATCAACAAGACACAAGCACACCACAGTTTAGGGCTACTCTGTTTACAAGAACCTCAACTTCAGTACACCTTAAATATCCCAGGAAAGAGAACAATGGATAAAGAAGATGTGGTACTTATGTACAATGGAATATCTCTTCACCATGAAATCAATGTAATAAGGCTAGTAGAAGGATAAAGAGTGGATTTAGGTCCGATAATACTACTTGAAATAAGTCAAACAGAAAAAGAAACATATCATAAGATATCACTTATAGAGGGAGGGTAAATATGGCTGCACAAGAAATGAATTACAGAACAGAACAGTGTCTCACATTTAGAAAACACACTTATGTCAGCTTAAGGGGAAAGGAGAGGTGGGGTGATGCATAAAACCAGAGTTTGAAATTAGCACAGATACCGTTCAATAAACCAAATAGGTATTAGACAAGATCTACACCTTGCTCAATGAACTGACCTCAACACACCCTATACACCGCAGAGAAATATATCTGAGGAATAAGAATCTTAAAACCCATGTATTGATATATCTCCATAAGGGAATCAAGTGTGTGCAGAGCGGCACAAACACAGCAGTGAAAAGGAGCTAAACCCCATTATAGAAATAAATTTTAAAAACAAAACGCTGAAACAATGAAAGAGAGAAAAATTCTTACAAAATTCGCTCAGGGGCTGTGATGCAACCTGGATTGACCACATATAAACCCACAGCTGGATAAGACATAAGGCTGGACACTTGGGGCTGACAGGATTGGTGAGCTTTGGTGAGCAACTGCCGAAAGTTTAATGCAATACTTCATGCTACTCAGTCCAAGGGTCCCAACACTCCAGGTTGAAGGGAATCTTCCTACAGCTAAACCATGCTTGGGAAACCCAGCGACTGGTATACCATATGATCGGGAAAGGTTTCTAAAACGCACCTCATTTTTCCTCTCCTGGGGCTCCGGATCGACATTCCAGCCGCTTTACTAACAACATCCCCACATGGAGTCAATGCCTTTAAGTTCTGGTATCGCACAGTCTGCAGTTAGTGCAGAGGATGAATGGGAATAGGGGGAACCAGTGAGAAACTAGCTGTAGCGGTTTCAATGGGCACATGTCACTCTAATATCACATCAGTAAGAAGAATTAACCAAAGGCAGAGCAAGGTGCCCCAGAAGAAAAATAGGGCTTCAAGGAATCCTGTGGTTACGGGGCAAGACCACAAAAATAAGAGCTAAAAAATGGAGCTAAGGGCCACTGCAATTCAAAAACCTGCAGAGTTATAAGGGCCAACTATTTTTAAAAAATATATTTAGGTAAGGCTATGAAGAGGCATTGAAAGCAAGGCAGAATTGCAGGAAACCGATTTCAGGAAGTAGACTGGAATTGCATTGAAAGCATAGGAAAAGAGGCAGAACGTCCACAATGATGCACTTGGCCAAAAAGGGCGTATGCGTTTTTTCCTGAATATATTCAGGAAAAAACGCATACGCCCTTTTTGGCCAACCAAGCAAGCTTGCAAAGGAAATCTGCACTACAATGAAGTCTCACTTCCCCCCGGTCAAAAGGGCCATCTGAAAAAAGTGTAAAATCCAGAAAGGCAGGACAGGCCATGGAGAACTGGGAGCCTTGTTATGCTGATGGGCGGGATGTAAATTGCCAACAGACACTCAGGAGAAGTGTATGGTGTTTCCTGAAACATCTAAAAAACAAAGCAACAGAGCCTAGGGCACTTCCACTTATGGTCCTATAGCTTAGGGAAATGAAAATCAAAAAGACACAGCCACCCCAAAGTTTGGGACGCCTCTGTTTACAAGAACCTCGTTTACAGTACAAGTTCAACATCGCAGAAAGTGAAAAATGGATAAAGAAGTTGTGGTATTTACTTACAAAGCAATATCACTCAGCAATGAAATCTATGTCATCAGGCCCTTAGCATCACAATGAGTGGATTCAGGTATGATGATTCTAACTGAAATAAGTCACACAGAAAAAGAAACATCATAAGATATCAGTAATACACGGAATGTAAACTTGGCTACACAGGAACTGAATTACAGAGCAGAACAGGGTCTCAAATTTAGAAAACCAACTTATGCTTGCTTAAGGGGAAAGGTGAGTTGGGGTGCTGCATAAAACCAGAGATTGAAATGAGCACAGATAAAGTTCCTTAAGTCAAATATGGAATAGACAAGAGCTACTCCTTGCTCAACGAAATGGACTCAACACCGCATATTAAACGCCTAAGAATGTACCTGACTAGTAAGTATCGTAAAACCTATGGATTGCTATGTCTCCAAAAGAGAATCAAGCATGTGTACAGGGGCATAAAAGCAGCAGTGATAGGATTGGAGAGGTTCAGTGAGCAAATGAAGACCCTTTGAAGTGATATTGCATGGTACCCTTTACACGGGTCTCAACTCTCCAGGTTTAAGGTATTCTTCCTTCAGCTAAAACATGCATGTGGAACCCAAGTTTGATCAACCATGTGAACGGGAGACGTGTTCAAATATGTCTCAGTTTTCCTCCCCTGGTACTCGGGTGCAACATTCCAGACGCTTTACTAACACTCTCCCCACTTGGAGAGTCAGCGCCTTTAACCTCCTGTTTGGCCCAGTTTGCAATTTCTGCGGAAGATTAAGAGGAATAGCGAGAACCAATGAGAGACTAGCTGGAGGTGTCTGGACGGGCAAATTTAACTCTCATTTCCCACCAGGAAGAGGAAATAACCAAAGGCTCAGTGTGTCGTGCCGGAACCAGATTAGGGCCTGAAGCCATCCTGCGGTGTTGCGGCCAGCTCAAAAGAAAGCGAGTTGAAGAAAGGAGCTCAGGGGCACTGTAATTCACAAACCTGCAGAGTTATAAATGACAGCTATCGTCCAAAAATAGACTGAAGTAAGGCTGCCAAGAGGACTTGAAAGCGGGGCAGAATTGCAGGAAACTGATTTCAGGAGGTAGACTGGAATTGCATTGAAAGCATAGGAAAAGAGGCAGAACGTCCACAATGATGCACTTGGCCAAAAAGGGCGTATGCGTTTTTTCCTGAATATATTCAGGAAAAAATGAATACGCCCTTTTTGGCCAACCAAGCAAGCTTGCAAAGTAAATCTGCACTACAATGAAGTCTCACTTCCCCCCGGTCAAAAGGGCCATCTGAAAAAAGTGTAAAATCCAGAAAGGCAGGACAGGCCATGGAGAACTGGGAGCCTTGTTATGCTGATGGGCGGGATGTAAATTGCCAACAGACACTCAGGAGAAGTGTATGGTGTTTCCTGAAACATCTAAAAAACAAAGCAACAGAGCCTAGGGCACTTCCACTTATGGTCCTATAGCTTAGGGAAATTAAAATCAAAAAGACACAGCCACCCCAAAGTTTGGGACGCCTCTGTTTACAAGAACCTCGTTTACAGTACAAGTTCAACATCGCAGAAAGTGAAAAATGGATAAAGAAGTTGTGGTATTTACTTACAAAGCAATATCACTCAGCCATGAAATCTATGTCATCAGGCCCTTAGCATCACAATGAGTGGATTCAGGTATGATGATTCTAACTGAAATAAGTCACACAGAAAAAGAAACATCTTAAGATATCAGTAATACACGGAATGTAAACTTGGCTACACAGGAACTGAATTACAGAGCAGAACAGGGTCTCAAATTTAGAAAACCAACTTATGCTTGCTTAAGGGGAAAGGTGAGTTGGGGTGCTGCATAAAACCAGAGATTGAAATGAGCACAGATAAAGTTCCTTAAGTCAAATATGGAATAGACAAGAGCTACTCCTTGCTCAACGAAATGGACTCAACACCGCATATTAAACGCCTAAGAATGTACCTGACTAGTAAGTATCGTAAAACCTATGGATTGCTATGTCTCCAAAAGAGAATCAAGCATGTGTACAGGGGCATAAAAGCAGCAGTGATAGGATTGGAGAGGTTCGGTGAGCAAATGAAGACCCTTTGAAGTGATATTGCATGGTACCCTTTACACGGGTCTCAACTCTCCAGGTTTAAGGTATTCTTCCTTCAGCTAAAACATGCATGTGGAACCCAAGTTTGATCAACCATGTGAACGGGAGACGTGTTCAAATATGTCTCAGTTTTCCTCCCCTGGTACTCGGGTGCAACATTCCAGACGCTTTACTAACACTCTCCCCACTTGGAGAGTCAGCGCCTTTAACCTCCTGTTTGGCCCAGTTTGCAATTTCTGCAGAAGATTAAGAGGAATAGCGAGAACCAATGAGAGACTAGCTGGAGGTGTCTGGACGGGCAAATTTAACTCTCATTTCCCACCAGGAAGAGGAAATAACCAAAGGCTCAGTGTGTCGTGCCGGAACCAGATTAGGGCCTGAAGCCATCCTGCGGTGTTGCGGCCAGCTCACAAGAAAGCGAGTTGAAGAAAGGAGCTCAGGGGCACTGTAATTCACAAACCTGCAGAGTTATAAATGACAGCTATCGTCCAAAAATAGACTGAAGTAAGGCTGCCAAGAGGACTTGAAAGCGGGGCAGAATTGCAGGAAACTGATTTCAGGAGGTAGACTGGAATTGCATTGAAAGCATAGGAAAAGAGGCAGAACGTCCACAATGATGCACTTGGCCAAAAAGGGCGTATGCGTTTTTTCCTGAATATATTCAGGAAAAAATGAATACGCCCTTTTTGGCCAACCAAGCAAGCTTGCAAAGTAAAAGTGCACTACAATGAAGTCTCACTTCCCCCCGGTCAAAAGGGCCATCTGAAAAAAGTGTAAAATCCAGAAAGGCAGGACAGGCCATGGAGAACTGGGAGCCTTGTTATGCTGAAGGGTGGGATGTAAATTGCCAACAACCACTCGGGAGAAGTGTATGGTGTTTCCTGAAACATCTAAAAAACAAAGCAACACAGCCTAGGGCACTTCCACTTATGGTCCTATAGCTTAGGGAAATTAAAATCAAAAAGACACAGCCACCCCAAAGTTTGGGACGCCTCTGTTTACAAGAACCTCGTTTACAGTACAAGTTCAACATCGCAGAAAGTGAAAAATGGATAAAGAAGTTGTGGTATTTACTTACAAAGCAATATCACTCAGCAATGAAATCTGTGTCATCAGGCCCTTAGCAGCACAATGAGTGGATTCAGGTATGATGATTCTAACTGAAATAAGTCACACAGAAAAAGAAACATCATAAGATATCAGTAATACACGGAATGTAAACTTGGCTACACAGGAACTGAATTACAGAACAGAACAGGGTCTCAAATTTAGAAAACCAACTTATGCTTGCTTAGGGGTAAAGGTGAGTTGGGGTGCTGCATAAAACCAGAGATTGAAATGAGCACAGATAAAGTTCCTTAAGCCAAATATGGAATAGACAAGAGCTACTCCTTGCTCAACGAAATGGACTCAACACCGCATATTAAACGCCTAAGAATGTACCTGACTAGTAAGTATCTTAAAACCTATGCATTGCTATGTCTCCGAAAGAGAATCAAGCATGTGTACAGGGGCATAAACGCAGCAGTGATAGGATTGGAGAGGTTCGGTGAGCAAATGAAGACCCTTTGAAGTCATATTGCATGGTACCCATTCCACGGGTTTCAACTACCCAGGTTTAAGGTATTCTTCCTTCAGCTAAAACATGCATGTGGAACCTAGAGTATGATCAACCATGTGATCGGGAGACGTGTTCAAATATGTCTCAGTTTTCGTACCCTGGTACTCGGGTGCAACATTCCAGACGCTTTACTAACACTCTCCCGACTTGGAGAGTCAGTCCCTTTAACCTCCTGTTTGGCCCAGTTTGCTATTTCTGCGGAAGATGAACAGGAATAGCGAGAACCAATTAGAGGCTAGCTGGAGGTGTCTGGACGGGCAAATTTAACTCTCATTTCCCACCAGGAAGAGGAATTAACCAAAGGCTCAGCGTGCCGTACCGGAACCAGATTAGGGCCTGAAGCCATCCTGCGGTGTTGCGGCCAGCTCAAAAGAAAGCGAGTTGAAGAAAGGAGCTCAGGGGCACTGTAATTCACAAACCTGCAGAGTTATAAATGACAGCTATCGTCCAAAAATATACTGAAGTAAGGTTGCCAAGAGGACTTGGAAGCGGGGCAGAATTGCAGGAAACCGATTTTAGGAAGTAGACTGGAATTGCATTGTAAGCATAGGAAAAGAGGCAGAACGTCCACAATGATGCACTTGGCCAAAAAGGGCGTATGCGTTTTTTCCTGAATATATTCAGGAAAAAACGCATACGCCCTTTTTGGCCAACCAAGCAAGCTTGCAAAGGAAATCTGCACTACAATGAAGTCTCACTTCCCCCCGGTCAAAAGGGCCATCTGAAAAAAGTGTAAAATCCAGAAAGGCAGGACAGGCCATGGAGAACTGGGAGCCTTGTTATGCTGATGGGCGGGATGTAAATTGCCAACAGACACTCAGGAGAAGTGTATGGTGTTTCCTGAAACATCTAAAAAACAAAGCAACAGAGCCTAGGGCACTGCCACTTATGGTCCTATAGCTTAGGGAAATTAAAATCAAAAAGACACAGCCACCCCAAAGTTTGGGACGCCTCTGTTTACAAGAACCTCGTTTACAGTACAAGTTCAACATCGCAGAAAGTGAAAAATGGATAAAGAAGTTGTGGTATTTACTTAAAAGCAATATCACTCAGCAATGAAATCTATGTCATCAGGCCCTTAGCAGCACAATGAGTGGATTCAGGTATGATGATTCTAACTGAAATAAGTCACACAGAAAAAGAAACATCATAAGATATCAGTAATACACGGAATGTAAACTTGGCTACACAGGAACTGAATTACAGAGCAGAACAGGGTCTCAAATTTAGAAAACCAACTTATGCTTGCTTAAGGGTAAAGGTGAGTTGGGGTGCTGCATAAAACCAGAGATTGAAATGAGCACAGATAAAGTTCCTTAAGTCAAATATGGAATAGACAAGAGCTACTCCTTGCTCAACGAAATGGACTCAACACCGCATATTAAACGCCTAAGAATGTACCTGACTAGTAAGTATCGTAAAACCTATGGATTGCTATGTCTCCAAAAGAGAATCAAGCATGTGTACAGGGGCATAAACGCAGCAGTGATAGGATTGGAGAGGTTCGGTGAGCAAATGAAGACCCTTTGAAGTGATATTGCATGGTACCCTTTACACGGGTCTCAACTCTCCAGGTTTAAGGTATTCTTCCTTCAGCTAAAACATGCATGTGGAACCCAAGTATGATCAACCATGTGAACGGGAGACGTGTTCAAATATGTCTCAGTTTTCCTCCCCTGGTACTCGGGTGCAACATTCCAGACGCTTTACAAACACTCTCCCCACTTGGAGAGTCAGCGCCTTTAACCTCCTGTTTGGCCCAGTTTGCAATTTCTGCGGAAGATGAACAGGAATAGCGAGAACCAATGAGAGACTAGCTGGAGGTGTCTGGACGGGCAAATTTAACTCTCATTTCCCACCAGGAAGAGGAAATAACCAAAGGCTCAGTGTGTCGTGCCGGAACCAGATTAGGGCCTGAAGCCATCCTGCGGTGTTGCGGCCAGCTCAAAAGAAAGCGAGTTGAAGAAAGGAGCTCAGGGGCACTGTAATTCACAAACCTGCAGAGTTATAAATGACAGCTATCGTCCAAAAATAGACTGAAGTAAGGCTGCCAAGAGGACTTGAAAGCGGGGCAGAATTGCAGGAAACTGATTTCAGGAGGTAGACTGGAATTGCATTGAAAGCATAGGAAAAGAGGCAGAACGTCCACAATGATGCACTTGGCCAAAAAGGGCGTATGCGTTTTTTCCTGAATATATTCAGGAAAAAATGAATACGCCCTTTTTGGCCAACCAAGCAAGCTTGCAAAGGAAATGTGCACTACAATGAAGTCTCACTTCCCCCCGGTCAAAAGGGCCATCTGAAAAAAGTGTAAAATCCAGAAAGGCAGGACAGGCCATGGAAAACTGGGAGCCTTGTTATGCTGAAGGGCGGGATGTAAATTGCCAACAACCACTCGGGAGAAGTGTATGGTGTTTCCTGAAACATCTAAAAAACAAAGCAACACAGCCTAGGGCACTTCCACTTATGGTCCTATAGCTTAGGGAAATTAAAATCAAAAAGACACAGCCACCCCAAAGTTTGGGACGCCTCTGTTTACAAGAACCTCGTTTACAGTACAAGTTCAACATCGCAGAAAGTGAAAAATGGAGAAAGAAGTTGTGGTATTTACTTACAAAGCAATATCACTCAGCAATGAAATCTGTGTCATCAGGCCCTTAGCAGCACAATGAGTGGATTCAGGTATGATGATTCTAACTGAAATAAGTCACACAGAAAAAGAAACATCATAAGATATCAGTAATACACGGAATGTAAACTTGGCTACGCAGGAACTGAATTACAGAACAGAACAGGGTCTCAAATTTAGAAAACCAACTTATGCTTGCTTAAGGGTAAAGGTGAGTTTGGGTGCTGCATAAAACCAGAGATTGAAATGAGCACAGATAAAGTTCCTTAAGCCAAATATGGAATAGACAAGAGCTACTCCTTGCTCAACGAAATGGACTCAACACCGCATATTAAACGCCTAAGAATGTACCTGACTAGTAAGTATCTTAAAACCTATGCATTGCTATGTCTCCGAAAGAGAATCAAGCGTGTGTACAGGGGCATAAACGCAGCAGTGATAGGATTGGAGAGGTTCGGTGAGCAAATGAAGACCCTTTGAAGTCATATTGCATGGTACCCATTAAACGGGTTTCAACTACCCAGGTTTAAGGTATTCTTCCTTCAGCTAAAACATGCATGTGGAACCTAGAGTATGATCAACCATGTGATCGGGAGACGTGTTCAAATATGTCTCAGTTTTCGTACCCTGGTACTCGGGTGCAACATTCCAGACGCTTTACTAACACTCTCCCGACTTGGAGAGTCAGTCCCTTTAACCTCCTGTTTGGCCCAGTTTGCTATTTCTGCGGAAGATGAACAGGAATAGCGAGAACCAATTAGAGGCTAGCTGGAGGTGTCTGGACGGGCAAATTTAACTCTCATTTCCCACCAGGAAGAGGAATTAACCAAAGGCTCAGCGTGCCGTGCCGGAACCAGATTAGGGCCTGAAGACATCCTGCGGTGTTGCGGCCAGGTCACAAGAAAGCGAGTTGAAGAAAGGAGCTCAGGGGCCCTGTAATTCACAAACCTGCAGAGTTATAAATGACAGCTATCGTCCAAAAATAGACTGAAGTAAGGCTGCCAAGAGGACTTGAAAGCGGGGCAGAATTGCAGGAAACCGATTTCAGGAGGTAGACTGGAATTGCATTGAAAGCATAGGAAAAGAGGCAGAACGTCCACAATGATGCACTTGGCCAAAAAGGGCGTATGCGTTTTTTCCTGAATATATTCAGGAAAAAACGCATACGCCCTTTTTGGCCAACCAAGCAAGCTTGCAAAGGAAATCTGCACTACAATGAAGTCTCACTTCCCCCTGGTCAAAAGGGCCATCTGAAAAAAGTGTAAAATCCAGAAAGGCAGGACAGGCCATGGAGAACTGGGAGCCTTGTTATGCTGATGGGCGGGATGTAAATTGCCAACAGACACTCGGGAGAAGTGTATGGTGTTTCCTGAAACATCTAAAAAACAAAGCAACAGAGCCTAGGGCACTTCCACTTATGGTCCTATAGCTTAGGGAAATTAAAATCAAAAAGACACAGCCACCCCAAAGTTTGGGACGCCTCTGTTTACAAGAACCTCGTTTACAGTACAAGTTCAACATCGCAGAAAGTGAAAAATGGATAAAGAAGTTGTGGTATTTACTTACAAAGCAATATCACTCAGCAATGAAATCTATGTCATCAGGCCCTTAGCAGCACAATGAGTGGATTCAGGTATGATGATTCTAACTGAAATAAGTCACACAGAAAAAGAAACATCATAAGATATCAGTAATACACGGAATGTAAACTTGGCTACACAGGAACTGAATTACAGAACAGAACAGGGTCTCAAATTTAGAAAACCAACTTATGCTTGCTTAAGGGGAAAGGTGAGTTGGGGTGCTGCATAAAACCAGAGATTGAAATGAGCACAGATAAAGTTCCTTAAGCCAAATATGGAATAGACAAGAGCTACTCCTTGCTCAACGAAATGGACTCAACACCGCATATTAAACGCCTAAGAATGTACCTGACTAGTAAGTATCGTAAAACCTATGGATGGCTATGTCTCCAAAAGAGAATCAAGCATGTGTACAGGGGCATAAACGCAGCAGTGATAGGATTGGAGAGGTTCGGTGAGCAAATGAAGACCTTTGAAGTCATATTGCATGGTACCCATTACACGGGTCTCAACTCTCCAGGTTTAAGGTATTCTTCCTTCAGCTAAAACATGCATGTGGAACCCAGAGTATGATCAACCATGTGAACGGGAGACGTGTTCAAATATATCTCAGTTTTCCTCCCCTGGTACTCGGGTGCAACATTCCAGACGCTTTACTAACACTCTCCCCACTTGGAGAGTCAGCGCCTTTAACCTCCTGTTTGGCCCAGTTTGCAATTTCTGCGGAAGATGAACAGGAATAGCGAGAACCAATGGAGACTAGCTGGAGGTGTCTGGACGGGCAAATTTAACTCTCATTTCCTACCAGGAAGAGGAATTAACCAAAGGCTCAGCGTGCCATGCCAGAACCAGATTAGGGCCTGAAGCCATCCTGCGGTGTTGCGGCCAGCTCAAAAGAAAGCGAGTTGAAGAAAGGAGCTCAGGGGCACTGTAATTCACAAACCTGCAGAGTTATAAATGACAGCTATCGTCCAAAAATAGACTGAAGTAAGGCTGCCAAGAGGACTTGAAAGCGGGGCAGAATTGCAGGAAACCGATTTCAGGAGGTAGACTGGAATTGCATTGAAAGCATAGGAAAAGAGGCAGAACGTCCACAATGATGCACTTGGCCAAAAAGGGCGTATGCGTTTTTTCCTGAACATATTCAGGAAAAAACACATACGCCCTCTTTGGCCAACCAAGCAAGCTTGCAAAGGAAATCTGCACTACAATGAAGTCTCACTTCCCCCCGGTCAAAAGGGCCATCTGAAAAAAGTGTAAAATCCAGAAAGGCAGGACAGGCCATGGAGAACTGGGAGCCTTGTTATGCTGATGGGCGGGATGTAAATTGCCAACAACCACTCGGGAGAAGTGTATGGTGTTTCCCGAAACATCTAAAAAAGAAAGCAACAGAACCTAGGGCACTTCCACTTATGGTCCTATAGCTTAGGGAAATTAAAATCAAAAAGACACAGCCACCCCAAAGTTTGGAACGGCTCTGTTTACAAGAACCTCGTTTACAGTACAAGTTCAACATCGCAGAAAGTGAAAAATGGATAAAGAAGTTGTGGTATTTACTTACAAAGCAATATCACTCAGCAATGAAATCTGTGTCATCAGGCCCTTAGCAGCACAATGAGTGGATTCAGGTACGATGAATCTAACTGAAATAAGTCACACAGAAAAAGAAACATCATAAGATATCAGTAATACACGGAATGTAAACTTGGCTACACAGGAACTGAATTACAGAACAGAAAAGGGTCTCAAATTTAGAAAACCAACTTATGCTTGCTTAAGGGGAAAGGTGAGTTGGGGTGCTGCATAAAACCAGAGATTGAAATGAGCACAGATAAAGTTCCTTAAGCCAAATATGGAATAGACAAGAGCTACTCCTTGCTCAACGAAATGGACTCAACACCGCATATTAAACGCCTAAGAATGTACCTGACTAGTAAGTATCGTAAAACCTATGGATGGCTATGTCTCCAAAAGAGAATCAAGCATGTGTACAGGGGCATAAACGCAGCAGTGATAGGATTGGAGAGGTTCGGTGAGCAAATGAAGACCTTTGAAGTCATATTGCATGGTACCCATTACACGGGTCTCAACTCTCCAGGTTTAAGGTATTCTTCCTTCAGCTAAAACATGCATGTGGAACCCAGAGTATGATCAACCATGTGAACGGGAGACGTGTTCAAATATATCTCAGTTTTCCTCCCCTGGTACTCGGGTGCAACATTCCAGACGCTTTACTAACACTCTCCCCACTTGGAGAGTCAGCGCCTTTAACCTCCTGTTTGGCCCAGTTTGCAATTTCTGCGGAAGATGAACAGGAATAGCGAGAACCAATGGAGACTAGCTGGAGGTGTCTGGACGGGCAAATTTAACTCTCATTTCCTACCAGGAAGAGGAATTAACCAAAGGCTCAGCGTGCCATGCCAGAACCAGATTAGGGCCTGAAGCCATCCTGCGGTGTTGCGGCCAGGTCACAAGAAAGCGAGTTGAAGAAAGGAGCTCAGGGGCACTGTAATTCACAAACCTGCAGAGTTATAAATGACAGCTATCGTCCAAAAATAGACTGAAGTAAGGCTGCCAAGAGGACTTGAAAGCGGGGCAGAATTGCAGGAAACCGATTTCAGGAGGTAGACTGGAATTGCATTGAAAGCATAGGAAAAGAGGCAGAACGTCCACAATGATGCACTTGGCCAAAAAGGGCGTATGCGTTTTTTCCTGAATATATTCAGGAAAAAACACATACGCCCTTTTTGGCCAACCAAGCAAGCTTGCAAAGGAAATCTGCACTACAATGAAGTCTCACTTCCCCCCGGTCAAAAGGGCCATCTGAAAAAAGTGTAAAATCCAGAAAGGCAGGACAGGCCATGGAAAACTGGGAGCCTTGTTATGCTGATGGGCGGGATGTAAATTGCCAACAACCACTCGGGAGAAGTGTATGGTGTTTCCTGAAACATCTAAAAAACAAAGCAACAGAACCTAGGGCACTTCCACTTATGGTCCTATAGCTTAGGGAAATTAAAATCAAAAAGACACAGCCACCCCAAAGTTTGGGACGCCTCCGTTTACAAGAACCTCGTTTACCGTACAAGTTCAATATCACAGAAAGTGAAAAATGGATAAAGAACTTGTGGTACTTACGTACAATGCAGTATCACTCAGCAATGAAATCTATGTCATCAGGCCCGTAGCAGAATAATGAGGGGATTCAGGTACGATGATTCTAACTGAAATAAGTCACACAGAAAAAGAAACATCATAAGATATCAGTAATACACGGAATGTAAACTTGGCTACACAGGAACTGAATTACAGAACAGAACAGGGTCTCAAATTTAGAAAACCAACTTATGCTTGCTTAAGGGTAAAGGTGAGTTGGGGTGCTGCATAAAACCAGAGATTGAAATGAGCACAGATAAAGTTCCTTAAGCCAAATATGGAATAGACAAGAGCTACTCCTTGCTCAACAAAATGGACTCAACACCACATATTAAACGCCTAAGAATGTACCTGACTAGTAATATCTTAAAACCTATGGATTGCTATGTCTCCGAAAGAGAATCAAGCGTGTGTACAGGGGCATAAACGCAGCAGTGATAGGATTGGAGAGGTTCTGTGAGCAAATGAAGACCCTTTGAAGTCATATTGCATGGTACCCATTACACGGGTCTCAACTCTCCAGGTTTAAGGTATTCTTCCTTCAGCTAAAACATGCATGTGGAACCCCGAGTATGATCAACCGTGTGAACGGCAGACGTGTTCAAATATGTCTCAGTTTTCCTCCCCTGGTACTCGGGTGCAACATTCCAGACCCTTTACTAACACTCTCCCCACTTGGAGAGTCAGCGCCTTTAACCTCCTGTTTGGCCCAGTTTGCAATTTCTGCGGAAGATGAACAGGAATAGGGAGAACCAATGAGAGACTAGCTGGAGGTGTCTGGACGGGCAAATTTAACTCTCATTTCCCACTAGGAAGAGGAATTAACCAAAGGCTGAGCATGCCGTGCCGGAAACAAATTAGGGCCTGAAACCATCCTGCGGTGTTGCGGCCAGCTCACAAGAAAGTGAGTTGAAGAAAGGAGCTCAGGGGCTCTGTAATTCACAAACCTGCAGAGTTATAAATGACAGCTATCGTCCAAAAATATACTGAAGTAAGGCTGCCAAGAGGACTTGAAAGCGGGGCAGAATTGCAGGATTCCGATTTCAGGAGGTAGACTGGATTTGCATTGAAAGCGTAGGAAAAGAGGCAGAACGTCCACAATGATGCACTTTGCCAAAGGGCATATGCGTTTTTTCCTGAATATATTCAGGCAAAAACGCATACGCCCTTTTTGGCCAACCAAGCAAGCTTGCAAAGGTAATCTGCACTACAATGAAGTCTCACTTCCCCCCGGTCAAAAGGGCCATCAGAATAAAGTGTAAAATCCAGAAAGGCAGGACAGGCCATGGAGAAATGGGAGCCTTGTTATGCTGATGGGCGGGATGTAAATTGCCAACAGACACTCGGGAGAAGTGTATGGTGTTTCCTGAAACATCTAAAAAACAAAGCAACAGAGCCTAGGGCACTTCCACTTATGGTCCTATAGCTTAGGGAAATTAATATCAAAAAGACACAGCAACCCCAAAATTTGGGACGGCTCTTTTTACAGGAATCTCTTCTACGGCACAAGTTAAATATCCCAGAGAGCAAATAATGGATAAAGAAGTTGCGGTACTTCTGTACAACAGAATACCACTCAGCAATGAAATCTATGTCACCAGGCCCGTACCAGCATAATGAGTGGATTGAGGCACGATGATTCTAAGTGAAATAAGTCACACAGAAAAAGAAACATCATAAGGTATCACTAATACACGGAATATGAACTTGGCTACACATGAACTGAATTACAAAACAGAACAGGGTCTCAAGTTTAGAAAACCAACTTATGCCTGCTTAAGGGGGAAGGTGAGTTGGGGTGCTGCATAAAAGCAGAGTTTGAAATTAGCACAGATACCATTCCATAAGCCAAATATATAATAGACAAGAGCTACCCCTTGCTCAACGAAATGGATTCAACAATGAGGTATCACCTCACACCTGGTAGAATAGGCATCATTGAAAATCTACAAACAACAAATGCTGGAAAGGGTGTGGAGAAAAGGAACCCTCTTCCACTATTGTTGGGAATATAAATTGATACAGTCATTATGGAGAACAATATGGAATTTCTTAAGAAACTAACAATAGAATTACCATATGATACAGCAATCCCAGTACTGGACATATACCCAGACAAAACCATAAATCAAAAAGAGTCATTCACCGCAATGTTCATTGCATCACTATTTACAATATTGAGGTAATGGAAGCAACCTAAATGCCCACAGACAGACGAATGCATAAAGCTGTGGTACATATATAAAATGGAATATTACTCAGCCATGAAAAGGAATGAAATTGGGTCATTTGTAGAGACGTCGATGGATCTAGAGACTGTCATACAGAGTGAAGTAAGTCAGAAGGAGAAAAACAAATCTTGTATATTCATGCATATATGTGGAACCTAGAAAAACTGTACAGATTAACCATTTTGCAAGGCATAAATAGAGCAACAGATGTAGACAACAAACGTATGGACAACAAGGGGGGAAAGCTGTTGGGGGGGTGGTGGTGGGAGGAGTTGAGAGACTGGGATTGGCATGTATACATTTATATGTATAAAATAGATAACCAATAAGAACCTGCTGTATAAAAATATAAAATAAAATTCAAAATTAAAAAGAAGTAAAATTTAAAAAATAAAACAGAAAAAACAATTATTCCCTGCACATACATGTATTTATATGAATAAATTATTTCCATGCTTATATCTGTAAATACAAAAAAGAGGAATAAAATCTACCTTGAACCAAAAACGAAAAAGAGAAAAAAACACAGAACCCACCAGTTACACAGAGGAAAACCGTATCAGGGCACTTGCTCCAGTTGTAAACAATTCTGAAGTTGGTCAGTGGTGGGGAATCGTCTCGCATTCAGCCAGCAGTCCCCACGCAACAAGCGTCCTCATTGCAAAGCTGGGGCACCGTGCCGAGGCATCTGTGAGTAAACGTGAGCTGAGCCCCAGGCCAGTTGCTGCTGAACTATTCCCACCCGTCCCAGGTAAAACACCTGAATATATACAAGGACTTGAAAGCCTAGAGGAAGGGCCATAGAGCCACACGAGTGACAGCATGCCGGCCGACTTGGTGCCTGCAGGCCAGCCAGGATGGTCCTGGCCCTGGGTGCTCTTCTGGAAGATTTCCATTTCCCTGCCTGAGATACCCGTCCTGTCCCTGCCCCCACTGCTTTTTTCCTTCCTCACCTCTGCCCAGGGAGAAATTCTAGCAGCAGGTATGGGTGACACATCCTCTTCTTTAGCAGGTGGCAGCCTGGCAACTGCTGCAGAAAGTCCAGCAGAGCCCCACTCACACTGGGCCACCCACAAAGCCGTGGCCTCTCACTCCCTCCCACCAGCCCAGCCCCGAGACTGCTGACAGGGCAGAGAAAATGGCGTCAGGCACGGCTGCAGGGGCTCTTGCTGCCTGGAGTGGTATTTATATTGATCTCAACCCAGGCACACCTGGGGAGGGCTGGCCGGCACGGTAAGGCTGCCCAGGTCAGCCAATCATCACCCCTCAGGGGCTCACAGTTGCAGAAAATGGAACTTGCTGAACCGGCCAGGTCCAAGGAACAGGTGTGGGCTCCTGAGAGTCAGGATAGACAAGGGGCTGCAGCTTTGGCTTGTTTTCTAATCATTTTATCTGGCCCATGAGTGGGAGACAACTTCAAGAAAACCCTCTCCTAATGAGAGGAACCCAGGAGTCAGGCAGAGGAGGGGTGGGTGGTGGTTGGAGACAGAGGCCTGGTGCCCCGGGTGCAGTGGAAGTCTCTGGAAGACCAGGTGGAGGGAGGCCTCACGGAGTGATGCCCAGGGTCACAGACCTGTCGCAGCTGCTGTTTGTTAGTTCAAGTCCTGCTCTGAGGTGCTCTGTGTCAGCTCTGAGCGACAGGTGAGCTGGGGGTGCTCTGCAATGAGGGCTATGTGCACGGTTCCTGTGTGCCCAGCCCTGCCACGGTACCTGCAAGGGTAGCTCTGTATCCTGGGAGGGGCCTGACCACGAGAGCCCCGTGGGCTGGGGTGGGGGTGGGGTACCTGCCCAGGTGAGCTCCATATTCTGGGATTGGTCTGACCACGAGAGCCCCATGGGCCGCTGGGGACCTGGTAAAGGATGTCAGGACAGTCAGTGAAGCCACCGAGGATATACCTCCAGTTGCTCCTAATTCCTACACCCTGCTGGTCATTCTACCAACCACCAGGACATGGTATTCTGTATTAGTCTTCAATGATGCCTTCTTTTGTATTCCATTAGTCCCAGAGTCACAAGAAATTTTGGCTTGTGAGTGGCAGGACTCAACATACAACTAAAACAATACTTCCGGGCCGTCTGGCCCCAAGGGTGCAAAAATTCCCACACCATCTTTGGGGAAAGCTTAGCTAAAGACCTAAAAGTTCTACCTCTGGAAAAGGAAACCCTCCTTCAATATGCAGACGACATTCTGATCACCAGCCCTACTAAGGAGGCCTCTGAACTACCAAGCCAATAAAGGATAGAAGTTGTCCAAGAAAAAGCTCAAATATCACAGACTGCGGTGACCTGCCTGGGCTTCATTCTCACAGAAGGTCAGAGAAGCCCATCCCAGGAAAGGGAAGAAACCATTTTCAGCCTTACCCCTTTCTAAAACTAGAAGACAGCTTAGGGGTTCCTGGGGAGGCCAGGGTTTGCTGCTTCTGGATCCCTAACTACAGTCTACTAGCTGGGCCTCTATATGAAACACTGAAAGGAAAAGATGATGATCCTTTTGAATAGAATCCAGAAGTGGCCTTTCAAGAATGGAAAGAGCAGTCAATTCAGACCCTTGCCCTGGAACTCCCTAATTTAGCTAAACCCTTTGACCTTTACATTCCCGGTGAAAGGTGAATCGCCATTGGAGAATTAGTGCAAAAACTGGGACCACTTGAAATGGAACAATGCAAGAATGCCATCCAGGTAGGATAAACTACGGTCACTAAGGGGCTTGGCCCACTGCCACATCTGGCCAAGATACTGGCGGTATCTAAAAACCTGGAAATCAGCAGCCCAAAAGGCCACCTCCCTCCTAAGGGAAAAGGACCCCACGTGGTGATCCTAACCACCAACCATGCCCTGAAGTTGCAGGGTTCGCTCCGTGGGCACACCGACCTCGAGTGAGGAGGCCCTCCAACTCCAACATCCAGAGAGATAACCGGGGGCAACAGGGCACCATGACGACTCGTGTGAACATCACTTGACCTGGAGTTTCTCTCATAAAACAACAAGAGTGTGTCCCAAAAGAGTAGACTACTGCTTGCAGGACTTACTGCACCCAGAGGGGAGCTAATAATCTTGGCGGGGGAACAGTATACCACACTGTCACCATAGAAAAGCCGACAGACACCGTGATGATGGTGGCCAATAAGACCGGCTGGACTCCTGTTTACTTCAAAAGGCTGTTGACTCAGTAGCCATCATGGTCCTTGGTCACCACTGACCCTGGACTGTCTGGGAGTTGAGCGGGCAGGGCTCTGACACCTGGTGCTGTTTGTACGTTAATTCAGGGGCCTAACTGAAGAAAGCGCAGACTACTGGTCAGAGCATCTAGGCTGGCAGAGACGGTCAGCCTAAGGTGGCCGAACAAATGTGGGGCGGGGTGAAACCGGCCCCCACAGCGTCTCTGCACATCTCTTTCCTGGACCCTTAAAGGTCATTAGAATCTATAACACTTCCAATGCTGGTGCTCAGGTGGACGAGCAGGGAGGCAGGGGTCCTGGGGACAATCAACGTCACCGGGAGGCTGCTGGGGAGAAGCTCTGACCCTCGCCCCAGGGTATGAGGGCTCCCAACTCAGCACTCAGCAGTTACAGAAGAAGGGTCTGCACCCTCAGCACTCCAAGAATGAGGAACGGGACAAAAGGCAGAGGAGGGGTTTGTCCCCAGCAAAGCCCATTAAAAATCCCTGGGAGATAAAAATAGAATCTGGGCAATAAAGTCAAGTCTAACCTTTTTTATCCTTTGTGCTTTGTCTAATTTCACGTGCTCCTAGGGTCCCGCATGCAGAGGTTCCACACCCGGCACTTCAGACCAGATTTCCTAGTGCAGAATGGCTGGGTCGACACCTCAGCTCCTGGGGCCCAGTGCAGACTCCACGATATAGAGCCTGAGCTACAGCCAACCCGGCCCTCGAGAGCTCCGCCGCCTCCCTCCCTCCCACTGACTCTGACAGGATCTCTACACAGCAGCCCAGCCCACAGCCCACGGGGTAGTGCATGCTCTCACCTCTCCATTCTCTGATCAAAATATAAAGTTTCCTTTGCTTGTGAACCAAACTCAGTCTCGATCTGTTGGCCCCAATGACACTGGGCAGGGGGACACTTGTTGGGGTCCACTCTGGAGGATCAGTAACAGAAATTGAGACTATTGTAACCTCAATGAACAGATGTGTGAGCCAAACTGTAGTTAACATAGAACAGTGTATAAGGCTCGGGTAAAATAAGATGTTTTTAACACTTCCATTTGATATTTCCATCACTTTTTATAAGCAAGTTCAGTGAAAAGGTTTGTCTTATTTGTCAGGTCAATATTAGAGAAACGAAGTGATTTCTTTCCAAGGATGTACAGCTAATAATCTTGGTTAAACCTTCAATCTTGTTTTAAATGCTTTTCCATTGAAAATGATACCTCTCTTTCAGCTCCCCCATTTCTGAGAAGTATAAAATCTTATAATTTATTATTACCAAAGGGGAAAGGTGGGAGGAGGGATAAATTAACAGTTTGGAATGAACACATACACACTGCTATGTATAAAATAGATCATCAACAAGGAACTACTGTATAGCACAGGGAACTACACTCAACATTTTGCAATAACCTATAAGGGGAAATAATCTGAAAAAGAATAGATATTTTTATTGACATCATCTATCAATGACAGTTAAAGTGTAGCCTAAGGGAAGCTGGTGGTGAGTGCTTCTGACCCTGAAGACTTCAATCATCTAAAGTTTGGACTCTGCCTACTTCCCAAGGCCCTTAATGAACATATGTGTAGCTGTAGCTTAAAAACTTCCCCAGTTTGGGTTTCGGGGAGACACTGATTTTGAAAAAGCCCTGGTGTTCTCCTTACATGAATGGGACTCTTCCTACTGCTAAAACATGTCTGTCACACCCAGAGGATGGTATACCGTCTGATCGGGAAGAGTTTGGAAAAGGCATCTCATCTCCTCATCTCCTGGTGCTCGGGTTCACACCTCCAGCGTCTTTACTAACAGTCTCCCCACTTGGAGATGTCAGCACTGTCAACATCCTGTTGCGTACAGTTTGGAATTTGTCCAGAGGATGAAGCGGAAGGATGAGGAACAATGAGAGACAAGTCCTAGGTGTTCAGACAGGCACATGTCACTCTAATTTCCAATCAGGAAGACGAATTGACCAAAGGCTAGGGTTGCCCATGGAAACAGTATAGGGCTTGAGGAAATCCCGCTGCTTTGTGGCCAGTTCCCATAAACACGAGTTGAACAATGGAACTCAGGGGCAGTAAAATTCACAAAACTGCAGAGTTGAAAATATCCATCACTGAAAAATGTCTTGAGGAAAGTCAGAGAAAAGGACTTGTAAGCAAGGGAGAATGGCAGGAAAGGGATTTGAGGAGGTAGAAAGGACTCGCCATTAAGCACAAGAAAAGGAGCTGAACATTGCCAACATTGCAGTTGGCCAAAAAGGGTGTATGCGTTCTTTTCTGTATATATTCAAGAAAAGGGCATACACTTTTTTAGCCAACCAAACAGGTGGGCACTGGAAGTCAATACTACAAAAGATATCACTTCGCATCAGTCAGAAGAGCCATCCTCATAAAGCGTAAACAAGAGAAATGCAGGACAGGGCAACGAGAAGAGGGAGCCCTGTGAGACTTATAGTGGAAATGTATATTGCCAACGGCCATTCTGGAGAAGTGTATTGTGTTTACTAAAGCATCTAAAAAATGAGCTACAGAGCATAGGGCACTTGCACTCATGGGCGTATATCTTGGGAAAAACAAAAATCGAGAGGACACAGGCACCCCAATGTTTACCCCCTCTCTGTTTAAAAGATCCTCGACTAGGATATAACTTAAATGTCTCTGGAGGGAAAAAATGGATAGAGATGTGGTACTTAGGTAGAGTGGAATATTATTCAGCCTGGAAATCAATGAAATATGGCCAGTTGTAACAACTCCGGAGGAGTTACGTATGATCATTCTAAGTGACAGAATTCAAAAAGAAAAAGACACATATCATAAGATATCACTTAAAGGTGGAATCCAAAATGGCTACACATGAAATAAATTACAAAACAAAAACATAGTCAAATATGTAGAAAACACGCATAAGGCTGCTAAACGGGAAAGGTGGGGAGGGGTGAGGCATCATCCAGGAGGTTGAAATTAGCAAAGATACCATTCCAAATACCAAACTGATAATCAACAAGGCCTACACGGTAGCTAAAAGAACTGCACTCAGCACACTCAAGTCACCGGAAAAGAATATATACGACTGGTAAGAATCTGAAAAAGAATTTATTGATGTCTCTCTGTACGCGAATCAAGTGGATGTACAGCAGCAAGAAACAGAGCTTTGAAAATCAGCTGTAACCAATATAGTAATAAATTGAAAAAAATAAACGACAGAGAGACAGAGAAAACCTCTTACAACTTTTCCTCAGGGACGGTGATGCAACATGGATTGAACACATCTAGACCCACAGCAGGATGAGACATAAGGCTGGAAACTGTTTGCGCTAAGAGAAATGTGAGGTTGGGTGAGGAAATGCACACCCTTTAAAGTAATACTACCTGGTACCCATTCAATGGGTCCCAAATCTGCAGGTTCAAGGGATCTTCCTACAGCTAAAACATGCATGGAAAACCCAGAGGACTGTACACCATGTGATCGGGAGATGTGTCTAAAATGCACCTCATTTATCCTCTCCTGGTGCTCCTGTTCACCATTCCAGCCACGCTACTTAGAATCTCCCCACTTGGAGAATCAGCACATTTAAACTTCTGTTTCACACATTTTGCAAATTGTGAGGAGGATGAACGGGAAGAGGGGGAACCAATGAGAGAAGAGTTGTAGGGGTTTGGACGGGCACATATCACTCTAATTTCCCATTAAGAATAAGAATTAAAGAAAGGCTCAGCCTGCCTCGCCGGAGCCAAAATAGGGCCTGAAGCAATCCTGCGGGTTTGAGGCCAGCTCACAAAAGAGCAACTTAAAAAATGGAGCTCAGGGTCACTGCAATTCACAAACCTGCAGAGTTATAAATGAAAACTAACGTCCAAAAATATGTTGAGGTAAGGCAAAGAAGAGGATCTGAATGCAAGACAGAATTGCAAGAAACAGATTTCAAGAGATAGATTGGACTCGTCTTTAACGCACATGAAAAGCGGCAGAATTTCGACAATGATGCAGTTGGCCCAAAAGGGCGTATGCGTTTTTTCCTGATTATATCCAGGAAAAAACGCATACGCACTTTATGGGCAACGAAGCAAGCAAGCAATGCAAATGTGCACAACAAAGAAGTCTCACTTCCCACCGGTCAAAAGGGCCATCCTAAAAAATTGTAAAAACCAGAAATGCAGGACAGGCCATGGAGAACAGGGAGCCTTTATACGCTGATGGGCAGTGTGTGAACTGCCGAGAGCCACTCTGGAGAAGTGTATGGTGGTTCCTAAATCATCTAAAAAACAGAGCTACAGAGCATAGGACACTTCCAATCATGGGAGTATATCTAGGGAAGTCTAAAAATCAACAAGACACAAGCACACCACAGTTTAGGGCTACTCTGTTTACAAGAACCTCAACTTCAGTACACCTTAAATATCCCAGGAAAGAGAACAATGGATAAAGAAGATGTGGTACTTATGTACAATGGAATATCTCTTCACCATGAAATCAATGTAATAAGGCTAGTAGAAGGATAAAGAGTGGATTTAGGTCCGATAATACTACTTGAAATAAGTCAAACAGAAAAAGAAACATATCATAAGATATCACTTATAGAGGGAGGGTAAATATGGCTGCACAAGAAATGAATTACAGAACAGAACAGTGTCTCACATTTAGAAAACACACTTATGTCAGCTTAAGGGGAAAGGAGAGGTGGGGTGATGCATAAAACCAGAGTTTGAAATTAGCACAGATACCGTTCAATAAACCAAATAGGTATTAGACAAGATCTACACCTTGCTCAATGAACAGGCCTCAACACACCCTATACACCGCAGAGAAATATATCTGAGGAATAAGAATCTTAAAACCCATGTATTGATATATCTCCATAAGGGAATCGAGTGTGTGCAGAGCGGCACAAACACAGCAGTGAAAAGGAGCTAAACCCCATTATAGAAATAAATTTTAAAAACAAAACGCTGAAACAATGAAAGAGAGAAAAATTCTTACAAAATTCGCTCAGGGGCTGTGATGCAACCTGGATTGACCACATATAAACCCACAGCTGGATAAGACATAAGGCTGGACACTTGGGGCTGACAGGATTGGTGAGCTTTGGTGAGCAACTGCCGAAAGTTTAATGCAATACTTCATGCTACTCAGTCCAAGGGTCCCAACACTCCAGGTTGAAGGGAATCTTCCTACAGCTAAACCATGCTTGGGAAACCCAGCGACTGGTATACCATATGATCGGGAAAGGTTTCTAAAACGCACCTCATTTTTCCCCTCCTGGGGCTCCGGATCGACATTCCAGCCGCTTTACTAACAACATCCCCACATGGAGTCAATGCCTTTAAGTTCTGGTATCGCACAGTCTGCACTTAGTGCAGAGGATGAATGGGAATAGGGGGAACCAGTGAGAAACTAGCTGTAGCGGTTTCAATGGGCACATGTCACTCTAATATCACATCAGTAAGAAGAATTAACCAAAGGCACAGCAAGGTGCCCCAGAAGAAAAATAGGGATTCAAGGAATCCTGTGGTTATGGGGCAAGACCACAAAAATAAGAGCTAAAAAATGGAGCTAAGGGCCACTGCAATTCAAAAACCTGCAGAGTTATAAAGGCCAACTATTTTTAAAAAATATATGGAGGTAAGGCTATGAAGAGGCACTGAAAGCAAGGCAGAATTGCAGGAAACCGATTTCAGGAGGTAGACTGGAATTGCATTGAAAGCATATGAAGAGAGTCAGAAACTCGACAATGATGCACTTGGCCAAAAAGGGCGTATGCGTTTTTTCCTGAATATATTCAGGAAAAAACGCATACGCCCTTTTTGGCCAACCAAGCAAGCTTGCAAAGGAAATCTGCACTACAATGAAGTCTCACTTCCCCCCGGTCAAAAGGGCCATCTGAAAAAAGTGTAAAATCCATAAAGGCACGACAGGCCATGGAGAACTGGGAGCCTTCTTATGCTGATGGGCGGGATGTAAATTGCCAACAGCCACTCTGGAGAAGTGTATGGTGTTTCCTGAAACATCTAAAAAACAAAGCAACAGAGCCTAGGGCACTTCCACTTATGGTCCTATAGCTTAGGGAAATTAAAATCAAAAACACAGCCACCCCAAAGTTTGGGACGGCTCTGTTTACAAGAACCTCGTTTACGGTACAAGTTCAATATCGCAGAAAGTGAAAAATGGATAAAGAACTTGTGGTACTTACGTACAATGCAATATCACTCAGCAATGAAATCTATGTCATCAGGCCCGTAGCAGCATAATGAGTGGATTCAGGTATGATGATTCGAACTGAAATAAGTCACACAGAAAAGAAACATCATAAGGTATCACTAATACACAGAATGTGAACTTGGCTACACATGAACTGAATTACAAAACAGAACAGTGTCTCAAGTTTAGAAAACCAACTTACGCTTGCTTAAGGGGGAAGGTGAGTGGGGTGCTGCATAAAACCAGAGATTGAAATGAGCACAGATAAAGTTCCTTAAGCCAAATATGGAATAGACAAGAGCTACTCCTTGCTCAACGAAATGGACTCAACACCCCATATTAAACGCCTAAGAATGTACCTGACTAGTAAGTATCTTAAAACCTATGGATTGCTATGTCTCCGAAAGAGAATCAAGCGTGTGTACAGGGGCATAAACGCAGCAGTGATAGGATTGGAGAGGTTCGGTGAGCAAATGAAGACCCTTAGAAGTCATATTGCATGGTACCCATTCCACGGGTCTCAACTCTCCAGGTTTAAGGTATTCTTCCTTCAGCTAAAACATGCATGTGGAACCCAGAGTATGATCAACCGTGTGAACGGGAGACGTGTTCAAATATGTCTCAGTTTTCCTCCCCTGGTACTCGGGTGCAACATTCCAGACCCTTTACTAACACTCTCCCAACTTGGAGAGTCAGAACCTTTAACCTCCTGTTTGGCCCAGTTTGCAATTTCTGCGGAAGATGAACAGGAATAGGGAGAACCAATGAGAGACTAGCTGGAGGTGTCTGGACGGGCAAATTTAACTCTCATTTCCCACCAGGAAGAGGAAATAACCAAAGGCTCAGCGTGCCGTGCCAGAACCAGATTAGGGCCTGAAGCCATCCTGCGGTGTTGCGGCCAGCTCAAAAGAAAGCGAGTTGAAGAAAGGAGCTCAGGGGCACTGTAATTCACAAACCTGCAGAGTTATAAATGACAGCTATCGTCCAAAAATATACTGAAGTAAGGCTTCCAAGAGGACTTGAAAGCGGGGCAGAATTGCAGGATACCGATTTCAGGAGGTAGACTGGAATTGCATTGAAAGCGTAGGAAAAGAGGCAGAACGTCCACAATGATGCACTTTGCCAAAAGGGCATATGCGTTTTTTCCTGAATATATTCAGGAAAAAACGCATACGCCCTTTTTGGCCAACCAAGCAAGCTTGCAAAGGAAATCTGCACTACAATGAAGTCTCACTTCCCCCCGGTCAAAAGGGCCATCAGAATAAAGTGTAAAATCCAGAAAGGCAGGACAGGCCATGGAGAAATGGGAGCCTTGTTATGCTGATGGGCGGGATGTAAATTGCCAACAGCCACTCTGGAGAAGTGTATGGTGTTTCCTGAAACATCTAAAAAACAAAGCAACAGAGCCTAGGGCACTTCCACTTATGGTCCTATAGCTTAGGGAAATTAATATCAAAAAGACACAGCAACCCCAAAATTTGGGACGGCTCTTTTTACAGGAATCTCTTCTACGGCACAAGTTAAATATCCCAGAGAGCAAATAATGGATAAAGAAGTTGCGGTACTTCTGTACAACAGAATACCACTCAGCAATGAAATCTATGTCACCAGGCCCGTACCAGCATAATGAGTGGATTGAGGCACGATGATTCTAAGTGAAATAAGTCACACAGAAAAAGAAACATCATAAGGTATCACTAATACACGGAATGTGAACTTGGCTACACATGAACTGAATTACAAAACAGAACAGGGTCTCAAGTTTAGAAAACCAACTTATGCCTGCTTAAGGGGGAAGGTGAGTTGGGGTGCTGCATAAAAGCAGAGTTTGAAATTAGCACAGATACCGTTCCATAAGCCAAATATGTAATAGACAAGAGCTACCCCTTGCTCAACGAAATGGATTCAACAATGAGGTATCACCTCACACCTGGTAGAATAGGCATCATTGAAAATCTACAAACAAAAAATGCTGGAAAGGGTGTGGAGAAAAGGAACCCTCTTCCACTATTGTTGGGAATATAAATTGATACAGTCATTATGGAGAACAATATGGAATTTCTTAAGAAACTAACAATAGAATTACCATATGATACAGCAATCCCAGTACTGGACATATACCCAGACAAAACCATAAATCAAAAAGAGTCATTCACCGCAATGTTCATTGCATCACTATTTACAATATCGAGGTAACGGAAGCAACCTAAATGCCCACAGACAGACGAATGCATAAAGCTGTGGTACATATATAAAATGGAATATTACTAAGCCATGAAAAGGAATGAAATTGGGTCATTTGTAGAGACGTCGATGGATCTAGAGACTGTCATACAGAGTGAAGTAAGTCAGAAAGAGAAAAACAAATCTTGTATATTCATGCATATATGTGGAACCTAGAAAAACTGTACAGATTAACCATTTTGCAAGGCATAAATAGAGCAACAGATGTAGACAACAAACGTATGGACAACAAGGGGGGAAAGCTGTTGGGGGGGTGGTGGTGGGAGGAGTTGAGAGACTGGGATTGGCATGTATACATTTATATGTATAAAATAGATAACCAATAAGAACCTGCTGTATAAAAATATAAAATAAAATTCAAAATTAAAAAGAAGTAAAATTTAAAAAATAAAACAGAAAAAACAATTATTCCCTGCACATACATGTATTTATATGAATAAATTATTTCCATGCTTATATCTGTAAATACAAAAAAGAGGAATAAAATCTACCTTGAACCAAAAACGAAAAAGAGAAAAAAAACACAGAACCCACCAGTTACACAGAGGAAAACCGTATCAGGGCACTTGCTCCAGTTGTAAACAATTGTGAAGTTGGTCAGTGGTGGGGAATCGTCTCCCATTCAGCCAGCAGCCCCCACGCAACAAGCGTCCTCATTGCAAAGCTGGGGCACCGTGCCGAGGCATCTGTGAGTAAACGTGAGCTGAGCCCCAGGCCAGTTGCTGCTGAACTATTCCCACCCGTCCCAGGTAAAACACCTGAATATATACAAGGACTTGAAAGCCTAGAGGAAGGGCCATAGAGCCACACGAGTGACAGCATGCCGGCCGACTTGGTGCCTGCAGGCCAGCCAGGATGGTCCTGGCCCTGGGTGCTCTTCTGGAAGATTTCCATTTCCCTGCCTGAGATACCCGTCCTGTCCCTGCCCCCACTGCTTTTTTCCTTCCTCACCTCTGCCCAGGGAGAAATTCCAGCAGCAGGTATGGGTGACACATCCTCTTCTTTAGCAGGTGGCAGCCTGGCAACTGCTGCAGAAAGTCCAGCAGAGCCCCACTCACACTGGGCCACCCACAAAGCCGTGGCCTCTCACTCCCTCCCACCAGCCCAGCCCCGAGACTGCTGACAGGGCAGAGAAAATGGCGTCAGGCACGGCTGCAGGGGCTCTTGCTGCCTGGAGTGGTATTTATATTGATCTCAACCCAGGCACACCTGGGGAGGGCTGGCCGGCACGGTAAGGCTGCCCAGGTCAGCCAATCATCACCCCTCAGGGGCTCACAGTTGCAGAAAATGGAACTTGCTGAACCGGCCAGGTCCAAGGAACAGGTGTGGGCTCCTGAGAGTCAGGATAGACAAGGGGCTGCAGCTTTGGCTTGTTTTCTAATCATTTTATCTGGCCCATGAGTGGGAGACAACTTCAAGAAAACCCTCTCCTAATGAGAGGAACCCAGGAGTCAGGCAGAGGAGGGGTGGGTGGTGGTTGGAGACAGAGGCCTGGTGCCCCGGGTGCAGTGGAAGTCTCTGGAAGACCAGGTGGAGGGAGGCCTCACGGAGTGATGCCCAGGGTCACAGACCTGTCGCAGCTGCTGTTTGTTAGTTCAAGTCCTGCTCTGAGGTGCTCTGTGTCAGCTCTGAGCGACAGGTGAGCTGGGGGTGCTCTGCAATGAGGGCTATGTGCACGGTTCCTGTGTGCCCAGCCCTGCCACGGTACCTGCAAGGGTAGCTCTGTATCCTGGGAGGGGCCTGACCACGAGAGCCCCGTGGGCTGGGGTGGGGGTGGGGTACCTGCCCAGGTGAGCTCCATATTCTGGGATTGGTCTGACCACGAGAGCCCCATGGGCTGCTGGGGACCTGGTAAAGGATGTCAGGACAGTCAGTGAAGCCACCGAGGATATACCTCCAGTTGCTCCTAATTCCTACACCCTGCTGGTCATTCTACCAACCACCAGGACATGGTATTCTGTATTAGTCTTCAATGATGCCTTCTTTTGTATTCCATTAGTCCCAGAGTCACAAGAAATTTTGGCTTGTGAGTGGCAGGACTCAACATACAACTAAAACAATACTTCCGGGCCGTCTGGCCCCAAGGGTGCAAAAATTCCCACACCATCTTTGGGGAAAGCTTAGCTAAAGACCTAAAAGTTCTACCTCTGGAAAAGGAAACCCTCCTTCAATATGCAGACGACATTCTGATCACCAGCCCTACTAAGGAGGCCTCTGAACTACCAAGCCAATAAAGGATAGAAGTTGTCCAAGAAAAAGCTCAAATATCACAGACTGCGGTGACCTGCCTGGGCTTCATTCTCACAGAAGGTCAGAGAAGCCCATCCCAGGAAAGGGAAGAAACCATTTTCAGCCTTACCCCTTTCTAAAACTAGAAGACAGCTTAGGGGTTCCTGGGGAGGCCAGGGTTTGCTGCTTCTGGATCCCTAGCTACAGTCTACTAGCTGGGCCTCTATATGAAACACTGAAAGGAAAAGATGATGATCCTTTTGAATAGAATCCAGAAGTGGCCTTTCAAGAATGGAAAGAGCAGTCAATTCAGACCCTTGCCCTGGAACTCCCTAATTTAGCTAAACCCTTTGACCTTTACATTCCCGGTGAAAGGTGAATCGCCATTGGAGAATTAGTGCAAAAACTGGGACCACTTGAAATGGAACAATGCAAGAATGCCATCCAGGTAGGATAAACTACGGTCACTAAGGGGCTTGGCCCACTGCCACATCTGGCCAAGATACTGGCGGTATCTAAAAACCTGGAAATCAGCAGCCCAAAAGGCCACCTCCCTCCTAAGGGAAAAGGACCCCACATGGTGATCCTAACCACCAACCATGCCCTGAAGTTGCAGGGTTCGCTCCGTGGGCACACCGACCTCGAGTGAGGAGGCCCTCCAACTCCAACATCCAGAGAGATAACCGGGGGCAACAGGGCACCATGACGACTCGTGTGAACATCACTTGACCTGGAGTTTCTCTCATAAAACAACAAGAGTGTGTCCCAAAAGAGTAGACTACTGCTTGCAGGACTTACTGCACCCAGAGGGGAGCTAATAATCTTGGCGGGGGAACAGTATACCACACTGTCACCATAGAAAAGCCTACAGACACCGTGATGATGGTGGCCAATAAGACCGGCTGGACTCCTGTTTACTTCAAAAGGCTGTTGACTCAGTAGCCATCATGGTCCTTGGTCACCACTGACCCTGGACTGTCTGGGAGTTGAGCGGGCAGGGCTCTGACACCTGGTGCTGTTTGTACGTTAATTCAGGGGCCTAATTGAAGAAAGCGCAGACTACTGGTCAGAGCATCTAGGCTGGCAGAGACGGTCAGCCTAAGGTGGCCGAACAAATGTGGGGCGGGGTGAAACCGGCCCCCACAGCGTCTCTGCACATCTCTTTCCTGGACCCTTAAAGGTCATTAGAATCTATAACACTTCCAATGCTGGTGCTCAGGTGGACGAGCAGGGAGGCAGGGGTCCTGGGGACAATCAACGTCACCGGGAGGCTGCTGGGGAGAAGCTCTGACCCTCGCCCCAGGGTATGAGGGCTCCCAACTCAGCACTCAGCAGTTACAGAAGAAGGGTCTGCACCCTCAGCACTCCAAGAATGAGGAACGGGACAAAAGGCAGAGGAGGGGTTTGTCCCCAGCAAAGCCCATTAAAAATCCCTGGGAGATAAAAATAGAATCTGGGCAATAAAGTCAAGTCTAACCTTTTTTATCCTTTGTGCTTTGTCTAATTTCACGTGCTCCTAGGGTCCCGCATGCAGAGGTTCCACACCCGGCACTTCAGACCAGATTTCCTAGTGCAGAATGGCTGGGTCGACACCTCAGCTCCTGGGGCCCAGTGCAGACTCCACGATATAGAGCCTGAGCTACAGCCAACCCGGCCCTCGAGAGCTCCGCCGCCTCCCTCCCTCCCACTGACTCTGACAGGATCTCTACACAGCAGCCCAGCCCACAGCCCACGGGGTAGTGCATGCTCTCACCTCTCCATTCTCTGATCAAAATATAAAGTTTCCTTTGCTTGTGAACCAAACTCAGTCTCGATCTGTTGGCCCCAATGACACTGGGCAGGGGGACACTTGTTGGGGTCCACTCTGGAGGATCAGTAACAGAAATTGAGACTATTGTAACCTCAATGAACAGATGTGTGAGCCAAACTGTAGTTAACATAGAACAGTGTATAAGGCTCGGGTAAAATAAGATGTTTTTAACACTTCCATTTGATATTTCCATCACTTTTTATAAGCAAGTTCAGTGAAAAGGTTTGTCTTATTTGTCAGGTCAATATTAGAGAAACGAAGTGATTTCTTTCCAAGGATGTACAGCTAATAATCTTGGTTAAACCTTCAATCTTGTTTTAAATGCTTTTCCATTGAAAATGATACCTCTCTTTCAGCTCCCCCATTTCTGAGAAGTATAAAATCTTATAATTTATTATTACCAAAGGGGAAAGGTGGGAGGAGGGATAAATTAACAGTTTGGAATGAACACATACACACTGCTATGTATAAAATAGATCATCAACAAGGAACTACTGTATAGCACAGGGAACTACACTCAACATTTTGCAATAACCTATAAGGGGAAATAATCTGAAAAAGAATAGATATTTTTATTGACATCATCTATCAATGACAGTTAAAGTGTAGCCTAAGGGAAGCTGGTGGTGAGTGCTTCTGACCCTGAAGACTTCAATCATCTAAAGTTTGGACTCTGCCTACTTCCCAAGGCCCTTAATGAACATATGTGTAGCCGTAGCTTAAAAACTTCCCCAGTTTGGGTTTCGGGGAGACACTGATTTTGAAAAAGCCCTGGTGTTCTCCTTACATGAATGGGACTCTTCCTACTGCTAAAACATGTCTGTCACACCCAGAGGATGGTATACCGTCTGATCGGGAAGAGTTTGGAAAAGGCATCTCATCTCCTCATCTCCTGGTGCTCGGGTTCACCCCTCCAGCGTCTTTACTAACAGTCTCCCCACTTGGAGATGTCAGCACTGTCAACATCCTGTTGCGTACAGTTTGGAATTTGTCCAGAGGATGAAGCGGAAGGATGAGGAACAATGAGAGACAAGTCCTAGGTGTTCAGACAGGCACATGTCAGTCTAATTTCCAATCAGGAAGACGAATTGACCAAAGGCTAAGGTTGCCCATGGAAACAGTATAGGGCTTGAGGAAATCCCGCTGCTTTGTGGCCAGTTCCCATAAACACGAGTTGAACAATGGAACTCAGGGGCAGTAAAATTCACAAAACTGCAGAGTTGAAAATATCCATCACTGAAAAATGTCTTGAGGAAAGTCAGAGAAAAGGACTTGTAAGCAAGGGAGAATGGCAGGAAAGGGATTTGAGGAGGTAGAAAGGACTCGCCATTAAGCACAAGAAAAGGAGCTGAACATTGCCAACATTGCAGTTGGCCAAAAAGGGTGTATGCGTTCTTTTCTGTATATATTCAAGAAAAGGGCATACACTTTTTTAGCCAACCAAACAGGTGGGCACTGGAAGTCAATACTACAAAAGATATCACTTCGCATCAGTCAGAAGAGCCATCCTCATAAAGCGTAAACAAGAGAAATGCAGGACAGGGCAACGAGAAGAGGGAGCCCTGTGAGACTTATAGTGGAAATGTACATTGCCAACGGCCATTCTGGAGAAGTGTATTGTGTTTACTAAAGCATCTAAAAAATGAGCTACAGAGCATAGGGCACTTGCACTCATGGGCGTATATCTTGGGAAAAACAAAAATCGAGAGGACACAGGCACCCCAATGTTTACCCCCTCTCTGTTTAAAAGATCCTCGACTAGGATATAACTTAAATGTCTCTGGAGGGAAAAAATGGATAGAGATGTGGTACTTAGGTAGAGTGGAATATTATTCAGCCTGGAAATCAATGAAATATGGCCAGTTGTAACAACTCCGGAGGAGTTACGTATGATCATTCTAAGTGACAGAATTCAAAAAGAAAAAGACACATATCATAAGATATCACTTAAAGGTGGAATCCAAAATGGCTACACATGAAATAAATTACAAAACAAAAACATAGTCAAATATGTAGAAAACACGCATAAGGCTGCTAAACGGGAAAGGTGGGGAGAGGTGAGGCATCATCCAGGAGGTTGAAATTAGCAAAGATACCATTCCAAATACCAAACTGATAATCAACAAGGCCTACACGGTAGCTAAAAGAACTGCACTCAGCACACTCAAGTCACCGGAAAAGAATATATACGACTGGTAAGAATCTGAAAAAGAATTTATTGATGTCTCTCTGTACGTGAATCAAGTGGATGTACAGCAGCAAGAAACAGAGCTTTGAAAATCAGCTGTAACCAATATAGTAATAAATTGAAAAAAATAAACGACAGAGAGACAGAGAAAACCTCTTACAACTTTTCCTCAGGGACGGTGATGCAACATGGATTGAACACATCTAGACCCACAGCAGGATGAGACATAAGGCTGGAAACTGTTTGCGCTAAGAGAAATGTGAGGTTGGGTGAGGAAATGCACACCCTTTAAAGTAATACTACCTGGTACCCATTCAATGGGTCCCAAATCTGCAGGTTCAAGGGATCTTCCTACAGCTAAAACATGCATGGAAAACCCAGAGGACTGTACACCATGTGATCGGGAGATGTGTCTAAAATGCACCTCATTTATCCTCTCCTGGTGCTCCTGTTCACCATTCCAGCCACGCTACTTAGAATCTCCCCACTTGGAGAATCAGCACATTTAAACTTCTGTTTCACACATTTTGCAAATTGTGAGGAGGATGAACGGGAAGAGGGGGAACCAATGAGAGAAGAGTTGTAGGGGTTTGGACAGGCACATATCACTCTAATTTCCCATTAAGAATAAGAATTAAAGAAAGGCTCAGCCTGCCTCGCCGGAGCCAAAATCGGGCCTGAAGCAATCCTGCGGGTTTGAGGCCAGCTCACAAAAGAGCAACTTAAAAAATGGAGCTCAGGGTCACTGCAATTCACAAACCTGCAGAGTTATAAATGAAAACTAACGTCCAAAAATATGTTGAGGTAAGGCAAAGAAGAGGATCTGAATGCAAGACAGAATTGCAAGAAACAGATTTCAAGAGATAGATTGGACTCGTCTTTAACGCACATGAAAAGCGGCAGAATTTCGACAATGATGCAGTTGGCCCAAAAGGGCGTATGCGTTTTTTCCTGATTATATCCAGGAAAAAACGCATACGCACTTTATGGGCAACGAAGCAAGCAAGCAATGCAAATGTGCACAACAAAGAAGTCTCACTTCCCACCGGTCAAAAGGGCCATCCTAAAAAATTGTAAAAACCAGAAATGCAGGACAGGCCATGGAGAACAGGGAGCCTTTATACGCTGATGGGCAGTGTGTGAACTGCCGAGAGCCACTCTGGAGAAGTGTATGGTGGTTCCTAAATCATCTAAAAAACAGAGCTACAGAGCATAGGACTCTTCCAATCATGGGAGTATATCTAGGGAAGTCTAAAAATCAACAAGACACAAGCACACCACAGTTTAGGGCTACTCTGTTTACAAGAACCTCAACTTCAGTACACCTTAAATATCCCAGGAAAGAGAACAATGGATAAAGAAGATGTGGTACTTATGTACAATGGAATATCTCTTCACCATGAAATCAATGTAATAAGGCTAGTAGAAGGATAAAGAGTGGATTTAGGTCCGATAATACTACTTGAAATAAGTCAAACAGAAAAAGAAACATATCATAAGATATCACTTATAGAGGGAGGGTAAATATGGCTGCACAAGAAATGAATTACAGAACAGAACAGTGTCTCACATTTAGAAAACACACTTATGTCAGCTTAAGGGGAAAGGAGAGGTGGGGTGATGCATAAAACCAGAGTTTGAAATTAGCACAGATACCGTTCAATAAACCAAATAGGTATTAGACAAGATCTACACCTTGCTCAATGAACTGACCTCAACACACCCTATACACCGCAGAGAAATATATCTGAGGAATAAGAATCTTAAAACCCATGTATTGATATATCTCCATAAGGGAATCAAGTGTGTGCAGAGCGGCACAAACACAGCAGTGAAAATGAGCTAAACCCCATTATAGAAATAAATTTTAAAAACAAAACGCTGAAACAATGAAAGAGAGAAAAATTCTTACAAAATTCGCTCAGGGGCTGTGATGCAACCTGGATTGACCACATATAAACCCACAGCTGGATAAGACATAAGGCTGGACACTTGGGGCTGACAGGATTGGTGAGCTTTGGTGAGCAACTGCCGAAAGTTTAATGCAATACTTCATGCTACTCAGTCCAAGGGTCCCAACACTCCAGGTTGAAGGGAATCTTCCTACAGCTAAACCATGCTTGGGAAACCCAGCGACTGGTATACCATATGATCGGGAAAGGTTTCTAAAACGCACCTCATTTTTCCTCTCCTGGGGTTCCGGATCGACATTCCAGCCGCTTTACTAACAACATCCCCACATGGAGTCAATGCCTTTAAGTTCTGGTATCGCACAGTCTGCAGTTAGTGCAGAGGATGAATGGGAATAGGGGGAACCAGTGAGAAACTAGCTGTAGCGGTTTCAATGGGCACATGTCACTCTAATATCACATCAGTAAGAAGAATTAACCAAAGGCACAGCAAGGTGCCCCAGAAGAAAAATAGGGCTTCAAGGAATCCTGTGGTTACGGGGCAAGACCACAAAAATAAGAGCTAAAAAATGGAGCTAAGGGCCACTGCAATTCAAAAACCTGCAGAGTTATAAAGGCCAACTATTTTTAAAAAATATATTTAGGTAAGGCTATGAAGAGGCATTGAAAGCAAGGCAGAATTGCAGGAAACCGATTTCAGGAGGTAGACTGGAATTGCATTGAAAACATATGAAGAGAGTCAGAAACTCGACAATGATGCACTTGGCCAAAAAGGGCGTATGCGTTTTTTCCTGAATATATTCAGGAAAAAACGCATACGCACTTTTTGGCCAACCAAGCAAGCTTGCAAAGGAAATCTGCACTACAATGAAGTCTCACTTCCACCTGGTCAAAAGGGCCATCTGAAAAAAGTGTAGAATCCATAAAGGCACGACAGGCCATGGAGAACTGGGAGCCTTCTTATGCTGATGGGCGGGATGTAAATTGCCAACAGCCACTCTGGAGAAGTGTATGGTGTTTCCTGAAACATCTAAAAAACAAAGCAACAGAGCCTAGGGCACTTCCACTTATGGTCCTATAGCTTAGGGAAATGAAAATCAAAAAGACACAGCCACCCCAAAGTTTGGGACGCCTCTGTTTACAAGAACCTCGTTTACGGTACAAGTTCAATATCGCAGAAAGTGAAAAATGGATAAAGAAGTTGTGGTACTTACGTACAATGCAATATCACTCAGCAATGAAATCTATGTGATCAGGCCCGTAGCAGCATAATGAGTGGATTCAGGTATGATGATTCTAACTGAAATAAGTCACACAGAAAAGAAACATCATAAGGTATCACTAATACACAGAATGTGAACTTGGCTACACATGAACTGAATTACAAAACAGAACAGTGTCTCAAGTTTAGAAAACCAACTTACGCTTGCTTAACGGGGAAGGTGAGTTGGGGTGCTGCATAAAACCAGAGATTGAAATGAGCACAGATAAAGTTCCTTAAGCCAAATATGGAATAGACAAGAGCTACTCCTTGCTCAACGAAATGGACTCAACACCCCATATTAAACGCCTAAGAATGTACCTGACTAGTAAGTATCTTAAAACCTATGGATTGCTATGTCTCCAAAAGAGAATCAAGCGTGTGTACAGGGGCATAAACGCAGCAGTGATAGGATTGGAGAGGTTCTGTGAGCAAATGAAGACCCTTTGAAGTCATATTGCATGGTACCCATTCCACGGGTTTCAACTACCCAGGTTTTAGGTATTCTTCCTTCAGCTAAAACATGCATGTGGAACCCAGAGTATGATCAACCATGTGATCGGGAGACGTGTTCAAATATGTCTCAGTTTTCGTACCCTGGTACTCGGGTGCAACATTCCAGACGCTTTACTAACACTCTCCCGACTTGGAGAGTCAGTCCCTTTAACCTCCTGTTTGGCCCAGTTTGCAATTTCTGCGGAAGATGAACAGGAATAGCGAGAACCAATGAGAGGCTAGCTGGAGGTGTCTGGACGGGCAAATTTAACTCTCATTTCCCACCAGTAAGAGGAAATAACCAAAGGCTCAGCGTGCCGTGCCAGAACCAGATTAGGGCCTGAAGCCATCCTGCGGTGTTGCGGCCAGGTCACAAGAAAGCGAGTTGAAGAAAGGAGCTCAGGGGCACTGTAATTCACAAACCTGCAGAGTTATAAATGACAGCTATCGTCCAAAAATAGACTGAAGTAAGGCTGCCAAGAGGACTTGAAAGCGGGGCAGAATTGCAGGAAATCGATTTCAGGAGGTAGACTGGAATTGCATTGAAAGCATAGGAAAAGAGGCAGAACGTCCACAATGATGCACTTGGCCAAAAAGGACGTATGCGATTTTTCCTGAATATATTCAGGAAAAAACGTATACGCCCTTTTTGGCCAACCAAGCAAACTTGTAAAAGAAATCTGCACTACAATGAAGTCTCACTTCCCCCCGGTCAAAAGGGCCATCTGAAAAAAGTGTAAAATCCAGAAAGGCAGGACAGGCCATGGAGAACTGGGAGCCTTGTTATGCTGATGGGCGGGATGTAAATTGCCAACAGACACTCAGGAGAAGTGTATGGTGTTTCCTGAAACATCTAAAAAACAAAGCAACAGAGCCTAGGGCACTTCCACTTATGGTCCTATAGCTTAGGGAAATTAAAATCAAAAAGACACAGCCACCCCAAAGTTTGGTACACCTCTGTTTACAAGAACCTCGTTTACAGTACAAGTTCAACATTGCAGAAAGTGAAAAATGGATAAAGAAGTTGTGGTATTTAATTACAAAGCAATATCACTCAGCAATGAAATCTGTGTCATCAGGCCCTTCGCAGCACAATGAGTGGATTCAGGTATGATGATTCTAACTGAAATAAGTCACACAGAAAAAGAAACATCATAAGATATCAGTAATACACGGAATGTAAACTTGGCTACACAGGAACACAATTACAGAATAGAACAGGGTCTCAAATTAGAAAACCAACTTATGCTTGCTTACGGGGAAAGGTGAGTTGGGGTGCTGCATAAAACCAGAGATTGAAATGAGCACAGATAAAGTTCCTTAAGCCAAATATGGAATAGACAAGAGCTACTCCTTGCTCAACGAAATGGACTCAACACCGCATATTAAACACCTAAGAATGTACCTGACTAGTAAGTATCTTAAAACCTATGGATTGCTATGTCTCCGAAAGAGAATCAAGCATGTGTACAGGGGCATAAACGCAGCAGTGATAGGATTGGAGAGGTTCGGTGAGCAAATGAAGACCCTTTGAAGTCATATTGCATGGTACCCATTACACAGGTCTCAACTCTCCAGGTTTAAGGTATTCTTCCTTCAGCTAAAACATGCATGTGGAACCCAGAGTATGATCAACCGTGTGAATGGGAGACGTGTTCAAATATGTCTCAGTTTTCCTCCCCTGGTACTCGGGTGCAACATTCCAGACGCTTTACTAACACTCTCCCGACTTGGAGAGTCAGTGCCTTTAACCTCCTGTTTGGCCCAGTTTGCAATTTCTGCGGAAGATGAACAGGAATAGCGAGAACCAATGAGAGACTAGCTGGAGGTGTCTGGACGGGCAAATTTAACTCTCATTTCCCACCAGGAAGAGGAAATAACCAAAGGCTCAGCGTGCCGTGCCGGAATCAGATTAGGGCCTGAAGCCATCCTGCGGTGTTGCGGCCAGCTCAAAAGAAAGCGAGTTGAGGAAAGGAGCTCAGGGGCACTGTAATTCACAAACCTGCAGAGTTATAAATGACAGCTATCGTCCAAAAATAGACTGAAGTAAGGCTGCCAAGAGGACTTGAAAGCGGGGCAGAATTGCAGGAAACCGATTTCAGGAGGTAGACTGGAATTGCATTGAAAGCATAGGAAAAGAGGCAGAACGTCCACAATGATGCACTTGGCCAAAAAGGGCCTATGCGTTTTTTCCTGAATATATTCAGGAAAAAACGCATAGGCACTTTTTGGCCAACCAAGCAAGCTTGCAAAGGAAATCTGCACTACAATGAAGTCTCACTTCCCCCCGGTCAAAAGGGCCATCTGAAAAAAGTGTAGAATCCATAAAGGCACGACAGGCCATGGAGAACTGGGAGCCTTCTTATGCTGATGGGCGGGATGTAAATTGCCAACAGCCACTCTGGAGAAGTGTATGGTGTTTCCTGAAACATCTAAAAAACAAAGCAACAGAGCCTAGGGCACTTCCACTTATGGTCCTATAACTTAGGGAAATTAAAATCAAAAAGACACAGCCACCTCAAAGTTTGGAACGGCTCTGTTTACAAGAACCTCGTTTACAGTACAAGTTCAACATCGCAGAAAGTGAAAAATGGATAAAGAAGTTGTGGTATTTTCTTACAAAGCAATATCACTCAGCAATGAAATCTGTGTCATCAGGCCCTTAGCAGCACAATGAGTGGATTCAGGTATGATGATTCTAACTGAAATAAGTCACACAGAAAAAGAAACATCATAAGATATCAGTAATACACGGAATGTAAACTTGGCTACACAGGAACTGAATTACAGAACAGAACAGGGTCTCAAATTTCGAAAACCAACTTATGCTTGCTTAAGGGGAAAGGGGAGTTGGGGTGCTGCATAAAACCAGAGATTGAAATGAGCACAGATAAAGTTCCTTAAGCCAAATATGGAATAGACAAGAGCTACTCCTTGCTCAACGAAATGGACTCAACACCGCATATTAAACGCCTAAGAATGTACCTGACTAGTAAGTATCTTAAAACCTATGGATTGCTATGTCTCCGAAAGAGAATCAAGCATGTGTACAGGGGCATAAAAGCAGCAGTGATAGGATTGGAGAGGTTCGGTGAGCAAATGAAGACCCTTTGAAGTCATATTGCATGGTACCCATTCCACGGGTTTCAACTACCCGGGTTTTAGGTATTCTTCCTTCAGCTAAAACATGCATGTGGAACCCAGAGTATGATCAACCATGTGAACGGGAGACGTGTTCAAATATGTCTCAGTTTTCGTACCCTGGTACTCGGGTGCAACATTCCAGATGCTTTACTAACACTCTCCCGACTTGGAGAGTCAGTCCCTTTAACCTCCTGTTTGGCCCAGTTTGCAATTTCTGCGGAAGATGAACAGGAATAGTGAGAACCAATGAGAGACTAGCTGGAGGTGTCTGGACGGGCAAATTTAACTCTCATTTCCCACCAGGAAGAGGAATTAAACAAAGGCTCAGCGTGCCGTGCCGGAACCAGATTAGGGCCTGAAGCCATCCTGCGGTGTTGCGGCCAGCTCAAAAGAAAGCGAGTTGAAGAAAGGAGCTCAGGGGCACTGTAATTCACAAACCTGCAGAGTTATAAATGACAGCTATCGTCCAAAAATAGACTGAAGTAAGGCTGCCAAGAGGACTTGAAAGCGGGGCAGAATTGCAGGAAACCGATTTCAGGAGGTAGACTGGAATTGCATTGAAAGCATAGGAAAAGAGGCAGAACGTCCACAATGATGCACTTGGCCAAAAAGGGCGTATGCGTTTTTTCCTGAATATATTCAGGAAAAAACGCATACGCCCTTTTTGGCCAACCAAGCAAGCTGGCAAAGGAAATCTGCACTACAATGAAGTCTCACTTCCCCCCGGTCAAAAGGGCCATCTGAAAAAAGTGTAAAATCCAGAAAGGCAGGACAGGCCATGGAGAACTGGGAGCCTTGTTATTCTGAAGGGCGGGATGTAAATTGCCAAGAACCACTCGGGAGAAGTGTATGGTGTTAACTGAAACATCTAAAAAACAAAGCAACAGAGCCTAGGGCACTTCCACTTATGGTCCTATAGCTTAGGGAAATTAAAATCAAAAAGACACAGCCACCCCAAAGTTTGGGACGCCTCTGTTTACAAGAACCTCGTTTACAGTACAAGTTCAACATCGCAGAAAGTGAAAAATGGATAAAGAAGTTGTGGTATTTACTTACAAAGCAATATCACAAAGCAATGAAATCTATGTCATCAGGCCCTTAGCAGCACAATGAGTGGATTCAGGTATGATGATTCTAACTGAAATAAGTCACACAGAAAAAGAAACATCATAAGATATCACTAATACACGGAATGTAAACTTGGCTACACAGGAACTGCATTCCTAAACAGAACAGGGTCTCAAATTTAGAAAACCAACTTATGCTTGCTTAAGGGGAAAGGTGAGTTGGGGTGCTGCATAAAACCAGAGATTGAAATGAGCACAGATAAAGTTCCTTAAGCCAAATATGGAATAGACAAGAGCTACTCCTTGCTCAACGAAATGGACTCAACACCCCATATTAAACGCCTAAGAATGTACCTGACTAGTAATTATCTTAAAACCTATGGATTGCTATGTCTCCAAAAGGGAATCAAGCGTGTGTACAGGGGCATAAACGCAGCAATGATATGATTGGAGAGGTTCGGTGAGCAAATGAAGACCCTTTGAAGTCATATTGCATGGTACCCATTCCACGGGTCTCAACTCTGCAGGTTTCAGGTATTCTTCCTTGAGCTAAAACATGCATGTGGAACCCAGAGTATGATCAACTGTGTGAACGGGAGACGTGTTCAAATATGTCTCAGTTTTTGTACCCTGGTACTCGGGTGCAACATTCCAGACGCTTTACTAACACTCTCCCGACTTGGAGAGTCAGTCCCTTTAACCTCCTCTTTGGCCCAGTTTGCAATTTCTGCGGAAGATGAACAGGAATAGCGAGAACCAATGAGAGACTAGCTGGAGGTGTCTGGACGGGCAAATTTAACACTCACATCCCACCAGGAAGAGGAATTAACCAAAGGCTCAGCGTGCCGTGCCAGAACCAGATTAGGGCCTGAAGCCATCCTGCGGTGTTGCGGCCAGGTCACAAGAAAGCGAGTTGAAGAGAGGAGCTCAGGGGCACTGTAATTCACAAACCTGCAGAGTTATAAATGACAGCTATCGTCCAAAAATAGACTGAAGTAAGGCTGCCAAGAGGACTTGAAAGCGGGGCAGAATTGCAGGAAACCGATTTCAGGAGGTAGACTGGAATTGCATTGAAAGCATAGGAAAAGAGGCAGAACGTCCACAATGATGCACTTGGCCAAAAAGGGCGTATGCGTTTTTTCCTGAATATATTCAGGAAAAAACGCATACGCCCTTTTTGGCCAACCAAGCAAAATTGCAAAGGAAATCTGCACTACAATGAAGTCTCACTTCTCCCCGGTCAAAAGGGCCATCTGAAACAAGTGTAAAATCCAGAAAGGCAGGACAGGCCATGGACAACTGGGAGCCTTGTTATGCTGATGGGCGGGATGTAAATTGCCACAGACACTCGGGAGAAGTGTATGGTGTTTCCTGAAACATCTAAAAAACAAAGCAACAGAGCCTAGGGCACTTCCACTTATGGTCCTATAGCTTAGGGAAATTAAAATCAAAAAGACACAGCCACCCCAAAGTTTGGGACGCCTCTGTTTACAAGAACCTCGTTTACCGTACAAGTTCAATATCACAGAAAGTGAAAAATGGATAAAGAACGGGTGGTACTTACGTACAATGCAGTATCACTCAGCAATGAAATCTATGTCATCAGGCCCGTAGCAGCATAACGAGTGGATTCAGGTACGATGATGCTAACTGAAATAAGTCACACAGAAAAAGAAACATCATAAGATATCACTAATACACGGAATGTAAACTTGGCTACACAGGAACTGAATTCCAAACAGAACAGGGTCTCAAATTTAGAAAACCAACTTATGCTTGCTTAAGGGGAAAGGTGAGTTGGGGTGCTGCATAAAACCAGAGATTGAAATGAGCACAGATAAAGTTCCTTAAGCCAAATATGGAATAGACAAGAGCTACTCCTTGCTCAACGAAATGGACTCAACACCCCATATTAAACGCCTAAGAATGTACCTGACTAGTAAGTATCTTAAAACCTATGGATTGCTATGTCTCCAAAAGAGAATCAAGCATGTGTACACGGGCATAAAGGAAGCAGTGATAGGATTGGAGAGGTTCGGTGAGCAAATGAAGACCCTTTGAAGTCATATTGCATGGTACCCATTACAAGGGTCTCAAATCTCCAGGTTTAAGGTATTCTTCCTTCAGCTAAAACATGCATGTGGAACCCAGAGTATGATCAACCGTGTGAACGGGAGACGTGTTCAAATATGTCTCAGTTTTCCTCCACTGGTACTCGGGTGCAACATTCCAGACGCTTTACTAACACTCTCCCCACTTGGAGAGTCAGCGCCTTTAACCACCTGTTTGGCCCAGTTTGCAATTTCTGCGGAAGATGAACAGGAATAGGGAGAACCAATGAGAGACTAGCTGGAGGTGTCTGGACGGGCAAATTTAACTCTCATTTCCCACCAGGAAGAGGAAATAACCAAAGGCTCAGCGTGCCGTGCCGGAACCAGATTAGGGCCTGAAGCCATCCTTCGGTGTTGCGGCCAGCTCAAAAGAAAGTGAGTTGAAGAAAGGAGCTCAGGGGTACTGTAATTCACAAACCTGCAGAGTTATAAATGACAGCTATCGTCCAAAAATATACTGAAGTAAGGCTTCCAAGAGGACTTGAAAGCAGGGCAGAATTGCAGGAAACTGATTTCAGGAGGTAGACTGGAATTGCATTGAAAGCATAGGAAAAGAGGCAGAACGTCCACAATGATGCACTTGGCCAAAATGGCATATGCGTTTTTTCCGGAATATATTCAGGAAAAAACGCATACGCCCTTTTTGGCCAACCAAGCAAGCTTGCAAAGGAAATCTGCACTACAATGAAGTCTCACTTCCCCCCGGTCAAAAGGGCCATCTGAAAAAAGTGTAAAATCCAGAAAGGCAGGACAGGCCATGGAGAACTGGGAGCCTTGTTATGCTGATGGGCGGGATGTAAATTGCCAACAGACACTCGGGAGAAGTGTATGGTGTTTCCTGAAACATCTAAAAAACAAAGCAACAGAGCCTAGGGCACTGCCACTTATGGTCCTATAGCTTAGGGAAATTAAAATCAAAAAGACACAGCCACCCCAAAGTTTGGGACGCCTCTGTTTACAAAAACCTCATTTACAGTACAAGTTCAACATCGCAGAAAGTGAAAAATGGATAAAGAAGTTGTGGTATTTACTTACAAAGCAATATCACTCAGCAATGAAATCTATGTCATCAGGCCCTTAGCAGCACAATGAGTGGATTCAGGTATGATGATTCTAACTGAAATAAGTCACACAGAAAAAGAAACATCATAAGATATCACTAATACACGGAATGTAAACTTGGCTACACAGGAACTGAATTCCAAACAGAACAGGGTCTCAAATTTAGAAAACCAACTTATGCTTGCTTAAGGGGAAAGGTGAGTTGGGGTGCTGCATAAAACCAGAGATTGAAATGAGCACAGATAAAGTTCCTTAAGCCAAATATGGAATAGACAAGAGCTACTCCTTGCTCAACGAAATGGACTCAACACCCCATATTAAACGCCTAAGAATGTACCTGACTAGTAAGTATCTTAAAGCCTATGGATTGCTATGTCTCCAAAAGAGAATCAAGCGTGTGTACAGGGGCATAAACGCAGCAGTGATAGGATTGGAGAGGTTCGGTGAGCAAATGAAGACCCTTTGAAGTCATATTGCATGGTACCCATTACACGGGTCTCAACTCTCAAAGTTTAAGGTATTCTTCCTTCAGCTAAAACATGCATGTGGAACCCAGAGTATGATCAACCGTGTGAACGGGAGACGTGTTCAAATATGCCTCAGTTTTAGTCCCCTGGTACTCGGGTGCAACATTCCAGACGCTTTACTAACACTCTCCCCACTTGGAGAGTCAGCGGCTTTAACCTCCTCTTTGGCCCAGTTTGCAATTTCTGCGGAAGATGAACAGGAATAGGGAGAACCAATGAGAGACTAGCTGGAGGTGTCTGGATGGGAAATTTAACTCTCATTTCCCACGAGGAAGAGGAAATAAGCAAAGGCTCAGCGTGCCGAGCCGGAACCAGATTAGGGCCTGAAGCCATCCTGCGGTGTTGCGGCCAGCTCACAAGAAAGCGAGTTGAAGAAAGGAGCTCAGGGGCACTGTAATTCACAAACCTGCAGAGTTATAAATGACAGCTATCGTCCAAAAATAGACTGAAGTAAGGCTGCCAAGAGGACTTGAAAGCGGGGCAGAATTGCAGGAAACCGATTTCAGGAGGTAGACTGGAATTGCATTGAAAGCATAGGAAAAGAGGCAGAACGTCCACAATGATGCACTTGGCCAAAAAGGGCGTATGCGTTTTTTCCTGAATATATTCAGGAAAAAACGCATACGCCCTTTTTGGCCAACCAAGCAAACTTGCAAATGAAATCTGCAGTACAATGAAGTCTCACTGCCCCCCGGTCAAAAGGGCCATCTGAAAAACGTGTAAAATCCAGAAAGGCAGGACAGGCCATGGAGAACTGGGAGCCTTGTTATGCTGATGGGCGGGATGTAAATTGCCAACAGACACTCGGGAGAAGTGTATGGTGTTTCCTGAAACATCTAAAAAACAAAGCAACAGAGCCTAGGGCACTTCCACTTATGGTCCTATAGCTTAGGGAAATTAAAATCAAAAAGACACAGCCACCCCAAAGTTTGGGACGCCTCTGTTTACAAGAACCTCATTTACCGTACAAGTTCAATATCACAGAAAGTGAAAAATGGATAAAGAACTTGTGGTACTTACGTACAATGCAGTATCACTCAGCAATGAAATCTATGTCATCAGGCCCGTGGCAGCATAATGAGTGGATTCAGGAACGATGATTCTAACTGAAATAAGTCACACAGAAAAAGAAACATCATAAGATATCAGTAATACACGGAATGTAAACTTGGCTACACAGGAACTGAATTACAGAACAGAACAGGGTCTCAAATTTAGAAAACCAACTTATGCTTGCTTAAGGGGAAAGGTGAGTTGGGGTGCTGCATAAACCCAGAGATTGAAATGAGCACAGATAAAGTTCCTTAACCCAAATATGGAATAGCCAAGAGCTACTCCTTGCTCAACGAAATGGACTCAACACCCCATATTAAACGCCTAAGAATGTACCTGACTAGTAAGTATCTTAAAACCTATGGATTGCTATGTCTCCAAAAGGGAATCAAGCATGTGTACAGGGGCATAAACGCAGCAGTGATAGGATTGGAGAGGTTCGGTGAGCAAATGAAGACCCTTTGAAGTCATATTGCATGGTACCCATTCCACGGGTCTCAACTCTGCAGGTTTCAGGTATTCTTCCTTCAGCTAAAACATGCATGTGGAACCCAGAGTATGATCAACTGTGTGAACGGGAGACGTGTTCAAATATGTCTCAGTTTTCCTCCCCTGGTACTCGGGTGCAACATTCCAGATGCTTTATTAACACTCTCCCCACTTGGAGAGTCAGCACCTTTAACCTCCTGTTTGGCCCAGTTTGCAATTTCTGCGGAAGATGAACAGGAATAGGGAGAACCAATGGGAGACTAGCTGGAGGTGTCTGGACGGGCAAATTTAACTCTCATTTCCCACCAGGAAGAGGAATTAACCAAAGGCTCAGCGTGCCGTGCCGGTACCAGATTAGGGCCTCAAGCAATCCTGCAGTGTGGCGGCAAGGTCACAAGAAAGTGAGTTGAAGAAAGGAGCTCAGGGGCACTGTAATTCACAAACCTGCAGAGTTATAAATGACAGCTATCGTCCAAAAATAGACTGAAGTAAGGCTGCCAAGAGGACTTGAAAGTGGGGCAGAATTGCAGGAAACCGATTTCAGGAGGTAGACTGGAATTGCATTGAAAGCATAGGAAAAGAGGCAGAACGTCCACAATGATGCACTTGGCCAAAAAGGGCGTATGCATTTTTTCCTGAATATATTCAGGAAAAAACGCATACGCCCTTTTTGGCCAAACAAGCAAACTTGCAAAGGAAATCTGCACTACAATGAAGTCTCACTTCCCCCCGGTCAAAAGGGCCATCTGAAAAACGTGTAAAATCCAGAAAGGCAGGACAGGCCATGGAGAACTGGGAGCCTTGTTATGCTGATGGGCGGGATGTAAATTGCCAACAGACACTCAGGAGAAGTGTATGGTGTTTCCTGAAACAGCTAAAAAACAAAGCAACAGAGCCTAGGGCACTTCCACTTATGGTCCTATAGCTTAGGGAAATTAAAATCAAAAAGACACAGCCACCCCAAAGTTTGGGACGCCTCTGTTTACAAGAATCTCGTTTACCGTACAAGTTCAATATCACAGAAAGTGAAAAATGGATAAAGAAGTTGTGGTATTTGCTTACAAAGCAATATCACTCAGCAATGAAATCTATGTCATCAGGCCCTTAGCAGCACAATGAGTGGATTCAGGTATGATGATTCTAACTGAAATAAGTCACACAGAAAAAGAAACATCATAAGATATCAGTAATACACGGAATGTAAACTTGGCTACACAGGAACTGAATTACAGAACAGAACAGGGTCTCAAATTTAGAAAACCAACTTATGCTTGCTTAAGGGGAAAGGTGAGTTGGGGTGCTTCATAAAACCAGAGATCGAAATGAGCACAGATAAAGTTCCTTAAGCCAAATATGGAATAGACAAGAGCTACTCCTTGCTCAACGAAATGGACTCAACACCGCATATTAAACACCTAAGAATGTACCTGACTAGTAAGTATCTTAAAACCTATGGATTGCTATGTCTCCGAAAGAGAATGAAGCATGTGTACAGGGGCATAAACACAGCAGTGAAAGGATTGGAGAGGTTCGGTGAGCAAAAGAAGACACTTTGAAGTCATATTACATGGTACCCATTCCACGGGTCTCAACTCTCCAGGTTTAAGGTATTCTTCCTTCAGCTAAAACTTGCATGTGGAACCTAGAGTATGATCAACCATGTGATCGGGAGACGTGTTCAAATATTTCTCAGTTTTCGTATCCTGGTACTCGGGTGCAACATTCCACACGCTTTACCAACACTCTCCCGACTTGGAGAGTCAGTCCCTTAAATCTCCTGTTTGGCCCAGTTTGCAATTTCTGCGGAAGATGAACAGGAATAGCGAGAACCAATGAGAGACTAGCTGGAGGTGTCTGGACAGACAAATTTAACTCTCATTTCCCACCAGGAAGAGGAATTAACCAAAGGCTCAGCGTGCCGTGCCGGAACCAGATTAGGGCCTGAAGCAAATCCTGCGGTGTTGCGGCCAGCTCACAAGAAAGCGAGTTGAAGAAAGGAGCTCAGGGGCACTGTAATTCACAAACCTGCAGAGTTATAAATGACAGCTATCGTCCAAAAATAGACTGAAGTAAGGCTGCCAAGAGGACTTGAAAGCGGGGCAGAATTGCAGGAAACCGATTTCAGGAGGTAGACTGGAATTGCATTGAAAGCATAGGAAAAGAGGCAGAACGTCCACAATGATGCACTTGGCCAAAAAGGGCGTATGCGTTTTTTCCTGAATATATTCAGGAAAAAACGCATACGCCCTTTTTGGCCAACCAAGCAAGCTTGCAAAGGAAATCTGCACTACAATGAAGTCTCACTTCCCCCCGGTCAAAAGGGCCATCTGAAAAAAGTGTAAAATCCAAAAAGGCAGGACAGGCCATGGAGAACTGGGAGCCTTGTTATGCTGATGGGCGGGATGTAAATTGCCAACAACCACTCGGGAGAAGTGTATGGTGTTTCCTGAAACATCTAAAAAACAAAGCAACAGAACCTAGGGCACTTCCACTTATGGTCCTATAGCTTAGGGAAATTAAAATCAAAAAGACACAGCCACCCCAGAGTTTGGAACGGCTCTGTTTACAAGAACCTCGTTTACAGTACAAGTTCAACATCGCAGAAAGTGAAAAATGGATAAAGAAGTTGTGGTATTTACTTACAAAGCAATATCACTCAGCAATGAAATCTGTGTCATCAGGCCCTTAGCAGCACAATGAGTGGATTCAGGTATGATGATTCTAACTGAAATAAGTCACACAGAAAAAGAAACATCATAAGATATCAGTAATACACGGAATGTAAACTTGGCTACACAGGAACTGAATTACAGAACAGAACAGGGTCTCAAATTTAGAAAACCAACTTATGCTTGCTTAAGGGGAAAGGTGAGTTGGGGTGCTGCATAAAACCAGAGATTGAAATGAGCACAGATAAAGTTCCTTAATCCAAATATGGAATACACAAGAGCTACTCCTTGCTCAACGAAATGGACTCAACACCGCATATTAAACGCCTAAGAATGTACCTGACTAGTAAGTATCTTAAAACCTATGGATTGCTATGTCTCCGAAAGAGAATCAAGCATGTGTACAGGGGCATAAATGCAGCAGTGATAGGATTGGAGAGGTTCGGTCAGCAAATGAAGACCCTTTGAAGTCATATTGCATGGTACCCATTCCACGGGTTTCAACTACCCAGGTTTTAGGTATTCTTCCTTCAGCTAAAACATGCATGTGGAACCCAGAGTATGATCAACCATGTGATCAGGAGACGTGTTCAAACATGTCTCAGTTTTCGTACCCTGGTACTCGGGTGCAACATTCCAGACGCTTTACTAACACTCTCCCGACTTGGAGAGTCAGTCCCTTTAACCTCCTGTTTGGCCCAGTTTGCAATTTCTGCGGAAGATGAACAGGAATAGTGAGAACCAATGAGAGACTAGCTGGAGGTGTCTGGACGGGCAAATTTAACTCTCATTTCCCACCAGGAAGAGGAATTAACCAAAGGCTCAGCGTGCCGTGCCGGAACCAGATTAGGGCCTGAAGCCATCCTGCGGTGTTGCGGCCAGCTCAAAAGAAAGCGAGTTGAAGAAAGGAGCTCAGGGGCACTGTCATTCACAAACCTGCAGAGTTATAAATGACAGCTATCGTCCAAAAATAGACTGAAGTAAGGCTGCCAAGAGGACTTGAAAGCGGGGCAGAATTGCAGGAAACCGATTTCAGGAGGTAGACTGGAATTGCATTGAAAGCATAGGAAAAGAGGCAGAACGTCCACAATGATGCACTTGGCCAAAAAGGACGTATGCGTTTTTTCCTGAATATATTCAGGAAAAAACGCATACGCCCTTTTTGGCCAACCAAGCAAGCTTGCAAAGGAAATCTGCACTACAATGAAGTCTCACTTCCCCACGGTCAAAAGGGCCATCTGAAAAAAGTGTAAAATCCAGAAAGGCAGGACAGGCCATGGAGAACTGGGAGCCTTGTTATTCTGAAGGGCGGGATGTAAATTGCCAAGAACCACTCGGGAGAAGTGTATGGTGTTAACTGAAACATCTAAAAAACAAAGCAACAGAGCCTAGGGCACTTCCACTTATGGTCCTATAGCTTAGGCAATTTAAAATCTAAAAGACACAGCCACCCCAAAGTTTCAAACGGCTCTGTTTACAAGAACCTCGTTTACAGTACAAGTTCAACATCGCAGAAAGTGAAAAATGGATAAAGAAGTTGTGGTATTTACTTACAAAGCAATATCACTAAGCAATGAAATCTATGTCATCAGGCCCTTGGCAGCACAATGAGTGGATTCAGGTATGATGATTCTAACTGAAATAAGTCACACAGAAAAAGAAACATCATAAGATATCAGTAATACACGGAATGGAAACTTGGCTACACAGGAACTGAATTACAGAACAGAACAGGGTCTCAAATTTAGAAAACCAACTTATTCTTGCTTAAAGGTAAAGGTGAGTTGGGGTGCTGCATAAAACCAGAGATTGAAATGAGCACAGATAAAGTTCCTTAAGTCAAATATGGAATAGACAAGAGCTACTCCTTGCTCAACGAAATGGACTCAACACTGCATATTAAACGCCTAAGAATGTACCTGACTAGTAAGTATCGTAAAACCTATGGATTGCTATGTCTCCAAAAGAGAATCAAGCATGTGTACAGGGGCATAAACGCAGCAGTGATAGGATTGGAGAGGTTCGGTGAGCAAATGAAGACCCTTTGAAGTCATATTGCATGGTACCCATTACACGGGTCTCAACTCTCCAGGTTTAAGGTATTCTTCCTTCAGCTAAAACATGCATGTGGAACCCAAGTATGATCAACCATGTGAACGGGAGACGTGTTCAAATATGTCTCAGTTTTCCTCCCCTGGTACTCGGGTGCAACATTCCAGACGCTTTACTGACACTCTCCCGACTTGGAGAGTCAGTCCCTTTAACCTCCTGTTTGGCCCAGTTTGCAATTTCTGCGGAAGATGAACAGGAATAGCGAGAAGCAATGAGAGACTAGCTGGAGGTGTCTGGACGGGCAAATTGAACTCTCATTTCCCACCAGGAAGAGGAATTAACCAAAGGCTCAGCGTGCCGTGCCGGAACCAGATTAGGGCCTGAAGCCATCCTGCGGTGTTGCGGCCAGGTCACAAGAAAGCGAGTTGAAGAAAGGAGCTCAAGGGCACTGTAATTCACAAACCTGCAGAGTTATAAATGACAGCTATCGTCCAAAAATAGACTGAAGTAAGGCTGCCAAGAGGACTTGAAAGCGGGGCAGAATTGCAGGAAACCGATTTCAGGAGGTAGACTGGAATTGCATTGAAAGCATAGGAAAAGAGGCAGAACGTCCACAATGATGCACTTGGCCAAAAAGGGCGTATGCGTTTTTTCCTGAATATATTCAGGAAAAAACGCATACGCCCTTTTTGGCCAACCAAGCAAGCTTGCAAAGGAAATCTGCACTACAATGAAGTCTCACTTCCCCCCGGTCAAAAGGGCCATCTGAAAAAAGTGTAAAATCCAGAAAGGCAGGACAGGCCATGGAGAACTGGGAGCCTTGTTATGCTGATGGGCGGGATGTAAATTGCCAACAGACACTCGGGAGAAGTGTATGGTGTTTCCTGAAACATCTAAAAAACAAAGCAACAGAGCCTAGGGCACTGCCACTTATGGTCCTATAGCTTAGGGAAATTAAAATCAAAAAGACACAGCCACCCCAAAGTTTGGAACGCCTCTGTTTACAAGAACATCATTTACAGTACAAGTTCAACATCGCAGAAAGTGAAAAATGGATAAAGAAGTTGTGGTATTTACTTACAAAGCAATATCACTCAGCAATGAAATCTATGTCATCAGGCCCTTAGCAGCACAATGAGTGGATTCAGGTATGATGATTCTAACTGAAATAAGTCACACAGAAAAAGAAACATCATAAGATATCAGTAATACACGGAATGGAAACTTGGCTACACAGGAACTGAATTACAGAACAGAACAGGGTCTCAAATTTAGAAAACCAACTTATGCTTGCTTAAGGGGAAAGGTGAGTTGGGGTGCTGCATAAAACCAGAGATTGAAATGAGCACAGATAAAGTTCCTTAAGTCAAATATGGAATAGACAAGAGCTACTCCTTGCTCAACGAAATGGACTCAACACCGCATATTAAACGCCTAAGAATGTACCTGACTAGTAAGTATCTTAAAACCTATGGATTGCTATGTCTCCGAAAGAGAATCAAGCATGTGTACAGGGGCATAAACGCAGCAGTGATAGGATTGGAGAGGTTCGGTGAGCAAATGAAGACCCTTTGAAGTCATATTGCATGGTACCCATTCCACGGGTTTCAATTACCCAGGTTTTAGGTATTCTTCCTTCAGCTAAAACATGCATGTGGAACCCAGAGTATGATCAACCATGTGATCGGGAGACGTGTTCAAATATGTCTCAGTTTTCGTACCCTGGTACTCGGGTGCAACATTCCAGACGCTTTACTAACACTCTCCCGACTTGGAGAGTCAGTCCCTTTAACCTCCTGTTTGGCCCAGTTTGCAATTTCTGCGGAAGATGAACAGGAATAGTGAGAACCAATGAGAGACTAGCTGGAGGTGTCTGGACGGGCAAATTTAACTCTCATTTCCCACCAGGAAGAGGAATTAACCAAAGGCTCAGCGTGCCGTGCCGGAACCAGATTAGGGCCTGAAGCCATCCTGCGGTGTTGCGGCCGGCTCAAAAGAAAGCGAGTTGAAGAAAGGAGCTCAGGGGCACTGTATTCACAAACCTGCAGAGTTATAAATGACAGCTATCGTCCAAAAATAGACTGAAGTAAGGCTGCCAAGAGGACTTGAAAGCGGGGCAGAATTGCAGGAAACCGATTTCAGGAGGTAGACTGGAATTGCATTGAAAGCATAGGAAAAGAGGCAGAACGTCCACAATGATGCACTTGGCCAAAAAGGGCCTATGCGTTTTTTCCTGAATATATTCAGGAAAAAACGCATACGCCCTTTTTGGCCAACCAAGCAAGCTTGCAAAGGAAATCTGCACTACAATGAAGTCTCACTTCCCCCCGGTCAAAAGGGCAATCTGAAAAAAGTGTAAAATCCAGAAAGGCAGGACAGGCCATGGACAACTGGGAGCCTTGTTATTCTGAAGGGCGGGATGTAAATTGCCAAGAACCACTCGGGAGAAGTGTATGGTGTTTCCTGAAACATCGAAAAAACAAAGCAACAGAACCTAGGGCACTTCCACTTATGGTCCTATAGCTTAGGGAAATTAAAATCAAAAAGACACAGCCACCCCAAAGTTTGGGACACCTCTGTTTACAAGAACCTCGTTTACAGTACAAGTTCAACATCGCAGAAAGTGAAAAATGGATAAAGAAGTTGTGGTATTTACTTACAAAGCAATATCACTCAGCAATGAAATCTATGTCATCAGGCCCTTAGCAGCACAATGAGTGGATTCAGGTATGATGATTCTAACTGAAATAAGTCACACAGAAAAAGAAACATCATAAGATATCAGTAATACACGGAATGGAAACTTGGCTACACAGGAACTGAATTACAGAACAGAACAGGGTCTCAAATTTAGAAAACCAACTTATGCTTGCTTAAGGGTAAAGGTGAGTTGGGGTGCTGCATAAAACCAGAGATTGAAATGAGCACAGATAAAGTTCCTTAAGCCAAATATGGAATAGACAAGAGCTACTCCTTGTTCAACGAAATGGACTCAACACCGCATATTAAATGCCTAAGAATGTACCTGACTAGTAAGTATCTTAAAACCTATGGATTGCTATGTCTCCGAAAGAGAATCAAGCATGTGTACAGGGGCATAAACGCAGCAGTGATAGGATTGGAGAGGTTCGGTGAGCAAATGAAGACCCTTTGAAGTCATATTGCATGGTACCCATTCCACGGGTTTCAACTACCCAGGTTTAAGGTATTCTTCCTTCAGCTAAAACATGCATGTGGAACCTAGAGTATGATCAACCATGTGATCGGGAGACGTGTTCAAATATGTCTCAGTTTTCGTACCCTGGTACTCGGGTGCAACATTCCAGACGCTTTACTAACACTCTCCCGACTTGGAGAGTCAGTCCCTTTAACCTCCTGTTTGGCCCAGTTTGCAATTTCTGCGGAAGATGAACAGGAATAGCGAGAACCAATGAGAGCCTAGCTGGAGGTGTCTGGACGGGCAAATTTAACTCTCATTTCCCACCAGGAAGAGGAATTAACCAAAGGCTCAGCGTGCCGTGCCAGAACCAGATTAGGGCCTGAAGCCATCCTGCGGTGTTGCGGCCAGCTCAAAAGAAAGCGAGTTGAAGAAAGGAGCTCAGGGGCACTGTAATTCACAAACCTGCAGAGTTATAAATGACAGCTATCGTCCAAAAATAGACTGAAGTAAGGCTGCCAAGAGGACTTGAAAGCGGGGCAGAATTGCAGGAAACCGATTTCAGGAGGTAGACTGGAATTGCATTGAAAGCATAGGAAAAGAGGCAGAACGTCCACAATGATGCACTTGGCCAAAAAGGGCGTATGCGTTTTTTCCTGAATATATTCAGGAAAAAACGCATACGCCCTTTTTGGCCAACCAAGCAAGCTTGCAAAGGAAATCTGCACTACAATGAAGTCTCACTTCCCCACGGTCAAAAGGGCCATCTGAAAAAAGTGTAAAATCCAGAAAGGCAGGACAGGCCATGGAGAACTGGGAGCCTTGTTATGCTGATGGGCGGGATGTAAATTGCCAACAGACACTCGGGAGAAGTGTATGGTGTTTCCTGAAACATCTAAAAAACAAAGCAACAGAGCCTAGGACACTGCCACTTATGGTCCTATAGCTTAGGGAAATTAAAATCAAAAAGACACAGCCACCCCAAGGTTTGGGACGCCTCTGTTTACAAGAACCTCGTTTACAGTACAAGTTCAACATTGCAGAAAGTGAAAAATGGATAAAGAAGTTGTGGTATTTACTTACAAAGCAATATCACTCAGCAATGAAATCTGTGTCATCAGGCCCTTAGCAGCACAATGAGTGGATTCAGGTATGATGATTCTAACTGAAATAAGTCACACAGAAAAAGAAACATCATAAGATATCAGTAATACACGGAATGTAAACTTGGCTACACAGGAACTGAATTACAGAACAGAACAGGGTCTCAAATTTAGAAAACCAACTTATGCTTGCTTAAGGGGAAAGGTGAGTTGGGGTGCTGCATAAAACCAGAGATTGAAATGAGCACAGATAAAGTTCCTTAAGCCAAATATGGAATAGACAAGAGCTACTCCTTGCTCAACGAAATGGACTCAACACCGCATATTAAACGCCTAAGAATGTACCTGACTAGTAAGTATCTTAAAACCTATGGATTGTTATGTCTCCGAAAGAGAATCAAGCATGTGTACAGGGGCATAAAAGCAGCAGTGATAGGATTGGAGAGGTTCGGTGAGCAAATGAAGACCCTTTGAAGTCATATTGCATGGTACCCATTCCACGGGTTTCAACTACCCGGGTTTTAGGTATTCTTCCTTCAGCTAAAACATGCATGTGGAACCCAGAGTATGATCAACCATGTGAACGGGAGACCTGTTCAAATATGTCTCAGTTTTCGTACCCTGGTACTCGGGTGCAACATTCCAGACGCTTTACTAACACTCTCCCGACTTGGAGAGTCACTCCCTTTAACCTCCTGTTTGGCCCAGTTTGCAATTTCTGCGGAAGATGAACAGGAATAGTGAGAACCAATGAGAGACTAGCTGGAGGTGTCTGGACGAGCAAATTTAACTCTCATTTCCCACCAGGAAGAGGAATTAACCAAAGGCTCAGCGTGCCGTGCCGGAACCAGATTAGGGCCTGAAGCCATCCTGCGGTGTTGCGGCCAGCTCAAAAGAAAGCGAGTTGAAGAAAGGAGCTCAGGGGCACTGTAATTCACAAACCTGCAGAGTTATAAATGACAGCTATCGTCCAAAAATAGACTGAAGTAAGGCTGCCAAGAGGACTTGAAAGCGGGGCAGAATTGCAGGAAACCGATTTCAGGAGGTAGACTGGAATTGCATTGAAAGCATAGGAAAAGAGGCAGAACGTCCACAATGATGCACTTGGCCAAAAAGGGCGTATGCGTTTTTTCCTGAATATATTCAGGAAAAAACGCATAGGCCCTTTTTGGCCAACCAAGCAAGCTGGCAAAGGAAATCTGCACTACAATGAAGTCTCACTTCCCCCCGGTCAAAAGGGCCATCTGAAAAAAGTGTAAAATCCAGAAAGGCAGGACAGGCCATGGAGAACTGGGAGCCTTGTTATGCTGATGGGCGGGATGTAAATTGCCAACAGACACTCGGGAGAAGTGTATGGTGTTTCCTGAAACATCTAAAAAACAAAGCAACAGAGCCTAGGGCACTTCCACTTATGGTCCTATAGCTTAGGGAAATTAAAATCAAAAAGACACAGCCACCCCAAAGTTTGGAATGGCTCTGTTTACAAGAACCTCGTTTACAGTACAAGTTCAACATCGCAGAAAGTGAAAAATGGATAAAGAAGTTGTGGTATTCACTTACAAAGCAATATCACTCAGCAATGAAATCTATGTCATCAGGCCCTTAGCAGCACAATGAGTGGATTCAGGTATGATGTTTCTAACTGAAATAAGTCACACAGAATAAGAAACATCATAAGATATCAGTAATACACGGAATGGAAACTTGGCTACACAGGAACTGAATTACAGAACAGAACAGGGTCTCAAATTTAGAAAACCAACTTATGCTTGCTTAAGGGTAAAGGTGAGTTGGGGTGCTGCATAAAACCAGAGATTGAAATGAGCACAGATAAAGTTCCTTAAGCCAAATATGGAATAGACAAGAGCTACTCCTTGCTCAACGAAATGGACTCAACACCGCATATTAAACGCCTAAGAATGTACCTGACTAGTAAGTATCTTAAAACCTATGGATTGCTATGTCTCTGAAAGAGAATCAAGCATGTGTACAGGGGCATAAACACAGCAGTGATAGGATTGGAGAGGTTCGGTGAGCAAATGAAGACCCTTTGAAGTCATATTGCATGGTACCCATTCCACGGGTTTCAACTACCGAGGTTTAAGGTATTCTTCCTTCAGCTAAAACATGCATGCGGAACCTAGAGTATGATCAACCATGTGATCGGGAGACGTGTTCAAATATGTCTCAGTTTTCGTACCCTGGTACTCGGGTGCAACATTAACGACGCTTTACTAACACTCTCCCGACTTGGAGAGTCAGTCGCTTTAACCTCCTGTTTGGCCCAGTTTGCAATTTCTGCGGAAGATGAACAGGAATAGCGAGAACCAATGAGAGACTAGCTGGAGGTGTCTGGACGGGCAAATTTAACTCTCATTTCCCACCAGGAAGAGGAATTAACCAAAGGCTCAGCGTGCCGTGCCGGAACCAGATTAGGGCCTGAAGCCATCCTGCGGTGTTGCGGCCAGGTCACAAGAAAGCGAGTTGAAGAAAGGAGCTCAGGGGCACTGTAATTCACAAACCTGCAGAGTTATAAATGACAGCTATCGTCCAAAAATAGACTGAAGTAAGGCTGCCAAGAGGACTTGAAAGCGGGGCAGAATTGCAGGAAACCGATTTCAGGAGGTAGACTGGAATTGCATTGAAAGCATAGGAAAAGAGGCAGAACGTCCACAATGATGCACTTGGCCAAAAAGGGCGTATGCGTTTTTTCCTGAATATATTCAGGAAAAAACGCATACGCCCTTTTTGGCCAACCAAGCAAGCTTGCAAAGGAAATCTGCACTACAATGAAATCTCACTTCCCCCCAGTCAAAAGGGCCACCTGAAAAAAATGTAAAATCCAGAAAGGCAGGACAGGCCATGGAGAACTGGGAGCCTTGTTATGCTGATGGGCGGGATGTAAATTGCCAACAGACACTCAGGAGAAGTGTATGGTGTTTCCTGAAACATCTAAAAAACAAAGCAACAGAGCCTAGGGCAGTTCCACTTATGGTCCTATAGCTTAGGGAAATTAAAATCAAAAAGACACAACCACCCCAAAGTTTTGAATGGCTCTGTTTACAAGAACCTCGTTTACAGTACAAGTTCAACATCGCAGAAAGTGAAAAATGGATAAAGAAGTTGTGGTATTCACTTACAAAGCAATATCACTCAGCAATGAAATCTATGTCATCAGGCCCTTAGCAGCACAATGAGTGGATTCAGGTATGATGTTTCTAACTGAAATAAGTCACACAGAAAAAGAAACATCATAAGATATCAGTAATACACGGAATGGAAACTTGGCTACACAGGAACTGAATTACAGAACAGAACAGGGTCTCAAATTTAGAAAACCAACTTATGCTTGCTTAAGGGGAAAGGTGAGTTGGGGTGCTGCATAAAACCAGAGATTGAAATGAGCACAGATAAAGTTCCTTAAGCCAAATATGGAATAGACAAGACCTACTCCTTGCTCAACGAAATGGACTCAACACCGCATATTAAATGCCTAAGAATGTACCTGACTAGTAAGTATCTTAAAACCTATGGATTGCTATGTCTCTGAAAGAGAATCAAGCATGTGTACAGGGGCATAAACGCAGCAGTGATAGGATTGGAGAGGTTCGGTGAGCAAATGAAGACCCTTTGAAATCATATTGCATGGTACCCATTCCACGGGTTTCAACTACCCAGGTTTAAGGTATTCTTCCTTCAGCTAAAACATGCATGCGGAACCTAGAGTATGATCAACCATGTGATCGGGAGACGTGTTCAAATATGTCTCAGTTTTCGTACCCTGGTACTCGGGTGCAACATTCCAGACGCTTTACTAACACTCTCCCGACTTGGAGAGTCAGTCGCTTTAACCTCCTGTTTGGCCCAGTTTGCAATTTCTGCGGAAGATGAACAGGAATAGCGAGAACCAATGAGAGACTAGCTGGAGGTGTCTGGACGGGCAAATTGAACTCTCATTTCCCACCAGGAAGAGGAATTAACCAAAGGCTCAGCGTGCCGTGCCGGAACCAGATTAGGGCCTGAAACCATCCTGCGGTGTTGCGGCCAGGTCACAAGAAAGCGAGTTGAAGAAAGGAGCTCAGGGGCACTGTAATTCACAAACCTGCAGAGTTATAAATGACAGCTATCGTCCAAAAATAGACTGAAGTAAGGCTGCCAAGAGGACTTCAAAGCGGGGCAGAATTGCAGGAAACCGATTTCAGGAGGTAGACTGGAATTGCATTGAAAGCATAGGAAAAGAGGCAGAACGTCCACAATGATGCACTTGGCCAAAAAGGGCGTATGCGTTTTTTCCTGAATATATTCAGGAAAAAACGCATACGCCCTTTTTGGCCAACCAAGCAAGCTTGCAAAGGAAATCTGCACTACAATGAAGTCTCACTTCCCTCCAGTCAAAAGGGCGACCTGAAAAAAATGTAAAATCCAGAAAGGCAGGACAGGCCATGGAGAACTGGGAGCCTTGTTATGCTGATGGGCGGGATGTAAATTGCCAACAGACACTCGGGAGAAGTGTATGGTGTTTCCTGAAACATCTAAAAAACAAAGCAACAGAGCCTAGGGCACTTCCACTTATGGTCCTATAGCTTAGGGAAATTAAAATCAAAAAGACACAGCCACCCCAAAGTTTGGAACGGCTCTGTTTACAAGAACCTCGTTTACAGTACAAGTTCAACATCGCAGAAAGTGAAAAATGGATAAAGAAGTTGTGGTATTTACTTACAAAGCAATATCGCTCAGCAATGAAATCTGTGTCATCAGGCCCTTAGCAGCACAATGAGTGGATTCAGGTATGATGATTCTAACTGAAATAAGTCACACAGAAAAAGAAACATCATAAGATATCAGTAATACACGGAATGTAAACTTGGCTACACAGGAACTGAATTACAGAACAGAACAGGGTCTCAAATTTAGAAAACAAACTTATTCTTGCTTAAGGGGAAAGGTGAGTTGGGGTGCTGCATAAAACCAGAGATTGAAATGAGCACAGATAAAGTTCCTTAAGCCAAATATGGAATAGACAAGAGCTACTCCTTGCTCAACGAAATGGACTCAACACCGCATATTAAACGCCTAAGAATGTACCTGACTAGTAAGTATCTTAAAACCTATGGATTGCTATGTCTCCGAAAGAGAATCAAGCATGTGTACAGGGGCATAAACGCAGCAGTGATAGGATTGGAGAGGTTCGTGAGCAAATGAAGACCCTTTGAAGTCATATTGCATGGTACCCATTCCACGGGTTTCAACTACCCATGTTTAAGGTATTCTTCCTTCAGCTAAAACATGCATGTGGAACCTAGAGTATGATCAACCATGTGATCGGGAGACGTGTTCAAATATGTCTCAGTTTTCCTCCCCTGGTACTCGGGTGCAACATTCCAGACGCTTTACTAACACTCTCCCGACTTGGAGAGTCAGTCCCTTTAACCTCCTGTTTGGCCCAGTTTGCAATTTCTGCGGAAGATGAACAGGAATAGCGAGAACCAATGAGAGGCTAGCTGGAGGTGTCTGGACGGGCAAATTTAACTCTCATTTCCCACCAGGAAGAGGAATTAACCAAAGGCTCAGCATGCCGGGCCGGAACCAGATTAGGGCCTGAAGCCATCCTGCGGTGATGCGGCCAGGTCACAAGAAAGCGAGTTGAAGAAAGGAGCTCAGGGGCACTGTAATTCACAAACCTGCAGAGTTATAAATGACAGCTATCGTCCAAAAATAGACTGAAGTAAGGCTGCCAAGAGGACTTGAAAGCGGGGCAGAATTGCAGGAAACCGATTTCAGGAGGTAGACTGGAATTGCATTGAAAGCATAGGAAAAGAGGCAGAACGTCCACAATGATGCACTTGGCCAAAAAGGGCGTATGCGTTTTTTCCTGAATATATTCAGGAAAAAATGCATACGCCCTTTTTGGCCAACCAAGCAAGCTTGCAAAGGAAATCTGCACTACAATGAAGTCTCACTTCCCCCCGGTCAAAAGGGCCATCTGAAAAAAGTGTAAAATCCATAAAGGCACGACAGGCCATGGAGAACTGGGAGCCTTCTTATGCTGATGGGTGGGATGTAAATTGCCAACAGCCACTCTGGAGAAGTGTATGGTGTTTCCTGAAACATCTAAAAAACAAAGCAACAGAGCCTAGTGCACTTTCACTTATGGTCCTATAGCTTAGGGAAATTAAAATCAAAAAGACACAGCCACCCCAAAGTTTGGGACGCCTCTGTTTACAAGAACCTCGTTTACCGTACAAGTTCAATATCACAGAAAGTGAAAAATGGATAAAGAAGTTGTGGTACTCATGTACAATGCAAAATCACTCAGCAATGAAATCTATGTCACCAGGCCCGTAGCAGCATAATGAGTGGATTCGGGTATGGTGATTCTAACTGAAATAAGTCACACAGAAAAAGAAACCTCAAAAAATATCACTAATACATGGAATTTAAACTTGGCTACAGAGGAACTGAATTACAAAACAGAACAGGGTCTCAAATTTAGAAAACCAACTTATGCTTGCTTAAGTGGAAAGGTGAGTTGGGGTGCTGCATAAAACCAGAGATTGAAATGAGCACAGATAAAGTTCCTTAAGCCAAATATGGAATAGACAAGAGCTACTCCTTGCTCAACGAAATGGACTCCACACCCCATATTAAACGCCTAAGAATATACCTGACTAGTAAGTATCTTAAAACCTATGGATTGCTATGTCTCCAAAAGAGAATCAAGCGTGTGTACAAGGGTCATAAACGCAGCAGTGATAGGATTGGAGAGATTCGGTGAGCAAATGAAGACCCTTTGAAGTCATATTGCATGGTACCCATTCCACGGGTCTCAACTCTCCAGGTTTAAGGTATTCTTTCTTCAGCTAAAACATGCATGTGGAACCCAGACTATGATCAACCATGTGATCGGGAGACGTGTTCAAATATGTCTCAGTTTTCGTCCCCTGGTACTTCGGTGCAACATTCCAGACGCTTTACTAACACTCTCACCACTTGGAGAGTCAGTGCCTTTAACCTCCTGTTTGGCCCAGTTTGCAATTTCTGCGGAAGAGGTACAGGAATAGGGAGAACCAATGAGAGACTAGCTGGAGGTGTCTGGACGGGCAAATTTAACTCTCATTTCCCACCAGGAAGAGGAAATAACCAAAGGCTCAGCGTGCCGTGCCGGAACCAGATTAGGGCCTGAAGCCATCCTGCGGTGTTGCGGCCAGGTCACAAGAAAGCGAGTTGAAGAAAGGAGCTCAGGGGCACTGTAATTCACAAACCTGCAGAGTTATAAATGACAGCTATCGTCCAAAAATAGACTGAAGTAAGGCTGCCAAGAGGACTTGAAAGCGGGGCAGAATTGCAAGAAACCGATTTCAGGCGGTAGACTGGAATTGCACTGAAAGCATAGGAAAAGAGGCAGAACGTCCACAATGATGCACTTGGCCAAAAAGGGCGTATGCGTTTTTTCCTGAATATATTCAGGAAAAAACGCATACGCACTTTTTGGCCAACCAAGCAAGCTTGCAAAGGAAATCTGCACTACAATGAAGTCTCACTTCCCCCCGGTCAAAAGGGCCATCTGAAAAAAGTGTAAAATCCAGAAAGGCAGGACAGGCCATGGAGAACTGGGAGCCTTGTTATGCTGATGGGCGGGATGTAAATTGCCAACAACCACACGGGAGAAGTGTATGGTGTTTCCTGAAACATCTAAGAAACAAAGCAACAGAGCCTAGGGCACTTCCACTTATGGTCCTATAGCTTAGGGAAATTAAAATCAAAAAAACACAGCCACCCCAAAGTTTGGGACGCCTCTGTTTACAAGAACCTCGTTTGCCGTACAAGTTCAATATCACAGAAAGTGAAAAATGGATAAAGAACTTGTGGTACTTACGTACAATGCAGTATCACTCAGCAATGAAATCTATGTCATCAGGCCCGTAGCAGCATAATGAGTGGATTCAGGTACGATGATTCTAACTGAAATAAGTCACACAGAAAAAGAAACATCAAAAGATATCACTAATACACGGAATGTAAACTTGGCTACACAGGAACTGCATTCCAAAACAGAACAGGGTCTCAAATTTAGAAAACCAACTTATGCTTGCTTAAGGGGAAAGGTGAGTTGGGGTGCTGTATAAAACCAGAGATTGAAATGAGCACAGATAAAGTTCCTTAAGCCAAATATGGAACAGACAAGAGCTACTCCTTGCTCAACGAAATGGACTCAACACCCCATATTAAATGCCTAAGAATGTACCTGACTAGTAAGTATCTTAAAACCTAGGGATTGCTATGTCTCCGAAAGAGAATCAAGCGTGTGTACTGGGGCATAAATGCAGCAGTGATAGGATTGGAGAAGTTCAGTGAGCAAATGAAGACCCTTTGAAGTCATATTGCATGGTACCCATTCCACGGGTCTCAACTCTCCAGGTTTCAGGTATTCTTCCTTCAGCTAAAACATGCATGTGGAACCCAGAGTATGATCAACCGTGTGATCGGGAGACGTGTTGAAATATGTCTCAGTTTTCGTACCCTGGTACTCGGGTGCAACATTCCAGACGCTTTACTAACACTCTCCCCACTTGGAGAGTCAGCGCCTTTAACCTCCTGTTTGGCACAGTTTGCAATTTCTGCGGAAGATGAACAGGAATAGCGAGAACCAATAAGAGGCTAGCTGGAGGTTTCTAGACGGGCAAATTTAACTCTCATTTCCCACCAGGAAGAGGAATTAACCAAAGGCTCAGCATGCCGGGCCGGAACCAGATTAGGGCCTGAAGCCATGCTGCGGTGTTGCGGCCAGGTCACAAGAAAGCGAGTTGAAGAAAGGAGCTCAGGGGCACTGTAATTCACAAACCTGCAGAGTTATAAATGACAGCTATCGTCCAAAAATATACTGAAGTAAGGCTGCCAAGAGGACTTGCAAGCGGGGCAGAATTGCAGGAAACCGATTTCAGGAGGTAGACTGGAATTGCATTGAAAGCATAGGAAAAGAGGCAGAACGTCCACAATGATGCACTTGGCCAAAAAGTGCGTATGCGTTTTTTCCTGATGCATACGCACTTTTTGGCCAACCAAGCAAGCTTGCAAAGGAAATCTGCACTACAATGAAGTCTCACTTCCCCCCGGTCAAAAGGGCCATCTGAAAAAAGTGTAAAATCCAGAAAGGCAACATGCCATTGAGAACTGGGAGCCTTGTTATGCTGATGGGCGGGATGTAAATTGCCAACAGACACTTGGTAGAAGTGTATGGTGTTTCCTAAAACATCTAAAAACAAAGCAACAGAGCCTAGGGCACTTCCACTTATGGTCCTATAGCTTAGGGAAATTAAAATCAAAAAGACACAGCCACCCCAAAGTTTGGAACGGCTCTGTTTACAAGAACCTCGTTTACAATACAAGTTCAACATCACAGAAAGTGAAAAATGGATAAAGAAGTTGTGGTATTCACTTACAAAGCAATATCACTCAGCAATGAAATCTGTGTCATCAGGCACTTAGCAGCACAATGAGTGGATTCAGGTATGATGATTCTAACTGAAATAAGTCACACAGAAAAAGAAACATCATAAGATATCAGTAATACACGGAATGGAAACTTGGCTACACAGGAACTGAATTACAGAACAGAACAGGGTCTCAAATTTAGAAAACCAACTTATGCTTGCTTAAGGGTAAAGGTGAGTTGGGGTGCTGCATAAAACCAGAGATTGAAATGAGCACAGATAAAGTTCCTTAAGTCAAATATGGAATAGACAAGAGCTACTCCTTGCTCAATGAAATGGACTCAACACCGCATATTAAACGCCTAAGAATGTACCTGACTAGTAAGTATCTTAAAACCTATGGATTGCTATGTCTCCGAAAGAGAATCAAGCATGTGTACAGGGGCATAAACGCAGCAGTGATAGGATTGGAGAGGTTCGGTGAGCAAATGAAGACCCTTTGAAGTCATATTTCATGGTACCCATTCCACGGGTTTCAACTACCCAGGTTTAAGGTATTCTTCCTTCAGCTAAAACATGCATGTGGAACCTAGAGTATGATCAACCATGTGATCGGGAGACGTGTTCAAATATGTCTCAGTTTCGTACCCTGGTACTCGGGTGCAACATTCCAGACGCTTTACTAACACTCTCCCGACTTGGAGAGTCAGTCCCTTTAACCTCCTGTTTGGCCCAGTTTGCAATTTCTGCGGAAGATGAACAGAAATAGCGAGAACCAATGAGAGGCTAGCTGGAGGTGTCTGGACGGGCAAATTTAACTCTCATTTCCCACCAGGAAGAGGAATTAACCAAAGGCTCAGCGTGCCGTGCCGGAACCAGATTAGGGCCTAAAGCCATCCTGCGGTGTTGCGGCCAGCTCAAAAGAAAGCGAGTTGAAGAAAGGAGCTCAGGGGCACTGTAATTCACAAACCTGCAGAGTTATAAATGACAGCTATCGTCCAAAAATAGACTGAAGTAAGGCTGCCAAGAGGACTTGAAAGCGGGGCAGAATTGCAGGAAACCGATTTCAGGAGGTAGACGGAAATTGCATTGAAAGCATAGGAAAAGACGCAGAACGTCCACAATGATGCACTTGGCCAAAAAGGGCGTATGCGTTTTTTCCTGAATATATTCAGGAAAAAACGCATACGCCCTTTTTGGCCAACCAAGCAAGCTTGCAAAGGAAATCTGCACTACAATGAAGTCTCACTTCCCCCCGGTCAAAAGGGCCATCTGAAAAAAGTGTAAAATCCAGAAAGGCAGGACAGGCCATGGAGAACTGGGAGCCTTGTTATGCTGATGGGCGGGATGTAAATTGCCAACAGACACTCGGGAGAAGTGTATGGTGTTTCCTGAAACATCTAAAAAACAAAGCAACAGAGCCTAGGGCACTGCCACTTATGGTCCTATAGCTTAGGGAAATTAAAATCAAAAAGACACAGCCACCCCAAAGTTTGGGACGCCTCTGTTTAAAAGAACCTCGTTTACAGTACAAGTTCAACATCGCAGAAAGTGAAAAATGGATAAAGAAGTTGTGGTATTTACTTACAAAGCAATATCACTCAGCAATGAAATCTATGTCATCAGGCCCTTAGCAGCACAATGAGTGGATTCAGGTACGATGATTCTAACTGAAATAAGTCACACAGAAAAAGAAACATCATAAGATATCAGTAATACACAGAATGGAAAGTTGGCTACACAGGAACTGCATTACAGAACAGAACAGGGTCTCAAATTTAGAAAACCAACTTATGCTTGCTTAAGGGTAAAGGTGAGTTGGGGTGCTGCATAAAACCAGAGATTGAAATGAGCACAGATAAAGTTCCTTAAGCCAAATATGGAATAGACAAGAGCTACTCCTTGCTCAACGAAATGGACTCAACACCGCATATTAAACGCCTAAGAATGTACCTGACTAGTAAGTATCTTAAAACCTATGGATTGCTATGTCTCCGAAAGAGAATCAAGCATGTGTACAGGGGCATAAACGCAGCAGTGATAGGATTGGAGAGGTTCGGTGAGCAAATGAAGACCCTTTGAAGTCATATTGCATGGTACCCATTCCACGGGTTTCAACTACCCAGGTTTTAGGTATTCTTCCTTCAGCTAAAACATGCATGTGGAACCTAAGTATGATCAACCATGTGATCAGGAGACGTGTTCAAATATGTCTCAGTTTTCCTCCCCTGGTACTCGGGTGCAACATTCCAGACGCTTTACTAACACTCTCCCCACTTGGAGAGTCAGTCCCTTTAACCTCCTGTTTGGCCCAGTTTGCAATTTCTGCGGAAGATGAACAGGAATAGCGAGAACCAATGAGAGGCTAGCTGGAGGTGTCTGGACGGGCAAATTTAACTCTCATTTCCCACCAGGAAGAGGAAATAACCAAAGGCTCAGCGTGCCGTACCGGAACCAGATTAGGGCCTGAAGCCATCCTGCGGTGTTGCGGCCAGCTCAAAAGAAAGCGAGTTGAAGAAAGGAGCTCAGGGGCACTGTAATTCACAAACCTGCAGAGTTATAAATGACAGCTATCGTCCAAAAATAGACTGAAGTAAGGCTGCCAAGAGGACTTGAAAGCGGGGCAGAATTGCAGGAAACCGATTTCAGGAGGTAGACTGGAATTGCATTGAAAGCATAGGAAAAGAGGCAGAACGTCCACAATGATGCACTTGGCCAAAAAGGGCGTATGCGTTTTTTCCTGAATATATTCAGGAAAAAACGCATACGCCCTTTTTGGCCAACCAAGCAAGCTTGCAAAGGAAATCTGCACTACAATGAAGTCTCACTTCCCCCCGGTCAAAAGGGCCATCTGAAAATAGTGTAAAATCCAGAAAGGCAGGACAGGCCATGGAGAACTGGGAGCCTTGTTATGCTGATGGGCGGGATGTAAATTGCCAACAACCACTCGGGAGAAGTGTATGGTGTTTCCTGAAACATCTAAAAAACAAAGCAACAGAACCTAGGGCACTTCCACTTATGGTCCTATAGCTTAGGGAAATTAAAATCAAAAAGACACAGCCACCCCAAAGTTTCGAACGGCTCTGTTCACAAGAACCTCGTTTACTGTACAAGTTCAACATCGCAGAAAGTGAAAAATGGATAAAGAAGTTGTGGTATTTACTTACAAAGCAATATCACTCAGCAATGAAATCTGTGTCATCAGGCCCTTAGCAGCACAATGAGTGGATTCAGGTATGATGATTCTAACTGAAATAAGTCACACAGAAAAAGAAACATCATAAGATATCAGTAATACACAGAATGTAAACTTGGCTACACAGGAACTGAATTACAGAACAGAACAGGGTCTCAAATTTAGAAAACCAACTTATGCTTGCTTAAGGGGAAAGGTGAGTTGGGGTGCTGCATAAAACCAGAGATTGAAATGAGCACAGATAAAGTTCCTTAAGCCAAATATGGAATAGACAAGAGCTACTCCTTGCTCAACGAAATGGACTCAACACCGCATATTAAACGCCTAAGAATGTACCTGACTAGTAAGTATCTTAAAACCTATAGATTGCTATGTCTCCGAAAGAGAATCAAGCATGTGTACAGGGGCATAAACGCAGCAGTGATAGGATTGGAGAGGTTCGGTGAGCAAATGAAGACCCTTTGAAGTCATATTGCATGGTACCCATTCCACGGGTTTCAACTACCCAGGTTTTAGGTATTCTTCCTTCAGCTAAAACATGCATGTGGAACCCAGAGTATGATCAACCATGTGATCGGGAGACGTGTTCAAATATGTCTCAGGTTTCCTCCCCTGGTACTCGGGTGCAACATTCCAGACGCTTTACTAACACTCTCCCCACTTGGAGAGTCAGTGCCTTTAACCTCCTGTTTGGCCCAGTTTGCAATTTCTGCGGAAGATGAACAGGAATAGCGAGAACCAATGAGAGACTAGCTGGAGGTGTCTGGACGGGCAAATTTAACTCTCATTTCCCACCAGGAAGACGAAATAACCAAAGGCTCAGCGTGCCGTGCCGGAACCAGATTAGGGACTGAAGCCATCCTGCGGTGTTGCGGCCAGGTCACAAGAAAGCGAGTTGAAGAAAGGAGCTCAGGGGCACTGTAATTCACAAACCTGCAGAGTTATAAATGACAGCTATCGTCCAAAAATAGACTGAAGTAAGGCTGTCAAGAGGACTTGAAAGCGGGGCAGAATTGCAGGAAACCGATTTCAGGAGGTAGACTGGAATTGCATTGAAAGCATAGGAAAAGAGGCAGAACGTCCACAATGATGCACTTGGCCAAAAAGGGCGTATGCGTTTTTTCCTCAATATATTCAGGAAAAAACGCATACGCCCTTTTTGGCCAACCAAGCATACTTGTAAAGGAAATCTGCACTACAATGAAGTCTCACTTCTCCCTGGTCAAAAGGGCGATCTGAAAAAAGTGTAAAATCCAGAAAGGCAGGACAGGCCATGGAGAACTGGGAGCCTTGTTATGCTGATGGGCGGGAGGTAAATTGCCAACAGACACTCAGGAGAAGTGTATGGTGTTTCCTGAAACATCTAAAAAACAATGCAACAGAGCCTAGGGCACTTCTACTTATGGTCCTATAGCTTAGGGAAATTAAAATCAAAAAGACACAGCCACCCCAAAGTTTGGGACGCCTCCGTTTACAAGAACCTCGTTTACCGTACAAGTTCAATATCACAGAAAGTGAAAAATGGATAAAGAACTTGTGGTACTTACGTACAATGCAGTATCACTCAGCAATGAAATCTATGTCATCAGACCCGTAGCAGCATAATGAGTGGATTCAGGTACGATGATTCTAACTGAAATAAGTCACACAGAAAAAGAAACATCATAAGATATCACTAATACACGGAATGTAAACTTGGCTACACAGGAACTGCATTCCAAAACAGAACAGGGTCTCAAATTTAGAAAACCAACTTATGCTTGCTTAAGGGGAAAGGTGAGTTGGGGTGCTGCATAAAACCAGAGATTGAAATGAGCACAGATAAAGTTCCTTAAGCCAAATATGGAATAGACAAGAGCTACTCCTTGCTCAACGAAATGGACTCAAAACCCCATATTAAACGCCTAAGAATGTACCTGACTAGTAAGTATCTTAAAACCTATGGATTGCTATGTCTCCAAAAGAGAATCAAGCATGTGTACAGGGGCATAAACGCAGCAGTGATAGGATTGGAGAGGTTCGGTGAGCAAATGAAGACCCTTTGAAGTCATATTGCATGGTACCCATTCCACGGGTTTCAACTACCCAGGTTTTAGGTATTCTTCCTTCAGCTAAAACATGCATGTGGAACCCAGAGTATGATCAACCATGTGAACGGGAGACGTGTTCAAATATGTCTCAGTTTTCGTACCCTGGTACTCGGGTGCAACATTCCAGACGCTTTACTAACACTCTCCCCACTTGGAGAGTCAGCGCCTTAACCTCCTGTTTGGCACAGTTTGCAATTTCTGCGGAAGATGAACAGGAATAGCGAGAACCAATGAGAGGCTAGCTGGAGGGGTCTGGACGGGCAAATTTAACCTCATTTCCCACCAGGAAGAGGAAATAACCAAAGGCTCAGCGTGCCGTACCGGAACCAGATTAGGGCCTGAAGCCATCCTGCGGTGTTGCGGCCAGCTCAAAAGAAAGCGAGTTGAAGAAAGGAGCTCAGGGGCACTGTAATTCACAAACCTGCAGAGTTATAAATGACAGCTATCGTCCAAAAATAGACTGAAGTAAGGCTGCCAAGAGGACTTGAATGCGGGGCAGAATTGCAGGAAACCGATTTCAGGAGGTAGACTGGAATTGCATTGAAAGCATAGGAAAAGAGGCAGAACGTCCACAATGATGCACTTGGCCAAAAAGGGTGTATGCGTTTTTTCCTGAATATATTCAGAAAAAAACGCATACGCCCTTTTTGGCCAACCAAACAAGCTTGCAAAGGAAATCTGCACTACAATGAAGTCTCACTTCCCCCCGGTCAAAAGGGCCATCTGAAAAAAGTGTAAAATCCAGAAAGGCAGGACAGGCCATGGAGAACTGGGAGCCTTGTTATGCTGATGGGCGGGATGTAAATTGCCAACAACCACTCGGGAGAAGTGTATGGTGTTTCCTGAAACATCTAAAAAACAAAGCAACAGAACCTAGGGCACTTCCACTTATGGTCCTATAGCTTAGGGAAATTAAAATCAAAAAGACACAGCCACCCCAAAGTTTGGAACAGCTCTGTTTACAAGAACCTCGTTTACAGTACAAGTTCAACATCGCAGAAAGTGAAAAATGGATAAAGAAGTTGTGGTATTTACTTACAAAGCAATATCACTCAGCAATGAAATCTGTGTCATCAGGCCCTTAGCAGCACAATGAGTGGATTCAGGTATAATGATTCTAACTGAAATAAGTCACACAGAAAAAGAAACATCATAAGATATCAGTAATACACGGAATATAAACTTGGCTACACAGGAACTGAATTACAGAACAGAACAGGGTCTCAAATTTAGAAAACCAACTTATGCTTGCTTAAGGGTAAAGGTGAGTTGGGGTGCTGCATAAAACCAGAGATTGAAATGAGCACAGATAAAGTTCCTTAAGCCAAATATGGAATAGACAAGAGCTACTCCTTGCTCAACGAAATGGACTCAACACCGCATATTAAACGCCTAAGAATGTACCTGACTAGTAAGTATCTTAAAACCTATAGATTGCTATGTCTCCGAAAGAGAATCAAGCATGTGTACAGGGGCATAAACGCAGCAGTGATAGGATTGGAGAGGTTCGGTGAGCAAATGAAGACCCTTTGAAGTCATATTTCATGGTACCCATTCCACGGGTTTCAACTACCCAGGTTTTAGGTATTCTTCCTTCAGCTAAAACATGCATGTGGAACCCAGAGTATGATCAACCATGTGATCGGGAGATGTGTTCAAATATGTCTCAGTTTTCCTCCCCTGGTAATCGGGTGCAACATTCCAGACGCTTTACTAACACTCTCCCCACTTGGAGAGTCAGCGCCTTTAACCTCCTGTTTGGCACAGTTTGCAATTTCTGCGGAAGATGAACAGGAATAGCGAGAACCAATGAGAGACTAGCTGGAGGTGTCTGGACGGGCAAATTTAACTCTCATTTCCCACCAGGAAGAGGAAATAACCAAAGGCTCAGCGTGCCGTACCGGAACCAGATTAGGGCCTGAAGCCATCCTGCGGTGTTGCGGCCAGCTCACAAGAAAGCGAGTTGAAGAAAGGAGCTCAGGGGCACTGTAATTCACAAACCTGCAGAGTTATAAATGACAGCTATCGTCCAAAAATAGACTGAAGTAAGGCTGCCAAGAGGACTTGAAAGCGGGGCAGAATTGCAGGAAACCGATTTCAGGAGGTAGACTGGAATTGCATTGAAAGCATAGGAAAAGAGGCAGAACGTCCACAATGATGCACTTGGCCAAAAAGGGCGTATGCGTTTTTTCCTGAATATATTCAGGAAAAAACGCATACGCCCTTTTTGGCCAACCAAGCAAGCTTGCAAAGGAAATCTGCACTACAATGAAGTCTCACTTCCCCCCGGTCAAAAGGGCCATCTGAAAAAAGTGTAAATTCCAGAAAGGCAGGACAGGCCATGGAGAACTGGGAGCCTTGTTATGCTGATGGGCGGGATGAAAATTGCCAACAGCCACTCGGGAGAAGTGTATGGTGTTTCCTGAAACATCTAAAAAACAAAGCAACAGAGCCTAGGGCACTTCCACTTATGGTCCTATAGCTTAGGGAAATTAAAATCAAAAAGACACAGCCACCCCAAAGTTTGGGACGCCTCTGTTTACAAGAACCTCGTTTACCGTACAAATTCAATATCACAGAAAGTGAAAAATGGATAAAGAACTTGTGGTACTTACGTACAATGCAGTATCACTCAGCAATGAAATCTGTGTCATCAGGCGCGTAGCAGCACAATGAGTGGATTCAGGTACGATGATTCTAACTGAAATAAGTCACACAGAAAAAGAAACATCATAAGATATCACTAATACACGGAATGTAAACTTGGCTACACAGGAACTGAATTCCAAAAAAGAACAGGGTCTCAAATTTAGAAAACCACCTTATGCTTGCTTAAGGGGAAAGGTGAGTTGGGGTGCTGCATAAAACCAGAGATTGAAATGAGCACAGATAAAGTTCCTTAAGCCAAATATGGAATAGACAAGAGCTACTCCTTGCTCAACAAAATGGACTCAACACCGCATATTAAACGCCTAAGTATGTACCTGACTAGTAAGTATCTTAAAACCTATGGATTGCTATGTCTCCAAAAGAGAATCAAGCATGTGTACAGGGGCATAAACGCAGCAGTGATAGGATTGGAGAGGTTCGGTGAGCAAATGAAGACCCTTTGAAGTCATATTGCATGGTACCCATTCCACGGGTTTCAACTACCCAGGTTTTAGGTATTCTTCCTTCAGCTAAAACATGCATGTGGAAACCAGAGTATGATCAACCATGTGATCGGGAGACGTGTTCAAATATGTCTCAGTTTTCCTCCCCTGGTTCTCGGGTGCAACATTCCAGATGCTTTACTAACACTCTCCCCACTTGGAGAGTCAGCGCCTTTAACCTCCTGTTTGGCACAGTTTGCAATTTCTGCGGAAGATGAACAGGAATAGCGAGAACCAATGAGAGGCTAGCTGGAGGTGTCTGGACGGGCAAATTTAACTCTCATTTCCCACCAGGAAGAGGAAATAACCAAAGGCTCAGCGTGCCGTACCGGAACCAGATTAGGGCCTGAAGCCATCCTGCGGTGTTGCGGCCAGGTCACAAGAAAGCGAGTTGAAGAAAGGAGCTCAGGGGCACTGTAATTCACAAACCTGCAGAGTTATAAATGACAGCTATCGTCCAAAAATAGACTGAAGTAAGGCTGCCAAGAGGACTTCAAAGCGGGGCAGAATTGCAGGAAACCGATTTCAGGAGGTAGACTGGAATTGCATTGAAAGCATAGGAAAAGAGGCAGAACGTCCACAATGATGCACTTGGCCAAAAAGGGCGTATGCGTTTTTTCCTGAATATATTCAGGAAAAAACGCATACGCCCTTTTTGGCCAACCAAGCAAGCTTGCAAAGGAAATCTGCACTACAATGAAGTCTCACTTCCCCCCGGTCAAAAGGGCCATCTGAAAAAAGTGTAAAATCCAGAAAGGCAGGACAGGCCATGGAGAACGGGGAGCCTTGTTATGCTGATGGGCGGGATGTAAATTGCCAACAACCACTTGGGAGAAGTGTATGGTGTTTCCTGAAACATCTTAAAAACAAAGCAACAGACCTAGGGCACTTCCACTTATGGTCCTATAGCTTAGGGAAATTAAAATCAAAAAGACACAGCCACCCCAAAGTTTGGAACTGCTCTGTTTACAAGAACCTCGTTTACAATACAAGTTCAACATCGCAGAAAGTGAAAAATGGAGAAAGAAGTTGTGGTATTTACTTACAAAGCAATATCACTCAACAATGAAATCTGTGTCATCAGGCCCTTAGCAGCACAATGAGTGGATTCAGGTATGATGATTCTAACTGAAATAAGTCACACAGAAAAAGAAACATCATAAGATATCAGTAATACACGGAATGGAAACTTGGCTACACAGGAACTGAATTACAGAACAGAACAGGGTCTCAAATTTAGAAAACCAACTTATGCTTGCTTAAGGGTAAAGGTGAGTTGGGGTGCTGCATAAAACCAGAGATTGAAATGAGCACAGATAAAGTTCCTTAAGCCAAATATGGAATAGACAAGAGCTACTCCTTGCTCAACGAAATGGACTCAACACCCCATATTAAACGCCTAAGAATGTACCTGACTAGTAAGTATCTTAAAACCTATAGATTGCTATGTCTCCGAAAGAGAATCAAGCATGTGTACAGGGGCATAAACGCAGCAGTGATAGGAGTGGAGAGGTTCGGTGAGCAAATGAAGACCCTTTGAAGTCATATTGCATGGTACCCATTCCACGGGTTTCAACTACCCATGTTTAAGGTATTCTCCTTCAGCTAAAACATGCATGTGGAACCTAGAGTATGATCAACCATGTGATCGGGAAACGTGTTCAAATATGTCTCAGTTTTCGTACCCTGGTACTCGGGTGCAACATTCCAGACGCTTTACTAACACTCTCCCCACTTGGAGAGTCAGCGCCTTTAACCTCCTGTTTGGCACAGCTTGCAATTTCTGCGGAAGATGAACAGGAATAGCGAGAACCAATGAGAGGCTAGCTGGAGGTGTCTGGACGGGCAAATTTAACTCTCATTTCCCACCAGGAAGAGGAAATAACCAAAGGCTCAGCGTGCCGTGCCAGAACCAGATTAGGGCCTGAAGCCATCCTGCGGTGTTGCGGCCAGCTCACAAGAAAGCGAGTTGAAGAAAGGAGCTCAGGGGCACTGTAATTCACAAACCTGCAGAGTTATAAATGACAGCTATCGTCCAAAAATAGACTGAAGTAAGGCTACCAAGAGGACTTGAAAGCGGGGCAGAATTGCAGGAAACCGTTTTCAGGAGGTAGACTGGAATTGCATTGAAAGCATAGGAAAAGAGGCAGAACGTCCACAATGATGCACTTGGCCAAAAAGGGCGCATGCGTTTTTTCCTGAATATATTCAGGAAAAAACGCATGCGCCCTTTTTGGCCAACCAAGCAAGCTTGCAAAGGAAATCTGTACTACAATGAAGTCTCACTTCCCCCCGGTCAAAAGGGCCATCTGAAAAAAGTGTAAAATCCAGAAAGGCAGGACAGGCCATGGAGAACTGGGAGCCTTGTTATGCTGATGGGCGGGATGTAAATTGCCAACAGACACTGGGGAGAAGTGTATGGTGTTTCCTGAAACATCTAAAAAACAAAGCAACAGAGCCTAGGGCACTTCCACTTATGGTCCTATAGCTTAGGGAAATTAAAATCAAAAAGACACAGCCACCCCAATGTTTGGGACGCCTCTGTTTACAAGGACCTCATTTACCGTACAAGTTCAATATCACAGAAAGTGAAAAATGGATAAAGAACTTGTGGTACTTACGTACAATGCAGTATCACTCAGCAATGAAATCTATGTCATCAGGCCCGTAGAAGCATAATGAGTGGATGCAGGTACGATGATTCTAACTGAAATAAGTCATACAGAAAAAGAAACATCATAAGATATCACTAATACACTGAATGTAAACTTGGATACACAGGAACTGAATTACAGAACAGAACAGGTTCTCAAATTTAGAAAACCAACTTATGCTTGCTTAAGGGTAAAGGTAAGTTGGGGTGCTGCATAAAACCAGAGATTGAAATGAGCACAGATAAAGTTCCTTAAGTCAAACATGGTATAGACAAGAGCTACTCCTTGCTCAACGAAATGGACTCAACACCGCATATTAAACGCCTAAGAATGTACCTGACTAGTAAGTATCTTAAAACCTATGGATTGCTATGTCTCTGAAAGAGAATCAAGCATGTGTACAGGGTCATAAACGCAGCAGTGATAGGATTGGAGAGGTTCGGTGAGCAAATGAAGACCCTTTGAAGTCATATTGCATGGTACCCATTCCACGGGTTTCAACTACCCAGGTTTTAGGTATTCTTCCTTCAGCTAAAACATGCATGTGGAACCCAGAGTATGATCAACCATGTGAACGGGAGACGTGTTCAAATATGTCTCAGTTTTCGTACCCTGAACTCGGGTGCATCATTCCACACGCTTTACTAACACTCTCCCCACTTGGAGAGTCAGCGCCTTTAACCTCCTGTTTGGCACAGTTTGCAATTTCTGCGGAAGATGAACAGGAATAGCGAGAACCAATGAGAGGCTAGCTGGAGGTGTCTGGACGGGCAAATTTAACTCTCATTTCCCACCAGGAAGAGGAAATAACCAAAGGCTCAGCGTGCCGTACCGGAACCAGATTAGGGCCTGAAGCCATCCTGCGGTGTTGCGGCCAGGTCACAAGAAAGCGAGTTGAAGAAAGGAGCTCAGGGGCACTGTAATTCACAAACCTGCAGAGTTATAAATGACAGCTATCGTCCAAAAATAGACTGAAGTAAGGCTGCCAAGAGGACTTCAAAGCGGGGCAGAATTGCAGGAAACCGATTTCAGGAGGTAGACTGGAATTGCATTGAAAGCATAGGAAAAGAGGCAGAACGTCCACAATGATGCACTTGGCCAAAAAGGGCGTATGCGTTTTTTCCTGAATATATTCAGGAAAAAACGCATACGCCCTTTTTGGCCAACCAAACAAGCTTGCAAAGGAAATCTGCACTACAATGAAGTCTCACTTCCCCCCGGACAAAAGGGCCATCTGAAAAAAGTGTAAAATCCAGAAAGGCAGGACAGGCCATGGAGGACTGGGAGCCTTGTTATGCTGATGGGCGGGATGTAAATTGCCAACAACCACTCGGGAGAAGTGTATGGTGTTTCCTGAAACATCTAAAAAACAAAGCAACAGAACCTAGGGCACTTCCACTTATGGTCCTATAGCTTAGGGAAATTAAAATCAAAAAGACACAGCCACCCCAAAGTTTGGAACAGCTCTGTTTACAAGAACCTCGTTTACAGTACAAGTTCAACATCGCAGAAAGTGAAAAATGGATAAAGAAGTTGTGGTATTTACTTACAAAGCAATATCACTCAGCAATGAAATCTGTGTCATCAGGCTCTTAGCAGCACAATGAGTGGATTCAGGTATAATGATTCTAACTGAAATAAGTCACACAGAAAAAGAAACATCATAAGATATCAGTAATACACGGAATGTAAACTTGGCTACACAGGAACTGAATTACAGAACAGAACAGGGTCTCAAATTTAGAAAACCAACTTATGCTTGCTTAAGGGTAAAGGTGAGTTGGGGTGCTGCATAAAACCAGAGATTGAAATGAGCACAGATAAAGTTCCTTAAGCCAAATATGGAATAGACAAGAGCTACTCCTTGCTCAATGAAATGGACTCAACACCGCATATTAAACGCCTAAGAATGTACCTGACTAGTAAGTATCTTAAAACCTATAGATTGCTATGTCTCCGAAAGAGAATCAAGCATGTGTACAGGGGCATAAACGCAGCAGTGATAGGATTGGAGAGGTTCGGTGAGCAAATGAAGACCCTTTGAAGTCATATTTCATGGTACCCATTCCACGGGTTTCAACTACCCAGGTTTTAGGTTTTCTTCCTTCAGCTAAAACATGCATGTGGAACCCAGAGTATGATCAACCATGTGATCGGGAGACGTGTTCAAATATGTCTCAGTTTTCCTCCCCTGGTAATCGGGTGCAACATTCCAGACGCTTTACTAACACTCTCCCCACTTGGAGAGTCAGCGCCTTTAACCTCCTGTTTGGCACAGTTTGCAATTTCTGCGGAAGATGAACAGGAATAGCGAGAACCAATGAGAGACTAGCTGGAGGTGTCTGGACGGGCAAATTTAACTCTCATTTCCCACCAGGAAGAGGAAATAACCAAAGGCTCAGCGTGCCGGGCAGGAACCAGATTAGGGCCTGAAGCCATCCTGCGGTGTTGCGGCCAGCTCAAAAGAAAGCGAGTTGAAGAAAGGAGCTCAGGGGCACTGTAATTCACAAACCTGCAGAGTTATAAATGACAGCTATCGTCCAAAAATAGACTGAAGTAAGGCTGCCAAGAGGACTTGAAAGCGGGGCAGAATTGCAGGAAACCGATTTCAGGAGGTAGACTGGAATTGCATTGAAAGCATAGGAAAAGAGGCAGAACGTCCACAATGATGCACTTGGCCAAAAAGGGCGTATGCGTTTTTTCCTGAATATATTCAGGAAAAAACGCATACGCCCTTTTTGGCCAACCAAGCAAGCTTGCAAAGGAAATCTGCACTACAATGAAGTCTCACTTCCCCCCGGTCAAAAGGGCCATCTGAAAAAAGTGTAAAATCCAGAAAGGCAGGACAGGCCATGGAGAACTGGGAGCCTTGTTATGCTGTTGGGCGGGATGAAAATTGCCAACAGCCACTCGGGAGAAGTGTATGGTGTTTCCTGAAACATCTAAAAAACAAAGCAACAGAGCCTAGGGCACTTCCACTTATGGTCCTATAGCTTAGGGAAATTAAAATCAAAAAGACACAGCCACCCCAAAGTTTGGGACGCCTCTGTTTACAAGAACCTCGTTTACCGTACAAATTCAATATCACAGAAAGTGAAAAATGGATAAAGAACTTGTGGTACTTACGTACAATGCAGTATCACTCAGCAATGAAATCTGTGTCATCAGGCGCGTAGCAGCATAATGAGTGGATTCAGGTACGATGATTCTAACTGAAATAAGTCACACAGAAAAAGAAACATCATAAGATATCACTAATTCACGGAATGTAAACTTGGCTACACAGGAACTGCATTCCAAAACAGAACAGGGTCTCAAATTTAGAAAACCACCTTATGCTTGCTTAAGGGGAAAGGTGAGTTGGGGTGCTGCATAAAACCAGAGATTGAAATGAGCACAGATAAAGTTCCTTAAGCCAAATATGGAATAGACAAGAGCTACTCCTGCTCAACGAAATGGACTCAACACCGCATATTAAACGCCTAAGAATGTACCTGACTAGTAAGTATCTTAAAACCTATGGATTGCTATGTCTCCAAAAGAGAATCAAGCATGTGTACAGGGGCATAAACGCAGCAGTGATAGGATTGGAGAGGTTCGGTGAGCAAATGAAGACCCTTTGAAGTCATATTGCATGGTACCCATTCCACGGGTTTCAACTACCCAGCTTTTAGGTATTCTTCCTTCAGCTAAAACATGCATGTGGAACCCAGAGTATGATCAACCATGTGATCGGGAGACGTGTTCAAATATGTCTCAGTTTTCCTCCCCTGGTTCTCGGGTGCAACATTCCAGATGCTTTACTAACACTCTCCCCACTTGGAGAGTCAGCGCCTTTAACCTCCTGTTTGGCACAGTTTGCAATTTCTGCGGAAGATGAACAGGAATAGCGAGAACCAATGAGAGGCTAGCTGGAGGTGTCTGGACGGGCAAATTTAACTCTCATTTCCCACCAGGAAGAGGAAATAACCAAAGGCTCAGCGTGCCGTGCCGGAACCAGATTGGGGCCTGAAGCCATCCTGCGGTGTTGCGGCCAGGTCACAAGAAAGCGAGTTGAAGAAAGGAGCTCAGGGGCACTGTAATTCACAAACCTGCAGAGTTATAAATGACAGCTATCGTCCAAAAATAGACTGAAGTAAGGCTGCCAAGAGGACTTGAAAGCGGGGCAGAATTGCAGGAAACCGATTTCAGGAGGTAGACTGGAATTGCATTGAAAGCATAGGAAAAGAGGCAGAACGTCCACAATGATGCACTTGGCCAAAAAGGGCGTATGCGTTTTTTCCTGAATATATTCAGGAAAAAACGCATACGCCCTTTTTGGCCAACCAAACAAGCTTGCAAAGGAAATCTGCACTACAATGAAGTCTCACTTCCCCCCGGACAAAAGGGCCATCTGAAAAAAGTGTAAAATCCAGAAAGGCAGGACAGGCCATGGAGGACTGGGAGCCTTGTTATGCTGATGGGCGGGATGTAAATTGCCAACAACCACTCGGGAGAAGTGTATGGTGTTTCCTGAAACATCTAAAAAACAAAGCAACAGAACCTAGGGCACTTCCACTTATGGTCCTATAGCTTAGGGAAATTAAAATCAAAAAGACACAGCCACCCCAAAGTTTGGAACAGCTCTGTTTACAAGAACCTCGTTTACAGTACAAGTTCAACATCGCAGAAAGTGAAAAATGGATAAAGAAGTTGTGGTATTTACTTACAAAGCAATATCACTCAGCAATGAAATCTGTGTCATCAGGCTCTTAGCAGCACAATGAGTGGATTCAGGTATAATGATTCTAACTGAAATAAGTCACACAGAAAAAGAAACATCATAAGATATCAGTAATACACGGAATGTAAACTTGGCTACACAGGAACTGAATTACAGAACAGAACAGGGTCTCAAATTTAGAAAACCAACTTATGCTTGCTTAAGGGTAAAGGTGAGTTGGGGTGCTGCATAAAACCAGAGATTGAAATGAGCACAGATAAAGTTCCTTAAGCCAAATATGGAATAGACAAGAGCTACTCCTTGCTCAATGAAATGGACTCAACACCGCATATTAAACGCCTAAGAATGTACCTGACTAGTAAGTATCTTAAAACCTATAGATTGCTATGTCTCCGAAAGAGAATCAAGCATGTGTACAGGGGCATAAACGCAGCAGTGATAGGATTGGAGAGGTTCGGTGAGCAAATGAAGACCCTTTGAAGTCATATTTCATGGTACCCATTCCACGGGTTTCAACTACCCAGGTTTTAGGTTTTCTTCCTTCAGCTAAAACATGCATGTGGAACCCAGAGTATGATCAACCATGTGATCGGGAGACGTGTTCAAATATGTCTCAGTTTTCCTCCCCTGGTAATCGGGTGCAACATTCCAGACGCTTTACTAACACTCTCCCGACTTGGAGAGTCAGCGCCTTTAACCTCCTGTTTGGCACAGTTTGCAATTTCTGCGGAAGATGAACAGGAATAGCGAGAACCAATGAGAGACTAGCTGGAGGTGTCTGGACGGGCAAATTTAACTCTCATTTCCCACCAGGAAGAGGAAATAACCAAAGGCTCAGCGTGCCGGGCCGGAACCAGATTAGGGCCTGAAGCCATCCTGCGGTGGTGCGGCCAGCTCAAAAGAAAGCGAGTTGAAGAAAGGAGCTCAGGGGCACTGTAATTCACAAACCTGCAGAGTTATAAATGACAGCTATCGTCCAAAAATAGACTGAAGTAAGGCTGCCAAGAGGACTTGAAAGCGGGGCAGAATTGCAGGAAACCGATTTCAGGAGGTAGACTGGAATTGCATTGAAAGCATAGGAAAAGAGGCAGAACGTCCAAAATGATGCACTTGGCCAAAAAGGGCGTATGCGTTTTTTCCTGAATATATTCAGGAAAAAACGCATACGCCCTTTTTGGCCAACCAAACAAGCTTGCAAAGGAAATCTGCACTACAATGAAGTCTCACTTCCCCCCGGACAAAAGGGCCATCTGAAAAAAGTGTAAAATCCAGAAAGGCAGGACAGGCCATGGAGGACTGGGAGCCTTGTTATGCTGATGGGCGAGATGTAAATTGCCAACAACCACTCGGGAGAAGTGTATGGTGTTTCCTGAAACATCTAAAAAACAAAGCAACAGAACCTAGGGCACTTCCACTTATGGTCCTATAGCTTAGGGAAATTAAAATCAAAAAGACACAGCCACCCCAAAGTTTGGAACAGCTCTGTTTACAAGAACCTCGTTTACAGTACAAGTTCAACATCGCAGAAAGTGAAAAATGGATAAAGAAGTTGTGGTATTTACTTACAAAGCAATATCACTCAGCAATGAAATCTGTGTCATCAGGCTCTTAGCAGCACAATGAGTGGATTCAGGTATAATGATTCTAACTGAAATAAGTCACACAGAAAAAGAAACATCATAAGATATCAGTAATACACGGAATGTAAACTTGGCTACACAGGAACTGAATTACAGAACAGAACAGGGTCTCAAATTTAGAAAACCAACTTATGCTTGCTTAAGGGTAAAGGTGAGTTGGGGTGCTGCATAAAACCAGAGATTGAAATGAGCACAGATAAAGTTCCTTAAGCCAAATATGGAATAGACAAGAGCTACTCCTTGCTCAATGAAATGGACTCAACACCGCATATTAAACGCCTAAGAATGTACCTGACTAGTAAGTATCTTAAAACCTATAGATTGCTATGTCTCCGAAAGAGAATCAAGCATGTGTACAGGGGCATAAACGCAGCAGTGATAGGATTGGAGAGGTTCGGTGAGCAAATGAAGACCCTTTGAAGTCATATTTCATGGTACCCATTCCACGGGTTTCAACTACCCAGGTTTTAGGTTTTCTTCCTTCAGCTAAAACATGCATGTGGAACCCAGAGTATGATCAACCATGTGATCGGGAGACGTGTTCAAATATGTCTCAGTTTTCCTCCCCTGGTAATCGGGTGCAACATTCCAGACGCTTTACTAACACTCTCCCCACTTGGAGAGTCAGCGCCTTTAACCTCCTGTTTGGCACAGTTTGCAATTTCTGCGGAAGATGAACAGGAATAGCGAGAACCAATGAGAGACTAGCTGGAGGTGTTTGGACGGGCAAATTTAACTCTCATTTCCCACCAGGAAGAGGAAATAACCAAAGGCTCAGCGTGCCGGGCCGGAACCAGATTAGGGCCTGAAGCCATCCTGCGGTGTTGCGGCCAGCTCAAAAGAAAGCGAGTTGAAGAAAGGAGCTCAGGGGCACTGTAATTCACAAACCTGCAGAGTTATAAATGACAGCTATCGTCCAAAAATAGACTGAAGTAAGGCTGCCAAGAGGACTTGAAAGCGGGGCAGAATTGCAGGAAACCGATTTCAGGAGGTAGACTGGAATTGCATTGAAAGCATAGGAAAAGAGGCAGAACGTCCACAATGATGCACTTGGCCAAAAAGGGCGTATGCGTTTTTTCCTGAATATATTCAGGAAAAAACGCATACGCCCTTTTTGGCCAACCAAGCAAGCTTGCAAAGGAAATCTGCACTACAATGAAGTCTCACTTCCCCCCGGTCAAAAGGGCCATCTGAAAAAAGTGTAAAATCCAGAAAGGCAGGACAGGCCATGGAGAACTGGGAGCCTTGTTATGCTGATGGGCGGGATGAAAATTGCCAACAGCCACTCGGGAGAAGTGTATGGTATTTCCTGAAACATCTAAAAAACAAAGCAACAGAGCCTAGGGCACTTCCACTTATGGTCCTATAGCTTAGGGAAATTAAAATCAAAAAGACACAGCCACCCCAAAGTTTGGGACGCCTCTGTTTACAAGAACCTCGTTTACCGTACAAATTCAATATCACAGAAAGTGAAAAATGGATAAAGAACTTGTGGTACTTACGTACAATGCAGTATCACTCAGCAATGAAATCTGTGTCATCAGGCGCGTAGCAGCATAATGAGTGGATTCAGGTACGATGATTCTAACTGAAATAAGTCACACAGAAAAAGAAACATCATAAGATATCACTAATACACGGAATGTAAACTTGGCTACACAGGAACTGAATTCCAAAACAGAACAGGGTCTCAAATTTAGAAAACCACCTTATGCTTGCTTAAGGGGAAAGGTGAGTTGGGGTGCTGCATAAAACCAGAGATTGAAATGAGCACAGATAAAGTTCCTTAAGCCAAATATGGAATAGACAAGAGCTACTCCTGCTCAACGAAATGGACTCAACACCGCATATTAAACGCCTAAGAATGTACCTGACTAGTAAGTATCTTAAAACCTATGGATTGCTATGTCTCCAAAAGAGAATCAAGCATGTGTACAGGGGCATAAACGCAGCAGTGATAGGATTGGAGAGGTTCGGTGAGCAAATGAAGACCCTTTGAAGTCATATTGCATGGTACCCATTCCACGGGTTTCAACTACCCAGCTTTTAGGTATTCTTCCTTCAGCTAAAACATGCATGTGGAACCCAGAGTATGATCAACCATGTGATCGGGAGACGTGTTCAAATATGTCTCAGTTTTCCTCCCCTGGTTCTCGGGTGCAACATTCCAGACGCTTTACTAACACTCTCCCCACTTGGAGAGTCAGCGCCTTTAACCTCCTGTTTGGCACAGTTTGCAATTTCTGCGGAAGATGAACAGGAATAGCGAGAACCAATGAGAGGCTAGCTGGAGGTGTCTGGACGGGCAAATTTAACTCTCATTTCCCACCAGGAAGAGGAAATAACCAAAGGCTCAGCGTGCCGTGCCGGAACCAGATTGGGGCCTGAAGCCATCCTGCGGTGTTGCGGCCAGGTCACAAGAAAGCGAGTTGAAGGAAGGAGCTCAGGGGCACTGTAATTCACAAACCTGCAGAGTTATAAATGACAGCTATCGTCCAAAAATAGACTGAAGTAAGGCTGCCAAGAGGACTTGAAAGCGGGGCAGAATTGCAGGAAACCGATTTCAGGAGGTAGACTGGAATTGCATTGAAAGCATAGGAAAAGAGGCAGAACGTCCACAATGATGCACTTGGCCAAAAAGGGCGTATGCGTTTTTTCCTCAATATATTCAGGAAAAAACGCATACGCCCTTTTTGGCCAACCAAGCAAGCTTGTAAAGGAAATCTGCACTACAATGAAGTCTCACTTCTCCCTGGTCAAAAGGGCCATCTGAAAAAAGTGTAAAATCCAGAAAGGCAGGACAGGCCATGGAGAACTGGGAGCATTGTTATGCTGATGGGCGGGATGTAAATTGCCAACAACCACTCGGGAGAAGTGTATGGTGTTTCCTGAAATATCTAAAAAACAAAGCAACAGAACCTAGGGCACTTCCACTTATGGTCCTATAGCTTAGGGAAATTAAAATCAAAAAGACACAGCCACCCCAAAGTTTGGAACGGCTCTGTTTACAAGAACCTCGTTTACAGTACAAGTTCAACATCGCAGAAAGTGAAAAATGGATAAAGAAGTTGTGGTATTTACTTACAAAGCAATATCACTCAACAATGAAATCTGTGTCATCAGGCCCTTAGCAGCACAATGAGTGGATTCAGGTATGATGATTCTAACTGAAATAAGTCACACAGAAAAAGAAACATCATAAGATATCAGTAATACACGGAATGGAAACTTGGCTACACAGGAACTGAATTACAGAACAGAACAGGGTCTCAAATTTAGAAAACCAACTTATGCTTGCTTAAGGGTAAAGGTGAGTTGGGGTGCTGCATAAAACCAGAGATTGAAATGAGCACAGATAAAGTTCCTTAAGCCAAATATAGAATAGACAAGAGCTACTCCTTGCTCAACGAAATGGACTCAACACCGCATATTAAACGCCTAAGAATGTACCTGACTAGTAAGTATCTTAAAACCTATGGATTGCTATGTCTCCGAAAGAGAATCAAGCATGTGTACAGGGGCATAAACGCAGCAGTGATAGGATTGGAGAGGTTCGGTCAGCAAATGAAGACCCTTTGAAGTCATATTGCATGGTACCCATTACAAGGGTCTTAACTCTCCAGGTTTAAGGTATTCTTCCTTCAGCTAAAACATGCATGTGGAACCTAAGTATGATCAACCATGTGAACGGGAGACGTGTTCAAATATGTCTCAGTTTTCGTACCCTGGTACTAGGGTGCAACATTCCAGACGCTTTACTAACACTCTCCCGACTTGGAGAGTCAGTCGCTTTAACCTCCTGTTTGGCACAGTTTGCAATTTCTGCGGAAGATGAACAGGAATAGCGAGAACCAATGAGAGACTAGCTGGAGGTGTCTGGACGGGCAAATTGAACTCTCATTTCCCACCAGGAAGAGGAATTAACCAAAGGCTCAGCGTGCCGTGCCGGAACCAGATTAGGGCCTGAAGCCATCCTGCGGTGTTGCGGCCAGGTCACAAGAAAGCGAGTTGAAGAAAGGAGCTCAGGGGCACTGTAATTCACAAACCTGCAGAGTTATAAATGACAGCTATCGTCCAAAAATAGACTGAAGTAAGGCTGCCAAGAGGACTTGAAAGCGGGGCAGAATTGCAGGAAACCGATTTCAGGAGGTAGACTGGAATTGCATTGAAAGCATAGGAAAAGAGGCAGAACGTCCACAATGATGCACTTGGCCAAAAAGGGCGTATGCGTTTTTTCCTGAATATATTCAGGAAAAAACGCATACGCCCTTTTTGGCCAACCAAGCAAGCTTGCAAAGGAAATCTGCACTACAATGAAGTCTCACTTCCCCCCGGTCAAAAGGGCCACCTGAATAAAATGTAAAATCCAGAAAGGCAGGACAGGCCATGGAGAACTGGGAGCCTTGTTATGCTGATGGGCGGGATGTAAATTGCCAACAGACACTCGGGAGAAGTGTATGGTGTTTCCTGAAACATCTAAAAAACAAAGCAACAGAGCCTAGGGCACTTCCACTTATGGTCCTATAGCTTAGGGAAATTAAAATCAAAAAGACACAGCCACCCCAAAGTTTGGGACGCCTCTGTTTACAAGAACCTCGTTTACCGTACAAATTCAATATCACAGAAAGTGAAAAATGGATAAAGAACTTGTGGTACTTACGTACAATGCAGTATCACTCAGCAATGAAATCTGTGTCATCAGGCGCGTAGCAGCATAATGAGTGGATTCAGGTACGATGATTCTAACTGAAATAAGTCACACAGAAAAAGAAACATCATAAGATATCACTAATACACGGAATGTAAACTTGGCTACACAGGAACTGAATTCCAAAACAGAACAGGGTCTCAAATTTAGAAAACCACCTTATGCTTGCTTAAGGGGAAAGGTGAGTTGGGGTGCTGCATAAAACCAGAGATTGAAATGAGCACAGATAAAGTTCCTTAAGCCAAATATGGAATAGACAAGAGCTACTCCTGCTCAACGAAATGGACTCAACACCGCATATTAAACGCCTAAGAATGTACCTGACTAGTAAGTATCTTAAAACCTATGGATTGCTATGTCTCCAAAAGAGAATCAAGCATGTGTACAGGGGCATAAACGCAGCAGTGATAGGATTGGAGAGGTTCGGTGAGCAAATGAAGACCCTTTGAAGTCATATTGCATGGTACCCATTCCACGGGTTTCAACTACCCAGCTTTTAGGTATTCTTCCTTCAGCTAAAACATGCATGTGGAACCCAGAGTATGATCAACCATGTGATCGGGAGACGTGTTCAAATATGTCTCAGTTTTCCTCCCCTGGTTCTCGGGTGCAACATTCCAGATGCTTTACTAACACTCTCCCCACTTGGAGAGTCAGCGCCTTTAACCTCCTGTTTGGCACAGTTTGCAATTTCTGCGGAAGATGAACAGGAATAGCGAGAACCAATGAGAGGCTAGCTGGAGGTGTCTGGACGGGCAAATTTAACTCTCATTTCCCACCAGGAAGAAGAAATAACCAAAGGCTCAGCGTGCCGTGCCGGAACCAGATTAGGGCCTGAAGCCATCCTGCGGTGTTGCGGCCAGGTCACAAGAAAGCGAGTTGAAGAAAGGAGCTCAGGGGCACTGTAATTCACAAACCTGCAGAGTTATAAATGACAGCTATCGTCCAAAAATAGACTGAAGTAAGGCTGCCAAGAGGACTTGAAAGCGGGGCAGAATTGCAGGAAACCGATTTCAGGAGGTAGACTGGAATTGCATTGAAAGCATAGGAAAAGAGGCAGAACGTCCACAATGATGCACTTGGCCAAAAAGGGCGTATGCGTTTTTTCCTCAATATATTCAGGAAAAAACGCATACGCCCTTTTTGGCCAACCAAGCAAGCTTGTAAAGGAAATCTGCACTACAATGAAGTCTCACTTCTCCCTGGTCAAAAGGGCCATCTGAAAAAAGTGTAAAATCCAGAAAGGCAGGACAGGCCATGGAGAACTGGGAGCATTGTTATGCTGATGGGCGGGATGTAAATTGCCAACAGCCACTCGGGAGAAGTGTATGGTGTTTCCTGAAACATCTAAAAAACAAAGCAACAGAGCCTAGGGCACTTCCACTTATGGTCCTATAGCTTAGGGAAATTAAAATCAAAAAGACACAGCCACCCCAAAGTTTGGAATGGCTCTGTTTACAAGAACCTCGTTTACAGTACAAGTTCAACATCGCAGAAAGTGAAAAATGGATAAAGAAGTTGTGGTATTCACTTACAAAGCAATATCACTCAGCAATGAAATCTATGTCATCAGGCCCTTAGCAGCACAATGAGTGGATTCAGGTATGATGTTTCTAACTGAAATAAGTCACACAGAAAAAGAAACATCATAAGATATCAGTAATACATGGAATGGAAACTTGGCTACACAGGAACTGAATTACAGAACAGAACAGGGTCTCAAATTTAGAAAACCAACTTATGCTTGCTTAAGGGTAAAGGTGAGTTGGGGTGCTGCATAAAACCAGAGATTGAAATGAGCACAGATAAAGTTCCTTAAGCCAAATATGGAATAGACAAGAGCTACTCCTTGTTCAACGAAATGGACTCAACACCGCATATTAAACGCCTAAGAATGTACCTGACTAGTAAGTATCTTAAAACCTATGGATTGCTATGTCTCCGAAAGAGAATCAAGCATGTGTACAGGGGCATAAACGCAGCAGTGATAGGATTGGAGAGGTTCGGTGAGCAAATGAAGACCCTTTGAAGTCATATTGCATGGTACCCATTCCACGGGTTTCAACTACCCAGCTTTTAGGTATTCTTCCTTCAGCTAAAACATGCATGTGGAACCCAGAGTATGATCAACCATGTGATCGGGAGACGTGTTCAAATATGTCTCAGTTTTCCTCCCCTGGTTCTCGGGTGCAACATTCCAGATGCTTTACTAACACTCTCCCCACTTGGAGAGTCAGCGCCTTTAACCTCCTGTTTGGCACAGTTTGCAATTTCTGCGGAAGATGAACAGGAATAGCGAGAACCAATGAGAGGCTAGCTGGAGGTGTCTGGACGGGCAAATTTAACTCTCATTTCCCACCAGGAAGAAGAAATAACCAAAGGCTCAGCGTGCCGTGCCGGAACCAGATTAGGGCCTGAAGCCATCCTGCGGTGTTGCGGCCAGGTCACAAGAAAGCGAGTTGAAGAAAGGAGCTCAGGGGCACTGTAATTCACAAACCTGCAGAGTTATAAATGACAGCTATCGTCCAAAAATAGACTGAAGTAAGGCTGCCAAGAGGACTTGAAAGCGGGGCAGAATTGCAGGAAACCGATTTCAGGAGGTAGACTGGAATTGCATTGAAAGCATAGGAAAAGAGGCAGAACGTCCACAATGATGCACTTGGCCAAAAAGGGCGTATGCGTTTTTTCCTCAATATATTCAGGAAAAAACGCATACGCCCTTTTTGGCCAACCAAGCAAGCTTGTAAAGGAAATCTGCACTACAATGAAGTCTCACTTCTCCCTGGTCAAAAGGGCCATCTGAAAAAAGTGTAAAATCCAGAAAGGCAGGACAGGCCATGGAGAACTGGGAGCATTGTTATGCTGATGGGCGGGATGTAAATTGCCAACAGCCACTCGGGAGAAGTGTATGGTGTTTCCTGAAACATCTAAAAAACAAAGCAACAGAGCCTAGGGCACTTCCACTTATGGTCCTATAGCTTAGGGAAATTAAAATCAAAAAGACACAGCCACCCCAAAGTTTGGAATGGCTCTGTTTACAAGAACCTCGTTTACAGTACAAGTTCAACATCGCAGAAAGTGAAAAATGGATAAAGAAGTTGTGGTATTCACTTACAAAGCAATATCACTCAGCAATGAAATCTATGTCATCAGGCCCTTAGCAGCACAATGAGTGGATTCAGGTATGATGTTTCTAACTGAAATAAGTCACACAGAAAAAGAAACATCATAAGATATCAGTAATACACGGAATGGAAACTTGGCTACACAGGAACTGAATTACAGAACAGAACAGGGTCTCAAATTTAGAAAACCAACTTATGCTTGCTTAAGGGTAAAGGTGAGTTGGGGTGCTGCATAAAACCAGAGATTGAAATGAGCACAGATAAAGTTCCTTAAGCCAAATATGGAATAGACAAGAGCTACTCCTTGTTCAACGAAATGGACTCAACACCGCATATTAAACGCCTAAGAATGTACCTGACTAGTAAGTATCTTAAAACCTATGGATTGCTATGTCTCCGAAAGAGAATCAAGCATGTGTACAGGGGCATAAACGCAGCAGTGATAGGATTGGAGAGGTTCGGTGAGCAAATGAAGACCCTTTGAAGTCATATTGCATGGTACCCATTCCACGGGTTTCAACTACCCAGGTTTAAGGTATTCTTCCTTCAGCTAAAACATGCATGTGGAACCTAGAGTATGATCAACCATGTGATCGGGAGACGTGTTCAAATATGTCTCAGTTTTCGTACCCTGGTACTCGGGTGCAACATTCCAGATGCTTTACTAACACTCTCCCGACTTGGAGAGTCAGTCCCTTTAACCTCCTGTTTGGCCCAGTTTGCAATTTCTGCGGAAGATGAACAGGAATAGCGAGAACCAATGAGAGGCTAGCTGGAGGTGTCTGGACGGGCAAATTTAACTCTCATTTCCCACCAGGAAGAGGAATTAACCAAAGGCTCAGCGTGCCGTGCCGGAACCAGATTAGGGCCTGAAGCCATCCTGCGGTGTTGCGGCCAGGTCACAAGAAAGCGAGTTGAAGAAAGGAGCTCAGGGGCACTGTAATTCACAAACCTGCAGAGTTATAAATGACAGCTATCGTCCAAAAATAGACTGAAGTAAGGCTGCCAAGAGGACTTGAAAGCGGGGCAGAATTGCAGGAAACCGATTTCAGGAGGTAGACTGGAATTGCATTGAAAGCATAGGAAAAGAGGCAGAACGTCCACAATGATGCACTTGGCCAAAAAGGGCGTATGCGTTTTTTCCTGAATATATTCAGGAAAAAACGCATACGCCCTTTTTGGCCAACCAAGCAAGCTTGCAAAGGAAATCTGCACTACAATGAAGTCTCACTTCCCCCCGGTCAAAAGGGCCATCTGAAAAAAGTGTAAAATCCAGAAAGGCAGGACAGGCCATGGAGAACTGGGAGCCTTGTTATGCTGATGGGCGGGATGTAAATTGCCAACAGCCACTCGGGAGAAGTGTATGGTGTTTCCTGAAACATCTAAAAAACAAAGCAACAGAGCCTAGTGCACTTCCACTTATGGTCCTATAGCTTAGGGAAATTAAAATCAAAAAGACACAGCCACCCCAAAGTTTGGGACGCCTCTGTTTACAAGAACCTCGTTTACCGTACAAGTTCAATATCACAGAAAGTGAAAAATGGATAAAGAAGTTGTGGGACTCATGTACAATGCAAAATCACTCAGCAATGAAATCTATGTCACCAGGCCCGTAGCAGCATAATGAGTGGATTCGGGTATGGTGATTCTAACTGAAATAACTCACACAGAAAAAGAAACCTCAAAAAATATCACTAATACATGGAATTTAAACTTGGCTACAGAGGAACTGAATTACAAAACAGAACAGGGTCTCAAATTTAGAAAACCAACTTATGCTTGCTTAAGTGGAAAGGTGAGTTGGGGTGCTGCATAAAACCAGAGATTGAAATGAGCACAGATAAAGTTCCTTAAGCCAAATATGGAATAGACAAGAGCTACTCCTTGCTCAACGAAATGGACTCCACACCCCATATTAAACGCCTAAGAATATACCTGACTAGTAAGTATCTTAAAACCTATGGATTGCTATGTCTCCAAAAGAGAATCAAGCGTGTGTACAAGGGTCATAAACGCAGCAGTGATAGGATTGGAGAGATTCGGTGAGCAAATGAAGACCCTTTGAAGTCATATTGCATGGTACCCATTCCACGGGTCTCATCTCTCCAGGTTTAAGGTATTCTTTCTTCAGCTAAAACATGCATGTGGAACCCAGACTATGATCAACCGTGTGATCGGGAGACGTGTTCAAATATGTCTCAGTTTTCGTCCCCTGGTACTTCGGTGCAACATTCCAGACGCTTTACTAACACTCTCCCCACTTGGAGAGTCAGTGCCTTTAACCTCCTGTTTGGCCCAGTTTGCAATTTCTGCGGAAGATGTACAGGAATAGGGAGAACCAATGAGAGACTAGCTGGAGGTGTCTGGACGGGCAAATTTAACTCTCATTTCCCACCAGGAAGAGGAAATAACCAAAGGCTCAGCGTGCCGTGCCGGAACCAGATTAGGGCCTGAAGCCATCCTGCGGTGTTGCGGCCAGGTCACAAGAAAGCGAGTTGAAGAAAGGAGCTCACGGGCACTGTAATTCACAAACCTGCAGTTATAAATGACAGCTATCGTCCAAAAATAGACTGAAGTAAGGCTGCCAAGAGGACTTGAAAGCGGGGCAGAATTGCAGGAAACCGATTTCAGGAGGTAGACTGGAATTGCATTGAAAGCATAGGAAAAGAGGCAGAACGTCCACAATGATGCACTTGGCCAAAAAGGGCGTATGCGTTTTTTCCTGAATATATTCAGGAAAAAACGCATACGCCCTTTTTGGCCAACCAAGCAAGCTTGCAAAGGAAATCTGCACTACAATGAAGTCTCACTTCCCCCCGGTCAAAAGGGCCATCTGAAAAAAGTGTAAAATCCAGAAAGGCAGGACAGGCCATGGAGAACTGGGAGCCTTGTTATGCTGATGGGCGGGATGTAAATTGCCAACAGACACTGGGGAGAAGTGTATGGTGTTTCCTGAAACATCTAAAAAACAAAGCAACAGAGCCTAGGGCACTGCCACTTATGGTCCTATAGTTTAGGGAAATTTAAATCAAAAAGACACAGCCACCCCAAAGTTTGGGACGCCTCTGTTTACAAGAACCTCGTTTACCGTACAAGTTCAACATCGCAGAAAGTGAAAAATGGATAAAGAAGTTGTGGTATTTACTTACAAAGCAATATCACTCAGCAATGAAATCTGTGTCATCAGGCCCTTAGCAGCACAATGAGTGGATTCAGGTATGATGATTCTAACTGAAATAAGTCACACAGAAAAAGAAACATCATAAGATATCACTAATACACGGAATGGAAAGTTGGCTACACAGGAACTGCATTACAGAACAGAACAGGGTCTCAAATTTAGAAAACCAACTTATGCTTGCTTAAGGGTAAAGGTGAGTTGGGGTGCTGCATAAAACCAGAGATTGAAATGAGCACAGATAAAGTTCCTTAAGCCAAATATGGAATAGACAAGAGCTACTCCTTGCTCAACGAAATGGACTCAACACCGCATATTAAACGCCTAAGAATGTACCTGACTAGTAAGTATCTTAAAACCTATGGATTGCTATGTCTCCGAAAGAGAATCAAGCATGTGTACAGGGGCATAAACGCAGCAGTGATAGGATTGGAGAGGTTCGGTGAGCAAATGAAGACCCTTTGAAGTCATATTGCATGGTACCCATTCCACGGGTTTCAACTACCCAGGTTTTAGGTATTCTTCCTTCAGCTAAAACATGCATGTGGAACCCAGAGTATGATCAACCATGTGATCGGGAGACGTGTTCAAATATGTCTCAGTTTTCCTCCCCTGGTACTCGGGTGCAACATTCCAGACGCTTTACTAACACTCTCCCCACTTGGAGAGTCAGCGCCTTTAACCTCCTGTTTGGCACAGTTTGCAATTTCTGCGGAAGATGAACAGGAATAGCGAGAACCAATGAGAGGCTAGCTGGAGGTGTCTGGACAGGCAAATTTAACTCTCATTTCCCACCAGGAAGAGGAAATAACCAAAGGCTCAGCGTGCCGTACCGTAACCAGATTAGGGCCTGAAGCCATCCTGCGGTGTTGCGGCCAGCTCAAAAGAAAGCGAGTTGAAGAAAGGAGCTCAGGGGCACTGTAATTCACAAACCTGCAGAGTTATAAATGACAGCTATCGTCCAAAAATATACTGAAGTAAGGCTGCCAAGAGGACTTGAAAGCAGGGCAGAATTGCAGGAAACCGATTTCAGGAGGTAGACTGGAATTGCATTGAAAGCATAGGAAAAGAGGCAGAACGTCCACAATGATGCACTTGGCCAAAAAGGGCGTATGCGTTTTTTCCTGAATATATTCATGAAAAAACGCATACGCCCTTTTTGGCCAACCAAGCAAGCTTGCAAAGGAAATCTGCACTACAATGAAGTCTCACTTCCCCCCGGTCAAAAGGGCCATCTGAAAATAGTGTAAAATCCAGAAAGGCAGGACAGGCCATGGAGAACTGGGAGCCTTGTTATGCTGATGGGCGGGATGTAAATTGCCAACAACCACTCGGGAGAAGTGTATGGTGTTTCCTGAAACATCTAAAAAACAAAGCAACAGAACCTAGGGCACTTCCACTTATGGTCCTATAGCTTAGGGAAATTAAAATCAAAAAGACACAGCCACCCCAAAGTTTCGAACGGCTCTGTTTACAAGAACCTCGTTTACAGTACAAGTTCAACATCACAGAAAGTGAAAAATGGATAAAGAAGTTGTGGTATTTACTTACAAAGCAATATCACTCAGCAATGAAATCTGTGTCATCAGGCCCTTAGCAGCACAATGAGTGGATTCAGGTATGATGATTCTAACTGAAATAAGTCACACAGAAAAACAAACATCATAAGATATCAGTAATACACAGAATGTAAACTTGGCTACACAGGAACTGAATTACAGAACAGAACAGGGTCTCAAATTTAGAAAACCAACTTATTCTTGCTTAAGGGGAAAGGTGAGTTGGGGAGCTGCATAAAACCAGAGATTGAAATGAGCACAGATAAAGTTCCTTAAGCCAAATATGGAATAGACAAGAGCTACTCCTTGCTCAACGAAATGGACTCAACACCGCATATTAAACGCCTAAGAATGTACCTGACTAGTAAGTATCTTAAAACCTATAGATTGCTATGTCTCCGAAAGAGAATCAAGCATGTGTACAGGGGCATAAACGCAGCAGTGATAGGATTGGAGAGGTTCAGTGAGCAAATGAAGACCCTTTGAAGTCATATTGCATGGTACCCATTCCACGGGTTTCAACTACCCAGGTTTTAGGTATTCTTCCTTCAGCTAAAACATGCATGTGGAACCCAGAGTATGATCAACCATGTGATCGGGAGACGTGTTCAAATATGTCTCAGTTTTCCTCCCCTGGTACTCGGGTGCAACATTCCAGACGCTTTACTAACACTCTCCCCACTTGGAGAGTCAGCGCCTTTAACCTCCTGTTTGGCACAGTTTGCAATTTCTGCGGAAGATGAACAGGAATAGCCAGAACCAATGAGAGGCTAGCTGGAGGTGTCTGGACGGGCAAATTTAACTCTCATTTCCCACCAGGAAGAGGAAATAACCAAAGGCTCAGCATGCCGTACCGGAACCAGATTAGGGCCTGAAGCCATCCTGCGGTGTTGCGGCCAGCTCAAAAGAAAGCGAGTTGAAGAAAGGAGATCAGGGGCACTGTAATTCACAAACCTGCAGAGTTATAAATGACAGCTATCGTCCAAAAATAGACTGAAGTAAGGCTGCCAAGAGGACTTGAAAGCGGGGCAGAATTGCAGGAAACCGATTTCAGGAGGTAGACTGGAATTGCATTGAAAGCATAGGAAAAGAGGCAGAACGTCCACAATGATGCACTTGGCCAAAAAGGGCGTATGCGTTTTTTCCTGAATATATTCAGGAAAAAACGCATACGCCCTTTTTGGCCAACCAAGCAAGCTTGCAAAGGAAATCTGCACTACAATGAAGTCTCACTTCCCCCCGGTCAAAAGGGCCATCTGAAAATAGTGTAAAATCCAGAAAGGCAGGACAGGCCATGGAGAACTGGGAGCCTTGTTATGCTGATGGGCGGGATGTAAATTGCCAACAACCACTCGGGAGAAGTGTATGGTGTTTCCTGAAACATCTAAAAAACAATGCAACAGAGCCTAGGGCACTTCCACTTATGGTCCTATAGCTTAGGGAAATTAAAATCAAAAAGACACAGCCACCCCAAAGTTTGGGACGCCTCCGTTTACAAGAACCTCGTTTACCGTACAAGTTCAATATCACAGAAAGTGAAAAATGGATAAAGAACTTGTGGTACTTACGTACAATGCAGTATCACTCAGCAATGAAATCTATGTCACCAGGCCCGTAGCAGCATAATGAGTGGATTCAGGTACGATGATTCTAACTGAAATAAGTCACACAGAAAAAGAAACAACATAAGATATCACTAATACACGGAATGTAAACTTGGCTACACAGGAACTGCATTCCAAAACAGAACAGGGTCTCAAATTTAGAAAACCAACTTATGCTTGCTTAAGGGGAAAGGTGAGTTGGGGTGCTGCATAAAACCAGAGATTGAAATGAGCACAGATAAAGTTCCTTAAGCCAAATATGGAATAGACAAGAGCTACTCCTTGCTCAACGAAATGGACTCAAAACCCCATATTAAACGCCTAAGAATGTACCTGACTAGTAAGTATCTTAAAACCTATGGATTGCTATGTCTCCGAAAGAGAATCAAGCATGTGTACAGGGGCATAAACGCAGCAGTGATAGGATTGGAGAGGTTCGGTGAGCAAATGAAGACCCTTTGAAGTCATATTGCATGGTACCCATTCCACGGGTTTCAACTACCCAGGTTTTAGGTATTCTTCCTTCAGCTAAAACATGCATGTGGAACCCAGAGTATGATCAACCATGTGAACGGGAGACGTGTTCAAATATGTCTCAGTTTTCGTACCCTCGTACTCGGGTGCAACATTCCAGACGCTTTACTAACACTCTCCCCACTTGGAGAGTCAGCGCCTTTAACCTCCTGATTGGCACAGTTTGAAATTTCTGCAGAAGATGAACAGGAATAGCCAGAACCAATGAGAGGCTAGCTGGAGGTGTCTTGACGGGCAAATTTAACCTCATTTCCCACCAGGAAGAGGAAGTAACCAAAGGCTCAGCGTGCCGTACCGGAACCAGATTAGGGCCTGAAGCCATCCTCCGGTGTTGCGGCCAGCTCAAAAGAAAGCGAGTTGAAGAAAGGAGCTCAGGGGCACTGTAATTCACAAACCTGCAGAGTTATAAATGACAGCTATCGTCCAAAAATAGACTGAAGTAAGGCTGCCAAGAGGACTTGAAAGCGGGGCAGAATTGCAGGAAACCGATTTCAGGAGGTAGACTGGAATTGCATTGAAAGCATAGGAAAAGAGGCAGAACGTCCACAATGATGCACTTGGCCAAAAAGGGTGTATGCGTTTTTTCCTGAATATATTCAGGAAAAAACGCATACGCCCTTTTTGGCCAACCAAACAAGCTTGCAAAGGAAATCTGCACTACAATGAAGTCTCACTTCCCCCCGGTCAAAAGGGCCATCTGAAAAAAGTGTAAAATCCAGAAAGGCAGGACAGGCCATGGAGAACTGGGAGCCTTCTTATGCTGATGGGCGGGATGTAAATTGCCAACAGACACTGGGGAGAAGTGTATGGTGTTTCCTGAAACATCTAAAAAACAAAGCAACAGAGCCTAGGGCACTTCCACTTATGGTCCTATAGCTTAGGGAAATTAAAATCAAAAAGACACAGCCACCCCAATGTTTGGGACGCCTCTGTTTACAAGGACCTCATTTACCGTACAAGTTCAATATCACAGAAAGTGAAAAATGGATAAAGAACTTGTGGTACTTATGTACAATGCAGTATCACTCAGCAATGAAATCTATGTCATCAGGCCCGTAGCAGCATAATGAGTGGATGCAGGTACGATGATTCTAACTGAAATAAGTCATACAGAAAAAGAAACATCATAAGATATCACTAATACACTGAATGTAAACTTGGCTACACAGGAACTGAATTACAGAACAGAACAGGTTCTCAAATTTAGAAAACCAACTTATGCTTGCTTAAGGGTAAAGGTGAGTTGGGGTGCTGCATAAAACCAGAGATTGAAATGAGCACAGATAAAGTTCCTTAAGTCAAACATGGTATAGACAAGAGCTACACCTTGCTCAGCGAAATGGACTCAACACCGCATATTAAATGCCTAAGAATGTACCTGACTAGTAAGTATCTTAAAACCTATGGATTGCTATGTCTCCGAAAGAGAATCAAGCATGTGTACAGGGGCATAAACGCAGCAGTGATAGGATTGGAGAGGTTCGGTGAGCAAATGAAGACCCTTTGAAGTCATATTGCATGGTACCCATTACACGTGTCTTAACTCTCCAGGTTTAAGGTATTCTTCCTTCAGCTAAAACATGCATGTGGAACCTAAGTATGATCAACCATGTGAACGGGAGACGTGTTCAAATATGTCTCAGTTTTCCTCCCCTGGTACTCGGGTGCAACATTCCAGACACTTTACTAACACTCTCCCGACTTGGAGAGTCAGTCCCTTTAACCTCCTGTTTGGCACAGTTTGCAATTTCTGCGGAAGATGAACAGGAATAGCGAGAACCAATGAGAGGCTAGCTGGAGGTGTCTGGACGGGCAAATTTAACTCTCATTTCCCACCAGGAAGAGGAAATAACCAAAGGCTCAGCGTGCCGTACCGGAACCAGATTAGGGCCTGAAGCCATCCTGCGGTGTTGCGGCCAGCTCAAAAGAAAGCGAGTTGAAGAAAGGAGCTCAGGGGCACTGTAATTCACAAACCTGCAGAGTTATAAATGACAGCTACGGTCCAAAAATATACTGAAGTAAGGTTGCCAAGAGGACTTGAAAGCGGGGCAGAATTGCAGGAAACCGATTTCAGGAGGTAGACTGGAATTGCATTGAAAGCATAGGAAAAGAGGCAGAACGTCCACAATGATGCACTTGGCCAAAAAGGGCGTATGCGTTTTTTCCTCAATATATTCAGGAAAAAACTCATACGCCCTTTTTGGCCAACCAAGCAAGCTTGTAAAGGAAATCTGCACTACAATGAAGTCTCACTTCCCCCCGGTCAAAAGGGCCATCTGAAAAAAGTGTAAAATCCAGAAAGGCAGGACAGGCCATGGAGAACTGGGAGCCTTGTTATGCTGATGGGCGGGATGTAAATTGCCAACAACCACTCGGGAGAAGTGTATGGTGTTTCCTGAAACATCTAAAAAACAAAGCAACAGAACCTAGGGCACTTCCACTTATGGTCCTATAGCTTAGGGAAATTAAAATCAAAAAGACACAGCCACCCCAAAGTTTCGAACGGCTCTGTTTACAAGAACCTCGTTTACAGTACAAGTTCAACATCGCAGAAAGTGAAAAATGGATAAAGAAGTTGTGGTATTTACTTACAAAGCAATATCACTCAACAATGAAATCTGTGTCATCAGGCCCTTAGCAGCACAATGAGTGGATTCAGGTATGATGATTCTAACTGAAATAAGTCACACAGAAAAAGAAACATCATAAGATATCAGTAATACACGGAATGGAAACTTGGCTACACAGGAACTGAATTACAGAACAGAACAGGGTCTCAAATTTAGAAAACCAACTTATGCTTGCTTAAGGGTAAAGGTGAGTTGGGGTGCTGCATAAAACCAGAGATTGAAATGAGCACAGATAAAGTTCCTTAAGCCAAATATAGAATAGACAAGAGCTACTCCTTGCTCAACGAAATGGACTCAACACCGCATATTAAACGCCTAAGAATGTACCTGACTAGTAAGTATCTTAAAACCTATGGATTGCTATGTCTCCGAAAGAGAATCAAGCATGTGTACAGGGGCATAAACGCAGCAGTGATAGGATTGGAGAGGTTCGGTGAGCAAATGAAGACCCTTTGAAGTCATATTGCATGGTACCCATTACAAGGGTCTTAACTCTCCAGGTTTAAGGTATTCTTCCTTCAGCTAAAACATGCATGTGGAACCTAAGTATGATCAACCATGTGAACGGGAGACGTGTTCAAATATGTCTCAGTTTTCTTCGCCTGGTACTCGGGTGCAACATTCCAGACGCTTTACTAACACTCTCCCCACTTGGAGAGTCAGCGCCTTTAACCTCCTGTTTGGCCCAGTTTGCAATTTCTGCGGAAGATGAACAGGAATAGCGAGAACCAATGAGAGACTAGCTGGAGGTGTCTCGACGGGCAAATTTAACTCTCATTTCCCACCAGGAAGAGGAAATAACCAAGGGCTCAGGGTGCCGTGCCGGAACCAGATTAGGGCCTGAAGCCATCCTGCGGTGTTGCGGCCAGGTCACAAGAAAGCGAGTTGAAGAAAGGAGCTCAGGGGCACTGTAATTCACAAACCTGCAGAGTTATAAATGACAGCTATCGTCCAAAAATAGACTGAAGTAAGGCTGCCAAGAGGACTTGAAAGCGGGGCAGAATTGCAGGAAACCGATTTCAGGAGGTAGACTGGAATTGCATTGAAAGCATAGGAAAAGAGGCAGAACGTCCACAATGATGCACTTGGCCAAAAAGGGCGTATGCGTTGTTTCCTGAATATATTCAGGAAAAAACGCATACGCCCTTTTTGGCCAACCAAGCAAGCTTGCAAAGGAAATCTGCACTACAATGAAGTCTCACTTCCCCCCGGTCAAAAGGGCCATCTGAAAAAAGTGTAAAATCCAGAAAGGCAACAGGCCATTGAGAACTGGGAGCCTTGTTATGCTGATGGGCGGGATGTAAATTGCCAACAGACACTTGGGAGAAGTGTATGGTGTTTCCTGAAACATCTAAAAAACAAAGCAACAGAACCTAGGGCACTTCCACTTATGGTCCTATAGCTTAGGGAAATTAAAATCAAAAAGACACAGCCACCCCAAAGTTTGGAACGGCTCTGTTTACAAGAACCTCGTTTACAGTACAAGTTCAACATCGCAGAAAGTGAAAAATGGATAAAGAAGTTGTGGTATTTACTTACAAAGCAATATCACTCAGCAATGAAATCTGTGTCATCAGGCCCTTAGCAGCACAATGAGTGGATTCAGGTATGATGATTCTAACTGAAATAAGTCACACAGAAAAAGAAACATCATAAGATATCAGTAATACACGGAATGTAAACTTGGCTACACAGGAACTGAATTACAGAACAGAACAGGGTCTCAAATTTAGAAAACCAACTTATGCTTGCTTAAGGGTAAAGGTGAGTTGGGGTGCTGCATAAAACCAGAGATTGAAATGAGCACAGATAAAGTTCCTTAAGCCAAATATGGAATAGACAAGAGCTACTCCTTGCTCAACGAAATGGACTCAACACCGCATATTAAACGCCTAAGAATGTACCTGACTAGTAAGTATCTTAAAACCTATAGATTGCTATGTCTCCGAAAGAGAATCAAGCATGTGTACAGGGGCATAAACGCAGCAGTGATAGGATTGGAGAGGTTCGGTGAGCAAATGAAGAGCCTTTGAAGTCATATAACATGGGACCCATTACACGGGTTTCAACTACCCAGATTTTAGGTATTCTTCCTTCAGCTAAAACATGCATGTGGAACCCAGAGTATGATCAACCATGTGATCGGGAGACGTGTTCAAATATGTCTCAGTTTTCCTCCCCTGGTACTCGGGTGCAACATTCCAGACGCTTTACTAACACTCTCTCCACTTGGAGAGTCAGCGCCTTTAACCTCCTGTTTGGCCCAGTTTGCAATTTCTGCGGAAGATGAACAGGAATAGCGAGAACCAATGAGAGACTAGCTGGAGGTGTCTGGACGGGCAAATTTAACTCTCATTTCCAACCAGGAAGAGGAAATAACCAAAGGCTCAGCATGCCGTCCCGGAACCAGATTAGGGCCTGAAGCCATCCTGCGGTGTTGCAGCCAGGTCACAAGAAAGCAAGTTGAAGAAAGGAGCTCAGGGGCACTGTAATTCACAAACCTGCAGAGTTATAAATGACAGCTATCGTCCAAAAATAGACTGAAGTAAGGCTGCCAAGAGGACTTGAAAGCGGGGCAGAATTGCAGGAAACCGATTTCAGGAGGTAGACTGGAATTGCATTGAAAGCATAGGAAAAGAGGCAGAACGTCCACAATGATGCACTTGGCCAAAAAGGGCGTATGCGTTTTTTCCTGAATATATTCAGGAAAAAACGCATACGCCCTTTTTGGCCAACCAAGCAAGCTTGCAAAGGAAATCTGCACTACAATGAAGTCTCACTTCCCCCCAGTCAAAAGGGCCATCTGAAAAAAGTGTAAAATCCAGAAAGGCAGGACAGGCCATGGAGAACTGGGAGCCTTGTTATGCTGATGGGCGGGATGTAAATTGCCAACAGACACTGGGGAGAAGTGTATAGTGTTTCCTGAAACATCTAAAAAACAAAGCAACAGAACCTAGGGCACTTCCACTTATGGTCCTATAGCTTAGGGAAATTAAAATCAAAAAGACACAGCCACCCCAAAGTTTGGGACGCCTCTGTTTACAAGAACCTCGTTTACAGTACAAGTTCAACATTGCAGAAAGTGAAAAATGGATAAAGAAGTTGTGGTATTTACTTACAAAGCAATATCACTCAGCAATGAAATCTGTGTCATCAGGCCCTTAGCAGCACAATGAGTGGATTCAGGTATGATGATTCTAACTGAAATAAGTCACACAGAAAAAGAAACATCATAAGATATCAGTAATACACGGAATGTAAACTTGGCTACACAGGAACTGAATTACAGAACAGAACAGGGTCTCAAATTTAGAAAACCAACTTATGCTTGCTTAAGGGTAAAGGTGAGTTGGGGTGCTGCATAAAACCAGAGATTGAAATGAGCACAGATAAAGTTCTTTAAGTCAAATATGGAATAGACAAGAGCTACTCCTTGCTCAACGAAATGGACTCAACACCGCATATTAAACGCCTAAGAATGTACCTGACTAGTAAGTATCGTAAAACCTATGGATTGCTATGTCTCCAAAAGAGAATCAAGCATGTGTACAGGGGCATAAACGCAGCAGTGATAGGATTGGAGAGGTTCGGTGAGCAAATGAAGACCCTTTGAAGTCATATTGCATGGAACCCATTACACGGGTCTTAACTCTCCAGGTTTAAGGTATTCTTCCTTCAGCTAAAACATGCATGTGGAACCCAGAGTATGATCAACCATGTGAACGGGAGACGTGTTCAAATATGTCTCAGTTTTCCTCCCCTGGTACTCGGGTGCAACATTCCAGACGCTTTACTAACACTCTCCCCACTTGGAGAGTCAGTCCCTTTAACCTCCTGTTTGGCCCAGTTTGCAATTTCTGCGGAAGATGAACAGGAATAGCGAGAACCAATGAGAGGCTAGCTGGAGGTGTCTGGACGGGCAAATTTAACTCTCATTTCCCACCAGGAAGAGGAAATAACCAAAGGCTCAGCGTGCCGTACCGGAACCAGATTAGGGCCTGAAGCCATCCTGCAGTGTTGCGGCCACCTCAAAAGAAAGCGAGTTGAAGAAAGGAGCTCAGGGGCACTGTAATTCACAAACCTGCAGAGTTATAAATGACACCTATCGTCCAAAAATAGACTGAAGTAAGGCTGCCAAGAGGACTTGAAAGCGGGGCAGAATTGCAGGAAACCGATTTCAGGAGGTAGACTGGAATTGCATTGAAAGCATAGGAAAAGAGGCAGAACGTCCACAATGATGCACTTGGCCAAAAAGGGCGTATGCGTTTTTTCCTGAATATATTCAGAAAAAAACGCATACGCCCTTTTTGGCCAACCAAGCAAGCTTGCAAAGGAAATCTGCACTACAATGAAGTCTCACTTCCCCCCGGTCAAAAGGGCCATCTGAAAAAAGTGTAAAATCCAGAAAGGCAAAAGGCCATTGAGAACTGGGAGCCTTGTTATGCTGATGGGCGGGATGTAAATTGCCAAAAGACACTTGGGAGTAGTGTATGGTGTTTCCTGAAACATCTAAAAAACAAAGCAACAGAGCCTAGGGCACTTCCACTTATGGTCCTATAGCTTAGGGAAATTAAAATCAAAAAGACACAGCCACCCCAAAGTTTGGAACGGCTCTGTTTACAAGAACCTCGTTTACAGTACAAGTTCAACATTGCAGAAAGTGAAAAATGGATAAAGAAGTTGTGGTATTCACTTACAAAGCAATATCACTCAGCAATGAAATCTATGTCATCAGGCCCTTAGGAGCACAATGAGTGGATTCAGGTATGATGATTCTAACTGAAATAAGTCACACAGAAAAAGAAACATCATAAGATATCAGTAATACACGGAATGGAAACTTGGCTACACAGGAACTGAATTACAGAAAAGAACAGGGTCTCAAATTTAGAAAACCAACTTATGCTTGCTTAAGGGGAAAGGTGAGTTGGGGTGCTGCATAAAACCAGAGATTGAAATGAGCACAGATATAGTTTCTTAAGCCAAATATGGAATAGACAAGAGCTACTCCTTGCTGAACGAAATGGACTCAACACCGCATATTAAACGCCTAAGAATGTACCTGACTAGTAAGTATCTTAAAACCTATGGATTGCTATGTCTCCGAAAGAGAATCAAGCATGTGTACAGGGGCATAAACGCAGCAGTGATAGGATTGGAGAGGTTCGGTGAGCAAATGAAGACCCTTTGAAGTCATATTGCATGGTACCCATTCCACAGGTTTCAACTACCCAGGTTTTAGGTATTCTTCCTTCAGCTAAAACATGCATGTGGAACCTAGAGTATGATCAACCATGTGATCGGGAGACGTGTTCAAATATGTCTCAGTTTTCCACCCCTGGTACTCGGGTGCAACATTCCAGACGCTTTACTAACACTCTCCCCACTTGGAGAGTCAGCGCCTTTAACCTCCTGTTTGGCACAGTTTGCAATTTCTGCGGAAGATGAACAGGAATAGCGAGAACCAATGAGAGGATAGCTGGAGGTGTCTGGACGGGCAAATTTAACTCTCATTTCCCACCAGGAAGAGGAAATAACCAAAGGCTCAGCGTGCCGTACCGGAACCAGATTAGGGCCTGAAGCCATCCTGCGGTGTTGCGGCCAGCTCAAAAGAAAGCGAGTTGAAGAAAGGAGCTCAGGGGCACTGTAATTCACAAACCTGCAGAGTTATAAATGACACCTATCGTCCAAAAATATACTGAAGTTAGGCTGCCAAGAGGACTTGAAAGCGGGGCAGAATTGCAGGAAACCGATTTCAGGGGGTAGACTGGAATTGCATTGAAAGCATAGGAAAAGAGGCAGAACGTCCACAATGATGCACTTGGCCAAAAAGGGCGTATGCGTCTTTTCCTGAATATATTCAGGAAAACACGCATACGCCCTTTTTGGCCAACCAAGCAAACTTGCAAAGGAAATCTGCACTACAATGAAGTCTCACTTCCCCCCGGTCAAAAGGGCCATCTGAAAAAAGTGTAAAATCCAGAAAGGCAACAGGCCATTGAGAACTGGGAGCCTTGTTATGCTGATGGGCGGGATGTAAATTGCCAACAACCACTCGGGAGAAGTGTATGGTGTTTCCTGAAACATCTAAAAAACAAAGCAACAGAGCCTAGAGCACTTCCACTTATGGTCCTATAGCTTAGGGAAATTAAAATCAAAAAGACACAGCCACCCCAAAGTTTGGAACGGCTCTGTTTACAAGAACCTCGTTTACAGTACAAGTTCAACATCGCAGAAAGTGAAAAATGGATAAAGAAGTTGTGGTATTTACTTACAAAGCAATATCACTCAGCAATGAAATCTGTGTCATCAGGCCCTTAGCAGCACAATGAGTGGATTCAGGTATGATGATTCTAACTGAAATAAGTCACACAGAAAAAGAAACATCATAAGATATCAGTAATACACGGAATGTAAACTTGGCTACACAGGAACTGAATTACAGAACAGAACAGGGTCTCAAATTTAGAAAACCAACTTGTGCTTGCTTAAGGGTAAAGGTGAGTTGGGGTGCTGCATAAAACCAGAGATTGAAATGAGCACAGATAAAGTTCCTTAAGTCAAATATGGAATAGACAAGAGCTACTCCTTGCTCAACGAAATGGACTCAACACCGCATATTAAACGCCTAAGAATGTACCTGACTAGTAAGTATCGTAAAACCTATGGATTGCTATGTCTCTGAAAGAGAATCAAGCATGTGTACAGGGGCATAAACGCAGCAGTGATAGGATTGGAGAGGTTCGGTGAGCAAATGAAGACCCTTTGAAGTCATATTGCATGGTACCCATTACACAGGTCTTAACTCTCCAGGTTTAAGGTATTCTTCCTTCAGCTAAAACATGCATGTGGAACCCAGAGTATGATCAACCATGTGAACGGGAGACGTGTTCAAATATGTCTCAGTTTTCCTCCCCTGGTACTCGGGTGCAACATTCCAGACGCTTTACTAACACTCTCCCCACTTGGAGAGTCAGTCCCTTTAACCTCCTGTTTGGCCCAGTTTGCAAATTCTGCGGAAGGTGAACAGGAATAGCGAGAACCAATGAGAGGCTAGCTGGAGGTGTCTGGACGGGCAAATTGAACTCTCATTTCCCACCAGGAAGAGGAAATAACCAAAGGCTCAGCGTGCCGTACCGGAACCAGGTTAGGGCCTGAAGCCATCCTGCAGTGTTGCGGCCAGCTCAAAAGAAAGCGAGTTGAAGAAAGGAGCTCAGGGGCACTGTAATTCACAAACCTGCAGAGTTATAAATGACAGCTATCGTCCAAAAATAGACTGAAGTAAGGCTGCCAAGAGGACTTGAAAGCGGGGCAGAATTGCAGGAAACCGATTTCAGGAGGTAGACTGGAATTGCATTGAAAGCATAGGAAAAGAGGCAGAACGTCCACAATGATGCACTTGGCCAAAAAGGGTGTATGCGTTTTTTCCTGAATATATTCAGGAAAACACGCATACGCCCTTTTTGGCCAACCAAGCAAGCTTGCAAAGGAAATCTGCACTACAATGAAGTCTCCCTTCCCCCCGGTCAAAAGGGCCATCTGAAAAAAGTGTAAAATCCAGAAAGGCAACAGGCCATTGAGAACTGGGAGCCTTGTTATGCTGATGGGCGGGATGTAAATTGCCAACAGACACTTGGGAGAAGTGTATGGTGTTTCCTGAAACATCTAAAAAACAAAGCAACAGAGCCTAGGCCACTTCCACTTATGGTCCTATAGCTTAGGGAAATTAAAATCAAAAAGACACAGCCACCCCAAAGTTTGGACCGGCTCTGTTTACAAGAACCTCGTTTACAGTACAAGTTCAACATCGCAGAAAGTGAAAAACGGATAAAGAAGTTGTGGTATTCACTTACAAAGCAATATCACTCAGCAATGAAATCTATGTCATCAGGCCCTTAGCAGCACAATGAGTGGATTCAGGTATGATGATTCTAACTGAAATAAGTCGCACAGAAAAAGAAACATCATAAGATATCAGTAATACACGGAATGGAAACTTGGCTACACAGGAACTGAATTACAGAACAGAACAGGGACTCAAATTTAGAAAACCAACTTATGCTTGCTTAAGGGGAAAGGTGAGTTGGGGTGCTGCATAAAACCAGAGATTGAAATGAGCACAGATATAGTTCCTTAAGCCAAATATGGAATAGACAAGAGCTACTCCTTGCTCAACGAAATGGACTCAACACCGCATATTAAACGCCTAAGAATGTACCTGACTAGTAAGTATCGTAAAACCTATGGATTGCTATGTCTCCAAAAGAGAATCAAGCATGTGTACAGGGGCATAAACGCAGCAGTGATAGGATTGGAGAGGTTCGGTGAGCAAATGAAGACCCTTTGAAGTCATATTGCATGTTACCCATTCCACGGGTTTCAACTACCCAGGTTTTAGGTATTCTTCCTTCAGCTAAAACATGCATGTGGAACCTAGAGTATGATCAACCATGTGATCGGGAGACGTGTTCAAATATGTCTCAGTTTTCCTCCCCTGGTACTCGGGTGCAACATTCCAGACGCTTTACTAACACTCTCCCCACTTGGAGAGTCAGTCCCTTTAACCTCCTGTTTGGCACAGTTTGCAATTTCTGCGGAAGATGAACAGGAATAGCGAGAACCAATGAGAGGCTAGCTGGAGGTGTCTGGACGGGCAAATTTAACTCTCATTTCCCACCAGGAAGAGGAAATAACCAAAGGCTCAGCGTGCCGTACCGGAACCAGATTAGGGCCTGAAGCCATCCTGCGGTGTTGCGGCCAGCTCAAAAGAAAGCGAGTTGAAGAAAGGAGCTCAGGGGCACTGTAATTCACAAACCTGCAGAGTTATAAATGACACCTATCGTCCAAAAATATACTGAAGTTAGGCTGCCAAGAGGACTTGAAAGCGGGGCAGAATTGCAGGAAACCGATTTCAGGAGGTAGACTGGAATTGCATTGAAAGCATAGGAAAAGAGGCAGAACGTCCACAATGATGCACTTGGCCAAAAAGGGTGTATGCGTTTTTTCCTGAATATATTCAGGAAAACACGCATACGCCCTTTTTGGCCAACCAAGCAAGCTTGCAAAGGAAATCTGCACTACAATGAAGTCTCACTTCCCCCCGGTCAAAAGGGCCATCTGAAAAAAGTGTAAAATCCAGAAAGGCAGGACAGGCCTTGGAGAACTGGGAGCCTTGTTATGCTGATGGGCGGGATGTAAATTGCCAACAGCCACTCTGGAGAAGTGTAGGGTGTTTCCTGAAACATCTAAAAAACAAAGCAACAGAGCCTAGGGCACTTCCACTTATGGTCCTATAGCTTAGGGAAATTAAAATCAAAAAGACACAGCCACCCCAAAGTTTGGGACGCCTCTGTTTACAAGAACCTCGTTTACAGTACAAGTTCAACATTGCAGAAAGTGAAAAATGGATAAAGAAGTTGTGGTATTTACTTACAAAGCAATATCACTCAGCAATGAAATCTATGTCATCAGGCCCTTAGCAGCACAATGAGTGGATTCAGGTATGATGATTCTAACTGAAATAAGTCACACAGAAAAAGAAACATCATAAGATATCAGTAATACACGGAATGTAAACTTGGCTACACAGGAACTGAATTACAGAACAGAACAGGGTCTCAAATTTAGAAAACCAACTTATGCTTGCTTAAGGGTAAAGGTGAGTTGGGGTGCTGCATAAAACCAGAGATTGAAATGAGCACAGATAAAGTTCCTTAAGCCAAATATGGAATAGACAAGAGCTACTCCTTGCTCAACGAAATGGACTCAACACCGCATATTAAACGCCTAAGAATGTACCTGACTAGTAAGTATCTTAAAACCTATAGATTGCTATGTCTCCGAAAGAGAATCAAGCATGTGTACAGGGGCATAAACGCAGCAGTGATAGGATTGGAGAGGTTCGGTGAGCAAATGAAGAGCCTTTGAAGTCATATAACATGGGACCCATTACACGGGTTTCAACTACCCAGATTTTAGGTATTCTTCCTTCAGCTAAAACATGCATGTGGAACCCAGAGTATGATCAACCATGTGATCGGGAGACGTGTTCAAATATGTCTCAGTTTTCCTCCCCTGGTACTCGGGTGCAACATTCCAGACGCTTTACTAACACTCTCTCCACTTGGAGAGTCAGCGCCTTTAACCTCCTGTTTGGCCCAGTTTGCAATTTCTGCGGAAGATGAACAGGAATAGCGAGAACCAATGAGAGACTAGCTGGAGGTGTCTGGACGGGCAAATTTAACTCTCATTTCCAACCAGGAAGAGGAAATAACCAAAGGCTCAGCATGCCGTCCCGGAACCAGATTAGGGCCTGAAGCCATCCTGCGGTGTTGCAGCCAGGTCACAAGAAAGCAAGTTGAAGAAAGGAGCTCAGGGGCACTGTAATTCACAAACCTGCAGAGTTATAAATGACAGCTATCGTCCAAAAATAGACTGAAGTAAGGCTGCCAAGAGGACTTGAAAGCGGGGCAGAATTGCAGGAAACCGATTTCAGGAGGTAGACTGGAATTGCATTGAAAGCATAGGAAAAGAGGCAGAACGTCCACAATGATGCACTTGGCCAAAAAGGGCGTATGCGTTTTTTCCTGAATATATTCAGGAAAAAACGCATACGCCCTTTTTGGCCAACCAAGCAAGCTTGCAAAGGAAATCTGCACTACAATGAAGTCTCACTTCCCCCCAGTCAAAAGGGCCATCTGAAAAAAGTGTAAAATCCAGAAAGGCAGGACAGGCCATGGAGAACTGGGAGCCTTGTTATGCTGATGGGCGGGATGTAAATTGCCAACAGACACTGGGGAGAAGTGTATAGTGTTTCCTGAAACATCTAAAAAACAAAGCAACAGAACCTAGGGCACTTCCACTTATGGTCCTATAGCTTAGGGAAATTAAAATCAAAAAGACACAGCCACCCCAAAGTTTGGGACGCCTCTGTTTACAAGAACCTCGTTTACAGTACAAGTTCAACATTGCAGAAAGTGAAAAATGGATAAAGAAGTTGTGGTATTTACTTACAAAGCAATATCACTCAGCAATGAAATCTGTGTCATCAGGCCCTTAGCAGCACAATGAGTGGATTCAGGTATGATGATTCTAACTGAAATAAGTCACACAGAAAAAGAAACATCATAAGATATCAGTAATACACGGAATGTAAACTTGGCTACACAGGAACTGAATTACAGAACAGAACAGGGTCTCAAATTTAGAAAACCAACTTATGCTTGCTTAAGGGTAAAGGTGAGTTGGGGTGCTGCATAAAACCAGAGATTGAAATGAGCACAGATAAAGTTCTTTAAGTCAAATATGGAATAGACAAGAGCTACTCCTTGCTCAACGAAATGGACTCAACACCGCATATTAAACGCCTAAGAATGTACCTGACTAGTAAGTATCGTAAAACCTATGGATTGCTATGTCTCCAAAAGAGAATCAAGCATGTGTACAGGGGCATAAACGCAGCAGTGATAGGATTGGAGAGGTTCGGTGAGCAAATGAAGACCCTTTGAAGTCATATTGCATGGAACCCATTACACGGGTCTTAACTCTCCAGGTTTAAGGTATTCTTCCTTCAGCTAAAACATGCATGTGGAACCCAGAGTATGATCAACCATGTGAACGGGAGACGTGTTCAAATATGTCTCAGTTTTCCTCCCCTGGTACTCGGGTGCAACATTCCAGACGCTTTACTAACACTCTCCCCACTTGGAGAGTCAGTCCCTTTAAACTCCTGTTTGGCCCAGTTTGCAATTTCTGCGGAAGATGAACAGGAATAGCGAGAACCAATGAGAGGCTAGCTGGAGGTGTCTGGACGGGCAAATTTAACTCTCATTTCCCACCAGGAAGAGGAAATAACCAAAGGCTCAGCGTGCCGTACCGGAACCAGATTAGGGCCTGAAGCCATCCTGCAGTGTTGCGGCCACCTCAAAAGAAAGCGAGTTGAAGAAAGGAGCTCAGGGGCACTGTAATTCACAAACCTGCAGAGTTATAAATGACACCTATCGTCCAAAAATAGACTGAAGTAAGGCTGCCAAGAGGACTTGAAAGCGGGGCAGAATTGCAGGAAACCGATTTCAGGAGGTAGACTGGAATTGCATTGAAAGCATAGGAAAAGAGGCAGAACGTCCACAATGATGCACTTGGCCAAAAAGGGCGTATGCGTTTTTTCCTGAATATATTCAGGAAAAAACGCATACGCCCTTTTTGGCCAACCAAGCAAGCTTGCAAAGGAAATCTGCACTACAATGAAGTCTCACTTCCCCCCGGTCAAAAGGGCCATCTGAAAAAAGTGTAAAATCCAGAAAGGCAAAAGGCCATTGAGAACTGGGAGCCTTGTTATGCTGATGGGCGGGATGTAAATTGCCAAAAGACACTTGGGAGTAGTGTATGGTGTTTCCTGAAACATCTAAGAAACAAAGCAACAGAGCCTAGGGCACTTCCACTTATGGTCCTATAGCTTAGGGAAATTAAAATCAAAAAGACACAGCCACCCCAAAGTTTGGAACGGCTCTGTTTACAAGAACCTCGTTTACAGTACAAGTTCAACATTGCAGAAAGTGAAAAATGGATAAAGAAGTTGTGGTATTCACTTACAAAGCAATATCACTCAGCAATGAAATCTATGTCATCAGGCCCTTAGGAGCACAATGAGTGGATTCAGGTATGATGATTCTAACTGAAATAAGTCACACAGAAAAAGAAACATCATAAGATATCAGTAATACACGGAATGGAAACTTGGCTACACAGGAACTGAATTACAGAAAAGAACAGGGTCTCAAATTTAGAAAACCAACTTATGCTTGCTTAAGGGGAAAGGTGAGTTGGGGTGCTGCATAAAACCAGAGATTGAAATGAGCACAGATATAGTTTCTTAAGCCAAATATGGAATAGACAAGAGCTACTCCTTGCTGAACGAAATGGACTCAACACCGCATATTAAACGCCTAAGAATGTACCTGACTAGTAAGTATCTTAAAACCTATGGATTGCTATGTCTCCGAAAGAGAATCAAGCATGTGTACAGGGGCATAAACGCAGCAGTGATAGGATTGGAGAGGTTCGGTGAGCAAATGAAGACCCTTTGAAGTCATATTGCATGGTACCCATTCCACAGGTTTCAACTACCCAGGTTTTAGGTATTCTTCCTTCAGCTAAAACATGCATGTGGAACCTAGAGTATGATCAACCATGTGATCGGGAGACGTGTTCAAATATGTCTCAGTTTTCCACCCCTGGTACTCGGGTGCAACATTCCAGACGCTTTACTAACACTCTCCCCACTTGGAGAGTCAGCGCCTTTAACCTCCTGTTTGGCACAGTTTGCAATTTCTGCGGAAGATGAACAGGAATAGCGAGAACCAATGAGAGGATAGCTGGAGGTGTCTGGACGGGCAAATTTAACTCTCATTTCCCACCAGGAAGAGGAAATAACCAAAGGCTCAGCGTGCCGTACCGGAACCAGATTAGGGCCTGAAGCCATCCTGCGGTGTTGCGGCCAGCTCAAAAGAAAGCGAGTTGAAGAAAGGAGCTCAGGGGCACTGTAATTCACAAACCTGCAGAGTTATAAATGACACCTATCGTCCAAAAATATACTGAAGTTAGGCTGCCAAGAGGACTTGAAAGCGGGGCAGAATTGCAGGAAACCGATTTCAGGAGGTAGACTGGAATTGCATTGAAAGCATAGGAAAAGAGGCAGAACGTCCACAATGATGCACTTGGCCAAAAAGGGCGTATGCGTCTTTTCCTGAATATATTCAGGAAAACACGCATACGCCCTTTTTGGCCAACCAAGCAAACTTGCAAAGGAAATCTGCACTACAATGAAGTCTCACTTCCCCCCGGTCAAAAGGGCCATCTGAAAAAAGTGTAAAATCCAGAAAGGCAACAGGCCATTGAGAACTGGGAGCCTTGTTATGCTGATGGGCGGGATGTAAATTGCCAACAACCACTCGGGAGAAGTGTATGGTGTTTCCTGAAACATCTAAAAAACAAAGCAACAGAGCCTAGAGCACTTCCACTTATGGTCCTATAGCTTAGGGAAATTAAAATCAAAAAGACACAGCCACCCCAAAGTTTGGAACGGCTCTGTTTACAAGAACCTCGTTTACAGTACAAGTTCAACATCGCAGAAAGTGAAAAATGGATAAAGAAGTTGTGGTATTTACTTACAAAGCAATATCACTCAGCAATGAAATCTGTGTCATCAGGCCCTTAGCAGCACAATGAGTGGATTCAGGTATGATGATTCTAACTGAAATAAGTCACACAGAAAAAGAAACATCATAAGATATCAGTAATACACGGAATGTAAACTTGGCTACACAGGAACTGAATTACAGAACAGAACAGGGTCTCAAATTTAGAAAACCAACTTATGCTTGCTTAAGGGTAAAGGTGAGTTGGGGTGCTGCATAAAACCAGAGATTGAAATGAGCACAGATAAAGTTCCTTAAGTCAAATATGGAATAGACAAGAGCTACTCCTTGCTCAACGAAATGGACTCAACACCGCATATTAAACGCCTAAGAATGTACCTGACTAGTAAGTATCGTAAAACCTATGGATTGCTATGTCTCTGAAAGAGAATCAAGCATGTGTACAGGGGCATAAACGCAGCAGTGATAGGATTGGAGAGGTTCGGTGAGCAAATGAAGACCCTTTGAAGTCATATTGCATGGTACCCATTACACAGGTCTTAACTCTCCAGGTTTAAGGTATTCTTCCTTCAGCTAAAACATGCATGTGGAACCCAGAGTATGATCAACCATGTGAACGGGAGACGTGTTCAAATATGTCTCAGTTTTCCTCCCCTGGTACTCGGGTGCAACATTCCAGACGCTTTACTAACACTCTCCCCACTTGGAGAGTCAGTCCCTTTAACCTCCTGTTTGGCCCAGTTTGCAAATTCTGCGGAAGGTGAACAGGAATAGCGAGAACCAATGAGAGGCTAGCTGGAGGTGTCTGGACGGGCAAATTGAACTCTCATTTCCCACCAGGAAGAGGAAATAACCAAAGGCTCAGCGTGCCGTACCGGAACCAGGTTAGGGCCTGAAGCCATCCTGCAGTGTTGCGGCCAGCTCAAAAGAAAGCGAGTTGAAGAAAGGAGCTCAGGGGCACTGTAATTCACAAACCTGCAGAGTTATAAATGACACCTATCGTCCAAAAATAGACTGAAGTAAGGCTGCCAAGAGGACTTGAAAGCGGGGCAGAATTGCAGGAAACCGATTTCAGGAGGTAGACTGGAATTGCATTGAAAGCATAGGAAAAGAGGCAGAACGTCCACAATGATGCACTTGGCCAAAAAGGGTGTATGCGTTTTTTCCTGAATATATTCAGGAAAACACGCATACGCCCTTTTTGGCCAACCAAGCAAGCTTGCAAAGGAAATCTGCACTACAATGAAGTCTCCCTTCCCCCCGGTCAAAAGGGCCATCTGAAAAAAGTGTAAAATCCAGAAAGGCAACAGGCCATTGAGAACTGGGAGCCTTGTTATGCTGATGGGCGGGATGTAAATTGCCAACAGACACTTGGGAGAAGTGTATGGTGTTTCCTGAAACATCTAAAAAACAAAGCAACAGAGCCTAGGCCACTTCCACTTATGGTCCTATAGCTTAGGGAAATTAAAATCAAAAAGACACAGCCACCCCAAAGTTTGGACCGGCTCTGTTTACAAGAACCTCGTTTACAGTACAAGTTCAACATCGCAGAAAGTGAAAAACGGATAAAGAAGTTGTGGTATTCACTTACAAAGCAATATCACTCAGCAATGAAATCTATGTCATCAGGCCCTTAGCAGCACAATGAGTGGATTCAGGTATGATGATTCTAACTGAAATAAGTCACACAGAAAAAGAAACATCATAAGATATCAGTAATACACGGAATGGAAACTTGGCTACACAGGAACTGAATTACAGAACAGAACAGGGTCTCAAATTTAGAAAACTAACTTATGCTTGCTTAAGGGTAAAGGTGAGTTGGGGTGCTGCATAAAACCAGAGATTGAAATGAGCACAGATAAAGTTCCTTAAGCCAAATATGGAATAGACAAGAGCTACTCCTTGCTCAACGAAATGGACTCAACACCGCATATTAAACGCCTAAGAATGTACCTGACTAGTAAGTATCTTAAAACCTATGGATTGCTATGTCTCCGAAAGAGAATCAAGCATGTGTACAGGGGCATAAACGCAGCAGTGATAGGATTGGAGAGGTTCGGTGAGCAAATGAAGACCCTTTGAAGTCATATTGCATGGTACCCATTCCACGGGTTTCAACTACCCAGGTTTTAGGTATTCTTCCTTCAGCTAAAATATGCATGTAGAACCTAGAGTATGATCAACCATGTGATCGGGAGACGTGTTCAAATATGTCTCAGTGTTCCACCCCTGGTACTCAGGTGCAACATTCCAGACGCTTTACTAACACTCTCCCCACTTGGAGAGTCAGCGCCTTTAACCTCCTGTTTGGCCCAGTTTGCAATTTCTGCGGAAGATGAACAGGAATAGCGAGAACCAATGAGAGGCTAGCTGGAGGTGTCTGGACGGGCAAATTTAACTCTCATTTCCCACCAGGAAGAGGAAATAACCAAAGGCTCAGCGTGCCGTACCGGAACCAGATTAGGGCCTGAAGCCATCCTGCGGTGTTGCGGCCAGCTCAAAAGAAAGCGAGTTGAAGAAAGGAGCTCAGGGGCACTGTACTTCACAAACCTGCAGAGTTATAAATGACACCTATCGTCCAAAAATATACTGAAGTTAGGCTGCCAAGAGGACTTGAAAGCGGGGCAGAATTGCAGGAAACCGATTTCAGGAGGTAGACTGGAATTGCATTGAAAGCATAGGAAAAGAGGCAGAACGTCCACAATGATGCACTTGGCCAAAAAGGGCATATGCGTTTTTTCCTGAATATATTCAGGAAAACACGCATACGCCCTTTTTGGCCAACCAAGCAAGCTTGCAAAGGAAATCTGCACTACAATGAAGTCTCACTTCCCCCCGGTCAAAAGGGCCATCGGAAAAAAGTGTAAAATCCAGAAAGGCAACAGGCCATTGAGAACTGGGAGCCTTGTTATGCTGATGGGCGGGATGTAAATTGCCAACAGACACTTGGGAGAAGTGTATGGTGTTTCCTGAAACATCTAAAAAACAAAGCAACAGAGCCTAGGCCACTTCCACTTATGGTCCTATAGCTTAGGGAAATTAAAATCAAAAAGACACAGCCACCCCAAAGTTTGGAACTGCTCTGTTTACAAGAACCTCGTTTACAGTACAAGTTCAACATCGCAGAAAGTGAAAAATGGATAAAGAAGTTGTGGTATTTACTTACAAAGCAATATCACTCAGCAATGAAATCTGTGTCACAAGGCGCTTAGCAGCACAATGAGTGGATTCAGGTATGATGATTCTAACTGAAATAAGTCACACAGAAAAAGAAACATCATAAGATATCAGTAATACACGGAATGTAAACTTGGCTACACAGGAACTGAATTACAGAACAGAACAGGGTCTCAAATTTAGAAAACCAACTTATGCTTGCTTAAGGGTAAAGGTGAGTTGGGGTGCTGCATAAAACCAGAGATTGAAATGAGCACAGATAAAGTTCCTTAAGTCAAATATGGAATAGACAAGAGCTACTCCTTGCTCAACGAAATGGACTCAACACCGCATATTAAACGCCTAAGAATGTACCTGACTAGTAAGTATCGTAAAACCTATGGATTGCTATGTCTCCAAAAGAGAATCAAGCATGTGTACAGGGGCATAAACGCAGCAGTGATAGGATTGGAGAGGTTCGGTGAGCAAATGAAGACCCTTTGAAGTCATATTGCATGGTACCCATTACACGGGTCTCAACTCTCCAGGTTTAAGGTATTCTTCCTTCAGCTAAAACATGCATGTGGAACCCAGAGTATGATCAACCATGTGAACGGGAGACGTGTTCAAATATGTCTCAGTTTTCCTCCCCTGGTACTCGGGTGCAACATTCCAGACGCTTTACTAACACTCTCCCGACTTGGAGAGTCAGTCCCTTTAACCTCCTGTTTGGCCCAGTTTGCAATTTCTGCGGAAGATGAACAGGAATAGCGAGAACCAATGAGAGGCTAGCTGGAGGTGTCTGGACGGGCAAATTTAACTCTCATTTCCCACCAGGAAGAGGAATTAACCAAAGGCTCAGCATGCCTGGCCGGAACCAGATTAGGGCCTGAAGCCATCCTGCGGTGTTGCGGCCAGGTCACAAGAAAGCGAGTTGAAGAAAGGAGCTCAGGGGCACTGTAATTCACAAACCTGCAGAGTTATAAATGACAGCTATCGTCCAAAAATAGACTGAAGTAAGGCTGCCAAGAGGACTTGAAAGCAGGGCAGAATTGCAGGAAACCGATTTCAGGAGGTAGACTGGAATTGCATTGAAAGCATAGGAAAAGAGGCAGAACGTCCACAATGATGCACTTGGCCAAAAAGGGCGTATGCGTTTTTTCCTGAATATATCCAGGAAAAAACGGATACGCCCTTTTTGGCCAACCAAGCAAGCTTGCAAAGGAAATCTGCACTACAATGAAGTCTCACCTCCCCCTGATCAAAAGGGCCATCTGAAAAAAGTGTAAAATCCAGAAAGGCAGGACAGGCCATGGAGAACTGGGAGCCTTGTTATGCTGATGGGCGGGATGTAAATTGCCAACAACCACTCGGGAGAAGTGTATGGTGTTTCCTGAAACATCTAAAAAACAAAGCAACAGAACCTAGGGCATTTCCACTTATGGTCCTATAGCTTAGGGAAATTAAAATCAAAAAGACACAGCCACCCCAAAGTTTGGAACGGCTCTGTTTACAAGAACCTCGTTTACAGTACAAGTTCAACATCGCAGAAAGTGAAAAATGGATAAAGAAGTTGTGGTATTTACTTACAAAGCAATATCACTCAGCAATGAAATCTGTGTCATCAGGCCCTTAGCAGCACAATGAGTGGATTCAGGTATGATGATTCTAACTGAAATAAGTCACACAGAAAAAGAAACATCATAAGATATCAGTAATACACGGAATGGAAACTTGGCTACACAGGAACTGAATTACAGAACAGAACAGGGTCTCAAATTTAGAAAACCAACTTATTCTTGCTTAAGGGTAAAGGTGAGTTGGGGTGCTGCATAAAACCAGAGATTGAAATGAGCACAGATAAAGTTCCTTAAGTCAAATATGGAATAGACAAGAGCTACTCCTTGCTCAACGAAATGGACTCAACACCGCATATTAAACGCCTAAGAATGTACCTGACTAGTAAGTATCTTAAAACCTATGGATTGCTATGTCTCCGAAAGAGAATCAAGCATGTGTACAGGGGCATAAACGCAGCAGTGATATGATTGGAGAGGTTCGGTGAGCAAATGAAGACCCTTTGAAGTCATATTGCATGGTACCCATTCCACGGGTTTCAACTACCCAGGTTTAAGGTATTCTTCCTTCAGCTAAAACATGCATGTGGAACCCAGAGTATGATCAACCATGTGATCGGGAGACGTGTTCAAAGATGTCTCAGTTTTCCTCCCCTGGTACTAGGGTGCAACCTTCCAGATGCTTTACTAACACTCTCCCCACTTGGAGAGTCAGCGCCTTTAACCTCCTGTTTGGCCCAGTTTGCAATTTCTGCGGAAGATGAACAGGAATAGCGAGAACCAATGAGAGGCTAGCTGCAGGTGTCTGGACGGGCAAATTGAACTCTCATTTCCCACCAGGAAGAGGAAATAACCAAAGGCTCAGCATGCCGTACCGGAACCAGATTAGGGCCTGAAGCCATCATGCGGTGTTGCGGCCAGCTCAAAAGAAAGCGAGTTGAAGAAAGGAGCTCAGGGGCACTGTAATTCACAAACCTGCAGAGTTATAAATGACAGCTATCGTCCAAAAATAGACTGAAGTAAGGCTGCCAAGAGGACTTGAAAGCGGGGCAGAATTGCAGGAAACTGATTTCAGGAGGTAGACTGGAATTGCATTGAAAGCATAGGAAAAGAGGCAGAACGTCCACAATGATGCACTTGGCCAAAAAGGGCGTATGCGTTTTTTCCTGAATATATTCAGGAAAAAACGCATACGCCCTTTTTGGCCAACCAAGCAAGCTTGCAAAGGAAATCTGCACTACAATGAAGTCTCACTTCCCCCCGGTCAAAAGGGCCATCTGAAAAAAGTGTAAAATCCAGAAAGGCAGGACAGGCCATGGAGAACTGGGAGCCTTGTTATGCTGATGGGCGGGATGTAAATTGCCAACAGACACTCAGGAGAAGTGTATGGTGTTTCCTGAAACATCTAAAAAACAAAGCAACAGAGCCTAGGGCACTTCCACTTATGGTCCTATAGCATAGGGAAATTAAAATCAAAAAGACACAGCCACCCCAAAGTTTGGAACGGCTCTGTTTACAAGAACCTCGTTTACCGTACAAGTTCAATATCACAGAAAGTGAAAAATGGATAAAGAACTTGTGGTACTTACGTACAATGCAGTATCACTCAGCATTGAAATCTATGTCATCAGGCCCGTAGCAGCATAATGAGTGGATTCAGGTACGATGATTCTAACTGAAATAAGTCACACAGAAAAAGAAACATCATAAGATATCACTAATACACGGAATGTAAACTTGGCTACACAGGAACTGCATTCCAAAACAGAACAGGGTCTCAAATTTAGAAAACCAACTTATGCTTGCTTAAGGGGAAAGGTGAGTTGGGGTGCTGCATAAAACCAGAGATTGAAATGAGCACAGATAAAGTTCCTTAAGCCAAATATGGAATAGACAAGAGCTACTCCTTGCTCAACGAAATGGACTCAAAACCCCATATTAAACGCCTAAGAATGTACCTGACTAGAAATTATCTTAAAACCTATGGATTGCTATGTCTCCAAAAGAGAATCAAGCGTGTGTACAGGGGAATAAACGCAGCAGTGATAGGATTGGAGAGGTTCGGTGAGCAAATGAAGACCCTTTGAAGTCATATTGCATGGTACCCATTACACGGGTCTCAACTCTCCAGGTTTCAGATATTCTTCCTTCACCTAAAACATGCATGTGGAACCTAGAGTATGATCAACCATGTGATCGGGAGACGTGTTCAAATATGTCTCAGTTTTCCTCCCCTGGTACTCGGGTGCAACATTCCAGACGCTTTACTAACACTCTCCCGACTTGGAGAGTCAGTCCCTTTAACCTCCTGTTTGGCCCAGTTTGCAATTTCTCTGGAAGATGAACAGGAATAGCGAGAACCAAGGAGAGGCTAGCTGGAGGTGTCTGGACGGGCAAATTTAACTCTCATTTCCCACCAGGAAGAGGAATTAACCAAAGGCTCAGCGTGCCGTGCCGGAACCAGATTAGGGCCTGAAGGCATCCTGCGGTGTTGCGGCCAGCTCAAAAGAAAGCGAGTTGAAGAAAGGAGCTCAGGGGCACTGTAATTCACAAACCTGCAGAGTTATAAATGACAGCTATCGTCCAAAAATAGACTGAAGTAAGGCTGCCAAGAGGACTTGAAAGCGGGGCAGAATTGCAGGAAACCGATTTCAGGAGGTAGACTGGAATTGCATTGAAAGCATAGGAAAAGAGGCAGAACGTCCACAATGATGCACTTGGCCAAAAAGGGCGTATGCGTTTTTTCCTGAATATATTCAGGAAAAAACGCATACGCCCTTTTTGGCCAACCAAGCAAGCTTGCAAAGGAAATCTGCACTACAATGAAGTCTCACTTCTCCCCGGTCAAAAGGGCCATCTGAAAAAAGTGTAAAATCCAGAAAGGCAGGACAGGCCATGGAGAACTGGGAGCCTTGTTATGCTGATGGGCGGGATGTAAATTGCCAACAAAAACTCAGGAGAAGTGTATGGTGTTTCCTGAAACATCTAAAAAACAAAGCAACAGAGCCTAGGGCACTTCCACTTGTGGTCCTATAGCTTAGGGAAATTAAAATCAAAAAGACACAGCCACCCCAAAGTTTGGGATGCCTCCGTTTACAAGAACCTCGTTTACCGTACAAGTTCAATATCACAGAAAGTGAAAAATGGATAAAGAACTTGTGGTACTTACGTACAATGCAGTATCACTCAGCAATGAAATCTATGTCATCAGGCCCGTAGCAGCATAACGAGTGGATTCAGGTACGATGATTCTAACTGAAATAAGTCACACAGAAAAAGAAACATCATAAGATATCACTAATACACGGAATGTAAACTTGGCTACACAGGAACTGCATTCCAAAACAGAACAGGGTCTCAAATTTAGAAAACCAACTTATGCTTGCTTAAGGGGAAAGGTGAGTTGGGGTGCTGCATAAAACCAGAGATTGAAATGAGCACAGATAAATTTCCTTAAGCCAAATATGGAATAGACAAGAGCTACTCCTTGCTCAACGAAATGGACTCAAAACCCCATATTAAACGCCTAAGAATGTAACTGACTAGTAAGTATCTTAAAACCTATGGATTGCTATGTCTCCAAAAGAGAATCAAGCGTGTGTACAGGGGCATAAACACAGCAGTGATAGGATTGGAGAGGTTCGGTGAGCAAATGAAGACCCTTTGAAGTCATATTGCATGGTACCCATTACACGGGTCTCAACTCTACAGGTTTAAGGTGTTCTTCCTTTCAGCTAAAACATGCATGTGGAACCCAGAGTATGATCAACCATGTGAACAGGAGACGTGTTCAAATATGTCTCAGTTTTCCTCCCCTGGTACTCGGGTGCAACATTCCAGACGCTTTACTAACACTCTCCCGACTTGGAGAGTCAGTCCCTTTAACCTCCTGTTTGGCCCAGTTAGCAATTTCTGCGGAAGATGAACAGGAATAGCGAGAACCAATGAGAGGCTAGCTGGAGGTGTCTGGACGGGCAAATTTAACTCTCATTTCCCACCAGGAAGAGGAATTTACCAAAGGCTCAGCATGCCGGGCCGGAACCAGATTAGGGCCTGAAGCCATCCTGCGGTGTTGCGGCCAGGTCACAAGAAAGCGAGTTGAAGAAAGGAGCTCAGGGGCACTGTAATTCACAAACCTGCAGAGTTATAAATGACAGCTATCGTCCAAAAATAGACTGAAGTAAGGCTGCCAAGAGGACTTGAAAGCGGGGCAGAATTGCAGGAAACCGATTTCAGGAGGTAGACTGGAATTGCATTGAAAGCATAGGAAAAGAGGCAGAACGTCCACAATGATGCACTTGGCCAAAAAGCGCGTATGCGTTTTTTCCTGAATATATTCAGGAAAAAACGCATACGCCCTTTTTGGCCAACAAAGCAAGCTTGCAAAGGAAATCTGCACTACAATGAAGTCTCACTTCCCCCCGGTCAAAAGGGCCATCTGAAAAAATTGTAAAATCCAGAAAGGCAACAGGCCATTGAGAACTGGGAGCCTTGTTATGCTGAAGGGCGGGATGTAAATTGCCAACAACCACTCAGGAGAAGTGTATGGTGTTTCCTGAAACATCTAAAAAACAAAGCAACAGAGCCTAGGGCACTTCCACTTATGGTCCTTTAGCTTAGGGAAATTAAAATCAAAAAGTCACAGCCACCCCAAAGTTTGGGACGCCTCCGTTTAAAAGGACCTCGTTTACCGTACAAGTTCAATATCACAGAAAGTGAAAAATGGATAAAGGACTTGTGGTACTTACGTACAATGCAGTATCACTCAGCAATGAAATCTATGTCATCAGGCCCGTAGCAGCATAATGAGTGGATTCAGGTACGATGATTCTAACTGAAATAAGTCACACAGAAAAAGAAACATCATAAGATATCAGTAATACACGGAATGGAAACTTGGCTACACAGGAACTGAATTACAGAACAGAACAGGGTCTCAAATTTAGAAAACCAACTTATGCTTGCTTAAGGGTAAAGGTGAGTTGGGGTGCTGCATAAAACCAGAGATTGAAATGAGCACAGATAAAGTTCCTTAAGCCAAATATGGAATAGACAAGAGCTACTCCTTGCTCAACGAAATGGACTCAAACCCCATATTAAACGCCTAAGAATGTACCTGACTAGTAAGTATCTTAAAACCTATGCATTGCTATGTCTCCGAAAGAGAATCAAGCATGTGTACAGGGGCATAAACGCAGCAGTGATAGGATTGGAGAGGTTCGGTGAGCAAATGAAGACCCTTTGAAGTCATATTGCATGGTACCCATTCCACGGGTTTCAACTACCCAGGTTTAAGGTATTCTTCCTTCAGCTAAAACATGCATGTGGAACCTAGAGTATGATCAACCATGTGATCGGGAGACGTGTTCAAATATGTCTCAGTTTTCCTCCCCTGGTACTCGGGTGCAACATTCCAGACGCTTTACTAACACTCTCCCGACTTGGAGAGTCAGTCCCTTTAACCTCCTGCTTGGCCCAGTTTGCAATTTCTGCGGAAGATGAACAGGAATAGCGAGAACCAATGAGAGGCTAGCTGGAGGTGTCTGGACGGGCAAATTTAACTCTCATTTCCCACCAGGAAGAGGAATTAACCAAAGGCTCAGCGTGCCGTACCGGAACCAGATTAGGGCCTGAAGCCATCCTGCGGTGTTGCGGCCAGCTCAAAAGAAAGCGAGTTGAAGAAAGGAGCTCAGGGGCACTGTAATTCACAAACCTGCAGAGTTATAAATGACAGCTATCATCCAAAAATAGACTGAAGTAAGGCTGCCAAGAGGACTTGAAAGCGGGGCAGAATTGCAGGAAACCGATTTCAGGAGGTAGACTGGAATTGCATTGAAAGCATAGGAAAAGAGGCAGAACGTCCACAATGATGCACTTGGCCAAAAAGGGCGTATGCGTTTTTTCCTGAATATATTCAGGAAAACACGCATACGCCCTTTTTGGCCAACCAAGCAAGCTTGCAAAGGAAATCTGCACTACAATGAAGTCTCACTTCCCCCCGGTCAAAAGGGCCATCTGAAAAAAGTGTAAAATCCAGAAAGGCAGGACAGGCCTTGGAGAACTGGGAGCCTTGTTATGCTGATGGGCGGGATGTAAATTGCCAACAGCCACTCTGGAGAAGTGTATGGTGTTTCCTGAAACATCTAAGAAACAAAGCAACAGAGCCTAGGGCACTTCCACTTATGGTCCTATAGCTTAGGGAAATTAAAATCAAAAAGACACAGCCACCCCAAAGTTTGGGACGCCTCTGTTTACAAGAACCTCGTTTACAGTACAAGTTCAACATTGCAGAAAGTGAAAAATGGATAAAGAAGTTGTGGTATTTACTTACAAAGCAATATCACTCAGCAATGAAATCTATGTCATCAGGCCCTTAGCAGCACAATGAGTGGATTCAGGTATGATGATTCTAACTGAAATAAGTCACACAGAAAAAGAAACATCATAAGATATCAGTAATACACGGAATGGAAACTTGGCTACACAGGAACTGAATTACAGAACAGAACAGGGTCTCAAATTTAGAAAACCAACTTATGCTTGCTTAAGGGTAGAGGTGAGTTGGGGTGCTGCATAAAACCAGAGATTGAAATGAGCACAGATAAAGTTCCTTAAGCCAAATATAGAATAGACAAGAGCTACTCCTTGCTCAACGAAATGGACTCAACACCGCATATTAAACGCCTAAGAATGTACCTGACTAGTAAGTATCTTAAAACCTATAGATTGCTATGTCTCCGAAAGTGAATCAAGCATGTGTACAGGGGCATAAACGCAGCAGTGATAGGATTGGAGAGGTTCGGTGAGCAAATGAAGACCATTTGAAGTCATATAACATGGGACCCATTACACGGGTTTCAACTACCCAGATTTTAGGTATTCTTCCTTCAGCTAAAACATGCATGTGGAACCCAGAGTATGATCAACCATGTGATCGGGAGACGTGTTCAAATATGTCTCAGTTTTCCTCCCCTGGTACTCGGGTGCAACATTCCAGACGCTTTACTAACACTCTCCCCACTTGGAGAGTCAGCGCCTTTAACCTCCTGTTTGGCACAGTTTGCAATTTCTGCGGAAGATGAACAGGAATAGTGAGAACCAATGAGAGGCTAGCTGGAGGTGTCTGGACGGGCAAATTTAACTCTCATTTCCAACCAGGAAGAGGAAATAACCAAAGGCTCAGCGTGCCGTACCGGAACCAGATTAGGGCCTGAACCATCCTGCGGTGTTGCGGCCAGCTCAAAAGAAAGCGAGTTGAAGAAAGGAGCTCAGGGGCACTGTAATTCACAAACCTGCAGAGTTATAAATGACAGCTATCGTCCAAAAATAGACTGAAGTAAGGCTGCCAAGAGGACTTGAAAGCGGGGCAGAATTGCAGGAAACCGATTTCAGGAGGTAGACTGGAATTGCATTGAAAGCATAGGAAAAGAGGCAGAACGTCCACAATGATGCACTTGGCCAAAAAGGGCGTATGCGTTTTTTCCTGAATATATTCAGGAAAAAACGCATACGCCCTTTTTGGCCAACCAAGCAAGCTTGCAAAGGAAATCTGCACTACAATGAAGTCTCACTTCCCCCCGGTCAAAAGGGCCATCTGAAAAAAGTGTAAAATCCAGAAAGGCAGGACAGGCCATGGAGAACTGGGAGCCTTGTTATGCTGATGGGTGAGATGTAAATTGCCAACAACCACTCAGGAGAAGTGTATGGTGTTTCCTGAAACATCTAAAAAACAAAGCAACAGAGCCTAGGGCACTTCCACTTATGGTCCTATAGCTTAGGGAAATTAAAATCAAAAAGACACAGCCACCCCAAAGTTTGGAACGGCTCTGTTTACAAGAACCTCGTTTACAGTACAAGTTCAACATCGCAGAAAGTGAAAAATGGATAAAGAAGTTGTGGTATTTACTTACAAAGCAATATCACTCAGCAATGAAATCTGTGTCATCAGGCCCTTAGCAGCACAATGAGTGGATTCAGGTATGATGATTCTAACTGAAATAAGTCACACAGAAAAAGAAACATCATAAGATATCAGTAATACACGGAATGTAAACTTGGCTACACAGGAACTGAATTACAGAACAGAACAGGGTCTCAAATTTAGAAAACCAACTTATGCTTGCTTAAGGGTAAAGGTGAGTTGGGGTGTTGCATAAAACCAGAGATTGAAATGAGCACAGATAAAGTTCCTTAAGTCAAATATGGAATAGACAAGAGCTACTCCTTGCTCAACGAAATGGACTCAACACCGCATATTAAACGCCTAAGAATGTACCTGACTAGTAAGTATCTTAAAACCTATGGATTGCTATGTCTCCGAAAGAGAATCAAGCATGTGTACAGGGGCATAAACGCAGCAGTGATAGGATTGGAGAGGTTCGGTGAGCAAATGAAGACCCTTTGAAGTCATATTGCATGGTACCCATTACACGGGTCTTAACTCTCCAGGTTTAAGGTATTCTTCCTTCAGCTAAAACATGCATGTGGAACCCAGAGTATGATCAACCATGTGAACGGGAGACGTGTTCAAATATGTCTCAGTTTTCTCCCCTGGTACTCGGGTGCAACATTCCAGACGCTTTACTAACACTCTCCCCACTTGGAGAGTCAGTCCCTTTAAACTCCTGTTTGGCCCAGTTTGCAATTTCTGCGGAAGATGAACAGGAATAGCGAGAAACAATGAGAGGCTAGCTGGAGGTGTCTGGACGGGCAAATTGAACTCTCATTTCCCACCAGGAAGAGGAAATAACCAAAGGCTCAGCGTGCCGTACCGGAACCAGATTAGGGCCTGAAGCCATCCTGCGGTGTTGCGGCCAGCTGAAAAGAAAGCGAGTTGAAGAAAGGAGCTCAGGGGCACTGTAATTCACAAACCTGCAGAGTTATAAATGACACCTATCGTCCAAAAATAGACTGAAGTAAGGCTGCCAAGAGGACTTGAAAGCGGGGCAGAATTGCAGGAAACCGATTTCAGGAGGTAGACTGGAATTGCATTGAAAGCATAGGAAAAGAGGCAGAACGTCCACAATGATGCACTTGGCCAAAAAGGGCGTATGCGTTTTTTCCTGAATATATTCAGGAAAACACGCAAACGCCCTTTTTGGCCAACCAAGCAAGCTTGCAAAGGAAATCTGCACTACAATGAAGTCTCACTTCCCCCCGGTCAAAAGGGCCATCTGAAAAAAGTGTAAAATCCAGAAAGGCAGGACAGGCCATGGAGAACTGGGAGCCTTGTTATGCGGATGGGCGGGATGTAAATTGCCAACAGACACTTGGGAGAAGTGTATGGTGTTTCCTGAAACATCTAAAAAACAAAGCAACAGAGCCTAGGCCACTTCCACTTATGGTCCTATAGCTTAGGGAAATTAAAATCAAAAAGACACAGCCACCCCAAAGTTTGGAACGGCTCTGTTTACAAGAACCTCGTTTACAGTACAAGTTCAACATCGCAGAAAGTGAAAAATGGATAAAGAAGTTGTGGTATTCACTTACAAAGCAATATCACTCAGCAATGAAATCTATGTCATCAGGCCCTTAGCAGCACAATGAGTGGATTCAGGTATGATGATTCTAACTGAAATAAGTCACACAGAAAAAGAAACATCATAAGATATCAGTAATACACGGAATGGAAACTTGGCTACACAGGAACTGAATTACAGAACAGAACAGGGTCTCAAATTTAGAAAACCAACTTATGCTTGCTTAAGGGGAAAGGTGAGTTGGGGTGCTGCATAAAACCAGAGATTGAAATGAGCACAGATATAGTTCCTTAAGCCAAATATGGAATAGACAAGAGCTACTCCTTGCTCAACGAAATGGACTCAACACCGCATATTAAACGCCTAAGAATGTACCTGACTAGTAAGTATCTTAAAACCTATGGATTGCTATGTCTCCGAAAGAGAATCAAGCATGTGTACAGGGGCATAAACGCAGCAGTGATAGGATTGGAGAGGTTCGGTGAGCAAATGAAAACCCTTTGAAGTCATATTGCATGGTACCCATTCCACGGGTTTCAACTACCCAGGTTTTAGGTATTCTTCCTTCAGCTAAAACATGCATGTGGAACCTAGAGTATGATCAACCATGTGATCGGGAGACGTGTTCAAATATGTCTCAGTTTTCCACCCCTGGTACTCGGGTGCAACATTCCAGACGCTTTACTAACACTCTCTCCACTTGGAGAGTCAGCGCCTTTAACCTCCTGTTTGGCACAGTTTGCAATTTCTGCGGAAGATGAACAGGAATAGCGAGAACCAATGAGAGACTAGCTGGAGGTGTCTGGACGGGCAAATTTAACTCTCATTTCCCACCAGGAAGAGGAAATAACCAAAGGCTCAGCGTGCCGTACCGGAACCAGATTAGGGCCTGAAGCCATCCTGCGGTGTTGCGGCCAGCTCAAAAGAAAGCGAGTTGAAGAAAGGAGCACAGGGGCACTGTAATTCACAAACCTGCAGAGTTATAAATGACAGCTATCGTCCAAAAATAGACTGAAGTAAGGCTGCCAAGAGGACTTGAAAGCGGGGCAGAATTGCAGGAAACCGATTTCAGGAGGTAGACTGGAATTGCATTGAAAGCATAGGAAAAGAGGCAGAACGTCCACAATGATGCACTTGGCCAAAAAGGGCGTATGCGTTTTTTCCTGAATATATTCAGGAAAACACGCATACGCCCTTTTTGGCCAACCAAGCAAGCTTGCAAAGGAAATCTGCACTACAATGAAGTCTCACTTCCCCCCGGTCAAAAGGGCCATCTGAAAAAAGTGTAAAATCCAGAAAGGCAGGACAGGCCTTGGAGAACTGGGAGCCTTGTTATGCTGATGGGCGGGATGTAAATTGCCAACAGCCACTCTGGAGAAGTGTATGGTGTTTCCTGAAACATCTAAGAAACAAAGCAACAGAGCCTAGGGCACTTCCACTTATGGTCCTATAGCTTAGGGAAATTAAAATCAAAAAGACACAGCCACCCCAAAGTTTGGGACGCCTCTGTTTACAAGAACCTCGTTTACAGTACAAGTTCAACATTGCAGAAAGTGAAAAATGGATAAAGAAGTTGTGGTATTTACTTACAAAGCAATATCACTCAGCAATGAAATCTATGTCATCAGGCCCTTAGCAGCACAATGAGTGGATTCAGGTATGATGATTCTAACTGAAATAAGTCACACAGAAAAAGAAACATCATAAGATATCAGTAATACACGGAATGGAAACTTGGCTACACAGGAACTGAATTACAGAACAGAACAGGGTCTCAAATTTAGAAAACCAACTTATGCTTGCTTAAGGGGAAAGGTGACTTGGGGTGCTGCATAAAACCAGAGATTGAAATGAGCACAGATAAAGTTCCTTAAGCCAAATATAGAATAGACAAGAGCTACTCCTTGCTCAACGAAATGGACTCAACACCGCATATTAAACGCCTAAGAATGTACCTGACTAGTAAGTATCTTAAAACCTATGGATTGCCATGTCGCCAAAAGAGAATCACGCATGTGTACAGGGGCATAAACGCAGCAGTGATAGGATTGGAGAGGTTCGGTGAGCAAATGAAGACCCTTTGAAGTCATATTGCATGGTACCTATTACACGGGTCTCAACTCTCCAGGTTTAAGATATTCATCCTTCAGCTAAAACATGCATGTGGAACGCAGAGTATGATCAACCATGTGAACGGGAGACGTGTTCAAATATGTCTCAGTTTTCATACCCTGGTACTCGGGTGCAACATTCCAGACGCTTTACTAACACTCTCCCGACTTGGAGAGTCAGTCCCTTTAACCTCCTGTTTGGCCCAGTTTGCAATTTCTGTGGAAGATGAACAGGAATAGCGAGAACCAATGAGAGGCTAGCTGGAGGTGTCTGGACGGGCAAATTTAACTCTCATTTCCCACCAGGAAGAGGAATTAACCAAAGGCTCAGCATGCCAGGCCGGAACCAGATTAGGGCCTGAAGCCATCCTGCGGTGTTGCGGCCAGGTCACAAGAAAGCAAGTTGAAGAAAGGAGCTCAGGGGCACTGTAATTCACAAACCTGCAGAGTTATAAATGACAGCTATCGTCCAAAAATAGACTGAAGTAAGGCTGCCAAGAGGACTTGAAAGCGGGGCAGAATTGCAGGAAACCGATTTCAGGAGGTAGACTGGAATTGCACTGAAAGCATAGGAAAAGAGGCAGAACGTCCACAATGATGCACTTGGCCAAAAAGGGCATATGCGTTTTTTCCTGAATATATTCAGGAAAAAACGCATACGCACTTTTTGACTAACCTAGCAAACTTGCAAAGGAAATCTGCACTACAATGAAGTCTCACTTCGCCCCGGTCAAAAGGGCCATCTGAAAAAAGTGTAAAATCCAGAAAGGCAGGACAGGCCATGGAGAACTGGGAGCCTTGTTATGCTTATGGGCGGGATGTAAATTGCCAACAGACACTCAGGAGAAGTGTATGGTGTTTCCTGAAACATCTAAAAAACAAAGCAACAGAGCCTAGGGCACTTCCACTTATGGTCCTATAGCTTAGGGAAATTTAAATCAAAAAGACACAGCCACCCCAAAGTTTGGGACGCCTCCGTTTACAAGAACCTCGTTTACCGTACAAGTTCAATATCAGAGAAAGTGAAAAATGGATAAAGAACTTGTGGTACTTACGTACAATGCAGTATCACTCAGCAATGAAATCTATGTCATCAGGCCCTTAGCAGCATAACGAGTGGATTCAGGTACGATGATTCTAACTGAAATAAGTCACACAGAAAAAGAAACATCATAAGATATCACTAATACACGGAATGTAAACTTGGCTACACAGGAACTGCATTCCAAAACAGAACAGGGTCTCAAATTTAGAAAACCAACTTATGCTTGCTTAAGGGGAAAGGTGAGTTGGGGTGCTGCATAAAACCAGAGATTGAAATGAGCACAGATAAAGTTCCTTAAGCCAAATATGGAATAGACAAGAGCTACTCCTTGCTCAACGAAATGGACTCAAAACCCCATATTAAACGCCTAAGAATGTACCTGACTAGAAAGTATCTTAAAACCTATGGATTGCTATGTCTCCAAAAGAGAATCAAGCGTGTGTACAGGGGCATAAACGCAGCAGTGATAGGATTGGAGAGGTTCGGTGAGCAAATGAAGACCTTTTGAAGTCATATTGCATGTTACCCATTACACGGGTCTCAACTATCCAGGTTTAAGATATTCATCCTTCAGCTAAAACATGCATGTGGAACCCAGAGTATGATCAACCATGTGAACGGGAGATGTGTTCAAATATGTCTCAGTTTTCATACCCTGGTACTCGGGTGCAACATTCCAGACGCTTTACTAACACTCTCCCGACTTGGAGAGTCAGTCCCTTTAACCTCCTGTTTGGCCCAGTTTGCAATTTCTGCGGAAGATGAACAGGAATAGCGAGAACCAATGAGAGGCTAGCTGGAGGTGTCTGGACGGGCAAATTTAACTCTCATTTCCCACCAGGAAGAGGAATTAACCAAAGGCTCAGCATGCCGGGCCGGAACCAGATTAGGGCCTGAAGCCATCCTGCGGTGTTGCGGCCAGGTCACAAGAAAGCGAGTTGAAGAAAGGAGCTCAGGGGCACTGTAATTCACAAACCTGCAGAGTTATAAATGAGAGCTATAGTCCAAAAATATACTGAAGTAAGGCTGCCTAGAGGACTTGAAAGCGGGGCAGAATTGCAGGAAACCGATTTCAGGAGGTAGACTGGAATTGCATTGAAAGCATAGGAAAAGAGGCAGAACGTCCACAATGATGCACTTGGCCAAAAAGGGCGTATGCGTTTTTTCCTGAATATATTCAGGAAAAAACGCATACGCCCTTTTTGGCCAACCAAGCAAGCTTGCAAAGGAAATCTCCACTACAATGAAGTCTCACTTCCCCCCGGTCAAAAGGGCCATCTGAAAAAAGTGTAAAATCCAGAAAGGCAGGACAGGCCTTGGAGAACTGGGAGCCTTGTTATGCTGATGGGCGGGATGTAAATTTCCAACAGCCACTCCGGAGAAGTGTATGGTGTTTCCTGAAACATCTAAAAAACAAAGCAACAGAACCTAGGGCACTTCCACTTATGGTCCTATAGCTTAGGGAAATTAAACTCAAAAAGACACAGTCACCCCAAAGTTTGGAACGGCTCTGTTTACAAGAACCTCGTTTACAGTACAAGTTCAACATCGCAGAAAGTGAAAAATGGATAAAGAAGTTGTGGTATTTACTTACAAAGCAATATCACTCAGCAATGAAATCTGTGTCATCAGGCCCTTAGCAGCACAATGAGTGGATTCAGGTATGATGATTCTAACTGAAATAAGTCACACAGAAAAAGAAACATCATAAGATATCAGTAATACACGGAATGTAAACTTGGCTACACAGGAACTGAATTACAGAACAGAACAGGGTCTCAAATTTAGAAAACCAACTTATGCTTGCTTAAGGGGAAAGGCGAGTTGGGGTGCTGCATAAAACCAGAGATTGAAATGAGCACAGATAAAGTTCCTTAAGCCAAATATGGAATAGACAAGAGCTACTCCTTGCTCAACGAAATGGACTCAACACCGCATATTAAACGCCTAAGAATGTACCTGACTAGTAAGTATCTTAAAACCTATGGATTGCTATGTCTCCGAAAGAGAATCAAGCATGTGTACAGGGTCATAAACGCAGCAGTGATAGGATTGGAGAGGTTCGGTGAGCAAATGAAGACCCTTTGAAGTCATATTGCATGGTACCCATTCCACGGGTTTCAACTACCCAGGTTTAAGGTATTCTTCCTTCAGCTAAAACATGCATGTGGAACCCAGAGTATGATCAACCATGTGATCGGGAGACGTGTTCAAATATGTCTCAGTTTTCATACCCTGGTACTCGGGTGCAACATTCCAGACGCTTTACTAACACTCTCCCGACTTGGAGAGTCAGTCCCTTTAACCTCCTGTTTGGCCCAGTTTGCAATTTGTGCGGAAGATGAACAGGAATAGCGAGAACCAATGAGAGGCTAGCTGGAGGTGTCTGGACGGGCAAATTTAACTCTCATTTCCCACCAGGAAGAGGAATTAACCAAAGGCTCAGCGTGCCGTGCCGGAACCAGATTAGGGCCTGAAGCCATCCTGCGGTGTTGCGGCCAGCTCAAAAGAAAGTGAGTTGAAGAAAGGAGCTCAGGGGCACTGTAATTCACAAACCTGCAGAGTTATAAATGACAGCTATCGTCCAAAAATAGACTGAAGTAAGGCTGCCAAGAGGACTTGAAAGCGGGGCAGAATTGCAGGAAACCGATTTCAGGAGGTAGACTGGAATTGCATTGAAAGCATAGGAAAAGAGGCAGAACGTCCACAATGATGCACTTGGCCAAAAAGGGCGTATGCGTTTTTTCCTGAATATATTCAGGAAAAAACACATACGCCCTTTTTGGACAACCAAGCAAGCTTGCAAAGGAAATCTGCACTACAATGAAGTCTCACTTCCCCCCGGTCAAAAGGGCCATCTGAAAAAAGTGTAAAATCCAGAAAGGCAGGACAGGCCATGGAGAACTGGGAGCCTTGTTATGCTGATGGGCGGGATGTAAATTGCCAACAACCACTCGGGAGAAGTGTATGGTGTTTCCTGAAACATCTAGAAAACAAAGCAACAGAGCCTAGGGCACTCCCACTTATGGTCGTATAGCTTAGGGAAATTAAAATCAAAAAGACACAGCCACCCCAAAGTTTGGGACGCCTCCGTTTACAAGAACCTCGTTTACCGTACAAGTTCAATATCACAGAAAGTGAAAAATGGATAAAGAAGTTGTGGTATTTACTTACAAAGCAATATCACTCAGGAATGAAATCTGTGTCATCAGGCCCTTAGCAGCACAATGAGTGGATTCAGGTATGATGATTCTAACTGAAATAAGTCACACAGAAAAGGAAACATCATAAGATATCAGTAATACACGGAATGGAAACTTGGCTACACAGGAACTGAATTACAGAACAGAACAGGGTCTCAAATTTAGAAAACCAACTTATGCTTGCTTAAGGGGAAAGGCGAGTTGGGGTGCTGCATAAAACCAGAGATTGAAATGAGCACAGATAAAGTTCCTTAAGCCAAATATGGAATAGACAAGAGCTACTCCTTGCTCAACGAAATGGACTCAACACCGCATATTAAACGCCTAAGAATGTACCTGACTAGTAAGTATCTTAAAACCTATGGATTGCTATGTCTCCGAAAGAGAATCAAGCATGTGTACAGGGTCATAAAAGCAGCAGTGATAGGATTGGAGAGGTTCGGTGAGCAAATGAAGACCCTTTGAATTCATATTGCATGGTACCCATTCCACGGGTTTCAACTACCCAGTTTTAAGGTATTCTTCCTTCAGCTAAAACATGCATGTGGAACCCAGAGTATGATCAACCATGTGATCGGGAGACGTGTTCAAATATGTCTCAGTTTTCATACCCTGGTACTCGGGTGCAACATTCCAGACGCTTTACTAACACTCTCCCCACTTGGAGAGTCAGTGCCTTTAACCTCCTGTTTGGCCCAGTTTGCAATTTGTGCGGAAGATGAACAGGAATAGCGAGAACCAATGAGAGGCTAGCTGGAGGTGTCTGGACGGGCAAATTTAACTCTCATTTCCCACCAGGAAGAGGAATTAACCAAAGGCTCAGCGTGCCGTGCCGGAACCAGATTAGGGCCTGAAGCCATCCTGCGGTGTTGCGGCCAGCTCAAAAGAAAGTGAGTTGAAGAAAGGAGCTCAGGGGCACTGTAATTCACAAACCTGCAGAGTTATAAATGACAGCTATCGTCCAAAAATAGACTGAAGTAAGGCTGCCAAGAGGACTTGAAAGCGGGGCAGAATTGCAGGAAACCGATTTCAGGAGGTAGACTGGAATTGCATTGAAAGCATAGGAAAAGAGGCAGAACGTCCACAATGATGCACTTGGCCAAAAAGGGCGTATGCGTTTTTTCCTGAATATATTCAGGAAAAAACGCATACGCCCTTTTTGGCCAACCAAGCAAGCTTGCAAAGGAAATCTCCACTACAATGAAGTCTCACTTCCCCCCGGTCAAAAGGGCCATATGAAAAAAGTGTAAAATCCAGAAAGGCAGGACAGGCCATGGAGAACTGGGAGCCTTGTTATGCTGATGGGCGGGATGTAAATTGCCAACAACCACTCGGGAGAAGTGTATGGTGTTTCCAGAAACATCTAGAAAACAAAGCAACACAGCCTAGGGCACTCCCACTTGTGGTCCTATAGCTTAGGGAAATTAAAATCAAAAAGACACAGCCACCCCAAAGTTTGGGACGCCTCCGTTTACAAGAACCTCGTTTACCGTACAAGTTCAATATCACAGAAAGTGAAAAATGGAGAAAGAACTTGTGGTACTTACGTACAATGCAGTATCACTCAGCAAAGAAATCTATGTCATCAGGCTCTTAGCATCACAATGAGTGGATTCAGGTACAATGATTCTAACTGAAATAAGTCACACAGAAAAAGAAACATCATAAGATATCACTAATACACGGAATGTAAACTTGGCTACACAGGAACTGCATTCCAAAACAGAACAGAGTCTCAAATTTAGAAAACCAACTTATGCTTGCTTAAGGGGAAAGGTGAGTTGGGGTGCTGCATAAAACCAGAGATTGAAATGAGCACAGATAAAGTTCCTTAAGCCAAATATGGAATAGACAAGAGCTACTCCTTGCTCAACGAAATGGACTCAACACCCCATATTAAACGCCTAAGAATGTACCTGACTAGTAAGTATCTTAAAACCTATGGATTGCTATGTCTCCGAAAGTGAATCAAGCATGTGTACAGGGGCATAAACGCAGCAGTGATAGGATTGGAGAGGTTCGGTGAGCGAATGAAGACCCTTTGAAGTCATATTGCATGGTACCCATTACACGGGTTCCAACTACCCAGGTTTAAGGTATTCTTCCTTCAGCTAAAACATGCATGTGGAACCTAGAGTATGATCAACCATGTGATCGGGAGACGTGTTCAAATATGTCTCAGTTTTCATACCCTGGTACTCGGGTGCAACATTCCAGACGCTTTACTAACACTCTCCTGACTTGGAGAGTCAGTCCCTTTAACCTCCTGTTTGGCCCAGTTTGCAATTTCTGCGGAAGATGAACAGGAATAGCGAGAACCAATGAGAGGCAAGCTGGAGGTGTCTGGACGGGCAAATTTAACTCTCATTTCCCACCAGGAAGAGGAATTAACCAAAGGCTCAGCGTGCCGTGCCGGAACCAGATTAGGGCCTGAAGCCATCCTGCGGTGTTGCGGCCAGCTCAAAAGAAAGTGAGTTGAAGAAAGGAGCTCAGGGGCACTGTAATTCACAAACCTGCAGAGTTATAAATGACAGCTATCGTCCAAAAATAGACTGAAGTAAGGCTGCCAAGAGGACTTGAAAGCGGGGCAGAATTGCAGGAAACCGATTTCAGGAGGTAGACTGGAATTGCATTGAAAGCATAGGAAAAGAGGCAGAACGTCCACAATGATGCACTTGGCCAAAAAGGGCGTATGCGTTTTTTCCTGAATATATTCAGGAAAAAACGCATACGCCCTTTTTGGCCAACCAAGCAAGCTTGCAAAGGAAATCTGCACTACAATGAAGTCTCACTTCCCCCCGGTCAAAAGGGCCATCTGAAAAAAGTGTAAAATCCAGAAAGGCAGGACAGGCCATGGAGAACTGGGAGCCTTGTTATGCTGATGGGCGGGATGTAAATTGCCAACAACCACTCGGGAGAAGTGTATGGTGTTTCCTGAAACATCTAAAAAACAAAGCAACAGAGCCTAGGGCACTGCCACTTATGGTCCTATAGTTTAGGGAAATTTAAATCAAAAAGACACAGCCACCCCAAAGTTTGGGACGCCTCTGTTTACAAGAACCTCGTTTACCGTACAAGTTCAACATCGCAGAAAGTGAAAAATGGATAAAGAAGTTGTGGTATTTACTTACAAAGCAATATCACTCAGCAATGAAATCTGTGTCATCAGGCCCTTAGCAGCACAATGAGTGGATTCAGGTATGATGATTCTAACTGAAATAAGTCACACAGAAAAAGAAACATCATAAGTTATCAGTAATACACGGAATGTAAACTTGGCTACACAGGAACTGAATTACAGAACAGAACAGGGTCTCAAATTTAGAAAACCAACTTATGCTTGCTTAAGGGGAAAGGCGAGTTGGGGTGCTGCATAAAACCAGAGATTGAAATGAGCACAGATAAAGTTCCTTAAGCCAAATATGGAATAGACAAGAGCTACTCCTTGCTCAACGAAATGGACTCAACACCGCATATTAAACGCCTAAGAATGTACCTGACTAGTAAGTATCTTAAAACCTATGGATTGCTATGTCTCCAAAAGAGAATCAAGCATGTGTACAGGGTCATAAACGCAGCAGTGATAGGATTGGAGAGGTTCGGTGAGCAAATGAAGACCCTTTGAAGTCATATTGCATGGTACCCATTCCACGGGTTTCAACTACCCAGGTTTAAGGTATTCTTCCTTCAGCTAAAACATGCATGTGGAACCCAGAGTATGATCAACCATGTGATCGGGAGACGTGTTCAAATATGTCTCAGTTTTCATACCCTGGTACTCGGGTGCAACATTCCAGACGCTTTACTAACACTCTCCCGACTTGGAGAGTCAGTGCCTTTAACCTCCTGTTTGGCCCAGTTTGCAATTTGTGCGGAAGATGAACAGGAATAGCGAGAACCAATGAGAGGCTAGCTGGAGGTGTCTGGACGGGCAAATTTAACTCTCATTTCCCATCAGGAAGAGGAATTAACCAAAGGCTCAGCGTGCCGTGCCGGAACCAGATTAGGGCCTGAAGCCATCCTGCGGTGTTGCGGCCAGCTCAAAAGAAAGTGAGTTGAAGAAAGGAGCTCAGGGGCACTGTAATTCACAAACCTGCAGAGTTATAAATGACAGCTATCGTCCAAAAATAGACTGAAGTAAGGCTGCCAAGAGGACTTGAAAGCGGGGCAGAATTGCAGGAAACCGATTTCAGGAGGTAGACTGGAATTGCATTGAAAGCATAGGAAAAGAGGCAGAACGTCCACAATGATGCACTTGGCCAAAAAGGGCGTATGCGTTTTTTCCTGAATATATTCAGGAAAAAACGCATACGCCCTTTTTGGCCAACCAAGCAAGCTTGCAAAGGAAATCTGCACTACAATGAAGTCTCACTTCCCCCCGGTCAAAAGGGCCATCTGAAAAAAGTGTAAAATCCAGAAAGGCAGGACAGGCCATGGAGAACTGGGAGCCTTGTTATGCTGATGGGCGGGATGTAAATTGCCAACAACCACTCGGGAGAAGTGTATGGTGTTTCCTGAAACATCTAGAAAACAAAGCAACAGAGCCTAGGGCACTCCCACTTGTGGTCCTATAGCATAGGGAAATTAAAATCAAAAAGACACAGCCACCCCAAAGTTTGGGACGCCTCCGTTTACAAGAACCTCATTTATAGTACAAGTTCAACATCGCAGAAAGTGAAAAATGGATAAAGAAGTTGTGGTATTTACTTACAAAGCAATATCACTCAGCAATGAAATCTGTGTCATCAGGCCCTTAGCAGCACAATGAGTGGATTCAGGTATGATGATTCTAACTGAAATAAGTCACACAGAAAAAGAAACATCATAAGATATCACTAATACACGGAATGTAAACTTGGCTACACAGGAACTGAATTACAGAACAGAACAGGGTCTCAAATTTAGAAAACCAACTTATGCTTGCTTAAGGGTAAAGGTGAGTTGGGGTGCTGCATAAAACCAGAGATTGAAATGAGCACAGATAAAGTTCCTTAAGCCAAATATGGAATAGACAAGAGCTACTCCTTGCTCAACGAAATGGACTCAACACCGCATATTAAACGCCTAAGAATGTACCTGACTAGTAAGTATCTTAAAACCTATGGATTGCTATGTCTCCAAAAGGGAATCAACCATGTGTACAGGGGCATAAACGCCGCAATGATAGGATTGGAGAGGTTCGTGAGCAAATGAAGACCCTTTGAAGTCATATTGCATGGTACCCATTCCACGGGTTTCAACTACCCAGGTTTAAGGTATTCTTCCTTCAGCTAAAACATGCATGTGGAACCTAGAGTATGATCAACCATGTGATCGGGAGACGTGTTCAAATATGTCTCAGTTTTCGTACCCTGGTACTTGGGTGCAATATTCCAGATGCTTTACTAACACTCTCCCCACTTGGAGAGTCAGTCCCTTTCACCTCCTGTTTGGCCTAGTTTGCAATTTCTTTGGAAGATGAACAGGAATAGCGAGAACCAATGAGAGACTAGCTGGAGGTGTCTGGATGGGCAAATTTAACTCTCATTTCCCACCAGGAAGAGGAATTAACCAAAGGCTCAGCGTGCCGTGCCAGAACCAGATTAGGGCCTGAAGCCATCCTGCGGTGTTGCGGCCAGGTCACAAGAAAGCGAGGTGAAGAAAGGAGCTCAGGGGCACTGTAATTCACAAACCTGCAGAGTTATAAATGACAGCTATCGTCCAAAAATAGACTGAAGTAAGGCTGCCAAGAGGACTTGAAAGCGGGGCAGAATTGCAGGAAACCGATTTCAGGAGGTAGACTGGAATTGCATTGAAAGCATAGGTAAAGAGGCAGAACGTCCACAATGATGCACTTGGCCAAAAAGGGCGTATGCGTTTTTTCCTGAATATATTCAGGAAAAAACGCATACGCACTTTTTGGCCAACCAAGCAAGCTTGCAAAGGAAATCTGCACTACAATGAAGTCTCACTTCACCCCGGTTAAAAGGGCCATCTGAAAAAAGTGTAAAATCCAGAAAGGCAACAGGCCATTGAGAACTGGGAGCCTTGTTATGCTGATGGGCGGGATGTAAATTGCCAACAGACACTTGGGAGAAGTGTATGGTGTTTCCTGAAACATCTTAAAAACAAAGCAACAGAGCCTAGGGCACTTCCACTTATGGTCCTATAGCTTAGGGAAATTAAAATCAAAAAGACACAGCCACCCCAAAGTTTGGAACAGCTCTGTTTACAAGAACCTCGTTTACAGTAAAAGTTCAAAATCGCAGAACGTGAAAAATGGATAAAGAAGTTGTGGTATTCACTTACAAAGCAATATCACTCAGCAATGAAATCTATGTCATCAGGCCCTTAACAGCACAATGAGTGGATTCAGGTATGATGATTCTAACTGAAATAAGTCACACAGAAAAAGAAACATCATAAGATATCAGTAATACACGGAATGTAAACTTGGCTACACAGGAACTGAATTACAGAACAGAACAGGGTCTCAAATTTAGAAAACCAACTTATGCTTGCTTAAGGGTAAAGGTGAGTTGGGGTGCTGCATAAAACCAGAGATTGAAATGAGCACAGATAAAGTTCCTTAATTCAAATATGGAATAGACAAGAGCTACTCCTTGCTCAATGAAATGGACTCAAAACCCCATATTAAACGCCTAAGAATGTAACTGACTAGTAAGTATCTTAAAACCTATGGATTGCTATGTCTCCAAAAGAGAATCAAGCGTGTGTACAGGGGCATAAACACAGCAGTGATAGGATTGGAGAGGTTCGGTGAACAAATGAAGACCCTTTGAAGTCATATTGCATGGTACCCATTACACGGGTCTCAACTCTCCAGGTTTAAGGTATTCTTCCTTCAGCTAAAACATGCATGTGGAACCCAGAGTATGATCAACCATGTGAACGGGAGACGTGTTCAAATATATCTCAGTTTCCCTCCCCTGGTACTCGGGGGCAACATTCCAGACGCTTTACTAACACTCTCCCGACTTGGAGAGTCAGTCCCTTTAACCTCCTGTTTGGCCCAGTTTGCAATTTCTGCGGAAGATGAACAGGAATAGCGAGAACCAATGAGAGGCTAGCTGGAGGTGTCTGGACGGGCAAATTTAACTCTCATTTCCCACCAGGAAGAGGAATTAACCAAAGGCTCAGCATGCCGGGCCGGAACCAGATTAGGGCCTGAAGCCATCCTGCGGTGTTGCGGCCAGGTCACAAGAAAGCGAGGTGAAGAAAGGAGCTCAGGGACACTGTAATTCAGAAACCTGCAGAGTTATAAATGACAGCTATCGTCCAAAAATAGACTGAAGTAAGGCTGCCAAGAGGACTTGAAAGCGGGGCAGAATTGCAGGAAACCGATTTCAGGAGGTAGACTGGAATTGCATTGAAATCATAGGAAAAGAGGCAGAACGTCCACAATGATGCACTTGGCCAAAAAGGGCGTATGCGTTTTTTCCTGAATATATTCAGGAAAAAACGCATACGCCCTTTTTGGCCAACCAAGCAAGCTTGCAAAGGAAATCTGCACTACAATGAAGTCTCACTTCTCCCCGGTCAAAAGGGCCATCTGAAAAAAGTGTAAAATCCAGAAAGGCAACAGGCCATTGAGAACTGGGAGCCTTGTTATGCTGATGGGCGGGATGTAAATTGCCAACAGCCACTCTGGAGAAGTGTAGGGTGTTTCCTGAAACATCTAAAAAACAAAGCAACAGAGCCTAGGGCACTTCCACTTATGGTCCTATAGCTTAGGGAAATTAAAATAAAAAAGACACAGCCACCCCAAAGTTTGGAACGGCTCTGTTTACAAGAACCTCGTTTACAGTACAAGTTCAACATTGCAGAAAGTGAAAAATGGATAAAGAAGTTGTGGTATTCACTTACAAAGCAATATCACTCAGCAATGAAATCTGTGTCATCAGGCCCTTAGCAGCACAATGAGTGGATTCAGGTATGATGATTCTAACTGAAATAAGTCACACAGAAAAAGAAACATCATAAGATATCAGTAATACACGGAATGTAAACTTGGCTACACAGGAACTGAATTACAGAACAGAACAGGGTCTCAAATTTAGAAAACCAACTTATGCTTGCTTAAGGGGAAAGGTGAGTTGGGGTGCTGCATAAAACCAGAGATTGAAATGAGCACAGATAAAGTTCCTTAAGCCAAATATGGAATAGACAAGAGCTACTCCTTGCTCAACGAAATGGACTCAACACCGCATATTAAACGCCTAAGAATGTACCTGACTAGTAAGTATCTTAAAACGTATGGAATGCTATGTCTCCGAAAGAGAATCAAGCATGTGTACAGGGGCATAAACGCAGCAGTGATACGATTGGAGAGCTTCAGTGAGCAAATGAAGACCATTTGAAGTCATATTGCATGGTACCCATTCCACGGGTTTCAACTACCCAGGTTTTAGGTATTCTTCCTTCAGCTAAAACATGCATGTGGAGCCCAGAGTATGATCAACCATGTGATCGGGAGACGTGTTCAAATATGTCTCAGTTTTCCTCCCCTGGTACTCGGGTGCAACATTCCAGATGCTTTACTAACACTCTCCCCACTTGGAGAGAGAGCGCCTTTAACCTCCTGTTTGGCCCAGTTTGCAATTTCTGCGGAAGATGAACAGGAATAGCGAGAACCAATGAGAGGCTAGCTGAAGGTGTCTGGACGGGCAAATTTAACTCTCATTTCCCACCAGGAAGAGGAAATAACCAAAGGCTCAGCGTGCCGTACCGGAACCAGATTAGGGCCTGAAGCCATCCTGCGGTGTTGCGGCCAGCTCACAAGAAAGCGAGTTGAAGAAAGGAGCTCAGGGGCACTGTAATTCACAAACCTGCAGAGTTATAAATGACAGCTATCGTCCAAAAATAGACTGAAGTAAGGCTGCCAAGAGGACTTGAAAGCGGGGCAGAATTGCAGGAAACCGATTTCAGGAGGTAGACTGGAATTGCATTGAAAGCATAGGAAAAGAGGCAGAACGTCCACAATGATGCACTTGGCCAAAAAGGGCGTATGCGTTTTTTCCTGAATATATTCAGGAAAAAACGCATACGCCCTTTTTGGCCAACCAAGCAAGCTTGCAAAGGAAATCTGCACTACAATGAAGTCTCACTTCCCCCCGGTCAAAAGGGCCATCTGAAAAAAGTGTAAAATCCAGAAAGGCAGGACAGGCCATGGAGAACTGGGAGCCTTGTTATGCTGATGGGCGGGATGTAAATTGCCAACAACCACTCGGGAGAAGTGTATGGTGTTTCCTGAAACATCTAAAAAACAAAGCAACAGAACCTAGGGCACTTCCACTTATGGTCCTATAGCTTAGGGAAATTAAAATCAAAAAGACACAGCCACCCCAAAGTTTGGAATGGCTCTGTTTACAAGAACCTCGTTTACAGTACAAGTTCAACATCGCAGAAAGTGAAAAATGGATAAAGAAGTTGTGGTATTTACTTACAAAGCAATATCACTCAGCAATGAAATCTGTGTCATCAGGCCCTTAGCAGCACAATGAGTGGATTCAGGTATGATGATTCTAACTGAAATAAGTCACACAGAAAAAGAAACATCATAAGATATCAGTAATACACGGAATGTAAACTTGGCTACACAGGAACTGCATTCCAAAACAGAACAGGGTCTCAAATTTAGAAAACCAACTTATGCTTGCTTAAGGGGAAAGGTGAGTTGGGGTGCTGCATAAAACCAGAGATTGAAATGAGCACAGATAAAGTTCCTTAAGCCAAATATGGAATAGACAAGAGCTACTCCTTGCTCAACGAAATGGACTCAACACCCCATATTAAACGCCTAAGAATGTACCTGACTAGTAAGTATCTTAAAACCTATGGATTGCTATGTCTCCGAAAGAGAATCAAGCATGTTTACAGGGGCATAAACACAGCAGTGATAGGATTGGAGAGGTTCGGTGAGCAAATGAAGACCCTTTGAAGTCATATTGCATGGTACCCATTCCACGGGTTTCAACTACCCAGGTTTAAGGTATTCTTCCTTTAGCTAAAACATGCATGTGGAACCTAGAGTATGATCAACCATGTGATCGGGAGACGTGTTCAAATATGTCTCAGTTTTCGTACCCTGGTACTCGGGTGCAACATTCCAGACGCTTTACTAACACTCTCCCGACTTGGAGAGTCAGTCCCTTTAACCTCCTGTTTGGCCCAGTTTGCAATTTCTGCGGAAGATGAACAGGAATAGTGAGAACCAATGAGAGGCTAGCTGGAGGTGTCTGAACGGGCAAATTTAACTCTCATTTCCCACCATGAAGAGGAAATAACCAAAGGCTCAGCGTGCCGTGCCGGAACCAGATTAGGGCCTGAAGCCATCCTGCGGTGTTGCGGCCAGGTCACAAGAAAGCAAGTTGAAGAAAGGAGCTCAGGGGCACTGTAATTCACAAACCTGCAGAGTTATAAATGACAGCTATCGTCCAAAAATAGACTGAAGTAAGGCTGCCAAGAGGACTTGAAAGCGGGGCAGAATTGCAGGAAACCGATTTCAGGAGGTAGACTGGAATTGCATTGAAAGCATAGGAAAAGAGGCAGAACGTCCACAATGATGCACTTGGCCAAAAAGGGCGTATGCGTTTTTTCCTGAATATATTCAGGAAAAAACGCATACGCCCTTTTTGGCCAACCAAGCAAGCTTGCAAAGGAAATCTGCACTACAATGAAGTCTCACTTCCCCCCGGTCAAAAGGGCCATCTGAAAAAAGTGTAAAATCCAGAAAGGCAGGACAGGCCATGGAGAACTGGGAGCCTTGTTATGCTGATGGGCGGGATGTAAATTGCCAACAACCACTCCGGAGAAGTGTATGGTGTTTCCTGAAACATCTAAAAAACAAAGCAACAGAACCTAGGGCACTTCCACTTATGGTCCTATAGCTTAGGGAAATTAAAATCAAAAAGACACAGCCACCCCAAAGTTTGGAATGGCTCCGTTTAAAAGAACCTCGTTTACAGTACAAGTTCAACATCGCAGAAAGTGAAAAATGGATAAAGAAGTTGTGGTATTTACTTACAAAGCAATATCACTCAGCAATGAAATCTGTGTCACAAGGCCCTTAGCAGCACAATGAGTGGATTCAGGTATGATGATTCTAACTGAAATAAGTCACACAGGAAAAGAAACATCATAAGATATCAGTAATACACGGAATGTAAACTTGGCTACACAGGAACTGCATTCCAAAACAGAACAGGGTCTCAAATTTAGAAAACCAACTTATGCTTGCTTAAGGGGAAAGGTGAGTTGGGGTGCTGCATAAAACCAGAGATTGAAATGAGCACAGATAAAGTTCCTTAAGCCAAATATGGAATAGACAAGAGCTACTCCTTGCTCAACGAAATGGACTCAACACCGCATATTAAACGCCTAAGAATGTACCTGACTAGTAAGTATCTTAAAACCTATGGATTGCTATGTCTCCGAAAGAGAATCAAGCATGTGTACAGGGGCATAAACGCAGCAGTGATAGGATTGGAGAGGTTCGTGAGCAAATGAAGACCCTTTGAAGTCATATTGCATGGTACCCATTCCACGGGTTTCAACTACCCAGGTTTAAGGTATTCTTCCTTCAGCTAAAACATGCATGTGGAACCTAGAGTATGATCAACCATGTGATCGGGAGACGTGTTCAAATATGTCTCAGTTTTCATACCCTGGTACTTGGGTGCAACATTCCAGACGCTTTACTAACACTCTCCCCACTTGGAGAGTCAGTCCCTTTAACCTCCTGTTTGGCCCAGTTTGCAATTTCTGTGGAAGATGAACAGAAATAGCGAGAACCAATGAGAGACTAGCTGGAGGTGTCTGGATGGGCACATTTAACTCTCATTTCCCACCAGGAAGAGGAATTAACCAAAGGCTCAGCGTGCCGTGCCGGAACCAGATTAGGGCCTGAAGTCATCCTGCGGTGTTGCGGCCAGGTCACAAGAAAGCGAGTTGAAGAAAGGAGCTCAGGGGCACTGTAATTCACAAACCTGCAGAGTTATAAATGACAACTATCGTCCAAAAATAGACTGAAGTAAGGCTGCCAAGAGGACTTGAAAGCGGGGCAGAATTGCAGGAAACCGATTTCAGGAGGTAGACTGGAATTGCATTGAAAGCATAGGAAAAGAGGCAGAACGTCCACAATGATGCACTTGGCCAAAAAGGGCGTATGCGTTTTTTCCTGAATATATTCAGGAAAAAACGCATACGCCCTTTTTGGCCAACCAAGCAAACTTGCAAAGGAAATCTGCACTACAATGAAGTCTCCCTTCTCCCCGTTCAAAAGGGCCATCTGCAAAAAGTGTAAAATCCAGAAAGGCAGGACAGGCCATGGAGAACTGGGAGCCTTGTTATGCTGATGGGCGGGATGTAAATTGCCAACAGACACTCGGGAGAAGTGTATGGTGTTTCCTGAAACATCTAAAAATCAAAGCAACACAGCCTAGGGCACTTCCACTTATGGTCCTATAGCTTAGGGAAATTAAAATCAAAAAGACACAGCCACCCCAAAGTTTGGGACGCCTCTGTTTACAAGAACCTCGTTTACCGTACAAGTTCAATATCACAGAAAGTGAAAAATGGATAAAGAACTTGTGGTACTTACGTACAATGCAGTATCACTCAGCAATGAAATCTATGTCATCAGGCCCGTAGCAGCATAATGAGTAGATCCAGGTACGATGATTCTAACTGAAATAAGTCACACAGAAAAAGAAACATCATAAGATATCAGTAATACACGGAATGTAAACTTGGCTACACAGGAACTGAATTACAGAACAGAACAGGGTCTCAAATTTAGAAAACCAACTTATGCTTGCTTAAGGGGAAAGGTGAGTTGGGTTGCTGCATAAAACCAGAGATTGAAATGAGCACAGATAAAGTTCCTTAAGCCAAATATGGAATAGACAAGAGCTACTCCTTGCTCAACGAAATGGACTCAACACCGCATATTAAACGCCTAAGAATGTACCGACTAGTAAGTATCTTAAAACCTATGGATTGCTATGTCTCCGAAAGAGAATCAAGCATGTGTACAGGGCTATAAACGCAGCAGTGATAGGATTGGAGAGGTTAGTGAGCAAATGAAGACCCTTTGAAGTCATATTGCATGGTACCCATTCCACGGGTTTCAACTACCGAGGTTTAAGGTATTCTTCCTTCAGCTAAAACATGCATGTGGAACCTAGAGTATGATCAACCATGTGATCGGGAGACGTGTTCAAATATGTCTCAGTTTTCGTACCCTTGTACTCGGGTGCAACATTCCAGACGCTTTACTAACACTCTCCCCACTTGGAGAGTCAGTCCCTTTAACCTCCTGTTTGGCCCAGTTTGCAATTTCTGTGGAAGATGAACAGGAATAGCGAGAACCAATGAGAGACTAGCTGGAGGTGTCTGAACGGGCAAATTTAACTCTCATTTCCCACCAGGAAGAGGAATTAACCAAAGGCTCAGCGTGCCGTGCCGGAACCAGATTAGGGCCTGAAGCCATCCTGTGGTGTTGCGGCCTGCTCAAAAGAAAGCGAGTTGAAGAAAGGAGCTCAGGGGCACTGTAATTCACAAACCTGCAGAGTTATAAATGACAGCTATCGTCCACAAATAGACTCAAGTAAGGCTGCCAAGGGGACTTGAAAGCGGGGCAGAATTGCAGGAAACCGATTTCAGGAGGTAGACTGGAATTGCATTGAAAGCATAGGAAAAGAGGCAGAACGTCCACAATGATGCACTTGGCCAAAAAGTGCGTATGCATTTTTTCCTGAATATATTCAGGAAAAAACGCATACGCCCTTTTTGGCCAACCAAGCAAGCTTGCAAAGGAAATCTGCACTACAATGAAGTCTCACTTCCCCACGGTCAAAAGGGCCATCTGAAAAAAGTGTAAAATCCAGAAAGGCAGGACAGGCCATGGAGAACTGGGAGCCTTGTTATGCTGATGGGCGGGATGTAAATTGCCAACAACCACTCCGGAGAAGTGTATGGTGTTTCCTGAAAAATCTAAAAAAAAAAGCAACAGAGCCTAGGGCACTTCCACTTATGGTCGTATAGCTTAGGGAAATTAAAATCAAAAAGACACAGCCACCCCAAAGTTTGGAACGGCTCTGTTTACAAGAACCTATTTTACAGTACAAGTTCAACATCGCAGAAAGTGAAAAATGGATAAAGAAGTTGTGGTATTTACTTACAAAGCAATATCACTCAGCAATGAAATCTGTGTCACAAGGCCCTTAGCAGCACAATGAGTGGATTCAGGTATGATGATTCTAACTGAAATAAGTCACACAGGAAAAGGAACATCATAAGTTATCAGTAATACACGGAATGTAAACTTGGCTACACAGGAACTGAATTACAGAACAGAACAGGGTCTCAAATTTAGAAAACCAACTTATGCTTGCTTAAGGGGAAAGGTGAGTTGGGGTGCTGCATAAAACCAGAGATTGAAATGAGCACAGATAAAGTTCCTTAAGCCAAATATGGAATAGACAAGAGCTACTCCTTGCTCAACGAAATGGACTCAACACCGCATATTAAACGCCTAAGAATGTACCTGACTAGTAAGTATCTTAAAACCTATGGATTGCTATGTCTCCGAAAGAGAATCAAGCATGTGTACAGGGGCATAAACGCAGCAGTGATAGGATTGGAGAGGTTAGTGAGCAAATGAAGACCCTTTGAAGTCATATTGCATGGTACCCATTCCACGGGTTTCAACTACCCAGGTTTAAGGTATTCTTCCTTCAGCTAAAACATGCATGTGGAACCTAGAGTATGATCAACCATGTGATCGGGAGACGTATTCAAATATGTCTCAGTTTTCGTACCCTGGTACTCGGGTGCAACATTCCAGACGCTTTACTAACACTCTCCCCACTTGGAGAGTCAGTCCCTTTAACCTCCTGTTTGGCCCAGTTTGCAATTTCTGCGGAAGATGAACAGGAATAGCGAGAACCAATGAGAGGCTAGCTGGAGGTGTCTGGACGGGCAAATTTAACTCTCATTTCCCACCAGGAAGAGGAATTAACCAAAGGCTCAGCGTGCCGTGCCGGAACCAGATTAGGGCCTGAAGCCATCCTGCGGTGTTGCGGCCAGGTCACAAGAAAGCGAGTTGAAGAAAGGAGCTCAGGGGCACTGTAATTCACAAACCTGCAGAGTTATAAATGACAGCTATCGTCCAAAAATAGACTGAAGTAAGGCTGCCAAGAGGACTTGAAAGCGGGGCAGAATTGCAGGAAACCGATTTCAGGAGGTAGACTGGAATTGCATTGAAAGCATAGGAAAAGAGGCAGAACGTCCAAAATGATGCACTTGGCCAAAAAGGGCGTATGCGTTTTTTCCTGAATATATTCAGGAAAAAACGCATACGCCCTTTTTGGCCAACCAAGCAAGCTTGCAAAGGAAATCTGCACTACAATGAAGTCTCACTTCCCCCCGGTCAAAAGGGCCATCTGAAAAAAGTGTAAAATCCAGAAAGGCAGGACAGGCCATGGAGAACTGGGAGCCTTGTTATGCTGATGGGCGGGATGTAAATTGCCAACAACCACTCCGGAGAAGTGTATGGTGTTTCCTCAAACATCTAAAAAACAAAGCAACAGAGCCTAGGGCACTTCCACTTATGGTCCTATAGCTTAGGGAAATTAAAATCAAAAAGACACAGCCACCCCAAAGTTTGGGACGCCTCCGTTTACAAGAACCTCGTTTACCGTACAAGTTCAATATGACAGAAAGTGAAAAATGGATAAAGAACTTGTGTTACTTACGTACAATGCAGTATCACTCAGCAATGAAATCTATGTCATCAGGCCCGTAGCAGCATAATGAGTGGATTCAGGTACGATGATTCTAACTGAAATAAGTCACACAGAAAAAGAAACATCATAAGATATCACTAATACACGGAATGTAAACTTGGCTACACAGGAACTGCATTCCAAAACAGAACAGGGTCTCAAATTTAGAAAACCAACTTATGCTTGCTTAAGGGGAAAGGTGAGTTGGGGTGCTGCATAAAACCAGAGATTGAAATGAGCACAGATAAAGTTCCTTAAGCCAAATATGGAATAGACAAGAGCTACTCCTTGCTCAACGAAATGGACTCAACACCGCATATTAAACGCCTAAGAATGTACCTGACTAGTAAGTATCTTAAAACCTATGGATTGCTATGTCTCCGAAAGAGAATCAAGCATCTGTACAGGGGCATAAACGCAGCAGTGATAGGATTGGAGAGGTTAGTGAGCAAATGAAGACCCTTTGAAGTCATATTGCATGGTACCCATTCCACGGGTTTCAACTACCGAGGTTTAAGGTATTCTTCCTTCAGCTAAAACATGCATGTGGAACCTAGAGTATGATCAACCATGTGATCGGGAGACGTGTTCAAATATGTCTCAGTTTTTGTACCCTGGTACTCGGGTGCAACATTCCAGACGCTTTACTAACACTCTCCCCACTTGGTGAGTCAGTCCCTTTAACCTCCTGTTTGGCCCAGTTTGCAATTTCTGTGGAAGATGAACAGGAATAGCGAGAACCAATGAGAGACTAGCTGGAGGTGTCTGGTTGGGCAAATTTAACTCTCATTTCCCACCAGGAAGAGGAATTAACCAAAGGCTCAGCGTGCCGTGCCAGAACCAGATTAGGGCCTGAAGACATCCTGCGGTGTTGCGGCCAGGTCACAAGAAAGCGAGTTGAAGAAAGGAGCTCAGGAGAAGTGTATGGTGTTTCCTGAAACATCTAAAAAACAAAGCAACAGAGCCTAGGGCACTTCCACTTATAGTCCTATAGCTTAGGGAAATTAAAATCAAAAAGACACAGCCACCCCAAAGTTTGGGACGCCTCCGTTAAAAAGAACCTCGTTTACCGTACAAGTTCAATATCACAGAAAGTGAAAAATGGATAAAGAACTTGTGGTACTTACGTACAATGCAGTATCACTCAGCAATGAAATCTATGTCATCAGGCCCGTAGCAGCATAATGAGTGGATTCAGGTACGATGATTCTAACTGAAATAAGTCACACAGAAAAAGAAACATCATAAGATATCACTAATACACGGAATGTAAACTTGGCTACACAGGAACTGCATTCCAAAACAGAACAGGGTCTCAAATTTAGAAAACCAACTTATGCTTGCTTAAGGGGAAAGGTGAGTTGGGGTGCTGCATAAAACCAGAGATTGAAATGAGCACAGATAAAGTTCCTTAAGCCAAATATGGAATAGACAAGAGCTACTCCTTGCTCAACGAAATGGAATCAAAACCCCATATTAAACGCCTAAGAATGTACCTGACTAGTAAGTATCTTAAAACCTATGGATTGCTATGTCTCCAAAAGAGAATCAAGCGTGTGTACAGGGGCATAAACGCAGCAGTGATAGGATTGGAGAGGTTCGGTGAGCAAATGAAGACCCTTTGAAGTCATATTGCATGGTACCCATTACACGGGTCTCAACTCTCCAGGTTTAAGGTATTCTTCCTTCAGCTAAAACATGCATGTGGAACCCAGAGTATGATCAACCATGTGAACGGGAGACGTGTTCAAATATGTCTCAGTTTTCCTCCCCTGGTACTCGGGTGCAACATTCCAGACGCTTTACTAACACTCCCCCGACTTGGAGAGTCAGTCCCTTTAACCTCCTGTTTGGCCCAGTTTGCAATTTCTGCGGAAGATGAACAGGAATAGCGAGAACCAATGAGAGGCTAGCTGGAGGTGTCTGGACGGGCAAATTTAACTCTCCTTTCCCACCAGGAAGAGGAATTAACCAAAGGCTCAGCGTGCCGGGCCGGAACCAGATTAGGGCCTGAAGCCATCCTGCGGTGTTGCGGCCAGGTCACAAGAAAGCGAGTTGAAGAAAGGAGCTCAGGGGCACTGTAACTCAGAAACCTGCAGAGTTACAAATGACAGCTATCGTCCAAAGATAGACTGAAGTAAGGCTGCCAAGACGACTTGAAAGCGGGGCAGAATTGCAGGAAACCGATTTCAGGAGGTAGACTGGAATTGCATTGAAAGCATAGGAAAAGAGGCAGAACGTCCACAATGATGCACTTGGCCAAAAAGGGCGTATGCGTTTTTTCCTGAATATATTCAGGAAAAAACGCATACGCCCTTTTTGGCCAACCAAGCAAGCTTGCAAAGGAAATCTGCACTACAATGAAGTCTCACTTCCCCCCGGTCAAAAGGGCCATCTGAAAAAAGTGTAAAATCCAGAAAGGCAGGACAGGCCATGGAGAACTGGGAGCCTTGTTATGCTGATGAGTGGGATGTAAATTGCCAACAACCACTTGGGAGAAGTGTATGGTGTTTCCTGAAACATCTAAAAAACAAAGCAACAGAGCCTAGGGCACTGCCACTTATGGTCCTATAGATTAGGGAAATTAAAATCAAAAAGACACAGCCACCCCAAAGTTTGGGACGCCTCTGTTTACAAGAACCTCGTTTACAGTACAAGTTCAACATCGCAGAAAGTGAAAAATGGATAAAGAAGTTGTGGTATTTACTTACAAAGCAATATCACTCAGCAATGAAATCTATGTCATCAGGCCCTTAGCAGCACAATGAGTGGATTCAGGTATGATGATTCTAACTGAAATAAGTCACACAGAGAAAGAAACATCATAAGATATCAGTAATACACGGAATGTAAACTTGGCTACACAGGAACTGAATTACAGAACAGAACAGGGTCTCAAATTTAGAAAACCAACTTATGCTTGCTTAAGGGGAAAGGTGAGTTGGGGTGCTGCATAAAACCAGAGATTGAAATGAGCACAGATAAAGTTCCTTAAGCCAAATATGGAATAGACAAGAGCTACTCCTTGCTTAACGAAATGGACTCAACACCGCATATTAAACGCCTAAGAATGTACCTGAATGGTAAGTATCTTAAAACCTATGGATTGCTATGTCTCTGAAAGAGTATCAAGCATGTGTACAGGGGCATAAACGCAGCAGTGATAGATTTGGAGAGGTTCGTGAGCAAATGAAGACCCTTTGAAGTCATATTGCATGGTACCCATTCCACGGGTTTCAACTACCCACGTTTAAGGTATTCTTCCTTCAGCTAAAACATGCATGTGGAACCTAGAGTATGATCAACCATGTGATCGGGAGACGTGTTCAAATATGTCTCAGTTTTCGTACCCTGGTACTCGGGTGCAAAATTCCAGACGCTTTACTAACACTCTCCCCACTTGGAGAGTCAGTCCCTTTAACCTCCTGTTTGGCCAAGTTTGCAATTTCTGTGGAAGATGAACAGGAATAGCGAGAACCAATGAGAGACTAGCTGGAGGTGTCTGGATGGGCAAATTTAACTCTCATTTCCCACCAGGAAGAGGAATTAACCAAAGGCTCAGCGTGCCGTGCCAGAACCACATTAGGGCCTGAAGACATCCTGCGGTGTTGCGGCCAGGTCACAAGAAAGCCAGTTGAAGAAAGGAGCTCAGGGGCACTGTAATTCACAAACATGCAGAGTTATAAATGACAGCTATCGTCCAAAAATAGACTGAAGTAAGGCTGCCAAGAGGACTTGAAAGCAGACCAGAATTGCAGTAAACTGATTTCAGGAGGTAGACTGGAATTGCATTGAAAGCATAGGAAAAGAGGCAGAACGTCCACAATGATGCACTTGGCCAAAAAGGGCGTATGCGTTTTTTCCTGAATATATTCAGGAAAAAACGCATACGCCCTTTTTGGCCAACCAAGCAAGCTTGCAAAGGAAATCTGCACTACAATGAAGTCTCACTTCTCCCCGGTCAAAAGGGCCATCTGAAAAAAGTGTAAAATCCAGAAAGGCAGGACAGGCCATGGAGAACTGGGAGCCTTGTTATGCTGATGGGCGGGATGTAAATTGCCAACAACCACTCGGGAGAAGTGTATGGTGTTTCCTGAAACATCTAAAAAACAAAGCAACAGAGCCTAGGGCACTTCCACTTATGGTCCTATAGCTTAGGGAAATTAAAATCAAAAAGACACAGCCACCCCAAAGTTTGGGACGCCTCCGTTTACAAGAACCTCGTTTACCGTTCAAGTTCAATATCACAGAAAGTGAAAAATGGATAAAAAACTTGTGGTACTTACGTACAATGCAGTATCACTCAGCAATGAAATCTATGTCATCAGGCCCGTAGCAGCATAATGAGTGGATTCAGGTACGATGATTCTAACTGAAATAAGTCACACAGAAAAAGAAACATCATAAGATATCAGTAATACACGGAATGTAATCTTGGCTACACAGGAACTGCATTCCAAAACAGAACAGGGTCTCAAATTTAGAAAACCAACTTATGCTTGCTTAAGGGTAAAGGTGAGTTGGGGTGCTGCATAAAACCAGAGATTGAAATGAGCACAGATAAAGTTCCTTAAGCCAAATATGGAATAGACAAGAGCTACTCCTTGCTCAACGAAATGGACTCAACACCGCATATTAAACGCCTAAGAATGTACCTGACTAGTAAGTATCTTAAAACCTATGGATTGCTATGTCTCCGAAAGAGAATCAAGCATGTGTACAGGGGCATAAACGCAGCAGTGATAGGATTGGAGAGTTTCGGTGAGCAAATGAAGACCCTTTGAAGTCATATTGCATGGTACCCATTACACGGGTCTTAACTCTCCAGGTGTAAGGTATTCTTCCTTCAGCTAAAACATGCATGTGGAACCCAAGTATGATCAACCATGTGAACGGGAGACGTGTTCAAATATGTCTCAGTTTTCCTCCCTGGTACTCGGGTGCAACATTCCAGACGCTTTACTAACACTCTCCCCACTTGTAGACTCAGCGCCTTTAACCTCCTGTTTGGCCCAGTTTGCAATTTCTGCGGAAGATGAACACGAATAGCGAGAACCAATGAGAGACTAGCTGGGGGTGTCTGGACGGGCAAATTTAACTCTCATTTCCCACCAGGAAGAGGAAATAACCAAAGGCTCAGCGTGCCGTGCCGGAACCAGATTAGGGCCTGAAGCCATCCAGCGGTCTTGCGGCCAGCTCACAAGAAAGCAAGTTGAAGAAAGGAGCTCAGGGGCACTGTAATTCACAAACCTGCAGAGGTATAAATGACAGCTATCGTCCAAAAATATACTGAAGTAAGGCTGCCAAGAGGACTTGAAAGCAGGGCAACATTGCAGGAAACCGATTTCAGGAGGTAGACTGGAATTGCATTGAAAGCATAGGAAAAGAGGCAGAACGTCCACAATGATGCACTTGGCCAAAAAGGGCGTATGCGTTTTTTCCTGAATATATTCAGGAAAAAACGCATACGCCCTTTTTGGCCAACCAAGCAAGCTTGCAAAGGAAATCTGCACTACAATGAAGTCTCACTTCCCCCCGGTCAAAAGGGCCATCTGAAAAAAGTGTAAAATCCAGAAAGGCAGGACAGGCCATGGAGAACTGGGAGCCTTGTTATGCTGATGGGCGGGATGTAAATTGCCAACAACCACTCGGGAGAAATGTATGGTGTTTCCTGAAACATCTAAAAAACAAAGCAACAGAACCTAGGACACTTCCACTTATGGTCCTATAGCTTAGGGAAATTAAAATCAAAAAGACACACACACCCCAAAGTTTGGAACTGCTCTGTTTACAAGAACCTCGTTTACAGTACAAGTTCAACATCGCAGAAAGTGAAAAATGGATAAAGAACTTGTGGTATTTACTTACAAAGCAATATCACTCAGCAATGAAATCTGTGTCATCAGGCCCTTAGCAGTACAATGAGTGGATTCAGGTATGATGATTCTAACTGAAATAAGTCACACAGAAAAAGAAACATCATAAGATATCAGTAATACACGGAATGTAAACTTGGCTACACAGGAACTGAATTACAGAACAGAACAGGGTCTCAAATTTAGAAAACCAACTTATGCTTGCTTAAGGGGAAAGGTGAGTTGGGGTGCTGCATAAAACCAGAGATTGAAATGAGCACAGATAAAGTTCCTTAAGTCAAATATGGAATAGACAAGAGCTACTCCTTGCCCAACGAAATGGACTCAACACCGCATATTAAACGCCTAAGAATGTACATGACTAGTAAGTATCTTAAAACCTGTGGATTGCTATGTCTCCGAAAGAGAATCAAGCATGTGTACAGGGGCATAAACGCAGCAGTGATAGGATTGGAGAGGTTCGGTGAGCAAATGAAGACCCTTTGAAGTCATATTTCATGGTACCCATTCCAAGGGTTTCAACTACCCAGGTTTAAGGTATTCTTCCTTCAGCTAAAACATGCATGTGGAACCCAAGTATGATCAACCATGTGAACGGGAGACGTGTTCAAATATGTCTCAGTTTTCCTCCCCTGGTACTCGGGTGCAACATTCCAGACGCTTTACTAACACTCTCCCCACTTGGAGAGTCAGCGCCTTTAACCTGTTTGGCACAATTTGCAATTTCTGCGGAAGATGAACAGGAATAGCGAGAACCAATGAGAGGCTAGCTGGAGGTGTCTGGACGGGCAAATTTAACTCTCATTTCCCACCAGGAAGAGGAAATAACCAAAGGCTCAGCATGCCGTACCGGAACCAGATTAGGGCCTGAAGCCATCCTGCGTTGTTGCGGCCAGCTCAAAAGAAAGCGAGTTGAAGAAAGGAGCTCAGGGGCACTGTAATTCACAAACCTGCAGAGTTATAAATGACAGCTATCGTCCAAAAATAGACTGAAGTAAGGCTGCCAAGAGGACTTGAAAGCGGGGCAGAATTGCAGGAAACCGATTTCAGGAGGTAGACTGGAATTGCATTGAAAGCATAGGAAAAGAGGCAGAACGTCCACAATGATGCACTTGGCCAAAAAGGGCGTATGCGTTTTTTCCTGAATATATTCAGGAAAAAACGCATACGCCCTTTTTGGCCAACCAAGCAAGCTTGCAAAGGAAATCTGCACTACAATGAAGTCTCACTTCCTCCCGGTCAAAAGGGCCATCTGAAAAAAGTGTAAAATCCAGAAAGGCAGGACAGGCCATGGAGAACTGGGAGCCTTGTTATGCTGATGGGCGGGATGTAAATTGCCAACAACCAATCGGGAGAAGTGTATGGTGTTTCCTGAAACATCTAAAAAACAAAGCAACAGAACCTAGGGCACTTCCACTTATGGTCCTATAGCTTAGGGAAATTAAAATCAAAAAGACACAGCCACCCCAAAGTTTGGAACGGCTCTGTTTACAAGAACCTCGTTTACAGTACAAGTTCAACATCGCAGAAAGTGAAAAATGGATAAAGAAGTTGTGGTATTTACTTACAAAGCAATATCACTCAGCAATGAAATCTGTGTCATCAGGCCCTTAGCAGCACAATGAGTGGATTCAGGTATGATGATTCTAACTGAAATAAGTCACACAGAAAAAGAAACATCATAAGATATCAGTAATACACGGAATGTAAACTTGGCTACACAGGAACTGAATTACAGAACAGAACAGGGTCTCAAATTTAGAAAACCAACTTATGCTTGCTTAAGGGTAAAGGTGAGTTGGGGTGCTGCATAAAACCAGAGATTGAAATGAGCACAGATAAAGTTCCTTAAGTCAAATATGGAATAGACAAGAGCTACTCCTTGCTCAACGAAATGGACTCAACACCACATATTAAACGCCTAAGAATGTACCTGACTAGTAAGTATCTTAAAACCTATGGATTGCTATGTCTCCGAAAGAGAATCAAGCATGTGTACAGGGGCATAAACGCAGCAGTGATAGGATTGGAGAGGTTCGGTGAGCAAATGAAGACCCTTTGAAGTCATATTGCATGGTACCCATTCCACGGGTTTCTACTACCCAGTTTTAAGGTATTCTTCCTTCAGCTAAAACATGCATGTGGAACCTAGAGTATGATCAACCATGTGATCGGGAGACGTGTTCAAATATGTCTCAGTTTTCGTACCCTGCTACTCGGGTGCAACATTCCAGACACTTTACTAACACTCTCCCCACTTGGAGAGTCAGTCCCTTTAACCTCCTGTTTGGCCCGGTTTGCAATTTCTGTGGAAGATGAACAGGAATAGCGAGAACCAATGAGAGACTAGCTGGAGGTGTCTGGATGGGCAAATTTAACTCTCATTTCCCACCAGGAAGAGGAATTAACCGAAGGCTCAGCGTGCCGCGCCAGAACCAGATTAGGGCCTGAAGCCATCCTTCGGTGTTGCGGCCAGGTCACAAGAAAGCGAGTTGAAGAAAGGAGCTCAGGGGCACTGTAATTCACAAACCTGCAGAGGTATAAATGACAGCTATCGTCCAAAAATATACTGAAGTAAGGCTGCCAAGAGGACTTGAAAGCGGGGCAGAATTGCAGGAAACCGATTTCAGGAGGTAGACTGGAATTGCATTGAAAGCATAGGAAAAGAGGCAGAACGTCCACAATGATGCACTTGGCCAAAAAGGGCGTATGCGTTTTTTCCTGAATATATTCAGGAAAAAACGCATACGCCCTTTTTGGCCAACCAAGCAAGCTTGCAAAGGAAATCTGCACTACAATGAAGTCTCACTTCCCCCCGGTCAAAAGGGCCATCTGAAAAAAGTGTAAAATCCAGAAAGGCAGGACAGGCCATGGAGAACTGGGAGCCTTGTTATGCTGATGGGCGGGATGTAAATTGCCAACAACCACTCGGGAGAAGTGTATGGTGTTTCCTGAAACATCTAAAAAACAAAGCAACAGAACCTAGGGCACTTCCACTTATGGTCCTATAGCTTAGGGAAATTAAAATCAAAAAGACACAGCCACCCCAAAGTTTGGAACGGCTCTGTTTACAAGAACCTCGTTTACAGTACAAGTTCAACATCGTAGAAAGTGAAAAATGGATAAAGATGTTGTGGTATTCACTTACAAAGCAATATCACTCAGCAATGAAATCTGTGACATCAGGCCCTTAGCAGCACAATGAGTGGATTCAGGTATGATGATTCTAACTGAAATAAGTCACACAGAAAAAGAAACATCATAAGATATCAGTAATACACGGAATGTAAACTTGGCTACACAGGAACTGAATTACAGAACAGAACAGGGTCTCAAATTTAGAAAACCAACTTATGCTTGCTTAAGGGTAAAGGTGAGTTGGGGTGCTGCATAAAACCAGAGATTGAAATGAGCACAGATAAAGTTCCTTAAGTCAAATATGGAATAGACAAGAGCTACTCCTTGCTCAACGAAATGGACTCAACACCGCATATTAAACGCCTAAGAATGTACCTGACTAGTAAGTATCTTAAAACCTATGGATTGCTATGTCTCCGAAAGAGAATCAAGCATGTGTACAGGGGCATAAACGCAGCAGTGATAGGATTGGAGAGGTTTGGTGAGCAAATGAAGACCCTTTGAAGTCATATTGCATGGTACCCATTCCACGGGTTTCAACTACCCAGTTTTAAGGTATTCTTCCTTCAGCTAAAACATGCATGTGGAACCTAGAGTATGATCAACCATGTGATCGGGAGACGTGTTCAAATATGTCTCAGTTTTCGTACCCTGCTACTCGGGTGCAACATTCCAGACACTTTACTAACACTCTCCCCACTTGGAGAGTCAGTCCCTTTAACCTCCTGTTTGGCCCGGTTTGCAATTTCTGTGGAAGATGAACAGGAATAGCGAGAACCAATGAGAGACTAGCTGGAGGTGTCTGGATGGGCAAATTTAACTCTCATTTCCCACCAGGAAGAGGAATTAACCGAATCCTCAGCGTGCCGTGCCAGAACCAGATTAGGGCCTGAAGCCATCCTTCGGTGTTGCGGCCAGGTCACAAGAAAGCGAGTTGAAGAAAGGAGCTCAGGGGCACTGTAATTCACAAACCTGCAGAGGTATAAATGACAGCTATCGTCCAAAAATATACTGAAGTAAGGCTGCCAAGAGGACTTGAAAGCGGGGCAGAATTGCAGGAAACCGATTTCAGGAGGTAGACTGGAATTGCATTGAAAGCATAGGAAAAGAGGCAGAACGTCCACAATGATGCACTTGGCCAAAAAGGGCGTATGCGTTTTTTCCTGAATATATTCAGGAAAAAACGCATACGCCCTTTTTGGCCAACCAAGCAAGCTTGCAAATGAAATCTGCACTACAATGAAGTCTCACTTCCCCCCGGTCAAAAGGGCCATCTGAAAAAAGTGTAAAATCCAGAAAGGCAGGACAGGCCATGGAGAACTGGGAGCCTTGTTATGCTGATGGGCGGGATGTAAATTGCCAACAACCACTCGGGAGAAGTGTATGGTGTTTCCTGAAACATCTAAAAAACAAATCAACAGAACCTAGGGCACTTCCACTTATGGTCCTATAGCTTAGGGAAATTAAAATCAAAAAGACACAGCCACCCCAAAGTTTGGAACGGCTCTGTTTACAAGAACCTCGTTTACAGTACAAGTTCAACATTGTAGAAAGTGAAAAATGGATAAAGAAGTTGTGGTATTCACTTACAAAGCAATATCACTCAGCAATGAAATCTGTGACATCAGGCCCTTAGCAGCACAATGAGTCGATTCAGGTATGATGATTCTAACTGAAATAAGTCACACAGAAAAAGAAACATCATAAGATATCAGTAATACACGGAATGGAAACTTGGCTACACAGGAACTGAATTACAGAACAGAACAGGGTCTCAAATTTAGAAAACCAACTTATGCTTGCTTAAGGGTAAAGGTGAGTTGGGGTGCTGCATAAAACCAGAGATTGAAATGAGCACAGATAAAGTTCCTTAAGTCAAATATGGAATAGACAACAGCTACTCCTTGCTCAACGAAATGGACTCAACACCGCATATTAAACGCCTAAGAATGTACCTGACTAGTAAGTATCTAAAAACCTATGGATTGCTATGTCTCCGAAAGAGAATCAAGCATGTGTACAGGGGCATAAACGCAGCAGTGATAGGATTGGAGAGGTTCGTGAGCAAATGAAGACCCTTTGAAGTCATATTGCATGGTACCCATTCCACGGGTTTCAACTACCCAGGTTTAAGGTATTCTTCCTTCAGCTAAAACATGCATGTGGAAGCTAGAGTATGATCAACCATGTGATTGGGAGACGTGTTCAAATATGTCTCAGTTTTCGTACCCTGGTACTCGGGTGCAACATTCCAGACGCTTTACTAACACTCTCCCCACTTGGAGAGTCAGTCCCTTTAACCTCCTGTTTGGCCCAGTTTGCAATTTCCGTGGAAGATGAACAGGAATAGCGAGAACCAATGAGAGACTAGCTGGAGGTGTCTGGATGGGCAAGTTTAACTCTCATTTCCCACCAGGAAGAGGAAATAACCAAAGGCTCAGCGTGCCGTGCCGGAACAAGATTAGGGCCTGAAGCCATCCTGCGGTGTTGCGGCCTGCTCAAAAGAAAGCGAGTTGAAGAAAGGAGCTCAGGGGCACTGTAATTCACAAACCTGCAGAGTTATAAATGACAGCTATCGTCCAAAAATAGACTGAAGTAAGGCTGCCTAGAGGATTTGAAAGCGGGGCAGAATTGTAGGAAACCGATTTCAGGAGGTAGACTGGAATTGCATTGAAAGCATAGGAAAAGAGGCAGAACGTCCACAATGATGCACTTGGCCAAAAAGGGCGTATGCGTTTTTTCCTGAATATATTCAGGAAAAAACGCATACGCCCCTTTTGGCCAACCAAGCAAGCTTGCAAAGGAAATCTGCACTACAATGAAGTCTCACTTCTCCCCGGTCAAAAGGGCCATCTGAAAAAAGTGTAAAATCCAGAAAGGCAGGACAGGCCATGGAGAACTGGGAGCCTTGTTATGCTGATGGGCAGGATGTAAATTGCCAACAGACACTCAGGAGAAGTGTATGGTGTTTCCTGAAACATCTAAAAAACAAAGCAACAGAGCCTAGGGCACTTCCACTTATGGTCCTATAGCTTAGGGAAATTAAAATCAAAAAGACACAGCCACACCAAAGTTTGGGACGCCTCCGTTACTAGAACCGCGTTTACCGTACAAGTTCAATATCACAGAAAATGAAAAATGGATAAAGAACTTGTGGTACTTACGTACAATGCAGTATCACTCAGCAATGAAATCTATGTCATCAGGCCCTTAGCAGCATAATGAGTTGATTCAGGTATGATAATTCTAACTGAAATAAGTCACACAGAAAAAGAAACATCATAAGATATCATTAATACACGGAATGTAAACGTGGCTACACAGGAACTGCATTCCAAAACAGAACAGGGTCTCAAATTTAGAAAACCAACTTATGCTTGCTTAAGGGGAAAGGTGAGTTGGGGTGCTGCATAAAACCAGAGATTGAAATGAGCACAGATAAAGTTTCTTAAGCCAAATATGGAATAGACAAGAGCTACTCCTTGCTCAACGAAATGGACTCAACACCACATATTAAACGCCTAAGAATGTACCTGACTAGTAAGTATCGTAAAACCTATGGATTGCTATGTCTCCAAAAGAGAATCAAGCATGTGTACAGGGGCATAAACGCAGCAGTGATAGGATTGGAGAGGTTCGGTGAACAAATGAATACCCTTTGAAGTCATATTGCATGGTACCCATTACACGGGTCTCAACTCTCCAGGTTTAAGGTATTCTTCCTTCAGCTAAAACATGCATGTGGAACCCAAGTATGATCAACCATGTGAACGGGAGACGTGTTTAAATATGTCTCAGTTTTCCTCCCCTGGTACTCGGGTGCAACATTCCAGACGCTTTACTAACACTCTCCCCACTTGGAGAGTCAGCGCCTTTAACCTCCTGTTTGGCCCAGTTTGCAATTTCTGCGGAAGATGAACAGGAATAGCGAGAACCAATGAGAGACTAGGTGGAGGTGTCTGGACGGGCAAATTTAACTCTCATTTCCCACCAGGAAGAGGAATTAACCAAAGGCTCAGCGTGCCGTACCGGAACCAGATTAGGGCCTGAAGCCATCCTGCGGTGTTGCGGCCAGCTCACAAGAAAGCGAGTTGAAGAAAGGAGCTCAGGGGCACTGTAATTCACAAACCTGCAGAGTTATAAATGACAGCTATCGTCCAAAAATATACTGAAGTAAGGCTGCCAAGAGGACTTGAAAGCGGGGCAGAATTGCAGGAAACCGATTTCAGGAGGTAGACTGGAATTGCATTGAAAGCATAGGAAAAGAGGCAGAACGTCCACAATGATGCACTTGGCCAAAAAGGGCGTATGCGTTTTTTCCTGAATATATTCAGGAAAAAACGCATACGCCCTTTTTGGCCAACCAAGCAAGCTTGCAAAGGAAATCTGCACTACAATGAAGTCTCACTTCCCCCCGGACAAAAGGGCCATCTGAAAAAACTGTAAAATCCAGAAAGGCAGGACAGGCCATGGAGAACTGGGAGCCTTGTTATGCTGATGGGCGGGATGTAAATTGCCAACAACCACTCGGGAGAAGTGTATGGTGTTTCCTGAAACATCTAAAAAACAAAGCAACAGAACCTAGGGCACTTCCACTTATGGTCCTATAGCTTAGGGAAATTAAAATCAAAAAGACACAGCCACCCCAAAGTTTGGGACGCCTCTGTTTACAAGAACCTCGTTTACCGTACAAGTTCAATATCACAGAAAGTGAAAAATGGATAAAGAACTTGTGGTACTTACGTACAATGCAGTATCACTCAGCAATGAAATCTATGTCATCAGGCCCGTAGCAGCATAATGAGTGGATTCAGGTACGATGATTCTAACTGAAATAAGTCACACAGAAAAAGAAACATCAAAAGATATCACTAATACACGGAATGTAAACTTGGCTACACAGGAACTGAATTCCAAAACAGAACAGGGTCTCAAATTTAGAAAACCAACTTATGCTTGCTTAAGGGGAAAGGTGAGTTGGGGTGCTGCATAAAACCAGAGATTGAAATGAGCACAGATAAAGTTCCTTAAGCCAAATATGGAACAGACAAGAGCTACTCCTTGCTCAACGAAATGGACTCAACACCCCATATTAAACGCCTAAGAATGTACCTGACTAGTAAGTATCTTAAAACCTATGGATTGCTATGTCTCCGAAAGAGAATCAAGCATGTGTACAGGGGCATAAACGCAGCAGTGATAGGATTGGAGAGGTTCGGTGAGCAAATGAAGACCCTTTGAAGTCATATTGCATGGTACCCATTCCACGGGTTTCAACTCTCCAGGTTTAAGGTATTCTTCCTTCAGCTAAATCATGCATGTGGAACCCAAGTATGATCAACCATGTGAACGGGAGACGTGTTCAAATATGTCTCAGTTTTCCTCCCCTGGTACTTGGGTGCAACATTCCAGACGCTTTACTAACACTCTCCCCACTTGGACAGTCAGTGCCTTTAACCTCCTGTTTGGCCCAGTTTGCAATTTCTGCGGAAGATGAACAGGAATAGGGAGAACCAATGAGAGACTAGCTGGAGGTGTCTGAACGGGCAAATTTAACTCTCATTTCCCACTAGAAAGAGGAATTAACCAAAGGCTCAGCGTGCCGTGCCGGAAACAGATTAGGGCCTGAAGCCATCCTGCGGTGTTGCGGGCAGCTCACAAGAAAGTGAGTTGAAGAAAGGAGCTCAGGGGCTCTGTAATTCACAAACCTGCAGAGTTATAAATGACAGCTATCGTCCAAAAATAGAGTGAAGTAAGGATGCCAAGAGGACTTGAAAGCGGGGCAGAATTGCAGGATACCGATTTCAGGAGGTAGACTGGAATTGCATTGAAAGCGTAGGAAAAGAGGCAGAACGTCCACAATGATGCACTTTGCCAAAAGGGCATATGCGTTTTTTCCTGAATATATTCAGGAAAAAACGCATACGCCCTTTTTGGCCAACCAAGCAAGCTTGCAAAGGAAATCTGCACTACAATGAAGTCTCACTTCCCCCCGGTCAAAAGGGCCATCAGAATAAAGTGTAAAATCCAGAAAGGCAGGACAGGCCATGGAGAACTGGGAGCCTTGTTATGCTGATGGGCGGGATGTAAATTGCCAACAGACACTCGGGAGAAGTGTATGGTGTTTCCTGAAACATCTAAAAAACAAAGCAACAGAGCCTAGGGCACTTCCACTTATGGTCCTATAGCTTCGGGAAATTAATATCAAAAAGACACAGCGACCCCAAAATTTGGGACGGCTCTTTTTACAGGAATCTCTTCTACGGCACAAGTTAAATATCCCAGAGAGCAAATAATGCATAAAGAAGTTGCGGTACTTATGTACAACAGAATACCACTCAGCAATGAAATCTATGTCACCAGGCCCGTACCAGCATAATGAGTGGATTGAGGCACGATGATTCTAAGTGAAATAAGTCACACAGAAAAAGAAATATCATAAGGTATCACTAATACACGGAATGTGAACTTGGCTACACATGAACTGAATTACAAAACAGAACAGGGTCTCAAGTTTGGAAAACCAACTTATGCCTGCTTAAGGGGGAAGGTGAGTTGGGGTGCTGCATAAAAGCAGAGTTTGAAATTAGCACAGATACCGTTCCATAAGCCAAATATGTAATAGACAAGAGCTACCCCTTGCTCAACGAAATGGATTCAACAATGAGGTATCACCTCACACCTGGTAGAATAGGCATCATTGAAAATCTACAAACAAAAAATGCTGGAAAGGGTGTGGAGAAAAGGAACCCTCTCCCACTATTGTTGGGAATATAAATTGATACAGTCATTATGGAGAACAATATGGAATTTCTTAAGAAACTAACAATAGAATTACCATATGATACAGCAATCCCAGTACTGGACATATACCCAGACAAAACCATAAATCAAAAAGAGTCATTCACCGCAATGTTCATTGCATCACTATTTACAATATCGAGGTAATGGAAGCAACCTAAATGCCCACAGACAGACGAATGCATAAAGCTGTGGTACATATATAAAATGGAATATTACTAAGCCATGAAAAGGAATGAAATTGGGTCATTTGTAGAGACGTCGATGGATCTAGAGACTGTCATACAGAGTGAAGTAAGTCAGAAAGAGAAAAACAAATCTTGTATATTCATGCATATATGTGGAACCTAGAAAAACTGTACAGATTAACCATTTTGCAAGGCATAAATAGAGCAACAGATGTAGACAACAAACGTATGGACAACAAGGGGGGAAAGCTGTTGGGGGGTGGTGGTGGGAGGAGTTGAGAGACTGGGATTGGCATGTATACATTTATATGTATAAAATAGATAACCAATAAGAACCTGCTGTATAAAAATATAAAATAAAATTCAAAATTAAAAAGAAATAAAATTTAAAAAATAAAACAGAAAAAACAATTATTCCCTGCACATACATGTATTTATATGAATAAATTATTTCCATGCTTATATCTGTAAATACAAAAAAGAGGAATAAAATCTACCTTGAACCAAAAACGAAAAAGAGAAAAAAAACACAGAACCCACCAGTTACACAGAGGAAAACCGTATCAGGGCACTTGCTCCAGTTGTAAACAATTCTGAAGTTGGTCAGTGGTGGGGAATCGTCTCCCATTCAGCCAGCAGCCCCCACGCAACAAGCGTCCTCATTGCAAAGCTGGGGCACCGTGCCGAGGCATCTGTGAGTAAACGTGAGCTGAGCCCCAGGCCAGTTGCTGCTGAACTATTCCCACCCGTCCCAGGTAAAACACCTGAATATATACAAGGACTTGAAAGCCTAGAGGAAGGGCCATAGAGCCACACGAGTGACAGCATGCCGGCCGACTTGGTGCCTGCAGGCCAGCCAGGATGGTCCTGGCCCTGGGTGCTCTTCTGGAAGATTTCCATTTCCCTGCCTGAGATACCTGTCCTGTCCCTGCCCCCACTGCTTTTTTCCTTCCTCACCTCTGCCCAGGGAGAAATTCCAGCAGCAGGTATGGATGACACATCCTCTTCTTTAGCAGGTGGCAGCCTGGCAACTGCTGCAGAAAGTCCAGCAGAGCCCCACTCACACTGGGCCACCCACAAAGCCGTGGCCTCTCACTCCCTCCCACCAGCCCAGCCCCGAGACTGCTGACAGGGCAGAGAAAATGGCGTCAGGCACGGCTGCAGGGGCTCTTGCTGCCTGGAGTGGTATTTATATTGATCTCAACCCAGGCACACCTGGGGAGGGCTGGCCGGCACGGTAAGGCTGCCCAGGTCAGCCAATCATCACCCCTCAGGGGCTCACAGTTGCAGAAAATGGAACTTGCTGAACCGGCCAGGTCCAAGGAACAGGTGTGGGCTCCTGAGAGTCAGGATAGACAAGGGGCTGCAGCTTTGGCTTGTTTTCTAATCATTTTATCTGGCCCATGAGTGGGAGACAACTTCAAGAAAACCCTCTCCTAATGAGAGGAACCCAGGAGTCAGGGAGAGGAGGGGTGGGTGGTGGTTGGAGACAGAGGCCTGGTGCCCCGGGTGCAGTGGAAGTCTCTGGAAGACCAGGTGGAGGGAGGCCTCACGGAGTGATGCCCAGGGTCACAGACCTGTCGCAGCTGCTGTTTGTTAGTTCAAGTCCTGCTCTGAGGTGCTCTGTGTCAGCTCTGAGCGACAGGTGAGCTGGGGGTGCTCTGCAATGAGGGCTATGTGCACGGTTCCTGTGTGCCCAGCCCTGCCACGGTACCTGCAAGGGTAGCTCTGTATCCTGGGAGGGGCCTGACCACGAGAGCCCCGTGGGCTGGCGTGGGGGTGGGGTACCTGCCCAGGTGAGCTCCATATTCTGGGATTGGTCTGACCACGAGAGCCCCATGGGCTGCTGGGGACCTGGTAAATGATGTCAGGACAGTCAGTGAAGCCACCGAGGATGTACCTCCAGTTGCTCCTAATTCCTACACCCTGCTGGTCATTCTACCAACCACCAGGACATGGTATTCTGTATTAGTCTTCAATGATGCCTTCTTTTGTATTCCATTAGTCCCAGAGTCACAAGAAATTTTGGCTTGTGAGTGGCAGGACTCAACATACAACTAAAACAATACTTCCGGGCCGTCTGGCCCCAAGGGTGCAAAAATTCCCACACCATCTTTGGGGAAAGCTTAGCTAAAGACCTAAAAGTTCTACCTCTGGAAAAGGAAACCCTCCTTCAATATGCAGACGACATTCTGATCACCAGCCCTACTAAGGAGGCCTCTGAACTACCAAGCCAATAAAGGATAGAAGTTGTCCAAGAAAAAGCTCAAATATCACAGACTGCGGTGACCTGCCTGGGCTTCATTCTCACAGAAGGTCAGAGAAGCCCATCCCAGGAAAGGGAAGAAACCATTTTCAGCCTTACCCCTTTCTAAAACTAGAAGACAGCTTAGGGGTTCCTGGGGAGGCCAGGGTTTGCTGCTTCTGGATCCCTAACTACAGTCTACTAGCTGGGCCTCTATATGAAACACTGAAAGGAAAAGATGATGATCCTTTTGAATAGAATCCAGAAGTGGCCTTTCAAGAATGGAAAGAGCAGTCAATTCAGACCCTTGCCCTGGAACTCCCTAATTTAGCTAAACCCTTTGACCTTTACATTCCCGGTGAAAGGTGAATCGCCATTGGAGAATTAGTGCAAAAACTGGGACCACTTGAAATGGAACAATGCAAGAATGCCATCCAGGTAGGATAAACTACGGTCACTAAGGGGCTTGGCCCACTGCCACATCTGGCCAAGATACTGGCGGTATCTAAAAACCTGGAAATCAGCAGCCCAAAAGGCCACCTCCCTCCTAAGGGAAAAGGACCCCACGTGGTGATCCTAACCACCAACCATGCCCTGAAGTTGCAGGGTTCGCTCCGTGGGCACACCGACCTCGAGTGAGGAGGCCCTCCAACTCCAACATCCAGAGAGATAACCGGGGGCAACAGGGCACCATGACGACTCGTGTGAACATCACTTGACCTGGAGTTTCTCTCATAAAACAACAAGAGTGTGTCCCAAAAGAGTAGACTACTGCTTGCAGGACTTACTGCACCCAGAGGGGAGCTAATAATCTTGGCGGGGGAACAGTATACCACACTGTCACCATAGAAAAGCCTACAGACACCGTGATGATGGTGGCCAATAAGACCGGCTGGACTCCTGTTTACTTCAAAAGGCTGTTGACTCAGTAGCCATCATGGTCCTTGATCACCACTGACCCTGGACTGTCTGGGAGTTGAGCGGGCAGGGCTCTGACACCTGGTGCTGTTTGTACGTTAATTCAGGGGCCTAACTGAAGAAAGCGCAGACTACTGGTCAGAGCATCTAGGCTGGCAGAGACGGTCAGCCTAAGGTGGCCGAACAAATGTGGGGCGGGGTGAAACCGGCCCCCACAGCGTCTCTGCACATCTCTTTCCTGGACCCTTAAAGGTCATTAGAATCTATAACACTTCCAATGCTGGTGCTCAGGTGGACGAGCAGGGAGGCAGGGGTCCTGGGGACAATCAACGTCACCGGGAGGCTGCTGGGGAGAAGCTCTGAGCCTCGCCCCAGGGTATGAGGGCTCCCAACTCAGCACTCAGCAGTTACAGAAGAAGGGTCTGCACCCTCAGCACTCCAAGAATGAGGAACGGGACAAAAGGCAGAGGAGGGGTTTGTCCCCAGCAAAGCCCATTAAAAATCCCTGGGAGATAAAAATAGAATCTGGGCAATAAAGTCAAGTCTAACCTTTTTTATCCTTTGTGCTTTGTCTAATTTCACGTGCTCCTAGGGTCCCGCATGCAGAGGTTCCACACCCGGCACTTCAGACCAGATTTCCTAGTGCAGAATGGCTGGGTCGACACCTCAGCTCCTGGGGCCCAGTGCAGACTCCACGATATAGAGCCTGAGCTACAGCCAACCCGGCCCTCGAGAGCTCCGCCGCCTCCCTCCCTCCCACTGACTCTGACAGGATCTCTACACAGCAGCCCAGCCCACAGCCCACGGGGTAGTGCATGCTCTCACCTCTCCATTCTCTGATCAAAATATAAAGTTTCCTTTGCTTGTGAACCAAACTCAGTCTCGATCTGTTGGCCCCAATGACACTGGGCAGGGGGACACTTGTTGGGGTCCACTCTGGAGGATCAGTAACAGAAATTGAGACTATTGTAACCTCAATGAACAGATGTGTGAGCCAAACTGTAGTTAACATAGAACAGTGTATAAGGCTCGGGTAAAATAAGATGTTTTTAACACTTCCATTTGATATTTCCATCACTTTATTATAAGCAAGTTCAGTGAAAGGGTTTGTCTTATTTGTCAGGTCAATATTAGAGAAACGAAGTGATTTCTTTCCAAGGATGTACATCTAATAATCTTGGTTAAACCTTCAATCTTGTTTTAAATGCTTTTCCATCGAAAATGATACCACTCTTTCAGCTCCCCCATTTCTGAGAAGTATAAAATCTTATAATTTATTATTACCAAAGGGGAAAGGTGGGAGGAGGGATAAATTAACAGTTTGGAATGAACACATACACACTGCTATGTATAAAATAGATCATCAACAAGGAACTACTGTATAGCACAGGGAACTACACTCAACATTTTGCAATAACCTATAAGGGGAAATAATCTGAAAAAGAATAGATATTTTTATTGACATCATCTATCAATGAGAGTTGAAGTGTAGCCTAAGAGAAGCTGGTGGTGAGTGCTTCTGACCCTGAAGACTTCAATCATCTAAAGTTTGGACTCTGCCTACTTCCCAAGGCCCTTAATGAACATATGTGTAGCCGTAGCTTAAAAAATTCCCCAGTTTGGGTTTCGGGGAGACACTGATTTTGAAAAAGCCCTGGTGTTCTCCTTACATGAATGGGACTCTTCCTACTGCTAAAACATGTCTGTCACACCCAGAGGACGGTATACCGTCTGATCGGGAAGAGTTTGGAAAAGGCATCTCATCTCCTCATCTCCTGGTGCTCGGGTTCACCCCTCCAGCGTCTTTACTAACAGTCTCCCCACTTGGAGATGTCAGCACTGTCAACATCCTGTTGCGTACAGTTTGGAATTTGTCCAGAGGATGAAGCGGAAGGATGAGGAACAATGAGAGACAAGTCCTAGGTGTTCAGACAGGCACATGTCACTCTAATTTCCAATCAGGAAGACGAATTGACCAAAGGCTAGGGTTGCCCATGGAAACAGTATAGGGCTTGAGGAAATCCCGCTGCTTTGTGGCCAGTTCCCATAAACACGAGTTGAACAATGGAACTCAGGGGCAGTAAAATTCACAAAACTGCAGAGTTGAAAATATCCATCACTGAAAAATGTCTTGAGGAAAGTCAGAGAAAAGGACTTGTAAGCAAGGGAGAATGGCAGGAAAGGGATTTGAGGAGGTAGAAAGGACTCGCCATTAAGCACAAGAAAAGGAGCTGAACATTGCCAACATTGCAGTTGGCCAAAAAGGGTGTATGCGTTCTTTTCTGTATATATTCAAGAAAAGGGCATACACTTTTTTAGCCAACCAAACAGATGGGCACTGGAAGTCAATACTACAAAAGATATCACTTCGCATCAGTCAGAAGAGCCATCCTCATAAAGCGTAAACAACAGAAATGCAGGACAGGGCAACGAGAAGAGGGAGCCCTGTGAGACTTATAGTGGAAATGTATATTGCCAACGGCCATTCTGGAGAAGTGTATTGTGTTTACTAAAGCATCTAAAAAATGAGCTACAGAGCATAGGGCACTTGCACTCATGGGCGTATATCTTGGGAAAAACAAAAATCGAGAGGACACAGGCACCCCAATGTTTACCCCCTCTCTGTTTAAAAGATCCTCGACTAGGATATAACTTAAATGTCTCTGGAGGGAAAAAATGGATAGAGATGTGGTACTTAGGTAGAGTGGAATATTATTCAGCCTGGAAATCAATGAAATATGGCCAGTTGTAACAACTCCGGAGGAGTTACGTATGATCATTCTAAGTGACAGAATTCAAAAAGAAAAAGACACATATCATAAGATATCACTTAAAGGTGGAATCCAAAATGGCTACACATGAAATAAATTACAAAACAAAAACATAGTCAAATATGTAGAAAACACGCATAAGGCTGCTAAACGGGAAAGGTGGGGAGGGGTGAGGCATCATCCAAGAGGTTGAAATTAGCAAAGATACCATTCCAAATACCAAACTGATAATCAACAAGGCCTACACGGTAGCTAAAAGAACTGCACTCAGCACACTCAAGTCACCGGAAAAGAATATATACGACTGGTAAGAATCTGAAAAAGAATTTATTGATGTCTCTCTGTACGTGAATCAAGTGGATGTACAGCAGCAAGAAACAGAGCTTTGAAAATCAGCTGTAACCAATATAGTAATAAATTGAAAAAAATAAACGACAGAGAGACAGAGAAAACCTCTTACAACTTTTCCTCAGGGACGGTGATGCAACATGGATTGAACACATCTAGACCCACAGCAGGATGAGACATAAGGCTGGAAACTGTTTGCGCTAAGAGAAATGTGAGGTTGGGTGAGGAAATGCACACCCTTTAAAGTAATACTACCTGGTACCCATTCAATGGGTCCCAAATCTGCAGGTTCAAGGGATCTTCCTACAGCTAAAACATGCATGGAAAACCCAGAGGACTGTACACCATGTGATCGGGAGATGTGTCTAAAATGCACCTCATTTATCCTCTCCTGGTGCTCCTGTTCACCATTCCAGCCACGCTACTTAGAATCTCCCCACTTGGAGAATCAGCACATTTAAACTTCTGTTTCACACATTTTGCAAATTGTGAGGAGGATGAACGGGAAGAGGGGGAACCAATGAGAGAAGAGTTGTAGGGGTTTGGACGGGCACATATCACTCTAATTTCCCATTAAGAATAAGAATTAAAGAAAGGCTCAGCCTGCCTCGCCGGAGCCAAAATAGGGCCTGAAGCAATCCTGCGGGTTTGAGGCCAGCTCACAAAAGAGCAACTTAAAAAATGGAGCTCAGGGTCACTGCAATTCACAAACCTGCAGAGTTATAAATGAAAACTAACGTCCAAAAATATGTTGAGGTAAGGCAAAGAAGAGGATCTGAATGCAAGACAGAATTGCAAGAAACAGATTTCAAGAGATAGATTGGACTCGTCTTTAACGCACATGAAAAGCGGCAGAATTTCGACAATGATGCAGTTGGCCCAAAAGGGCGTATGCGTTTTTTCCTGATTATATCCAGGAAAAAACGCATACGCACTTTATGGGCAACGAAGCAAGCAAGCAATGCAAATGTGCACAACAAAGAAGTCTCACTTCCCCCCGGTCAAAAGGGCCATCCTAAAAAATTGTAAAAACCAGAAATGCAGGACAGGCCATGGAGAACAGGGAGCCTTTATACGCTGATGGGCAGTGTGTGAACTGCCGAGAGCCACTCTGGAGAAGTGTATGGTGGTTCCTAAATCATCTAAAAAACAGAGCTACAGAGCATAGGACACTTCCAATCATGGGAGTATATCTAGGGAAGTCTAAAAATCAACAAGACACAAGCACACCACAGTTTAGGGCTACTCTGTTTACAAGAACCTCAACTTCAGTACACCTTAAATATCCCAGGAAAGAGAACAATGGATAAAGAAGATGTGGTACTTATGTACAATGGAATATCTCTTCACCATGAAATCAATGTAATAAGGCTAGTAGAAGGATAAAGAGTGGATTTAGGTCCGATAATACTACTTGAAATAAGTCAAACAGAAAAAGAAACATATCATAAGATATCACTTATAGAGGGAGGGTAAATATGGCTGCACAAGAAATGAATTACAGAACAGAACAGTGTCTCACATTTAGAAAACACACTTATGTCAGCTTAAGGGGAAAGGAGAGGTGGGGTGATGCATAAAACCAGAGTTTGAAATTAGCACAGATACCGTTCAATAAACCAAATAGGTATTAGACAAGATCTACACCTTGCTCAATGAACTGGCCTCAACACACCCTATACACCGCAGAGAAATATATCTGAGGAATAAGAATCTTAAAACCCATGTATTGATATATCTCCATAAGGGAATCAAGTGTGTGCAGAGCGGCACAAACACAGCAGTGAAAATGAGCTAAACCCCATTATAGAAATAAATTTTAAAAACAAAACGCTGAAACAATGAAAGAGAGAAAAATTCTTACAAAATTCGCTCAGGGGCTGTGATGCAACCTGGATTGACCACATATAAACCCACAGCTGGATAAGACATAAGGCTGGACACTTGGGGCTGACAGGATTGGTGAGCTTTGGTGAGCAACTGCCGAAAGTTTAATGCAATACTTCATGCTACTCAGTCCAAGGGTCCCAACACTCCAGGTTGAAGGGAATCTTCCTACAGCTAAACCATGCTTGGGAAACCCAGCGACTGGTATACCATATGATCGGGAAAGGTTTCTAAAACGCACCTCATTTTTCCTCTCCTGGGGCTCCGGATCGACATTCCAGCCGCTTTACTAACAACATCCCCACATGGAGTCAATGCCTTTAAGTTCTGGTATCGCACAGTCTGCAGTTAGTGCAGAGGATGAATGGGAATAGGGGGAACCAGTGAGAAACTAGCTGTAGCGGTTTCAATGGGCACATGTCACTCTAATATCACATCAGTAAGAAGAATTAACCAAAGGCACAGCAAGGTGCCCCAGAAGAAAAATAGGGCTTCAAGGAATCCTGTGGTTACGGGGCAAGACCACAAAAATAAGAGCTAAAAAATGGAGCTAAGGGCCACTGCAATTCAAAAACCTGCAGAGTTATAAAGGCCAACTATTTTTAAAAAATATATTGAGGTAAGGCTATGAAGAGGCATTGAAAGCAAGGCAGAATTGCAGGAAACCGATTTCAGGAGGTAGACTGGAATTGCATTGAAAGCATATGAAGAGAGTCAGAAACTCGAAAATGATGCACTTGGCCAAAAAGGGCGTATGCGTTTTTTCCTGAATATATTCAGGAAAAAACGCATACGCCCTTTTTGGCCAACCAAGCAAGCTTGCAAAGGAAATCTGCACTACAATGAAGTCTCACTTCCCCCCGGTCAAAAGGGCCATCAGAATAAAGTGTAAAATCCAGAAAGGCAGGACAGGCCATGGAGAACTGGGAGCCTTGTTATGCTGATGGGCGGGATGTAAACTGCCAACAACCACTCGGGAGAAGTGTATGGTGTTTCCTGAAACATCTAAAAAACAAAGCAACAGAACCTAGGGCACTTCCACTTATGGTCCTATAGCTTAGGGAAATTAAAATCAAAAAGACACAGCCACCCCAAAGTTTGGAACGGCTCTGTTTACAAGAACCTCGTTTACAGTACAAGTTCAACATCGCAGAAAGTGAAAAATGGATAAAGAAGTTGTGGTATTTACTTACAAAGCAATATCACTCAGCAATGAAATCTGTGTCATCAGGCCCTTAGCAGCACAATGAGTGGATTCAGGTATGATGATTCTAACTGAAATAAGTCACACAGAAAAAGAAACATCATAAGATATCAGTAATACACGGAATGTAAACTTGGCTACACAGGAACTGAATTACAGAACAGAACAGGGTCTCAAATTTAGAAAACCAACTTATGCTTGCTTAAGGGTAAAGGTGAGTTGGGGTGCTGCATAAAACCAGAGATTGAAATGAGCACAGATAAAGTTCCTTAAGCCAAATATGGAATAGACAAGAGCTACTCCTTGCTCAACGAAATGGACTCAACACCGCATATTAAACGCCTAAGAATGTACCTGACTAGTAATTATCTTAAAACCTATAGATTGCTATGTCTCCGAAAGAGAATCAAGCATGTGTACAGGGGCATAAACGCAGTAGTGATAGGATTGGAGAGGTTCGGTGAGCAAATGAAGACCCTTTGAAGTCATATTGCATGGTACCCATTCCACGGGTTTCAACTACCCAGGTTTTAGGTATTCTTCCTTCAGCTAAAACATGCATGTGGAACCCAGAGTATGATCAACCATGTGATCGGGAGACGTGTTCAAATATGTCTCAGTTTTCCTCCCCTGGTGCTCAGGTGCAACATTCCAGACGCTTTACTAACACTCTCCCCACTTGGAGAGTCAGCGCCTTTAACCTGTTTGGCACAATTTGCAATTTCTGCGGAAGATGAACAGGAATAGCGAGAACCAATGAGAGGCTAGCTGGAGGTGTCCGGACGGGCAAATTTAACTCTCATTTCCCACCAGAAAGAGGAAATAACCTAAGGCTCAGCATGCCGTACCGGAACCAGATTAGGGCCTGAAGCCATCCTGCGGTGTTGCGGCCAGGTCACAAGAAAGCGAGTTGAAGAAAGGAGCTCAGGGGCACTGTAATTCACAAACCTGCAGAGTTATAAATGACAGCTATCGTCCAAAAATATACTGAAGTAAGGCTGCCAAGAGGACTTGAAAGCGGGGCAGAATTTCAGGAAACCGATTTCAGGAGGTAGACTGGAATTGCTTTGAAAGCATAGGAAAAGAGGCAGAACGTCCACAATGATGCACTTGGCCAAAAAGGGCGTATGCCTTTTTTCCTGCATATATTCAGGAAAAAAGGCATACGCCCTTTTTGGCCAACCAAGCAAACTTGCAAAGGAAATCTGCACTACAATGAAGTCTCACTTCTCCCCAGTCAAAAGGGCCATCTGAAAAAAGTGTAAAATCCAGAAAGGCAGGACAGGCCATGGAGAACTGGGAGCCTTGTTATGCTGATGGGCGGGATGTAAATTGCCAACAGACACTCAGGAGAAGTGTATGGTGTTTCCTGAAACATCTAAAAAACAAAGCAACAGAGCCTAGGGCACTTCCACTTATGGTCCTATAGCTTAGGGAAATTAAAATCAAAAAGACACAGCCACCCCAAAGTTTGGGACGCCTCCGTTTACAAGAACCTCGTTTACCGTACAAGTTCAATATCACAGAAAGTGAAAAATGGATAAAGAACTTGTGGTACTTACGTACAATGCAGTATCACTCAGCAATGAAATCTGTGTCATCAGGCCTGTAGCAGTATAATGAGTGGATTCAGGTATGATGATTCTAACTGAAATAAGTCACACAGAAAAAGAAACATCATAAGATATCAGTAATACACGGAATGTAAACTTGGCTACACAGGAACTGCATTCCAAAACAGAACAGGGTCTCAAATTTAGAAAACCAACTTATGCTTGCTTAAGGGGAAAGGTGAGTTGGGGTGCTGCATAAAACCAGAGATTGAAATGAGCACAGATAAATTTCCTTAAGCCAAATATGGAATAGACAAGAGCTACTCCTTGCTCAACGAAATGGACTCAACACCCCATATTAAACGCCTAAGAATGTACCTGACTAGTAAGTATGTTAAAACCTATGGATTGCTATGTCTCCAAAAGAGAATCAAGCGTGTGTACAGGGGCATAAACGCAGCAGTGATAGGATTGGAGAGGTTCGGTGAGCAAATGAAGACCCTTTGAAGTCATATTGCATGGTACCCATTACACGGGTCTCAACTCTCCAGGTTTAAGGTATTCTTCCTTCAGCTAAAACATGCATGTGGAACTCAGAGTATGTTCAACCATGTGAACGGGAGACGTGTTCAAATATGTCTCAGTTTTCCTCCCCTGGTGCTCAGGTGCAACATTCCAGACGCTTTACTAACACTCTCCCGACTTGGAGAGTCAGTCCCTTTAACCTCCTGTTTGTCCCAGTTTGCAATTTCTGTGGAAGATGAACAGGAATAGCGAGAACCAATGAGAGGCTAGCTGGAGGTGTCTGGACGGGCAAATTTAACTCTCATTTCCCACCAGGAAGAGGAATTAACCAAAGGCTCAGCATGCCGGGCCGGAACCAGATTAGGGCCTGAAGCCATCCTGCGGTGTTGCGGCCAGGTCACAAGAAAGCGAGTTGAAGAAAGGAGCTCAGGGGCACTGTAATTCACAAACCTGCAGAGTTATAAATGACAGCTATCGTCCAAAAATAGACTGAAGTAAGGCTGCCAAGAGGACTTGAAAGCGGGGCAGAATTGCAGGAAACCGATTTCAGGAGGTAGACTGGAATTGCATTGAAAGCATAGGAAAAGAGGCAGAACGTCCACAATGATGCACTTGGCCAAAAAGGGCGTATGCGTTTTTTCCTGAATATATTCAGGAAAAACCGCATACGCCCTTTTTGGCCAACCAAGCAAGCTTGCAAAGGAAATCTGCACTACAAAGAAGTCTCACTTCCCCCCGGTCAAAAGGGCCATCTGAAAAAAGTGTAAAATCCAGAAAGGCAGGACAGGCCATGGAGAACTGGGAGCCTTGTTATGCTGATGGGCGGGATGTAAACTGCCAACAACCACTCGGGAGAAGTGTATGGTGTTTCCTGAAACATCTAAAAAACAAAGCAACAGAACCTAGGGCACTTCCACTTATGGTCCTATAGCTTAGGGAAATTAAAATCAAAAAGACACAGCCACCCCAAAGTTTGGAACGGCTCTGTTTACAAGAACCTCGTTTACAGTACAAGTTCAACATCGCAGAAAGTGAAAAATGGATAAAGAAGTTGTGGTATTTATTTACAAAGCAATATCACTCAGCAATGAAATCTGTGTCATCAGGCCCTTAGCAGCACAATGAGTGGATTCAGGTATGATGATTCTAACTGAAATAAGTCACACAGAAAAAGAAACATCATAAGATATCAGTAATACACGGAATGTAAACTTGGCTACACAGGAACTGAATTACAGAACAGAACAGGGTCTCAAATTTAGAAAACCAACTTATGCTTGCTTAAGGGTAAAGGTGAGTTGGGGTGCTGCATAAAACCAGAGATTGAAATGAGCACAGATAAAGTTCCTTAAGCCAAATATGGAATAGACAAGAGCTACTCCTTGCTCAACGAAATGGACTCAACACCGCATATTAAACGCCTAAGAATGTACCTGACTAGTAATTATCTTAAAACCTATAGATTGCTATGTCTCCGAAAGAGAATCAAGCATGTGTACAGGGGCATAAACGCAGCAGTGATAGGATTGGAGAGGTTCGGTGAGCAAATGAAGACCCTTTGAAGTCATATTGCATGGTACCCATTCCACGGGTTTCAACTACCCAGGTTTTAGGTATTCTTCCTTCAGCTAAAACATGCATGTGGAACCCAGAGTATGATCAACCATGTGATCGGGAGACGTGTTCAAATATGTCTCAGTTTTCCTCCCCTGGTGCTCAGGTGCAACATTCCAGACGCTTTACTAACACTCTCCCCACTTGGAGAGTCAGCGCCTTTAACCTGTTTGGCACAATTTGCAATTTCTGCGGAAGATGAACAGGAATAGCGAGAACCAATGAGAGGCTAGCTGGAGGTGTCCGGACGGGCAAATTTAACTCTCATTTCCCACCAGAAAGAGGAAATAACCTAAGGCTCAGCATGCCGTACCGGAACCAGATTAGGGCCTGAAGCCATCCTGCGGTGTTGCGGCCAGGTCACAAGAAAGCGAGTTGAAGAAAGGAGCTCAGGGGCACTGTAATTCACAAACCTGCAGAGTTATAAATGACAGCTATCGTCCAAAAATATACTGAAGTAAGGCTACCAAGAGGACTTGAAAGCGGGGCAGAATTTCAGGAAACCGATTTCAGGAGGTAGACTGGAATTGCTTTGAAAGCATAGGAAAAGAGGCAGAACGTCCACAATGATGCACTTGGCCAAAAAGGGCGTATGCCTTTTTTCCTGCATATATTCAGGAAAAAAGGCATACGCCCTTTTTGGCCAACCAAGCAAACTTGCAAAGGAAATCTGCACTACAATGAAGTCTCACTTCTCCCCAGTCAAAAGGGCCATCTGAAAAAAGTGTAAAATCCAGAAAGGCAGGACAGGCCATGGAGAACTGGGAGCCTTGTTATGCTGATGGGCGGGATGTAAATTGCCAACAGACACTCAGGAGAAGTGTATGGTGTTTCCTGAAACATCTAAAAAACAAAGCAACAGAGCCTAGGGCACTTCCACTTATGGTCCTATAGCTTAGGGAAATTAAAATCAAAAAGACACAGCCACCCCAAAGTTTGGGACGCCTCCGTTTACAAGAACCTCGTTTACCGTACAAGTTCAATATCACAGAAAGTGAAAAATGGATAAAGAACTTGTGGTACTTACGTACAATGCAGTATCACTCAGCAATGAAATCTGTGTCATCAGGCCTGTAGCAGTATAATGAGTGGATTCAGGTATGATGATTCTAACTGAAATAAGTCACACAGAAAAAGAAACATCATAAGATATCAGTAATACACGGAATGTAAACTTGGCTACACAGGAACTGCATTCCAAAACAGAACAGGGTCTCAAATTTAGAAAACCAACTTATGCTTGCTTAAGGGGAAAGGTGAGTTGGGGTGCTGCATAAAACCAGAGATTGAAATGAGCACAGATAAAGTTCCTTAAGCCAAATATGGAATAGACAAGAGCTACTCCTTGCTCAACGAAATGGACTCAACACCCCATATTAAACGCCTAAGAATGTACCTGACTAGTAAGTATGTTAAAACCTATGGATTGCTATGTCTCCAAAAGAGAATCAAGCGTGTGTACAGGGGCATAAACGCAGCAGTGATAGGATTGGAGAGGTTCGGTGAGCAAATGAAGACCCTTTGAAGTCATATTGCATGGTACCCATTCCACGGGTTTCAACTACCCAGGTTTTAGGTATTCTTCCTTCAGCTAAAACATGCATGTGGAACCCAGAGTATGATCAACCATGTGATCGGGAGACGTGTTCAAATATGTCTCAGTTTTCCTCCCCTGGTGCTCAGGTGCAACATTCCAGACGCTTTACTAACACTCTCCCCACTTGGAGAGTCAGCGCCTTTAACCTGTTTGGCACAATTTGCAATTTCTGCGGAAGATGAACAGGAATAGCGAGAACCAATGAGAGGCTAGCTGGAGGTGTCCGGACGGGCAAATTTAACTCTCATTTCCCACCAGAAAGAGGAAATAACCTAAGGCTCAGCATGCCGTACCGGAACCAGATTAGGGCCTGAAGCCATCCTGCGGTGTTGCGGCCAGGTCACAAGAAAGCGAGTTGAAGAAAGGAGCTCAGGGGCACTGTAATTCACAAACCTGCAGAGTTATAAATGACAGCTATCGTCCAAAAATATACTGAAGTAAGGCTACCAAGAGGACTTGAAAGCGGGGCAGAATTTCAGGAAACCGATTTCAGGAGGTAGACTGGAATTGCTTTGAAAGCATAGGAAAAGAGGCAGAACGTCCACAATGATGCACTTGGCCAAAAAGGGCGTATGCCTTTTTTCCTGCATATATTCAGGAAAAAAGGCATACGCCCTTTTTGGCCAACCAAGCAAACTTGCAAAGGAAATCTGCACTACAATGAAGTCTCACTTCTCCCCAGTCAAAAGGGCCATCTGAAAAAAGTGTAAAATCCAGAAAGGCAGGACAGGCCATGGAGAACTGGGAGCCTTGTTATGCTGATGGGCGGGATGTAAATTGCCAACAGACACTCAGGAGAAGTGTATGGTGTTTCCTGAAACATCTAAAAAACAAAGCAACAGAGCCTAGGGCACTTCCACTTATGGTCCTATAGCTTAGGGAAATTAAAATCAAAAAGACACAGCCACCCCAAAGTTTGGGACGCCTCCGTTTACAAGAACCTCGTTTACCGTACAAGTTCAATATCACAGAAAGTGAAAAATGGATAAAGAACTTGTGGTACTTACGTACAATGCAGTATCACTCAGCAATGAAATCTGTGTCATCAGGCCTGTAGCAGTATAATGAGTGGATTCAGGTATGATGATTCTAACTGAAATAAGTCACACAGAAAAAGAAACATCATAAGATATCAGTAATACACGGAATGTAAACTTGGCTACACAGGAACTGCATTCCAAAACAGAACAGGGTCTCAAATTTAGAAAACCAACTTATGCTTGCTTAAGGGGAAAGGTGAGTTGGGGTGCTGCATAAAACCAGAGATTGAAATGAGCACAGATAAAGTTCCTTAAGCCAAATATGGAATAGACAAGAGCTACTCCTTGCTCAACGAAATGGACTCAACACCCCATATTAAACGCCTAAGAATGTACCTGACTAGTAAGTATGTTAAAACCTATGGATTGCTATGTCTCCAAAAGAGAATCAAGCGTGTGTACAGGGGCATAAACGCAGCAGTGATAGGATTGGAGAGGTTCGGTGAGCAAATGAAGACCCTTTGAAGTCATATTGCATGGTACCCATTACACGGGTCTCAACTCTCCAGGTTTAAGGTATTCTTCCTTCAGCTAAAACATGCATGTGGAACTCAGAGTATGTTCAACCATGTGAACGGGAGACGTGTTCAAATATGTCTCAGTTTTCCTCCCCTGGTGCTCAGGTGCAACATTCCAGACGCTTTACTAACACTCTCCCGACTTGGAGAGTCAGTCCCTTTAACCTCCTGTTTGTCCCAGTTTGCAATTTCTGCGGAAGATGAACAGGAATAGCGAGAACCAATGAGAGGCTAGCTGGAGGTGTCTGGACGGGCAAATTTAACTCTCATTTCCCACCAGGAAGAGGAATTAACCAAAGGCTCAGCATGCCGGGCCGGAACCAGATTAGGGCCTGAAGCCATCCTGCGGTGTTGCGGCCAGGTCACAAGAAAGCGAGTTGAAGAAAGGAGCTCAGGGGCACTGTAATTCACAAACCTGCAGAGTTATAAATGACAGCTATCGTCCAAAAATAGACTGAAGTAAGGCTGCCAAGAGGACTTGAAAGCGGGGCAGAATTGCAGGAAACCGATTTCAGGAGGTAGACTGGAATTGCATTGAAAGCATAGGAAAAGAGGCAGAACGTCCACAATGATGCACTTGGCCAAAAAGGGCGTATGCGTTTTTTCCTGAATATATTCAGGAAAAACCGCATACGCCCTTTTTGGCCAACCAAGCAAGCTTGCAAAGGAAATCTGCACTACAAAGAAGTCTCACTTCCCCCCGGTCAAAAGGGCCATCTGAAAAAAGTGTAAAATCCAGAAAGGCAGGACAGGCCATGGAGAACTGGGAGCCTTGTTATGCTGATGGGCGGGATGTAAACTGCCAACAACCACTCGGGAGAAGTGTATGGTGTTTCCTGAAACATCTAAAAAACAAAGCAACAGAACCTAGGGCACTTCCACTTATGGTCCTATAGCTTAGGGAAATTAAAATCAAAAAGACACAGCCACCCCAAAGTTTGGAACGGCTCTGTTTACAAGAACCTCGTTTACAGTACAAGTTCAACATCGCAGAAAGTGAAAAATGGACAAAGAAGTTGTGGTATTTACTTACAAAACAATATCACTCAGCAATGAAATCTGTGTCATCAGGCCCTTAGCAGCACAATGAGTGGATTCAGGTATGATGATTCTAACTGAAATAAGTCACACAGAAAAAGAAACATCATAAGATATCAGTAATACACGGAATGGAAACTTGGCTACACAGGAACTGAATTACAGAACAGAACAGGGTCTCAAATTTAGAAAACCAACTTATGCTTGCTTAAGGGGAAAGGTGAGTTGGGGTGCTGCATAAAACCAGAGATTGAAATGAGCACAGATAAAGTTCCTTAAGCCAAATATGGAATAGACAAGAGCTACTCCTTGCTCAACGAAATGGACTCAACACCGCATATTAAACGCCTAAGAATGTACCTGACTAGTAATTATCTTAAAACCTATAGATTGCTATGTCTCCGAAAGAGAATCAAGCATGTGTACAGGGGCATAAACGCAGCAGTGATAGGATTGGAGAGGTTCGGTGAGCAAATGAAGACCCTTTGAAGTCATATTGCATGGTACCCATTCCACGGGTTTCAACTACCCAGGTTTTAGGTATTCTTCCTTCAGCTAAAACATGCATGTGGAACCCAGAGTATGATCAACCATGTGATCGGGAGACGTGTTCAAATATGTCTCAGTTTTCCTCCCCTGGTGCTCAGGTGCAACATTCCAGACGTTTTACTAACACTCTCCCCACTTGGAGAGTCAGCGCCTTTAACCTGTTTGGCACAATTTGCAATTTCTGCGGAAGATGAACAGGAATAGCGAGAACCAATGAGAGGCTAGCTGGAGGTGTCCGGACGGGCAAATTTAACTCTCATTTCCCACCAGAAAGAGGAAATAACCTAAGGCTCAGCATGCCGTACCGGAACCAGATTAGGGCCTGAAGCCATCCTGCGGTGTTGCGGCCAGGTCACAAGAAAGCGAGTTGAAGAAAGGAGCTCAGGGGCACTGTAATTCACAAACCTGCAGAGTTATAAATGACAGCTATCGTCCAAAAATATACTGAAGTAAGGCTGCCAAGAGGACTTGAAAGCGGGGCAGAATTTCAGGAAACAGATTTCAGGAGGTAGACTGGAATTGCTTTGAAAGCATAGGAAAAGAGGCAGAACGTCCACAATGATGCACTTGGCCAAAAAGGGCGTATGCCTTTTTTCCTGAATATATTCAGGAAAAAAGGCATACGCCCTTTTTGGCCAACCAAGCAAACTTGCAAAGGAAATCTGCACTACAATGAAGTCTCACTTCTCCCCGGTCAAAAGGGCCATCTGAAAAAAGCGTAAAATCCAGAAAGGCAGGACACGCCATGGAGAACTGGGAGCCTTGTTATGCTGATGGGCGGGATGTAAATTGCCAACAGACACTCAGGAGAAGTGTATGGTGTTTCCTGAAACATCTAAAAAACAAAGCAAGAGAGCCTAGGGCACTTCCACTTATGGTCCTATAGCTTAGGGAAATTAAAATAAAAAAGACACAGCCACCCCAAAGTTTGGGACGCCTCCGTTTACAAGAACCTCGTTTACCGTACAAGTTCAATATCACAGAAAGTGAAAAATGGATAAAGAACTTGTGGTACTTACGTACAATGCAGTATCACTCAGCAATGAAATCTATGTCATCAGGCCCGTAGCAACATAATGAGTGGATTCAGGTACGATGATTCTAACTGAAATAAGTCACACACAAAAAGAAACATCATAAGATATCAGTAATACACGGAATGTAAACTTGGCTACACAGGAACTGCATTCCAAAACAGAACAGGGTCTCAAATTTAGAAAACCAACTTATGCTTGCTTAAGGGGAAAGGTGAGTTGGGGTGCTGCATAAAACCAGAGATTGAAATGAGCACAGATAAAGTTCCTTAAGCCAAATATGGAATAGACAAGAGCTACTCCTTGCTCAACGAAATGGACTCAACACCCCATATTAAACGCCTAAGAATGTACCTGACTAGTAAGTATCTTAAAACCTATGGATTGCTATGTCTCCAAAAGAGAATCAAGCGTGTGAACAGGGGCATAAACGCAGCAGTGATAGGATTGGAGAGGTTCGGTGAGCAAATGAAGACCCTTTGAAGTCATATTGCATGGTACCCATTACACGGGTCTCAACTCTCCAGGTTTAAGGTATTCTTCCTTCAGCTAAAACATGCATGTGGAACCCAGAGTATGATCAACCATGTGAACGGGAGACGTGTTCAAATATGTCTCAGTTTTCCTCCCCTGGTACTCGGGTGCAACATTCCAGACGCTTTACTAACACTCTCCCGACTTGGAGAGTCAGTCCCTTTAACCTCCTGTTTGGCCCAGTTTGCAATATATGCGGAAGATGAACAGGAATAGCGAGAACCAATGAGAGGCTAGCTGGAGGTGTCTGGACGGGCAAATTTAACTCTCATTTCCCACCAGGAAGAGGAATTAACCAAAGGCTCAGCATGCCGGGCCGCAACCAGATTAGGGCCTGAAGCCATCCTGCGGTGTTGCGGCCAGCTCACAAGAAAGCGAGTTGAAGAAAGGAGCTCAGGGGCACTGTAATTCACAAACCTGCAGAGTTATAAATGACAGCTATCGTCCAAAAATAGACTGAAGTAAGGCTGCCAAGAGGACTTGAAAGCGGGGCAGAATTGCAGGAAACCGATTTCAGGAGGTAGACTGGAATTGCATTGAAAGCATAGGAAAAGAGGCAGAACGTCCACAATGATGCACTTGGCCAAAAAGGGCGTATGCGTTTTTTCCTGAATATATTCAGGAAAAAACGCATACGCCCTTTTTGGCCAACCAAGCAAGCTTGCAAAGGAAATCTGCACTACAATGAAGTCTCACTTCCCCCCGGTCAAAAGGGCCATCTGAAAAAAGTGTAAAATCCAGAAAGGCAGGACAGGCCATGGAGAACTGGGAGCCTTGTTATGCTGATGGGCGGGATGTAAACTGCCAACAACCACTCGGGAGAAGTGTATGGTGTTTCCTGAAACATCTAAAAAACAAAGCAACAGAACCTAGGGCACTTCCACTTATGGTCCTATAGCTTAGGGAAATTAAAATCAAAAAGACACAGCCACCCCAAAGTTTGGAACGGCTCTGTTTACAAGAACCTCGTTTACAGTACAAGTTCAACATCGCAGAAAGTGAAAAATGGATAAAGAAGTTGTGGTATTCACTTACAAAGCAATATCACTCAGCAATGAAATCTGTGACATCAGGCCCTTAGCAGCACAATGAGTGGATTCAGGTATGATGATTCTAACTGAAATAAGTCACACAGAAAAAGAAACATCATAAGATATCAGTAATACACGGAATGTAAACTTGGCTACACAGGAACTGAATTACAGAACAGAACAGGGTCTCAAATTTAGAAAACCAACTTATGCTTGCTTAAGGGTAAAGGTGAGTTGGGGTGCTGCATAAAACCAGAGATTGAAATGAGCACAGATAAAGTTCCTTAAGTCAAATATGGAATAGACAAGAGCTACTCCTTGCTCAACGAAATGGACTCAACACCGCATATTAAACGCCTAAGAATGTACCTGACTAGTAAGTATCTTAAAACCTATGGATTGCTATGTCTCCGAAAGAGAATCAAGCATGTGTACAGGGGCATAAACGCAGCAGTGATAGGATTGGAGAGGTTCGGTGAGCAAATGAAGACCCTTTGAAGTCATATTGCATGGTACCCATTCCACGGGTTTCAACTACCCAGGTTTTAGGTATTCTTCCTTCAGCTAAAACATGCATGTGGAACCCAGAGTATGATCAACCATGTGATCGGGAGACGTGTTCAAATATGTCTCAGTTTTAGTCCCCTGGTACTCGGGTGCAACATTCCAGACGCTTTACTAACACTCTCCCCACTTGGAGAGTCAGCGCCTTTAACCTCCTGTTTGGCCCAGTTTGCAATTTCTGTGGAAGATGAACAGGAATAGCGAGAACCAATGAGAGGCTAGCTGGAGGTGTCTGGACGGGCAAATTTAACTCTCATTTCCCACCAGGAAGAGGAATTAACCAAAGGCTCAGCGTGCCGTGCCGGAACCAGATTAGGGCCTGAAGCCATCCTGCAGTGTTGCGGCCAGGTCACAAGAAAGCGAGTTGAAGAAAGGAGCTCAGGGGCACTGTAATTCACAAACCTGCAGAGTTATAAATGACAGCTATCGTCCAAAAATAGACTGAAGTAAGGCTGCCAAGAGGACTTGAAAGCGGGGCAGAATTGCAGGAAACCGATTTCAGGAGGTAGACTGGAATTGCATTGAAAGCATAGGAAAAGAGGCAGAACGTCCACAATGATGCACTTGGCCAAAAAGGGCGTATGCGTTATTTCCTGAATATATTCAGGAAAACACGCATACGCCCTTTTTGGCCAACCAAGCAAGCTTGCAAAGGAAATCTGCACTACAATGAAGTCTCACTTCCCCCCGGTCAAAAGGGCCATCTGAAAAAAGTGTAAAATCCAGAAAGGCAGGACAGGCCATGGAGAACTGGGAGCCTTGTTATGCTGATGGGCAGGATGTAAATTGCAAACAGACACTCGGTAGAAGTGTATGGTGTTTCCTGAAACATCTAAAAAACAAAGCAACAGAGCCTAGGGCACTGCCACTTATTGTCCTATAGCTTAGGGAAATTAAAATCAAAAAGACACAGCCACCCCAAAGTTTGGGACGCCTCTGTTTACAAGAACCTCGTTTACAGTACAAGTTCAACATCGCAGAAAGTGAAAAATGGATAAAGAAGTTGTGGTATTTACTTACAAAGCAATATCACTCAGCAATGAAATCTATGTCATCAGGCCCTTAGCAGCACAATGAGTGGATTCAGGTATGATGATTCTAACTGAAATAAGTCACACAGAAAAAGAAACATCATAAGATATCAGTAATACACGGAATGTAAACTTGGCTACACAGGAACTGAATTACAGAACAGAAGAGGGTCTCAAATTTAGAAAACCAACTTATGCTTGCTAAGGGTAAAGGTGAGTTGGGGTGCTGCATAAAACCAGAGATTGAAATGAGCACAGATAAAGTTCCTTAAGCCAAATATGGAATAGACAAGAGCTACTCCTTGCTCAACGAAATGGACTCAACACCGCATATTAAACGCCTAAGAATGTACCTGACTAATAAGTATCTTAAAACCTATGGATTGCTATGTCTCCGAAAGAGAATCAAGCATGTTTACAGGGGCATAAACGCAGCAGTGATAGGATTGGAGAGGTTCGGTGAGCAAATGAAGACCCTTTGAAGTCATATTGCATGGTACCCATTACACGGGTCTTAACTCTCCAGGTTTAAGGTATTCTTCCTTCAGCTAAAACATGTATGTGGAACCCAGAGTATGATCAACCATGTGAACGGGAGACGTGTTCAAATATGTCTCAGTTTTCCTCCCCTGGTACTCGGGTGCAACATTCCAGACGCTTTACTAACACTCTCCCCACTTGGAGAGTCAGTCCCTTTAACCTCCTGTTTGGCCCAGTTTGCAATTTCTGCGGAAGATGAACAGGAATAGCGAGAACCAATGAGAGGCTAGCTGGAGGTGTCTGGACGGGCAAATTTAACTCTCATTTCCCACCAGGAAGAGGAATTAACCAAGGCTCAGCATTCCGGGCCGGAACCACATTAGGGCCTGAAGCCATCCTGCGGTGTTGCGGCCAGGTCACAAGAAAGCGAGTTGAAGAAAGGAGCTCAGGGGCACTGTAATTCACAAACCTGCAGAGTTATAAATGACAGCTATCGTCCAAAAATAGACTGAAGTAAGGCTGCCAAGAGGACTTGAAAGCGGGGCAGAATTGCAGGAAACCGATTTCAGGAGGTAGACTGGAATTGCATTGAAAGCATAGGAAAAGAGGCAGAACGTCCACAATGATGCACTTTTCCAAAAAGGGCGTATGCGTTTTTTCCTGAATATATTCAGGAAAAAACGCATACGCCCTTTTTAGCCAACCAAGCAAGCTTGCAAAGGAAATCTGCACTACAATGAAGTCTCACTTCCCCCCGGTCAAAAGGGCCATCTGAAAAAAGTGTAAAATCCAGAAAGGCAGGACAGGCCATGGAGAACTGGGAGCCTTGTTATGCTGAAGGGCGGGATGTAAATTGCCAACAACCACTCGGGAGAAGTGTATGGTGTTTCCTGAAACATCTAAAAAACAAAGCAACAGAACCTAGGGCACTTCCACTTATGGTCCTATAGCTTAGGGAAATTAAAATCAAAAAGACACAGCCACCCCAAAGTTTGGAACGGCTCTGTTTACAAGAACCTCGTTTACAGTACAAGTTCAACATCGCAGAAAGTGAAAAATGGATAAAGAAGTTGTGGTATTTACTTACAAAGCAATATCACTCAGCAATGAAATCTGTGTCATCAGGCCCTTAGCAGCACAATGAGTGGATTCAGGTATGATGATTCTAACTGAAATAAGTCACACAGAAAAAGAAACATCATAAGATATCAGTAATACACGGAATGGAAACTTGGCTACACAGGAACTGAATTACAGAACAGAACAGGGTCTCAAATTTAGAAAACCACCTTATGCTTGCTTAAGCGTAAAGGTGAGTTGGGATGCTGCATAAAACCAGAGATTGAAATGAGCACAGATAAAGTTCCTTAAGCCAAATATGGAATAGACAAGAGCTACTCCTTGCTCAACGAAATGGACTCAACACCGCATATTAAACGCCTAAGAATGTACCTGACTAGTAAGTATCTTAAAACCTATGGATTGCTATGTCTCCGAAAGAGAATCAAGCATGTGTACAGGGGCATAAACGCAGCAGTGATAGGATTGGAGAGGTTCGGTGAGCAAATGAAGACCCTTTGAAGTCATATTGCATGGTACCCATTCCACGGGTTTCAAATACCCAGGTTTAAGGTATTCTTCCTTCAGCTAAAACATGCATGTGGAACCTAGAGTATGATCAACCATGTGATCGGGAGACGTGTTCAAATATGTCTCAGTTTTCGTACCCTGGTACTCGGGTGCAACATTCCAGACGCTTTACTAACACTCTCCTGACTTGGAGAGTCAGTCCCTTTAAACTCCTGTTTGGCCCAGTTTGCAATTTCTGCGGAAGATGAACATGAATAGCGAGAACCAATGAGAGGCTAGCTGGAGGTGTCTGGACGGGCAAATTTAACTCTCATTTCCCACCAGGAAGAGGAAATAACCTAAGGCTCAGCATGCCGGGCCGGAACCAGATTAGGGCCTGAAGCCATCCTGCGGTGTTGCGGCCAGCTCACAAGAAAGCGAGTTGAAGAAAGGAGCTCAGGGGCACTGTAATTCACAAACCTGCAGAGTTATAAATGACAGCTATCGTCAAAAAATAGACTGAAGTAAGGCTGCCAAGAGGACTTGAAAGCGGGACAGAATTGCAGGAAACCGATTTCAGGAGGTAGACTGGAATTGCATTGAAAGCATAGGAAAAGAGGCAGAACGTCCACAATGATGCACTTGGCCAAAAAGGGCGTATGCGTTTTTTCCTGAATATATTCAGGAAAAAACGCATACGCCCTTTTTGGCCAACCAAGCAAGCTTGCAAAGGAAATCTGCACTACAATGAAGTCTCACTTCCCTCCGGTCAAAAGGGCCATCTGAAAAAAGTGTAAAATCCAGAAAGGCAGGACAGGCCATGGAGAACTGGGAGCCTTGTTATGCTGATGGGCGGGATGGAAATTGCCAACAACCACTCCGGAGAAGTGTATGGTGTTTCCTGAAACATCTAAAAAACAAAGCAACAGAACCTAGGGCACTTCCACTTATGGTCCTATAGCTTAGGGAAATTAAAATAAAAAAGACACAGCCACCCCAAAGTTTGGAACGGCTCTGTTTACAAGAACCTCGTTTACAGTACATGTTCAACATCGCAGAAAGTGAAAAATGGATAAAGAACTTGTGGTATTCACTTACAAAGCAATATCACTCAGCAATGAAATCTGTGACATCAGGCACTTAGCAGCACAATGAGTGGATTCAGGTATGATGATTCTAACTGAAATAAGTCACTCAGAAAAAGAAACATCATAAGATATCAGTAATACACGGAATGTAAACTTGGCTACACAGGAACTGAATTACAGAACAGAACAGGGTCTCAAATTTAGAAAACCAACTTATGCTTGCTTAAGGGTAAAGGTGAGTTGGGGTGATGCATAAAACCAGAGATTGAAATGAGCACAGATAAAGTTCCTTAAGTCAAATATGGAATAGACAAGAGCTACTCCTTGCTCAACGAAATGGACTCAACACCGCATATTAAACGCCTAAGAATGTACCTGACTAGTAAGTATCTTAAAACCTATGGATTGCTATGTCTCCGAAAGAGAATCAAGCATGTGTACAGGGGCATAAACGCAGCAGTGATAGGATTGGAGAGGTTCGGTGAGCAAATGAAGACCCTTTGAAGTCATATTGCATGGTACCCATTCCACGGGTTTCAACTACCCAGTTTTAAGGTATTCTTCCTTCAGCTAAAACATGCATGTGGAACCTAGAGTATGATCAACCATGTGATCGGGAGACGTGTTCAAATATGTCTCAGTTTTCGTACCCTGGTACTCGGGTGCAACATTCCAGACGCTTTACTAACACTCTCCCCACTTGGAGAGTCAGTTCCTTTAACCTCCTGTTTGGCCCAGCTTGCAATTTCTCTGGAAGATGAACAGGAATAGCGAGAACCAATGAGAGACTAGCTGGAGGTGTCTGGATGGGCAAATTTAACTCTCATTTCCCACCAGGAAGAGGAATTAACCGAAGGCTCAGCGTGCCGTGCCAGAACCAGATTAGGGCCTGAAGACATCCTGCGGTGTTGCGGCCAGGTCACAAGAAAGCGAGTTGAAGAAAGGAGCTCAGGGGCACTGTAATTCACAAAACTGCAGAGTTATAAATGACAGCTATCGTCCAAAAATAGACTGAAGTAAGGCTGCCAAGAGGACTTGAAAGCGGGGCAGAATTGCAGGAAACCGATTTCAGGAGGTAGACTGGAATTGCTTTGAAAGCATAGGAAAAGAGGCAGAACGTCCACAATGATGCACTTGGCCAAAAAGGGCGTATGCGTTTTTTCCTGAATATATTCAGGAAAAAACGCATACGCCCTTTTTGGCCAACCAAGCAAGCTTGCAAAGGAAATCTGCACTACAATGAAGTCTCACTTCTCCCCGGTCAAAAGGGCCATCTGAAAAAAGTGTAAAATCCAGAAAGGCAGGACAGGCCATGGAGAACTGGGAGCCTTGTTATGCTGATGGGCGGGATGTAAATTGCCAACAGACACTCAGGAGAAGTGTATGGTGTTTCCTGAAACATCTAAAAAACAAAGCAACAGAGCCTAGGGCACTTCCACTTATGGTCCTATAGCTTAGGGAAATTAAAATAAAAAAGACACAGCCACCCCAAAGTTTGGGACGCCTCCGTTTACAAGAACCTCGTTTACCGTACAAGTTCAATATCACAGAAAGTGAAAAATGGATAAAGAAATTGTGGTACTTACGTACAATGCAGTATAACTCAGCAATGAAATCTATGTCATCAGGCCCGTAGCAGCATAATGAGTGGATTCACGTACGATGATTCTAACTGAAATAAGTCACACAGAAAAAGAAACATCATAAGATATCACTAATACACGGAATGTAAACTTGGCTACACAGGAACTGCATTCCAAAACAGAACAGGGTCTCAAATTTAGAAAACCAACTTATGCTTGCTTAAGGGGAAAGGTGAGTTGGGGTGCTGCATAAAACCACAGATTGAAATGAGCACAGATAAAGTTCCTTAAGCCAAATATGGAATAGACAAGAGCTACTCCTTGCTCAATGAAATGGACTCAACACCCCATATTAAACGCCTAAGAATGTACCTGACTAGTAAGTATCTTAAAACCTATGGATTGCTATGTCTACGAAAGAGAATCAAGCATGTGTACAGGGGCATAAACGCAGCAGTGATAGGATTGGAGAGGTTCGGTGAGCAAATGAAGACCCTTTGAAGTCATATTGCATGGTACCCATTCCACGGGTTTCAACTACCCAGTTTTAAGGTATTCTTCCTTGAGCTAAAACATGCATGTGGAACCTAGAGTATGATCAACCATGTGATCGGGAGACATGTTCAAATATGTCTCAGTTTTCGTACCCTGGTACTCGGGTGCAACATTCCAGACGCTTTACTAACACTCTCCCGACTTGGAGAGTCAGTCCCTTTAACCTCCTGTTTGGCCCAGTTTGCAATTTCTGCGGAAGATGAACAGGAATAGCGAGAACCAATGAGAGGCTAGCTGGAGGTGTCTGAACGGGCAAATTTAACTCTCATTTCCCACCAGGAAGAGGAATTAACCAAAGGCTCAGCGTGCCGTGCCGGAACCAGATTAGGGCCTGAAGCCATCCTGCGGTGTTGCGGCCAGGTCACAAGAAAGCGAGTTGAAGAAAGGAGCTCAGGGGCACTGTAATTCACAAACCTGCAGAGTTATAAATGACAGCTATCGTCCAAAAATAGACTGAAGTAAGGCTGCCAAGAGGACTTGAAAGCGGGGCAGAATTGCAGGAAACCGATTTCAGGAGCTAGACTGGAATTGCATTGAAAGCATAGGAAAAGAGGCAGAACGTCCACAATGATGCACTTGGCCAAAAAGGGCGTATGCGTTTTTTCCTGAATATATTCAGGAAAAAACGCATACGCACTTTTTGGCCAACCAAGCAAACTTGCAAAGGAAATCTGCACTACAATGAAGTCTCACTTCCCCCCGGTCAAAAGGGCCATCTGAAAAAAGTGTAAAATTCAGAAAGGCAGGACAGGCCATGGAGAACTGGGAGCCTTGTTATGCTGATGGGCGGGATGTCAATTGCCAACAGACACTCGGGAGAAGTGTATGGTGTTTCCTGAAACATCTAAAAAACAAAGCAGCAGAGCCTAGGGCACTGCCACTTATGGTCCTATAGCTTAGGGAAATTAAAATCAAAAAGACACAGCCACCCCAAAGTCTGGGACGCCTCTGTTTACAAGAACCTCGTTTACAGTACAAGTTCAACATCGCAGAAAGTGAAAAATGGATAAAGAAGTTGTGGTATTTACTTACAAAGCAATATCACTCAGCAATGAAATCTGTGTCATCAGGCCCTTAGCAGCACAATGATTCAGGTATGATGATTCTAACTGAAATAAGTCACACAGAAAAAGAAACATCATAAGATATCAGTAATACACAGAATGGAAACTTGGCTACACAGGTACTGAATTACAGAACAGAACAGGGTCTCAAATTTAGAAAACCAACTTATGCTTGCTTAAGGGTAAAGGTGAGTTGGGGTGCTGCATAAAACCAGAGATTGAAATGAGCACAGATAAAGTTCCTTAAGTCAAATATGGAATAGACAAGAGCTACTCCTTGCTCAACGAAATGGACTCAACACCGCATATTAAACGCCTAAGAATGTACCTGACTAGTAAGTATCGTAAAACCTATGGATTGCTATGTCTCCAAAAGAGAATCAAGCATGTGTACAGGGGCATAAACGCAGCAGTGATAGGATTGGAGAGGTTCGGTGAGCAAATGAAGACCCTTTGAAGTCATATTGCATGGTACCCATTACACGGGTCTTAACTCTCCAGGTTTAAGGTATTCTTCCTTCAGCTAAAACATGCATGTGGAACCCAAGTATGATCAACCATGTGAACGGGAGACGTGTTCAAATATGTCTCAGTTTTCCTCCCCTGGTACTCGGGTGCAACATTCGAGACGCTTTACTAACAATCTCCCCACTTGGAGAGTCAGCGCCTTTAACCTCCTTTTTGGCCCAGTTTGCAATTTCTGCAGAAGATGAACAGGAATAGCGAGAACCAATGAGAGACTAGGTGGAGGTGTCTGGACGGGCAAATTTAACTCTCATTTCCCACCAGGAAGACGAAATAACCAAAGGCTCACCGTGCCGTGCCGGAACCAGATTAGGGCCTGAAGCCATCCTGCGGTGTTGCGGCCAGCTCAAAAGAAAGCGAGTTGAAGAAAGGAGCTCAGGGGCACTGTAATTCACAAACCTGCAGAGTTATAAATGACAGCTATCGTCCAAAAATAGACTGAAGTAAGGCTGCCAAGAGGACTTGAAAGCGGGGCAGAATTGCAGGAAACCGATTTCAGGAGGTAGACTGGAATTGCATTGAAAGCATAGGAAAAGAGGCAGAACGTCCACAATGATGCACTTGGCCAAAAAGAGCGTATGCGTTTTTTCCTGAATATATTCAGGAAAAAACGCATACGCCCTTTTTGGCCAACCAAGCAAGCTTGCAAAGGAAATCTGCACTACAATGAAGTCTCACTTCCCCCAGGTCAAAAGGGCCATCTGAAAAAAGTGTAAAATCCAGAAAGGCAGGACAGGCCATGGAGAACTGGGAGCCTTGTTATGCTGATGGGCGGGATGTAAATTGCCAACAGACACTCGGGAGAAGTGTATGGTGTTTCCTGAAACATCTAAAAAACAAAGCAACAGAGCCTAGGGCACTGCCACTTATGGTCTTATAGCTTAGGGAAATTAAAATCAAAAAGACACAGCCACCCCAAAGTTTGGGACGCCTCTGTTTACAAGAACCTCATTTACAGTACAAGTTCAACATCGCAGAAAGTGAAAAATGGATAAAGAAGTTGTGGTATTTACTTACAAAGCAATATCACTCAGCAATGAAATCTGTGTCATCAGGCCCTTAGCAGCACAATGAGTGGATTCAGGTATGATGATTCTAACTGAAATAAGTCACACAGAAAAAGAAACATCATAAGATATCAGTAATACACGGAATGTAAACTTGGCTACACAGGAACTGAATTACAGAACAGAACAGGGTCTCAAATTTAGAAAACCAACTTATGCTTGCTTAAGGGGAAAGGTGAGTTGGGGTGCTGCATAAAACCAGAGATTGAAATGAGCACAGATAAAGTTCCTTAAGCCAAATATGGAATAGACAAGAGCTACTCCTTGCTCAACGAAATGGACTCAACACCGCATATTAAACGCCTAAGAATGTACCTGACTAGTAAGTATCTTAAAACCTATGGATTGCTATGTCTCCGAAAGAGAATCAAGCATGTGTACAGGGGCATAAACGCAGCAGTGATAGGATTGGAGAGGTTCGTGAGCAAATGAAGACCCTTTGAAGTCATATTGCATGGTACCCATTCCACGGGGTTCAACTGCCCAGGTTTAAGGTATTCTTCCTTCAGCTAAAACATGCATGTGGAACCTAGAGTATGATCAACCATGTGATCGGGAGACGTGTTCAAATATGTCTCAGTTTTCCTCCCGTGGTACTCGGGTGCAACATTCCAGACGCTTTACTAACACTCTCCCCACTTGGAGAGTCAGTCCCTTTAACCTCCTGTTTGGCCCAGTTTGCAATTTCTGTGGAAGACGAACAGGAATAGCGAGAACCAATGAGAGACTAGCTGGAGGTGTCTGGATGGGCAAATTTAACTCTCATTTCCCACCAGGAAGAGGAAATAACCAAAGGCTCAGCGTGCCGTGCCAGAACCAGATTAGGGCCTGAAGCCATCCTGCGGTGTTGCGGCCAGCTCAAAAGAAAGCGAGTTGAAGAAAGGAGCTCAGGGGCACTGTAATTCACAAACCTGCAGAGTTATAAATGACAGCTATCGTCCAAAAATATACTGAAGTAAGGCTGCCAAGAGGACTTGAAAGTGGGGCAGAATTGCAGGAAACCAATTTCAGGAGGTAGACTGGAATTGCATTGAAAGCATAGGAAAAGAGGCAGAACATCCACAATGATGCACTTGGCCAAAAAGGGCGTATGCGTTTTTTCCTGAATATATTCAGGAAAAAAGGCATACGCCCTTTTTGGCCAACCAAGCAAACTTGCAAAGGAAATCTGCACTACAATGAAGTCTCACTTCTCCCCGGTCAAAAGGGCCATCTGAAAAAAGTGTAAAATCCAGAAAGGCAGGACAGGCCATGGAGAACTGGGAGCCTTGTTATGCTGATGGGCGGGATGTAAATTGCCAACAGACACTCAGGAGAACTGTATGGTGTTTCCTGAAACATCTAAAAAACAAAGCAACAGAGCCTAGGGCACTTCCACTTATGGTCCTATAGCTTAGGGAAATTAAAATAAAAAGACACAGCCACCCCAATGTTTGGGACGCCTCCGTTTACAAGAACCTCGTTTACCGTACAAGTTCAATATCACAGAAAGTGAAAAATGGATAAAGAACTTGTGGTACTTACGTACAATGCAGTATCACTCAGCAATGAAATCTATGTCATCAGGCCCGTAGCAGCATAATGAGTGTATTCAGGTACGATGATTCTAACTGAAATAAGTCACACAGAAAAAGAAACATCATAAGATATCACTAATACACGGAATGTAAACTTGGCTACACAGGAACTGCATTCCAAAACAGAACAGGGTCTCAAATTTAGAAAACCAACTTATGCTTGCTTAAGGGGAAAGGTGAGTTGGGGTGCTGCATAAAACCAGAGATTGAAATGAGCACAGATAAAGTTCCTTAAGCCAAATATGGAATAGACAAGAGCTACTCCTTGCTCAACGAAATGGACTCAAAACCCCATATTAAACACCTAAGAATGTACCTGACTAGTAAGTATCTTAAAACCTATGGATTGCTATGTCTCCAAAAGAGAATCAAGCATGTGTACAGGGGTATAAACGCAGCAGTGATAGGATTGGAGAGGTTCGTGAGCAAATGAAGACCCTTTGAAGTCATATTGCATGGTACCCATTCCATGGGTTTCAACTACCCAGGTTTAAGGTATTCTTCCTTCAGCTAAAACATGCATGTGGAACCTAGAGTATGATCAACCATGTGATCGGGAGACGTGTTCAAATATGTCTCAGTTTCCGTACCCTGGTACTCGGGTGCAACATTCCAGACGCTTTACTAACACTCTCCCGACTTGGAGAGTCAGTCCCTTTAACCTCCTGTTTGGCCCAGTTTGCAATTTCTGCGGAAGACGAACAGGAATAGCGAGAACCAATGAGAGACTAGCTGGAGGTGTCTGGACGGGCAAATTAACTCTCATTTCCCACCAGGAAGAGGAATTAACCAAAGGCTCAGCATGCCGGGCCGGAACCAGATTAGGGCCTGAAGCCATCTTGCGGTGTTGCGGCCAGCTCAAAAGAAAGCGAGTTGAAGAAAGGAGCTCAGGGGCACTGTAATTCACAAACCTGCAGAGTTATAAATGACAGCTATCGTCCAAAAATAGACTGAAGTAAGGCTGCCAAGAGGACTTGAAAGCGGGGCAGAATTGCAGGAAACCGATTTCAGGAGGTAGACTGGAATTGCATTGAAAGCATAGGAAAAGAGGCAGAACGTCCACAATGATGCACTTGGCCAAAAAGGGCGTATGCGTTTTTTCCTGAATATATTCAGGAAAAAACGCATACGCCCTTTTTGGCCAACCAAGCAAGCTTGCAAAGGAAATCTGCACTACAATGAAGTCTCACTTCCCCCCGGTCAAAAGGGCCATCTGAAAAAAGTGTAAAATCCAGAAAGGCAGGACAGGCCATGGAGAACTGGGAGCCTTGTTATGCTGATGGGCGGGATGTAAATTGCCAACAGACACTCGGGAGAAGTGTATGGTGTTTCCTGAAACATCTAAAAAACAAAGCAACAGAGCCTAGGGCACTTCCACTTATGGTCCTATAGCTTAGGGAAATTAAAATCAAAAAGACACAGCCACCCCAAAGTTTGGGACGCCTCTGTTTACAAGAACCTCGTTTACAGTACAAGTTCAACATCGCAGAAAGTGAAAAATGGATAAAGAAGTTGTGGTATTTACTTACAAAGCAATATCACTCAGCAATGAAATCTATGTCATCAGGCCCTTAGCAGCACAATGAGTGGATTCAGGTATGATGATTCTAACTGAAATAAGTCACACAGAAAAAGAAACATCATAAGATATCACTAATACACGGAATGTAAACTTGGCTACACAGGAACTGAATTACAGAACAGAACAGGGTCTCAAATTTAGAAAACCAACTTATGCTTGCTTAAGGGTAAAGGTGAGTTGGAGTGCTGCATAAAACCAGAGATTGAAATGAGCACAGATAAAGTTCCTTAAGCCAAATATGGAATAGACAAGAGCTACTCCTTGCTCAACGAAATGGACTCAACACCGCATATTAAACGCCTAAGAATGTACGTGACTAGTAAGTATCTTAAAACCTATGGATTGCTATGTCTCCGAAAGAGAATCAAGCATGTGTACAGGGGCATAAACGCAGCAGTGATAGGATTGGAGAGGTTCGTGAGCAAATGAAGACCCTTTGAAGTCATATTGCATGGTACCCATTCCACGGGTTTCAACTACCCAGGTTTTAGGTATTCTTCCTTCAGCTAAAACATGCATGTGGAACCCAGAGTATGATCAACCATGTGATCGGGAGACGTGTTCAAATATGTCTCAGTTTTCGTACCCTGGTACTCGGGTGCAACATTCCAGACGCTTTACTAACACTCTCCCGACTTGGAGAGTCAGTCCCTTTAACCTCCTGTTTGGCCCAGTTTGCAATTTCTGTGGAAGATGAACAGGAATAACGAGAACCAATGAGAGACTAGCTGGAGGTGTCTGGATGGGCAAATTTAACTCTCATTTCCCACCAGGAAGAGGAATTAACCAAAGGCTCAGCATGCCGTGCCAGAACCAAATTAGGGCCTGAAGACATCCTGCGGTGTTGCGGCCAGGTCACAAGAAAGCGAGTTGAAGAAAGGAGTTCAGGGGCACTGTAATTCACAAACCTGCAGAGTTATAAATGACAGCTATCGTCCAAAAATAGACTGAAGTAAGGCTGCCAAGAGGACTTGAAAGCGGGGCAACATTGCAGGAAACCGATTTCAGGAGGTAGACTGGAATTGCATTGAAAGCATAGGAAAAGAGGCAGAACGTCCACAATAATGCACTTGGCCAAAAAGGGCGTGTGCGTTTTTTCCTGAATATATTCAGGAAAAAACGCATACGCCCTTTTTGGCCAACCAAGCAAGCTTGCAAAGGAAATCTGCACTACAATGAAGTCTCACTTCCCCCCGGTCAAAAGGGCCATCTGAAAAAAGTGTAAAATCCAGAAAGGCAGGACAGGCCATGGAGAACTGGGAGCCTTGTTATGCTGATGGGCGGGATGTAAATTGCCAACAGACACTCAGGAGAAGTGTATGGTGTTTCCTGAAACATCTAAAAAACAAATCAACAGAGCCTAGCGCACTTCCACTTATGGTCCTATAGCTTAGGGAAATTAAAATCAAAAAGACACAGCCACCCCAAAGTTTGGAAAGGCTCTGTTTACAAGAACCTTGTTTACAGTACAAGTTCAACATCGCAGAAAGTGAAAAATGGATAAAGAATTTGTGGTATTTACTTACAAAGCAATATCACTCAGCAATGAAATCTGTGTCATCAGGCCCGTAGCAGCACAATGAGTGGATTCAGGTATGATGATTCTAACTGAAATAAGTCACACAGAAAAAGAAACATCATAAGATATCACTAATACACGGAATGTAAACTTGGCTACACAGGAACTGAATTACAGAACAGAACAGGGTCTCAAATTTAGAAAACCATCTTATTCTTGCTTAAGGGTAAAGGTGAGTTGGGGTGCTGCATAAAACCAGAGATTGAAATGAGCACAGATAAAGTTCCTTAAGCCAAATATGGAATAGACAAGAGCTACTCCTTGCTCAACGAAATGGACTCAACACCCCATATTAAACGCCTAAGAATGTACCTGACTAGTAAGTATCTTAAAACCTATGGATTGCTATGTCTCCGAAAGAGAATCAAGCATGTGTACAGGGGCATAAACGCAGCAGTGATAGGATTGGAGAGGTTCGTGAGCAAATGAAGACCCTTTGAAGTCATATTGCATGGTACCCATTCCACGGGTTTCAACTACCCAGGTTTAAGGTATTCTTCCTTCAGCTAAAACATGCATGTGGAACCTAGAGTATGATCAACCATGTGATCGGGAGACGTGTTCAAATATGTCTCAGTTTTCGTACCCTGGTACTCGGGTGCAACATTCCAGACGCTTTACTAACACTCTCCCGACTTGGTGAGTCAGTCCCTTTAACCTCCTGTTTGGCCCAGTTTGCAATTTCTGCGGAAGATGAACAGGAATAGCGAGAACCAATGAGAGGCTAGCTGGAGGTGTCTGGACGGGCAAATTTAACTCTCATTTCCCACCAGGAAGAGGAATTAACCAAAGGCTCAGCGTGCCGTGCCGGAACCAGATTAGGGCCTGAAGCCATCCTGCAGTGTTGCGGCCAGCTCAAAAGAAAGCGAGTTGAAGAAAGGAGCTCAGGGGCACTGTAATTCACAAACCTGCAGAGTTATAAATGACAGCTATCGTCCAAAAATAGACTGAAGTAAGGCTGCCAAGAGGACTTGAAAGCGGGGCAGAATTGCAGGAAACCGATTTCAGGAGGTAGACTGGAATTGCATTGAAAGCATAGGAAAAGAGGCAGAACGTCCACAATGATGCACTTGGCCAAAAAGGGCGTATGCGTTTTTTCCTGAATATATTCAGGAAAAAACGCATACGCCCTTTTTGGCCAACCAAGCAAGCTTGCAAAGGAAATCTGCACTACAATGAAGTCTCACTTCCCCCCGGTCAAAAGGGCCATCTGAAAAAAGTGTAAAATCCAGAAAGGCAGGACAGGCCCTGGAGAACTGGGAGCCTTGTTATGCTGATGGGCGGGATGTAAATTGCCAACAGACACTCAGGAGAAGTGTATGGTGTTTCCTGAAACATCTAAAAAACAAATCAACAGAGCCTAGCGCACTTCCACTTATGGTCCTATAGCTTAGGGAAATTAAAATCAAAAAGACACAGCCACCCCAAAGTTTGGGACGCCTCCGTTTACAAGAACCTCGTTTACCGTTCAAGTTCAATATCACAGAAAGTGAAAAATGGATAAAGAACTTGTGGTACTCACGTACAATGCAGTATCACTCAGGAATGAAATCTGTGTCATCAGGCCTGTAGCAGTATAATGAGTGGATTCAGGTATGATGATTCTAACTGAAATAAGTCACACAGAAAAAGAAACATCATAAGATATCAGTAATACACGGAATGTAAACTTGGCTACAGAGGAACTGCATTCCAAAACAGAACAGGGTCTCAAATTTAGAAAACCAACTTATGCTTGCTTAAGGGGAAAGGTGAGTTGGGGTGCTGCATAAAACCAGAGATTGAAATGAGCACAGATAAAGTTCCTTAAGCCAAATATGGAATAGACAAGAGCTACTCCTTGCTCAACGAAATGGACTCAAAACCCCATATTAAAAGCCTAAGAATGTACCTGACTAGTAAGTATCTTAAAACCTATGGATTGCTATGTCTCCAAAAGAGAATCAAGCGTGTGTACAGGGGCATAAACGCAGCAGTGATAGGATTGGAGAGGTTCGGTGAGCAAATGAAGACCCTTTGAAGTCATATTGCATGGTACCCATTACACGGGTCTCAACTCTCCAGGTTTAACGTATTCTTCCTTCAGCTAAAACATGCATGTGGAACGCAGAGTATGATCAACCATGTGAACGGGAGACGTGTTCAAATATGTCTCAGTTTTCCTCCCCTGGTACTCAGGTGCAACATTCCAGACGCTTTACTAACACTCTCCCGACTTGGAGAGTCAGTCCCTTTAAACTCCTGTTTGTCCCAGTTTGCAATTTCTGCGGAAGATGAACAGGAATAGCGAGAACCAATGAGAGGCTAGCTGGAGGTGTCTGGACGGGCAAATTTAACTCTCATTTCCCACCAGGAAGAGGAATTAACCAAAGGCTCAGCATGCCGGGCCGGAACCAGATTAGGGCCTGAAGCCATCCTGCGGTGTTGCGGCCAGGTCACAAGAAAGCGAGTTGAAGAAAGGAGCTCAGGGGCACTGTAATTCACAAACCTGCAGAGTTATAAATGACAGCTATCGTCCAAAAATAGACTGAAGTAAGGCTGCCAAGAGGACTTGAAAGCGGGGCAGAATTGCAGGAAACCGATTTCAGGAGGTAGACTGGAATTGCATTGAAAACACAGGAAAAGAGGCAGAACGTCCACAATGATGCACTTGGCCAAAAAGGGCGTATGCGTTTTTTCCTGACAGGAAAAAACGCATACGCCCTTTTTGGCCAACCAAGCAAGCTTGCAAAGGAAATCTGCACTACAATGAAGTCTCACTTCCCCCCGGTCAAAAGGGCCATCTGAAAAAAGTGTAAAATCCAGAAAGGCAGGACAGGCCATGGAGAACTGGGAGCCTTGTTATGCTGATGGGCGGGATGTAAATTGCCAACAACCACTCCGGAGAAATGTATGGTGTTTCCTGAAACATCTAAAAAACAAAGCAAGAGAACCTAGGGCACTTCCACTTATGGTCCTATAGCTTAGGGAAATTAAAATCAAAAAGACACAGCCACCCCAAAGTTTGGAACGGCTCTGTTTACAAGAACCTCGTTTACAGTACAAGTTCAACATCGCAGAAAGTGAAAAATGGATAAAGAACTTGTGGTATTTACTTACAAAGCAATATCACTCAGCAATGAAATCTGTGTCATCAGGCCCTTAGCAGTACAATGAGTGGATTCAGGTATGATGATTCTAACTGAAATAAGTCACACAGAAAAAGAAACATCATAAGATATCAGTAATACACGGAATGTAAACTTGGCTACACAGGAACTGAATTACAGAACCGAACAGGGTCTCAAATTTAGAAAACCAACTTATGCTTGCTTAAGGGTAAAGGTGAGTTGGGGTGCTGCATAAAACCAGAGATTGAAATGAGCACAGATAAAGTTCCTTAAGTCAAATATGGAATAGACAAGAGCTACTCCTTGCTCAACGAAATGGACTCAACACCGCATATTAAACGCCTAAGAATGTACCTGACTAGTAAGTATCTTAAAACCTGTGGATTGCTATGTCTCCGAAAGAGAATCAAGCATGTGTACAGGGGCATAAACGCAGCAGTGATAGGATTGGAGAGGTTCGGTGAGCAAATGAAGACCCTTTGAAGTCATATTGCATGGTACCCATTCCAAGGGTTTCAACTACCCAGGTTTAAGGTATTCTTCCTTCAGCTAAAACATGCATGTGGAACCCAAGTATGATCAACCATGTGAACGGGAGACGTGTTCAAATATGTCTCAGTTTTCCTCCCCTGGTACTCGGGTGCAACATTCCAGACGCTTTACTAACACTCTCCCCACTTGGAGAGTCAGCGCCTTTAACCTGTTTGGCACAATTTGCAATTTCTGCGGAAGATGAACAGGAATAGCGAGAACCAATGAGAGGCTAGCTGGAGGTGTCTAGACGGGCAAATTTAACTCTCATTTCCCACCAGGAAGAGGAAATAACCAAAGGCTCAGCATGCCGTACCGGAACCAGATTAGGGCCTGAAGCCATCCTGCGGTGTTGCGGCCAGCTCAAAAGAAAGCGAGTTGAAGAAAGGAGCTCAGGGGCACTGTAATTCACAAACCTGCAGAGTTATAAATGACAGCTATCGTCCAAAAATAGACTGAAGTAAGGCTGCCAAGAGGACTTGAAAGCGGGGCAGAATTGCAGGAAACCGATTTCAGGAGGTAGACTGGAATTGCATTGAAAGCATAGGAAAAGAGGCAGAACGTCCACAATGATGCACTTGGCCAAAAAGGGCTTATGCGTTTTTTCCTGAATATATTCAGGAAAAAATGCATACGCCCTTTTTGGCCAACCAAGCAAGCTTGCAAAGGAAATCTGCACTACAATGAAGTCTCACTTCCCCCCGGTCAAAAGGGCCATCTGAAAAAAGTGTAAAATCCAGAAAGGCAGGACAGGCCATGGAGAACTGGGAGCCTTGTTATGCTGATGGGCGGGATGTAAATTGCCAACAACCAATCGGGAGAAGTGTATGGTGTTTCCTGAAACATCTAAAAAACAAAGCAACAGAACCTAGGGTACTTCCACTTATGGTCCTATAGCTTAGGGAAATTAATATCAAAAAGACACAGCCACCCCAAAGTTTGGAACGGCTCTGTTTACAAGAACCTCGTTTACAGTACAAGTTCAACATCGCAGAAAGTGAAAAATGGATAAAGAAGTTGTGGTATTTACTTACAAAGCAATATCACTCAGGAATGAAATCTGTGTCATCAGGCCCGTAGCAGCACAATGAGTGGATTCAGGTATGATGATTCTAACTGAAATAAGTCACACAGAAAAAGAAACATCATAAGATATCAGTAATACACGGAATGTAAACTTGGCTACACAGGAACTGAATTACAGAACAGAACAGGGTCTCAAATTTAGAAAACCAACTTATGCTTGCTTAAGGGTAAAGGTGAGTTGGGGTGCTGCATAAAACCAGAGATTGAAATGAGCACAGATAAAGTTCCTTAAGTCAAATATGGAATAGACAAGAGCTACTCCTTGCTCAACGAAATGGACTCAACACCCCATATTAAACGCCTAAGAATGTACCTGACTAGTAAGTATCTTAAAACCTATGGATTGCTATGTCTCCGAAAGAGAATCAAGCATGTGTACAGGGGCATAAACGCAGCAGTGATAGGATTGGAGAGGTTCGGTGAGCAAATGAAGACCCTTTGAAGTCATATTGCATGGTACCCATTCCACGGGTTTCAACTACCCAGTTTTAAGGTATTCTTCCTTCAGCTAAAACATGCATGTGGAACCTAGAGTATGATCAACCATGTGATCGGGAGACGTGTTCAAATATGTGTCAGTTTTCGTACCCTGCTACTCGGGTGCAACATTCCACACACTTTACTAACACTCTCCCCACTTGGAGAGTCAGTCCCTTTAACCTCCTGTTTGGCCCGGTTTGCAATTTCTGTGGAAGATGAACAGGAATAGCGAGAACCAATGAGAGACTAGCTGGAGGTGTCTGGATGGGCAAATTTAACTCTCATTTCCCACCAGGAAGAGGAATTAACCGAAGGCTCAGTGTGCCGTGCCAGAACCAGATTAGGGCCTGAAGCCATCCTTCGGTGTTGCGGCCAGGTCACAAGAAAGCGAGTTGAAGAAAGGAGCTCAGGGACACTGTAATTCACAAACCTGCAGAGGTATAAATGACAGCTATCGTCCAAAAATAGACTGAAGTAAGGCTGCCAAGAGGACTTGAAAGCGGGGCAGAATTGCAGGAAACCGATTTCAGGAGGTAGACTGGAATTGCATTGAAAGCATAGGAAAAGAGGCAGAACGTCCACAATGATGCACTTGGCCAAAAAGGGCGTATGCGTTTTTTCCTGAATATATTCAGGAAAAAACGCATACGCCCTTTTTGGCCAACCAAGCAAGCTTGCAAAGGAAATCTGCACTACAATGAAGTCTCACTTCCCCCCGGTCAAAAGGGCCATCTGAAAAAAGTGTAAAATCCAGAAAGGCAGGACAGGCCATGGAGAACTGGGAGCCTTGTTATGCTGATGGGCGGGATGTAAATTGCCAACAACCACTCGGGAGAAGTGTATGGTGTTTCCTGAAACATCTAAAAAACAAAGCAACAGAACCTAGGGCACTTCCACTTATGGTCCTATAGCTTAGGGAAATTAAAATAAAAAAGACACAATCACCCCAAAGTTTGGAACGGCTCTGTTTACAAGAACCTCGTTTACAGTACAAGTTCAACATCGTAGAAAGTGAAAAATGGATAAAGAAGTTGTGGTATTCACTTACAAAGCAATATCACTCAGCAATGAAATCTGTGACATCAGGCCCTTAGCAGCACAATGAGTGGATTCAGGTATGATGATTCTAACTGAAATAAGTCACACAGAAAAAGAAACATCATAAGATATCAGTAATACACGGAATGGAAACTTGGCTACACAGGAACTGAATTACAGAACAGAACAGGGTCTCAAATTTAGAAAACCAACTTATGCTTGCTTAAGGGTAAAGGTGAGTTGGGGTGCTGCATAAAACCAGAGATTGAAATGAGCACAGATAAAGTTCCTTAAGTCAAATATGGAATAGACAAGAGCTACTCCTTGCTCAACGAAATGGACTCAACACCGCATATTAAACGCCTAAGAATGTACCTGACTAGTAAGTATCTTAAAACCTATGGATTGCTATGTCTCCGAAAGAGAATCAAGCATGTGTACAGGGGCATAAACGCAGCAGTGATAGGATTGGAGAGGTTCGGTGAGCAAATGAAGACCCTTTGAAGTCATATTGCATGGTACCCATTCCACGGGTTTCAACTACCCAGTTTTAAGGTATTCTTCCTTCAGCTAAAACATGCATGTGGAACCTAGAGTATGATCAACCATGTGATCGGGAGACGTGTTCAAATATGTCTCAGTTTTCGTACCCTGGTACTCGGGTGCAACATTCCAGACGCTTTACTAACACTCTCCCCACTTGGAGAGTCAGTTCCTTTAACCTCCTGTTTGGCCCAGTTTGCAATTTCTGTGGAAGATGAACAGGAATAGCGAGAACCAATGAGAGACTAGCTGGAGGTGTCTGGATGGGCAAATTTAACTCTCATTTCCCACCAGGAAAAGGAATTAACCGAAGGCTCAGCGTGCCGTGCCAGAACCAGATTAGGGTCTGAAGACATCCTGCGGTGTTGCGGCCAGGTCACAAGAAAGCGAGTTGAAGAAAGGAGCTCAGGGGCACTGTAATTCACAAACCTGCAGAGTTATAAATGACAGCTATCGTCCAAAAATAGACTGAAGTAAGGCTGCCAAGAGGACTTGAAAGCGGGGCAGAATTGCAGGAAACCGATTTCAGGAGGTAGACTGGAATTGCATTGAAAGCATAGGAAAAGAGGCAGAACGTCCACAATGATGCACTTTTCCAAAAAGGGCGTATGCGTTTTTTCCTGAATATATTCAGGAAAAAACGCATACGCCCTTTTTGGCCAACCAAGCAAGCTTGCAAAGGAAATCTGCACTAAAATGAAGTCTCACTTCCCCCCGGTCAAAAGGGCCATCTGAAAAAAGTGTAAAATCCAGAAAGGCAGGACAGGCCATGGAGAACTGGGAGCCTTGTTATGCTGATGGGCGGGATGTAAATTGCCAACAGACACTCAGGAGAAGTGTATGGTGTTTCCTGAAACATCTAAAAAACAAAGCAACAGAGCCTAGGGCACTTCCACTTATGGTCCTATAGCTTAGGGAAATTAAAATGAAAAAGACACAGCCACCCCAAAGTTTGGGACGCCTCCGTTTACAAGAACCTCGTTTACCGTACAAGTTCAATATCACAGAAAGTGAAAAATGGATAAAGAACTTGTGGTACTTACGTACAATGCAGTATCACTCAGCAATGAAATCTATGTCATCAGGCCCGTAGCAGCATAATGAGTGGATTCAGGTACGATGATTCTAACTGAAATAAGTCACACAGAAAAAGAAACATCATAAGATATCACTAATACACGGAATGTAAACTTGGCTACACAGGAACTGCATTCCAAAACAGAAAAGGGTCTCAAATTTAGAAAATCAACTTATGCTTGCTTAAGGGGAAAGGTGAGTTGGGGTGCTGCATAAAACCAGAGATTGAAATGAGCACAGATAAAGTTCCTTAAGCCAAATATGGAATAGACAAGAGCTACTCCTTGCTCAATGAAATGGACTCAACACCCCATATTAAACGCCTAAGAATGTACCTGACTAGTAAGTATCTTAAAACCTATGGATTCCTATGTCTCCGAAAGAGAATCAAGCATGTGTACAGGGGCATAAACGCAGCAGTGATAGGATTGGAGAGGTTCGGTGAGCAAATGAAGACCCTTTGAAGTCATATTGCATGGTACCCATTCCACGGGTTTCAACTACCCAGGTTTAAGGTATTCTTCCTTCAGCTAAAACATGCATGTGGAACCCAGAGTATGATCAACCATGTGATCGGGAGACGTGTTCAAATATGTCTCAGTTTTCCTCCCCTGGTACTCGGGTGCAACATTCCAGACGCTTTACTAACACTCTCCCGACTTGGATAGTCAGCGCCTTTAACCTCCTGTTTGGCCCAGTTTGCAATTTCTGCGGAAGATGAACAGGAATAGCGAGAACCAATGAGAGGCTAGCTGGAGGTGTCTGGACGGGCAAATTTAACTCTCATTTCCCACCAGGAAGAGGAAATAACCAAAGGCTCAGCGTGCCGTGCCGGAACCAGATTAGGGCCTGAAGCCATCCTGCGGTGTTGCGGCCAGCTCAAAAGAAAGCGAGTTGAAGAAAGGAGCTCAGGGGCACTGTAATTCACAAACCTGCAGAGTTATAAATGACAGCTATCGTCCAAAAATATACTGAAGTAAGGCTGCCAAGAGGACTTGAAAGTGGGGCAGAATTGCAGGAAACCGATTTCAGGAGGTAGACTGGAATTGCATTGAAAGCATAGGAAAAGAGGCAGAACGTCCACAATGATGCACTTGGCCATAAAGGGCGTATGCGTTTTTTCCTGAATATATTCAGGAAAAAACGCATACGCCCTTTTTGGCCAACCAAGCAAGCTTGCAAAGGAAATCTGCACTACAATGAAGTCTCACTTCCCCCCGGTCAAAAGGGCCATCTGAAAAAACTGTAAAATCCAGAAAGGCAGGACAGGCCATGGAGAACTGGGAGCCTTGTTATGCTAGTGGGCGGGATGTAAATTGCCAACAACCACTCGGGAGAAGTGTATGGTGTTTCCTGAAACATCTAAAAAACAAAGCAACAGAACCTAGGGCACTTCCACTTATGGTCCTATAGCTTAGGGAAATTAAAATCAAAAAGACACAGCCACCCCAAAGTTTGGAACGGCTCTGTTTACAAGAACCTCGTTTACAGTACAAGTTCAACATCGCAGAAAGTGAAAAATGGATAAAGAAGTTGTGGTATTTACTTACAAAGCAATATCACTCAGCAATGAAATCTGTGTCATCAGGCCCTTAGCAGCACAATGAGTGGATTCAGGTATGATGATTCTAACTGAAATAAGTCACACAGAAAAAGAAACATCATAAGATATCAGTAATACACGGAATGGAAACTTGGCTACACAAGAACTGAATTACAGAACAGAACAGGGTCTCAAAATTAGAAAACCAACTTATGCTTGCTTAAGGGTAAAGGTGAGTTGGGGTGCTGCATAAAACCAGAGATTGAAATGAGCACAGATAAAGTTCCTTAAGTCAAATATGGAATAGACAAGAGCTACTCCTTGCTCAACGAAATGGACTCAACACCGCATATTAAACGCCTAAGAATGTACCTGACTAGTAAGTATCTTAAAACCTATGGATTGCTATGTCTCCGAAAGAGAATCAAGCATGTGTACAGGGGCATAAACGCAGCAGTGATAGGATTGGAGAGGTTCGGTGAGCAAATGAAGACCCTTTGAAGTCATATTGCATGGTACCCATTCCACGGGTTTCAACTACCCAGGTTTAAGGTATTCTTCCTTCAGCTAAAACATGCATGTGGAACCTAGAGTATGATCAACCATGTGATCGGGAGACTTGTTCAAATATGTCTCAGTTTTCCTCCCCTGGTACTCGGGTGCAACATTCCAGACGCTTTACTAACACTCTCCCGACTTGGAGAGTCAGTCCCTTTAACCTCCTGTTTGGCCCAGTTTGCAATTTCTGCGGAAGATGAACAGGAATAGCGAGAACCAATGAGAGGCTAGCTGGAGGTGTCTGGACGGGCAAATTTAACTCTCATTTCCCACCAGGAAGAGGAATTAACCAAAGGCTCAGCGTGCCGTGCCGGAACCAGATTAGGGCCTGAAGCCATCCTGCGGTGTTGCGGCCAGCTCAAAAGAAAGCGAGTTGAAGAAAGGAGCTCAGGGGCACTGTAATTCACAAACCTGCAGAGTTATAAATGACAGCTATCGTCCAAAAATATACTGAAGTAAGGCTGCCAAGAGGACTTGAAAGCGGGGTAGAATTGCAGGAAACCGATTTCAGGAGGTAGACTGGAATTGCATTGAAAGCATAGGAAAAGAGGCAGAACGTCCGCAATGATGCACTTGGCCAAAAAGGGCGTATGCGTTTTTTCCTGAATATATTCAGGAAAAAACGCATACGCCCTTTTTGGCCAACCAAGCAAACTTGCAAAGGAAATCTGCACTACAATGAAGTCTCACTTCCCCCCGGTCAAAAGGGCCATCTGAAAAAAGTGTAAAATCCAGAAAGGCAGGACACGCCATGGAGAACTGGGAGCCTTGTTATGCTGATGGGCGGGATGTAAATTGCCAACAGACACTCGGGAGAAGTGTATGGTGTTTCCTGAAACATCTAAAAAACAAAGCAACAGAGCCTAGGGCACTGCCACTTATGGTCTTATAGATTAGGGAAATTAAAATCAAAAAGACACAGCCACCCCAAAGTTTGGGACGCCTCTGTTTACAAGAACCTCATTTATAGTACAAGTTCAACATCGCAGAAAGTGAAAAATGGATAAAGAAGTTGTGGTATTTACTTACAAAGCAATATCACTCAGCAATGAAATCTGTGTCATCAGGCCCTTAGCAGCACAATGAGTGGATTCAGGTATGATGATTCTAACTGAAATAAGTCACACAGAAAAAGAAACATCATAAGATATCAGTAATACACAGAATGGAAACTTGGCTACACAGGAACTGAATTACAGAACAGAACAGGGTCTCAAATTTAGAAAACCAACTTATGCTTGCTTAAGGGTAAAGGTGAGTTGGGGTGCTGCATAAAACCAGAGATTGAAATGAGCACAGATAAAGTTCCTTAAGTCAAATATGGAATAGACAAGAGCTACTCCTTGCTCAACAAAATGGACTCAACACCGCATATTAAACGCCTAAGAATGTACCTGACTAGTAAGTATCGTAAAACCTATGGATTGCTATGTCTCCAAAAGAGAATCAAGCATGTGTACAGGGGCATAAACGCAGCAGTGATAGGATTGGAGAGGTTCGGTGAGCAAATGAAGACCCTTTGAAGTCATATTGCATGGTACCCATTCCACGGGTCTTAACTCTCCAGGTTTAAGGTATTCTTCCTTCAGCTAAAACATGCATGTGGAACCCAAGTATGATCAACCATGTGAACGGGAGACGTGTTCAAATATGTCTCAGTTTTCCTCCCCTGGTACTCGGGTGCAACATTCCAGACGCTTTACTAACACTCTCCCCACTTGGAGAGTCAGCGCCTTTAACCTCCTTTTTGGCCCAGTTTGCAATTTCTGCGGAAGATGAACAGGAATAGCGAGAACCAATGAGAGACTAGCTGGAGGTGTCTGGACGGGCAAATTTAACTCTCATTTCCCACCAGGAAGACGAAATAACCAAAGGCTCAGCGTGCCATGCCGGAACCAGATTAGGGCCTGAAGCCATCCTGCGGTGTTGCGGCCAGCTCAAAAGAAAGCGAGTTGAAGAAAGGAGCTCAGGGGCACTGTAATTCACAACCTGCAGAGTTATAAATGACAGCTATCGTCCAAAAATAGACTGAAGTAAGGCTGCCAAGAGGACTTGAAAGCGGGGCAGAATTGCAGGAAACCGATTTCAGGAGGTAGACTGGAATTGCATTGAAAGCATAGGAAAAGAGGCAGAACGTCCACAATGATGCACTTGGCCAAAAAGGGCGTATGCGTTTTTTCCTGAATATATTCAGGAAAAAACGCATACGCCCTTTTTGGCCAACCAAGCAAGCTTGCAAAGGAAATCTGCACTACAATGAAGTCTCACTTCCCCCCGGTCAAAAGGGCCATCTGAAAAAAGTGTAAAATCCAGAAAGGCAGGACACGCCATGGAGAACTGGGAGCCTTGTTATGCTGATGGGCGGGATGTAAATTGCCAACAGACACTCGGGAGAAGTGTATGGTGTTTCCTGAAACATCTAAAAAACAAAGCAACAGAGCCTAGGGCACTGCCACTTATGGTCTTATAGATTAGGGAAATTAAAATCAAAAAGACACAGCCACCCCAAAGTTTGGGACGCCTCTGTTTACAAGAACCTCATTTACAGTACAAGTTCAACATCGCAGAAAGTGAAAAATGGATAAAGAAGTTGTGGTATTTACTTACAAAGCAATATCACTCAGCAATGAAATCTGTGTCATCAGGCCCTTAGCAGCACAATGAGTGGATTCAGGTATGATGATTCTAACTTAAATAAGTCACACAGAAAAAGAAACATCATAAGATCAGTAATACACGGAATGTAAACTTGGCTACACAGGAACTGAATTACAGAACAGAACAGGGTCTCAAATTTAGAAAACCAACTTATGCTTGCTTAAGGGGAAAGGTGAGTTGGGGTGCTGCATAAAACCAGAGATTGAAATGAGCACAGATAAAGTTCCTTAAGCCAAATATGGAATAGACAAGAGCTACTCCTTGCTCAACGAAATGGACTCAACACCGCATATTAAACGCCTAAGAATGTACCTGACTAGTAAGTATCTTAAAACCTATGGATTGCTATGTCTCCGAAAGAGAATCAAGCATGTGTACAGGGGCATAAACGCAGCAGTGATAGGATTGGAGAGGTTCGTGAGCAAATGAAGACCCTTTGAAGTCATATTGCATGGTACCCATTCCACGGGGTTCAACTGCCCAGGTTTAAGGTATTCTTCCTTCAGCTAAAACATGCATGTGGAACCTAGAGTATGATCAACCATGTGATCGGGAGACGTGTTCAAATATGTCTCAGTTTTCCTCCCCTGGTACTCGGGTGCAACATTCCAGACGCTTTACTAACACTCTCCCCACTTGGAGAGTCAGTCCCTTTAACCTCCTGTTTGGCCCAGTTTGCAATTTCTGTGGAAGATGAACAGGAATAGCGAGAACCAATGAGAGACTAGCTGGAGTTGTCTGGATGGGCAAATTTAACTCTCATTTCCCACAAGGAAGAGGAAATAACCAAAGGCTCAGCGTGCCGTGCCAGAACCAGATTAGGGCCTGAAGACATCCTGCGGTGTTGCGGCCAGGTCACAAGAAAGCGAGTTGAAGAAAGGAGCTCAGGGGCACTGTAATTCACAAACCTGCAGAGTTATAAATGACAGCTATCGTCCAAAAATATACTGAAGTAAGGCTGCCAAGAGGACTTGAAAGTGGGGCAGAATTGCAGGAAACCAATTTCAGGAGGTAGACTGGAATTGCATTGAAAGCATAGGAAAAGAGGCAGAACATCCACAATGATGCACTTGGCCAAAAAGGGCGTATGCGTTTTTTCCTGAATATATTCAGGAAAAAAGGCATACGCCCTTTTTGGCCAACCAAGCAAACTTGCAAAGGAAATCTGCACTACAATGAAGTCTCACTTCTCCCTGGTCAAAAGGGCCATCTGAAAAAAGTGTAAAATCCAGAAAGGCACGACAGGCCATGGAGAACTGGGAGCCTTGTTATGCTGATGGGCGGGATGTAAATTGCCAACAGACACTCAGGAGAACTGTATGGTGTTTCCTGAAACATCTAAAAAACAAAGCAACAGAGCCTAGGGCACTTCCACTTATGGTCCTATAGCTTAGGGAAATTAAAATAAAAAGACACAGCCACCCCAATGTTTGGGACGCCTCCGTTTATAAGAACCTCGTTTACCGTACAAGTTCAATATCACAGAAAGTGAAAAATGGATAAAGAACTTGTGGTACTTACGTACAATGCAGTATCACTCAGCAATGAAATCTATGTCATCAGGCCCGTAGCAGCATAATGAGTGGATTCAGGTACGATGATTCTAACTGAAATAAGTCACACAGAAAAAGAAACATCATAAGATATCACTAATACACGGAATGTAAACTTGGCTACACAGGAACTGCATTCCAAAACAGAACAGGGTCTCAAATTTAGAAAACCAACTTATGCTTGCTTAAGGGGAAAGGTGAGTTGGGGTGCTGCATAAAACCAGAGATTGAAATGAGCACAGATAAAGTTCCTTAAGCCAAATATGGAATAGACAAGAGCTACTCCTTGCTCAACGAAATGGACTCAAAACCCCATATTAAACGCCTAAGAATGTACCTGACTAGTAAGTATCTTAAAACCTATGGATTGCTATGTCTCCAAAAGAGAATCAAGCATGTGTACAGGGGCATAAACGCAGCAGTGATAGGATTGGAGAGGTTCGTGAGCAAATGAAGACCCTTTGAAGTCATATTGCATGGTACCCATTCCATGGGTTTCAACTACCCAGGTTTAAGGTATTCTTCCTTCAGCTAAAACATGCATGTGGAACCTAGAGTATGATCAACCATGTGATCGGGAGACGTGTTCAAATATGTCTCAGTTTTCCTCCCCTGGTACTCGGGTGCAACATTCCAGACGCTTTACTAACACTCTCCCGACTTGGAGAGTCTGTCCCTTTAACCTCCTGTTTGGCCCAGTTTGCAATTTCTGCGGAAGATGAACAGGAATAGCGAGAACCAATGAGAGACTAGCTGGAGGTGTCTGGACGGGCAAATTAACTCTCATTTCCCACCAGGAAGAGGAATTAACCAAAGGCTCAGCATGCCGGGCCGGAACCAGATTAGGGCCTGAAGCCATCCTGCGGTGTTGCGGCCAGCTGAAAAGAAAGCGAGTTGAAGAAAGGAGCTCAGGGGCACTGTAATTCACAAACCTGCAGAGTTATAAATGACAGCTATCATCCAAAAATAGACTGAAGTAAGGCTGCCAAGAGGACTTGAAAGCGGGGCAGAATTGCAGGAAACCGATTTCAGGAGGTAGACTGGAATTGCATTGAAAGCATAGGAAAAGAGGCAGAACGTCCACAATGATGCACTTGGCCAAAAAGGGCGTATGCGTTTTTTCCTGAATATATTCAGGAAAAAACGCATACGCCCTTTCTGGCCAACCAAGCAAGCTTGCAAAGGAAATCTGCACTACAATGAAGTCTCACTTCCCCCAGGTCAAAAGGGCCATCTGAAAAAAGTGTAAAATCCAGAAAGGCAGGACAGGCCATGGAGAACTGGGAGCCTTGTTATGCTGATGGGCGGGATGTAAACTGCCAACAACCACTCGGGAGAAGTGTATGGTGTTTCCTGAAACATCTAAAAAACAAATCAACAGAACCTAGGGCACTTCCACTTATGGTCCTATAGCTTAGGGAAATTAAAATCAAAAAGACACAGCCACCCCAAAGTTTGGAACGGCTCTGTTTACAAGAACCTCGTTTACAGTACAAGTTCAACATCGCAGAAAGTGAAAAATGGATAAAGAAGTTGTGGTATTTACTTACAAAGCAATATCACTCAACAATGAAATCTGTGTCATCAGGCACTTAGCAGCACAATGAGTGGATTCAGGTATGATGATTCTAACTGAAATAAGTCACACAGAAAAAGAAACATCATAAGATATCAGTAATACACGGAATGTAAACTTGGCTACACAGGAACTGAATTACAGAACAGAACAGGGTCTCAAATTTAGAAAACCAACTTATGCTTGCTTAAGGGTAAAGGTGAGTTGGGGTGCTGCATAAAACCAGAGATTGAAATGAACACAGATAAAGTTCCTTAAGCCAAATATGGAATAGACAAGAGCTACTCCTTGCTCAACGAAATGGACTCAACACCGCATATTAAACGCCTAAGAATGTACCTGACTAGTAAGTATCTTAAAACCTATGGATTGCTATGTCTCCGAAAGAGAATCAAGCATGTGTACAGGGGCATAAACGCAGCAGTGATAGGATTGGAGAGGTTCGGTGAGCAAATGAAGACCCTTTGAAGTCATATTGCATGGTACCCATTACACGGGTCTTAACTCTCCAGGTTTAAGGTATTCTTCCTTCAGCTAAAACATGCATGTGGAACCCAAGTATAATCAACCATGTGAACGGGAGACGTGTTCAAATATGTCTCAGTTTTCCTCCCCTGGTACTCGGGTGCAACATTCCAGACGCTTTACTAACACTCTCCCCACTTGGAGAGTCAGCGCCTTTAACCTCCTGTTTGGCCCAGTTTGCAATTTCTGCGGAAGATGAACAGGAATAGCGAGAACCAATGAGAGATTAGCTGGAGGTGTCTGGACGGGCAAATTTAACTCTCATTTCCCACCAGGAAGAGGAATTAACCAAAGGCTCAGCGTGCCGTGCCGGAACCAGATTAGGGCCTGAAGCCATCCTGCGGTGTTGCGGCCAGGTCACAAGAAAGCAAGTTGAAGAAAGGAGCTCAGGGGCACTGTAATTCACAAACCTGCCGAGTTATAAATGACAGCTATCATCCAAAAATAGACTGAAGTAAGGCTGCCAAGAGGACTTGAAAGTGGGGCAGAATTGCAGGAAACCGATTTCAGGAGGTAGACTGGAATTGCATTGAAAGCATAGGAAAAGAGGCAGAACGTCCACAATGATGCACTTGGCCAAAAAGGGCGTATGCGTTTTTTCCTGAATATATTCAGGAAAAAACGCATACGCCCTTTTTGGCCAACCAAGCAAACTTGCAAAGGAAATCTGCACTACAATGAAGTCTCACTTCCCCCCGGTCAAAAGGGCCGTCTGAAAAAATTGTAAAATCCAGAAAGGCAGGACAGACCATGGAGAACTGGGAGCCTTGTTATGCTGATGGGCGGGATGTAAATTGCCAACAACCACTTGGGAGAAATGTATGGTGTTTCCTGAAACATCTAAAAAACAAAGCAACAGAACCTAGGGCACTTCCACTTATGGTCCTATAGCTTAGGGAAATTAAAATCAAAAAGACACAGCCACCCCAAAGTTTGGAACGGCTCTGTTTACAAGAACCTCGTTTACAGTACAAGTTCAACATCGCAGAAAGTGAAAAATGGATAAAGAAGTTGTGGTATTTACTTACAAAGCAATATCACTCAGCAATGAAATCTGTGTCATCAGGCCCTTAGCAGCACAATGAGTGGATTCAGGTATGATGATTCTAACTGAAATAAGTCACACAGAAAAAGAAACATCATAAGATATCAGTAATACACGGAATGGAAACTTGGCTACACAGGAACTGAATTACAGAACAGAACAGGGTCTCAAATTTAGAAAACCAACTTATGCTTGCTTAAGGGTAAAGGTGAGTTGGGGTGCTGCATAAAACCAGAGATTGAAATGAGCACAGATAAAGTTCCTTAAGTCAAATATGGAATAGACAAGAGCTACTCCTTGCTCAACGAAATGGACTCAACACCGCATATTAAACGCCTAAGAATGTACCTGACTAGTAAGTATCTTAAAACCTATGGATTGCTATGTCTCCGAAAGAGAATCAAGCATGTGTACAGGGGCATAAACGCAGCAGTGATAGGATTGGAGAGGTTCGGTGAGCAAATGAAGACCCTTTGAAGACATATTGCATGGTACCCATTACACGGGTCTTAACTCTCCAGGTTTAAGGTATTCTTCCTTCAGCTAAAACATGCATGTGAACCTAGAGTATGATCAACCATGTGATCGGGAGACGTGTTCAAATATGTCTCAGTTTTCGTACCCTGGTACTCGGGTGCAACATTCCAGACGTTTTAATAACACTCTCCCGACTTGGAGAGTCAGTCCCTTTAACCTCCTGTTTGGTCCAGTTTGCAATTTCTGCGGAAGATGAACAGGAATAGCGAGAACCAGTGAGAGGCTAGCTGGAGGTGTCTGGATGGGCAAATTTAACTCTCATTTCCCACAAGGAAGAGGAATTAACCAAAGGCTCAGCGTGCCGTGCCGGAACCAGATTAGGGCCTGAAGACATCCTGCGGTGTTGCGGCCAGGTCACAAGAAAGCAAGTTGAAGAAAGGAGCTCAGGGGCACTGTAATTCACAAACCTGCAGAGTTATAAATGACAGCTATCGTCCAAAAATAGACTGAAGTAAGGCTGCCAAGAGGACTTGAAAGCGGGGCAGAATTGCAGGAAACCGATTTCAGGAGGTAGACTGGAATTGCATTGAAAGCATAGGAAAAGAGGCAGAACGTCCACAATGATGCACTTGGCCAAAAAGGGCGTATGCGTTTTTTCCTGAATATATTCAGGAAAAAACGCATACGCCCTTTCTGGCCAACCAAGCAAGCTTGCAAAGGAAATCTGCACTACAATGAAGTCTCACTTCCCCCCGGTCAAAAGGGCCATCTGAAAAAAGTGTAAAATCCAGAAAGGCAGGACAGGCCATGGAGAACTGGGAGCCTTGTTATGCTGATGGGCGGGATGTAAATTGCCAACAGACACTCGGGAGAAGTGTATGGTGTTTCCTGAAACATCTAAAAAACAAAGCAACAGAGCCTAGGGCACTTCCACTTATGGTCCTATAGCTTAGGGAAATTAAAATCAAAAAGACACAGCCACCCCAAAGTTTGGGACGCCTCCATTTACAAGAACCTCATTTACCATACAAGTTCAATATCACAGAAAGTGAAAAATGGATAAAGAACTTGTGGTACTTACGTACAATGCAGTATCACTCAGCAATGAAATCTATGTCATCAGGCCCGTAGCAGCATAATGAGTAGATTCAGGTACGATGATTCTAACTGAAATAAGTCACACAGAAAAAGAAACATCATAAGATATCACTAATACACGGAATGTAAACTTGGCTACACAGGAACTGAATTCCAAAACAGAAAAGGTTCTCAAATTTAGGAAACCAACTTATGCTTGCTTAAGGGGAAAGGTGAGTTGGGGTGCTGCATAAAACCAGAGATTGAAATGAGCACAGATAAAGTTCCTTAAGCCAAATATGGAATAAACAAGTGCTACTCCTTGCTCAACGAAATGGACTCAACACCGCATATTAAACGCCTAAGAATGTACTTGACTAGTAAGTATCTTAAAACCTATGGATTGCTATGTCTCCGAAAGAGAATCAAGCATGTGTACAGGGGCATAAACGCAGCAGTGATAGGATTGGAGAGGTTCGTGAGCAAATGAAGACCCTTTGAAGTCATATTGCATGGTACCCATTCCACGGGTTTCAACTACCCAGGTTTAAGGTATTCTTCCTTCAGCTAAAACATGCATGTGGAACCTAGAGTATGATCAACCATTTGATCAGGAGACGTGTTCAAATATGTCTCAGTTTTCGTACCCTGGTACTCGGGTGCAACATTCCAGACGCTTTACTAACACTCTCCCCACTTGGAGAGTCAGTCCCTTTAACCTCCTGTTTGGCCCAGTTTGCAATTTCTGCGGAAGATGAACAGGAATAGCGAGAACCAATGAGAGACTAGCTGGAGGTGTCTGAACGGGCAAATTAACTCTCATTTCCCACCAGGAAGAGGAATTAACCAAAGGCTCAGCGTGCCGTTCCAGAACCAGATTCGGGCCTGAAGCCATCCTGCGGTGTTGCGGCCAGGTCACAAGAAAGCGAGTTGAAGAAAGGAGCTCAGGGGCACTGTAATTCACAAACCTGCAGAGTTATAAATGACAGCTATCGTCCAAAAATAGACTGAAGTAAGGCTGCCAAGAGGCGTTGAAAGCGGGGCAGAATTGCAGGAAACCGATTTCAGGAGGTAGACTGGAATTGCATTGAAAGCATAGGAAAAGAGGCAGAACGTCCACAATGATGCACTTGGCCAAAAAGGGCGTATGCGTTTTTTCCTGAATATATTCAGGAAAAAACGCATACGCCCTTTTTGGCCAACCAAGCAAACTTGCAAAGGAAATCTGCACTACAATGAAGTCTCACTTCCCCCCGGTCAAAAGGGCCATCTGAAAAAAGTGTAAAATCCAGAAAGGCAGGACAGGCCATGGAGAACTGGGAGCCTTGTTATGCTGATGGGCGGGATGTAAATTGCCAACAACCACTCCGGAGAAGTGTATGGTGTTTCCTGAAACATCTAAAAAACAAAGCAACAGAACCTAGGGCACTTCCACTTATGGTCCTATAGCTTAGGGAAATTAAAATCAAAAAGACACAGCCACCCCAAAGTTTGGAACGGCTCTGTTTACAAGAACCTCGTTTACAGTACAAGTTCAACATCGCAGAAAGTGAAAAATGGATAAAGAAGTTGTGGTATTTACTTACAAAGCAATATCACTCAGCAATGAAATCTGTGTCATCAGGCCCTTAGCAGCACAATGAGTGGATTCAGGTATGATGATTCTAACTGAAATAAGTCACACAGAAAAAGAAACATCATAAGATATCAGTAATACACGGAATGTAAACTTGGCTACACAGGAACTGAATTACAGAAAAGAACAGGGTCTCAAATTTAGAAAACCAACTTATGCTTGCTTAAGGGGAAAGGTGAGTTGGGGTGCTGCATAAAACCAGAGATTGAAATGAACACAGATAAAGTTCCTTAAGCCAAATATGGAATAGACAAGAGCTACTCCTTGCTCAACGAAATGGACTCAACACCGCATATTAAACGCCTAAGAATGTACCTGACTAGTAAGTATCTTAAAACCTATGGATTGCTATGTCTCCGAAAGAGAATCAAGCATGTGTACAGGGGCATAAACGCAGCAGTGATAGGATTGGAGAGGTTCGTGAGCAAATGAAGACCCTTTGAAGTCATATTGCATGGTACCCATTCCCCGGGTTTCAACTACCCAGGTTTAAGGTATTCTTCCTTCAGCTAAAACATGCATGTGGAACCTAGAGTATGATCAACCATGTGATCGGGAGACGTGTTCAAATATGTCTCAGTTTTCGTACCCTGGTACTCGGGTGCAACATTCCAGACGCTTTACTAACACTCTCCCCACTTGGAGAGTCAGTCCCTTTAACCTCCTGTTTGGCCCAGTTTGCAATTTCTGTGGAAGATGAACAGGAATAGCGAAAACCAATGAGAGACTAGCTGGAGGTGTCTGGACGGGCAAATTTAACTCTCATTTCCCAGCAGGAAGAGGAATTAACCAAAGGCTCAGCGTGCCGTGTCGGAACCAGATTAGGGCCTGAAGACATCCTGCGGTGTTGCGGCCAGGTCACAAGAAAACAAGTTGAAGAAAGGAGCTCAGGGGCACTGTAATTCACAAACCTGCAGAGTTATAAATGACAGCTATCGTCCAAAAATAGATTGAAGTAAGGCTGCCAAGAGGACTTGAAAGTGGGGCAGAATTGCAGGAAACCGATTTCAGGACGTAGACTGGAATTGCATTGAAAGCATAGGAAAAGAGGCAGAATGTCCACAATGATGCACTTGGCCAAAAAGGGCGTATGCGTTTTTTCCTGAATATATTCAGGAAAAAACGCATACGCCCTTTCTGGCCAACCAAGCAAGCTTACAAAGGAAATCTGCACTACAATGAAGTCTCACTTCCCCCCGGTCAAAAGGGCCATCTGAAAAAAGTGTAAAATCCAGAAAGGCAGGACAGGCCATGGAGAACTGGGAGCCTTGTTATGCTGATGGGCGGGATGTAAATTGCCAACAGACACTCGGGAGAAGTGTATGGTGTTTCCTGAAACATCTAAAAAACAAAGCAACAGAGCCTAGGGCACTTCCACTTATGGTCCTATAGCTTAGGGAAATTAAAATCAAAAAGACACAGCCACCCCAAAGTTTGGGACGCCTCCGTTTACAAGAACCTCGTTTACCGTACAAGTTCAATATCACAGAAAGTGAAAAATGGATAAAGTACTTGTGGTACTTACGTACAATGCAGTATCACTCAGCAATGAAATCTATCTCATCAGGCCCGTAGCAGCATAATGAGTAGATTCAGGTACGATGATTCTAACTGAAATAAGTCACACAGAAAAAGAAACATCATAAGATATCACTAATACACGGAATGTAAACTTGGCTACACAGGAACTGAATTCCAAAACAGAACAGGTTCTCAAATTTAGGAAACCAACTTATGCTTGCTTAAGGGGAAAGGTGAGTTGGGTTGCTGCATAAAACCAGAGATTGAAATGAGCACAGATAAAGTTCCTTAAGCCAAATATGGAATAGACAAGAGCTACTCCTTGCTCAACGAAATGGACTCAACACCACATATTAAACGCCTAAGAATGTACCTGACTAGTAAGTATCTTAAAACCTATGGATTGCTATGTCTCCGAAAGAGAATCAAGCATGTGTACAGGGGCATAAACGCAGCAGTGATAGGATTGGAGAGGTTCGGTGAGCAAATGAAGACCCTTTTAAGTCATATTGCATGGTACCCATTCCACGGGTTTCAACTACCCAGGTTTAAGGTATTCTTCCTTCAGCTAAAACATGCATGTGGAACCTAGAGTATGATCAACCATTTGATCGGGAGACGTGTTCAAATATGTCTCAGTTTTCGTACCCTGGTACTCGGGTGCAACATTCCAGACGCTTTACTAACACTCTCCCCACTTGGAGAGTCAGTCCCTTTAACCTCCTGTTTGGCCCAGTTTGCAATTTCTGCGGAAGATGAACAGGAATAGCGAGAACCAATGAGAGACTAGCTGGAGGTGTCTGAACGGGCAAATTAACTCTCATTTCCCACCAGGAAGAGGAATTAACCAAAGGCTCAGCGTGCCGTTCCAGAACCAGATTCGGGCCTGAAGCCATCCTGCGGTGTTGCGGCCAGGTCACAAGAAAGCGAGTTGAAGAAAGGAGCTCAGGGGCACTGTAATTCACAAACCTGCAGAGTTATAAATGACAGCTATCGTCCAAAAATAGACTGAAGTAAGGCTGCCAAGAGGACTTGAAAGCGGGGCAGAATTGCAGGAAACCGATTTCAGGAGGTAGACTGGAATTGCATTGAAAGCATAGGAAAAGAGGCAGAACATCCACAATGATGCACTTGGCCAAAAAGGGCGTATGCGTTTTTTCCTGAATATATTCAGGAAAAAACGCATACGCCCTTTTTGGCCAACCAAGCAAGCTTGCAAAGGAAATCTGCACTACAATGAAGTCTCACTTCCCCCCGGTCAAAAGGGCCATCTGAAAAAAGTGTAAAATCCAGAAAGGCAGGACAGGCCATGGAGAACTGGGAGCCTTGTTATGCTGATGGGCGGGATGTAAATTGCCAATAGACACTCTGGAGAAGTGTATGGTGTTTCCTGAAACATCTAAAAAACAAAGCAACAGAACCTAGGGCACTTCCACTTATGGTCCTATAGCTTAGGGAAATTAAAATCAAAAAGACACAGCCACCCCAAAGTTTGGAACGCCTCCGTTTACAAGAACCTCGTTTACCATACAAGTTCAATATCACAGAAAGTGAAAAATGGATAAAGAACTTGTGGTACTTACGTACAATGCAGTATCACTCAGAAATGAAATCTATGTCATCAGGCCCGTAGCAGCATAATGAGTAGATTCAGGTACGCTGATTCTAACTGAAATAAGTCACATAGAAAAAGAAACATCATAAAATATCACTAATACACGGAATGTAAACTTGGCTACACAGGAACTCAATTACAGAACAGAACAGTGTCTCAAATTTAGAATACCAACTTATGCTTGCTTAAGGGTAAAGGTGAGTTGGGATGCTGCATAAAACCAGAGATTGAAATGAGCACAGATAAAGTTCCTTAAGCCAAATATGGAATAGACAAGAGCTACTCCTTGCTCAACGAAATGGACTCAACACCGCATATTAAACGCCTAAGAATGTACCTGCCTAGTAAGTATCTTAAAACCTATGGATTGCTATGTCTCCGAAAGAGAATCAAGCATGTGTACAGGGGCATAAATGCAGCAGTGATAGGATTGGAGAGGTTCGTGAGCAAATGAAGACCCTTTGAAGTCATATTGCATGGTACCCATTCCACGGGTTTCAACTACCCAGGTTTAAGGTATTCTTCCTTTAGCTAAAACATGCATGTGGAACCCAGAGTATGATCAACCAAGTGATCGGGAGACGTGTTCAAATATGTCTCAGTTTTCGTACCCTGGTACTCGGGTGCAACATTCCCGACACTTTACTAACACTCTCCCCACTTGGAGAGTCAGTCCCTTTAACCTCCTGTATGGCCCAGTTTGCAATTTCTGCAGAAGATGAACAGGAATAGCGAGAACCAATGAGAGACTAGCTGGAGGTGTCTGGACGGGCAAATTTAAGTCTCATTTCCCACCAGGAAGACGAAATAATCAAAGGCTCAGCGTGCCGTGCTGGAACCATATTAGGGCCTGAAGCCATCCTGCGGTGTTGCGGCCAGGTCACAAGAAAGCGAGTTGAAGAAAGGAGCTCAGGGGCACTGTAATTCACAAACCTGCAGAGTTATAAATGACAGCTATCGTCCAAAAATAGACTGAAGTAACGCTGTCAAGAGGACTTGAAAGCGGGGCAGAATTGCAGGAAACCGATTTCAGGAGGTAGACAGGAATTGCATTGAAAGCATAGGAAAAGAGGCAGAACGTCCACAATGATGCACTTGGCCAAAAAGGGCGTATGCGTTTTTTCCTGAATATATTCAGGAAAAAACGCATACGCCCTTTTTGGCCAACCAAGCAAACTTGCAAAGGAAATCTGCACTACAATGAAGTCTCACTTCCCCCCAGTCAAAAGGGACATCTGAAAAAAGTGTAAAATCCAGAAAGGCAGGACAGGCCATGGAGAACTGGGAGCCTTGTTATGCTGATGGGCGGGATGTAAATTGCCAACAACCACTCCGGAGAAGTGTATGGTGTTTCCTGAAACATCTAAAAAACAAAGCAACAGAACCTAGGGCACTTCCACTTATGGTCCTATAGCTTAGGGAAATTAAAATCAAAAAGACACAGCCACCCCAAAGTTTGGAACGGCTCTGTTTACAAGAACCTCGTTTACAGTACAAGTTCAACATCGCAGAAAGTGAAAAATGGATAAAGAAGTTGTGGTATTTACTTACAAAGCAATATCACTCAGCAATGAAATCTGTGACATCAGGCCCTTAGCAGCACAATGAGTGGATTCAGGTATGATGATTCTAACTGAAATAAGTCACACAGAAAAAGAAACATCATAAGATATCAGTAATACACGGAATGTAAACTTGGCTACACAGGAACTGAATTACAGAACAGAACAGGGTCTCAAATTTAGAAAACCAACTTATGCTTGCTTAAGGGTAAAGGTGAGTTGGGGTGCTGCATAAAACCAGAGATTGAAATGAACACAGATAAAGTTCCTTAAGCCAAATATGGAATAGACAAGAGCTACTCCTTGCTCAACGAAATGGACTCAACACCGCATATTAAACGCCTAAGAATGTACCTGACTAGTAAGTATCTTAAAACCTATGGATTGCTATGTCTCCGAAAGAGAATCAAGCATGTGTACAGGGGCATAAACGCAGCAGTGATAGGATTGGAGAGGTTCGTGAGCAAATGAAGACCCTTTGAAGTCATATTGCATGGTACCCATTCCACGGGTTTCAACTACCCAGGTTTAAGGTATTCTTCCTTCAGCTAAAACATGCATGTGGAACCTAGAGTATGATCAACCATGTGATCGGGAGACGTGTTCAAATATGTCTCAGTTTTCGTACCCTGGTACTCGGGTGCAACATTCCAGACGCTTTACTAAAACTCTCCCCACTTGGAGAGTCAGTCCCTTTAACCTCCTGATTGGCCCAGTTTGCAATTTCTGTGGAAGATGAACAGGAATAGCGAGAACCAATGAGAGACTAGCTGGAGGTGTCTGGATGGGCAAATTTAACTCTCATTTCCCACCAGGAAGAGGAATTAACCAAAGGCTCAGCGTGCCGTGCCAGAACCAGATTAGGGCCTGAAGACATCCTGCGGTGTTGCGGCCTGGTCACAAGAAAGCGAGTTGAAGAAAGGAGCTCAGGGGCACTGTAATTCACAAACCTGCAGAGTTATAAATGACAGCTATCGTCCAAAAATAGACTGAAGTAAGGCTGCCAAGAGGACTTGAAAGCGGGGCAGAATTGCAGGAAACCGATTTCAGGAGGTAGACTGGAATTGCATTGAAAGCATAGGAAAAGAGGCAGAACGTCCACAATGATGCACTTGGCCAAAAAGTGCGTATGCGTTTTTTCCTGAATATATTCAGGAAAAAACGCATATGCCCTTTTGGCCAACCAAGCAAACTTGCAAAGGAAATCTGCACTACAATGAAGTCTCACTTCTCCCCAGTCAAAAGGGCCATCTGAAAAAAGTGTAAAATCCAGAAAGGCAGGACAGGCCATGGAGAACTGGGAGCCTTGTTATGCTGATGGGCGGGATGTAAATTGCCAACAGACACTCAGGAGAAGTGTATGGTGTTTCCTGAAACATCTAAAAACAAAGCAACAGAGCCTAGGGCACTTCCACTTATGGTCCTATAGCTTAGGGAAATTAAAATCAAAAAGACACAGCCACCCCAAAATTTGGGACGCCTCCGTTTACAAGAACCTCGTTTACCGTACAAGTTCAATATCACAGAAAGTGAAAAATGGATAAAGAACTTGTGGTAATTACGTACAATGCAGTATCACTCAGCAATGAAATCTATGTCATCAGGCCCGTAGCAGCATAATGAGTGGATTCAGGTACGATGATTCTAACTGAAATAAGTCACACAGAAAAAGAAACATCATAAGATATCACTAATACACGGAATGTAAACTTGGCTACACAGGAACTGCATTCCAAAACAGAACAGGGTCTCAAATTTAGAAAACCAACTTATGCTTGCTTAAGGGTAAAGGTGAGTTGGGGTGCTGCATAAAACCAGAGATTGAAATGAGCACAGATAAAGTTCCTTAAGCCAAATATTGAATAGACAAGAGCTACTCCTTGCTCAACGAAATGGACTCAAAACCCCATATTAAACGCCTAAGAATGTACCTGACTAGTAAGTATCTTAAAACCTATGGATTGCTATGTCTCCGAAAGAGAATCAAGCATGTGTACAGGGGCATAAACGCAGCAGTGATAGGATTGGAGAGGTTCGGTGAGAAAATGAAGACCCTTTGAAGTCATATTGCATGGTACCCATTCCACAGGTTTCAACTACCCAGGTTTAAGGTATTCTTCCTTCAGCTAAAACATGCATGTGGAACCTAGAGTATGATCAACCATGTGATCGGCAGACGTGTTCAAATATGTCTCAGTTTTCGTACCCTGGTACTCGGGTGCAACATTCCAGACGCTTTACTAACACTCTCCCCACTTGGAGAGTCAGTCCCTTTAACCTCCTGTTTGGCCCAGTTTGCAATTTCTGCGGAAGATGAACAGGAATAGCAAGAACCAATGAGAGACTAGCTGGAGGTGTCTGAACGGGCAAATTTAACTCTCATTTCCCACCAGGAAGAGGAATTAACCAAAGGCTCAGCGTGCCGTGCCGGAACCAGATTAGGGCCTGAAGCCATCCTGCGGTGTTGCGGCCAGCTCAAAAGAAAGCGAGTTGAAGAAAGGAGCTCAGGGGCACTGTAATTCACAAACCTGCAGAGTTATAAATGACAGCTATCGTCCAAAAATAGACTGAAGTAAGGCTGCCAAGAGGACTTGAAAGCGGGGCAGAATTGCAGGAAACCGATTTCAGGAGGTAGGCTGGAATTGCATTGAAAGCATAGGAAAAGAGGCAGAACGTCCACAATGATGCACTTGGCCAAAAAGGGCGTATGCGTTTTTTCCTGAATATATTCAGGAAAAAACGCATACGCCCTTTTTGGCCAACCAAGCAAGCTTGCAAAGGAAATCTGCACTACAATGAAGTCTCACTTCCCCCCGGTCAAAAGGGCCATCTGAAAAAAGTGTAAAATCCAGAAAGGCAGGACAGGCCATGGAGAACTGGGAGCCTTGTTATGCTGATGGGCGGGATGTAAATTGCCAACAACCACTCCAGAGAAGTGTATGGTGTTTCCTGAAACATCTAAAAAACAAAGCAACAGAACCTAGGGCACTTCCACTTATGGTCCTATAGCTTAGGGAAATTAAAATCAAAAAGACACAGCCACCCCAAAGTTTGGAACGGCTCTGTTTACAAGAACCTCGTTTACAGTACAAGTTCAACATCGCAGAAAGTGAAAAATGGATAAAGAAGTTGTGGTATTTACTTACAAAGCAATATCACTCAGCAATGAAATCTGTGTCATCAGGCCCTTAGCAGCACAATGAGTGGATTCAGGTATGATGATTCTAACTGAAATAAGTCACACAGAAAAAGAAACATCATAAGATATCAGTAATACACGGAATGTAAACTTGGCTACACAGGAACTGAATTACAGAACAGAACAGGGTCTCAAATTTAGAAAACCAACTTATGCTTTCTTACGGGGAAAGGTGAGTTGGGGTGCTGCATAAAACCAGAGATTGAAATGAACACAGATAAAGTTCCTTAAGCCAAATATGGAATAGACAAGAGCTACTCCTTGCTCAACGAAATGGACTCAACACCGCATATTAAACGCCTAAGAATGTACCTGACTAGTAAGTATCTTAAAACCTATGGATTGCTATGTCTCTGAAAGAGAATCAAGCATGTGTACAGGGGCATAAACGCAGCAGTGATAGGATTGGAGAGGTTCGTGAGCAAATGAAGACCCTTTGAAGTCATATTGCATGGTACCCATTCCACGGGTTTCAACTACCCAGGTTTAAGGTATTCTTCCTTCAGCTAAAACATGCATGTGGAACCTAGAGTATGATCAACCATGTGATCGGGAGACGTGTTCAAATATGTCTCAGTTTTCGTACCCTGGTACTCGGGTGCAACATTCCAGACGCTTTACTAACACTCTCCCCACTTGGAGAGTCAGTCCCTTTAACCTCCTGTTTGGCCCAGTTTGCAATTTCTGTGGAAGATGAACAGGAATAGCGAGAACCAATGAGAGACTAGCTGGAGGTGTCTGGATGGGCAAATTTAACTCTCATTTCCCACCAGGAAGAGGAATTAACCAAAGGCTCAGCGTGACATGCCAGAACCAGATTAGGGCCTGAAGACATCCTGCGGTGTTGCGGCCTGGTCACAAGAAAGCGAGTTGAAGAAAGGAGCTCAGGGGCACTGTAATTCACAAACCTGCAGAGTTATAAATGACAGCTATCGTCCAAAAATAGACTGAAGTAAGGCTGCCAAGAGGACTTGAAAGCGGGGCAGAATTGCAGGAAACCGATTTCAGGAGGTAGACTGGAATTGCATTGAAAGCATAGGAAAAGAGGCAGAACGTCCACAATGATGCACTTGGCCAAAAAGGGCGTATGCGTTTTTTCCTGAATATATTCAGGAAAAAACGCATACGCCCTTTTTGGCCAACCAAGCAAACTTGCAAAGGAAATCTGCACTACAATGAAGTCTCACTTCTCCCCAGTCAAAAGGGCCATCTGAAAAAAGTGTAAAATCCAGAAAGGCAGGACAGGCCATGGAGAACTGGGAGCCTTGTTATGCTGATGGGCGGGATGTAAATTGCCAACAGACACTCAGGAGAAGTGTATGGTGTTTCCTGAAACATCTAAAAAACAAAGCAACAGAGCCTAGGGCACTTCCACTTATGGTCCTATAGCTTAGGGAAATTAAAATCAAAAAGACACAGCCACCCCAAAATTTGGGATGCCTCCGTTTACAAGAACCTCGTTTACTGTACAAGTTCAATATCACAGAAAGTGAAAAATGGATAAAGAACTTGTGGTAATTACGTACAATGCAGTATCACTCAGCAATGAAATCTATGTCATCAGGCCCGTAGCAGCATAATGAGTGGATTCAGGTACGATGATTCTAACTGAAATAAGTCACACAGAAAAAGAAACATCATAAGATATCACTAATACACGGAATGTAAACTTGGCTACACAGGAACTGCATTCCAAAACAGAACAGGGTCTCAAATTTAGAAAACCAACTTATGCTTGCTTAAGGGGAAAGGTGAGTTGGGGTGCTGCATAAAACCAGAGATTGAAATGAGCACAGATAAAGTTCCTTAAGCCAAATATGGAATAGACAAGAGCTACTCCTTGCTCAACGAAATGGACTCAACACCGCATATTAAACGCCTAAGAATGTACCTGACTAGTAAGTATCTTAAAACCTATGGATTGCTATGTCTCCGAAAGAGAATCAAGCATGTGTACAGGGGCATAAACGCAGCAGTGATAGGATTGGAGAGGTTCGGTGAGCAAATGAAGACCCTTTGAAGTCATATTGCATGGTATCCATTCCACAGGTTTCAACTACCCAGGTTTAAGGTATTCTTCCTTCAGCTAAAACATGCATGTGGAACCTAGAGTATGATCAACCATGTGATCGGGAGACGTGTTCAAATATGTCTCAGTTTTCATACCCTGGTACTCGGGTGCAACATTCCAGACGCTTTACTAACACTCTCCCCACTTGGAGAGTCAGTCCCTTTAACCTCCTGTTTGGCCCAGTTTGCAATTTCTGCGGAAGATGAACAGGAATAGCAAGAACCAATGAGAGACTAGCTGGAGGTGTCTGAACGGGCAAATTTAACTCTCATTTCCCACCAGGAAGAGGAATTAACCAAAGGCTCAGCGTGCCGTGCCGGAACCAGATTAGGGCCTGAAGCCATCCTGCGGTGTTGCGGCCAGCTCACAAGAAAGCGAGTTGAAGAAAGGAGCTCAGGGGCACTGTAATTCACAAACCTGCAGAGTTATAAATGACAGCTATCGTCCAAAAATAGACTGAAGTAAGGCTGCCAAGAGGACTTGAAAGCGGGGCAGAATTGCAGGAAACCGATTTCAGGAGGTAGACTGGAATTGCATTGAAAGCATAGGAAAAGAGGCAGAACGTCCACAATGATGCACTTGGCCAAAAAGGGCGTATGCGTTTTTTCCTGAATATATTCAGGAAAAAACGCATACGCCCTTTTTGGCCAACCAAGCAAGCTTGCAAAGGAAATCTGCACTACAATGAAGTCTCACTTCCCCCCGGTCAAAAGGGCCATCTGAAAAAAGTGTAAAATCCAGAAAGGCAGGACAGGCCATGGAGAACTGGGAGCCTTGTTATGCTGATGGGCGGGATGTAAATTGCCAACAACCACTCGGGAGAAGTGTATGGTGTTTCCTGAAACATCTAAAAAACAAAGCAACAGAGCCTAGGGCACTGCCACTTATGGTCTTATAGCTTAGGGAAATTAAAATCAAAAAGACACAGCCACCCCAAAGTTTGGGACGCCTCTGTTTACAAGAACCTCGTTTACAGTACAAGTTCAACATCGCAGAAAGTGAAAAATGGATAAAGAAGTTGTGGTATTTACTTACAAAGCAATATCACTCAGCAATGAAATCTGTGTCATCAGGCCCTTAGCAGCACAATGAGTGGATTCAGGTATGATGATTCTAACTGAAATAAGTCACACAGAAAAAGAAACATCATAAGATATCAGTAATACACGGAATGTAAACTTGGCTACACAGGAACTGAATTACAGAACAGAACAGGGTCTCAAATTTAGAAAACCAACTTATGCTTGCTTAAGGGTAAAGGTGAGTTGGGGTGCTGCATAAAACCAGAGATTGAAATGAGCACAGATAAAGTTCCTTAAGCCAAATATGGAATAGACAAGAGCTACTCCTTGCTCAACGAAATGGACTCAACACCGCATATTAAACGCCTAAGAATGTACCTGACTAGTAAGTATCGTAAAACCTATGGATTGCTATGTCTCCGAAAGAGAATCAAGCATGTGTACAGGGGCATAAACGCAGCAGTGATAGGATTGGAGAGGTTCGGTGAGCAAATGAAGACCCTTTGAAGTCATATTGCATGGTACCCATTACACGGGTCTTAACTCTCCAGGTTTAAGGTATTCTTCCTTCAGCTAAATCATGCATGTGGAACCCAAGTATGATCAACCATGTGAACGGGAGACGTGTTCAAATATGTCTCAGGTTTCGTACCCTGGTACTCGGGTGCAACATTCCAGACGCTTTACTAACACTCTCCCGACTTGGAGAGTCAGTCCCTTTAACCTCCTGTTTGGCCCAGTTTGCAATTTCTGCGGAAGATGAACAGGAATAGCGAGAACCAATGAGAGACTAGCTGGAGGTGTCTGGACGGGCAAATTTAACTCTCATTTCCCACCAGGAAGACGAAATAATGAAAGGCTCAGCGTGCCGTGCCGGAACCAGATTAGGGCCTGAAGACATCCTGCGGTGTTGCGGCCAGGTCACAAGAAAGCGAGTTGAAGAAAGGAGCTCAGGGGCACTGTAATTCACAAACCTGCAGAGTTATAACTGACAGCTATCGTCCAAAAATAGACTGAAGTAACGCTGTCAAGAGGACTTGAAAGCGGGGCAGAATTGCAGGAAACCGATTTCAGGAGGTAGACTGGAATTGCATTGAAAGCATAGGAAAAGAGGCAGAACGTCCACAATGATGCACTTGGCCAAAAAGGGCGTATGCGTTTTTTCCTGAATATATTCAGGAAAAAACGCATACGCCCTTTTTGGCCAACCAAGCAAGCTTGCAAAGGAAATCTGCACTACAATGAAGTCTCACTTCCCCCCGGTCAAAAGGGCCATCTGAAAAAAGTGTAAAATCCAGAAAGGCAGGACAGGCCATGGAGAACTGGGAGCCTTGTTATGCTGATGGGCGGGATGTAAATTGCCAACAACCACTCGGGAGAAGTGTATGGTGTTTCCTGAAACATCTAAAAAACAAAGCAACAGAACCTAGGGCACTTCCACTTATGGTCCTATAGCTTAGGGAAATTAAAATCAAAAAGACACAGCCACCCCAAAGTTTGGAATGGCTCTGTTTACAAGAACCTCGTTTACAGTACAAGTTCAACATCGCAGAAAGTGAAAAATGGATAAAGAAGTTGTGGTATTTACTTACAAAGCAATATCACTCAGCAATGAAATCTGTGTCATCAGGCCCTTAGCAGCACAATGAGTGGATTCAGGTATGATGATTCTAACTGAAATAAGTCACACAGAAAAAGAAACATCATAAGATATCAGTAATACACGGAATGTAAACTTGGCTACACAGGAACTGACTTACAGAACAGAACAGGGTCTCAAATTTAGAAAACCAACTTATGCTTGCTTAAGGGTAAAGGTGAGTTGGGTTGCTGCATAAAACCAGAGATTGAAATGAGCACAGATAAAGTTCCTTAAGCCAAATATGGAATAGACAAGAGCTACTCCTTGCTCAACGAAATGGACTCAACACCCCATATTAAACGCCTAAGAATGTACCTGACTAGTAAGTATCTTAAAACCTATGGATTGCTATGTCTCCGAAAGAGAATCAAGCATGTGTACAGGGGCATAAATGCAGCAGTGATAGGATTGGAGAGGTTCGTGAGCAAATGAAGACCCTTTGAAGTCATATTGCATGGTACCCATTCCACGGGTTTCAACTACCCAGGTTTAAGGTATTCTTCCTTCAGCTAAAACATGCATGTGGAACCTAGAGTATGATCAACCATGTGATCGGGAGACGTGTTCAAATATGTCTCAGTTTTCGTACCCTGGAACTCGGGTGCAACATTCCAGACGCTTTACTAACACTCTCCCCACTTGGAGAGTCAGTCCCTTTAACCTCCTGTTTGGCCCAGTTTGCAATTTCTGTGGAAGATGAACAGGAATAGCGAGAACCAATGAGAGACTAGCTGGAGGTGTCTGGATGGGCAAATTTAACTCTCATTTCCCACCAGGAAGAGGAATTAACCAAAGGCTCAGCGTGCCGTGCCAGAACCAGATTAGGGCCTGAAGACATCCTGCGGTGTTGCGGCCAGGTCACAAGAAAGCGAGTTGAAGAAAGGAGCTCAGGGGCACTGTAATTCACAAACCTGCAGAGTTATAAATGACAGCTATCGTCCAAAAATAGACTGAAGTAAGGCTGCCAAGAGGACTTGAAAGCGGGGCAGAATTGCAGGAAACCGATTTCAGGAGGTAGACTGGAATTGCATTGAAAGCATAGGAAAAGAGGCAGAACGTCCACAATGATGCACTTGGCCAAAAAGGGCGTATGCCTTTTTTCCTGAATATATTCAGGAAAAAACGCATACGCCCTTTTTGGCCAACCAAGCAAACTTGAAAAGGAAATCTGCACTACAATGAAGTCTCACTTCTCCCCAGTCAAAAGGGCCATCTGAAAAAAGTGTAAAATCCAGAAAGGCAGGACAGGCCATGGAGAACTGGGAGCCTTGTTATGCTGATGGGCGGGATGTAAATTGCCAACAGACACTCAGGAGAAGTGTATGGTGTTTCCTGAAACATCTAAAAAACAAAGCAACAGAGCCTAGGGCACTTCCACTTATGGTCCTATAGCTTAGGGAAATTAAAATCAAAAAGACACAGCCACCCCAAAATTTGGGACGCCTCCGTTTACAAGAACCTCGTTTACCGTACAAGTTCAATATCACAGAAAGTGAAAAATGGATAAAGAACTTGTGGTAATTACGTACAATGCAGTATCACTCAGCAATGAAATCTATGTCATCAGGCCCGTAGCAGCATAATGAGTGGATTCAGGTACGATGATTCTAACTGAAATATGTCACACAGAAAAAGAAACATCATAAGATATCACTAATACACGGAATGTAAACTTGGCTACAAAGGAACTGCATTCCAAAACAGAACAGGGTCTCAAATTTAGAAAACCAACTTATGCTTGCTTAAGGGGAAAGGTGAGTTGGGGTGCTGCATAAAACCAGAGATTGAAATGAGCACAGATGAAGTTCCTTAAGCCAAATATGGAATAGACAAGAGCTACTCCTTGCTCAACGAAATGGACTCAACACCGCATATTAAACGCCTAAGAATGTACCTGAGTAGTAAGTATCTTAAAACCTATGGATTGCTATGTCTCCGAAAGAGAATCAAGCATGTGTACAGGGGCATAAACGCAGCAGTGATAGGATTGGAGAGGTTCGGTGAGCAAATGAAGACCCTTTGAAGTCATATTGCATGGTACCCATTCCACAGGTTTCAACTACCCAGGTTTAAGGTATTCTTCCTTCAGCTAAAACATGCATGTGGAACCCAGAGTATGATCAACCATGTGAACGGGAGACGTGTTCAAATATGTCTCAGTTTTCCTCCCCTGGTACTCGGGTGCAACATTCCAGACGCTTTACTAACACTCTCCCGACTTGGATAGTCAGTCCCTTTAACCTCCTGTTTGGCCCAGTTTGCAATATATGCGGAAGATGAACAGGAATAGCGAGAACCAATGAGAGGCTAGCTGGAGGTGTCTGGACTGGCAAATTTAACTCTCATTTCCCACCAGGAAGAGGAATTAACCAAAGGCTCAGCATGCCGGGCCGGAACCAGATTAGGGCCTGAAGCCATCCTGCGGTGTTGCGGCCAGCTCACAAGAAAACGAGTTGAAGAAAGGAGCTCCGGGGCACTGTAATTCACAAACCTGCAGAGTTATAAATGACAGCTATCGTCCAAAAATAGACTGAAGTAAGGCTGCCAAGAGGACTTGAAAGCGGGCAGAATTGCAGGAAACCGATTTCAGGAGGTAGACTGGAATTGCATTGAAAGCATAGGAAAAGAGGCAGAACGTCCACAATGATGCACTTGGCCAAAAAGGGCGTATGCGTTTTTTCCTGAATATATTCAGGAAAAAACGCATACGCCCTTTTTGGCCAACCAAGCAAGCTTGCAAAGGAAATCTGCACTACAATGAAGTCTCACTTCCCCCCGGTCAAAAGGGCCATCTGAAAAAAGTGTAAAATCCAGAAAGGCAGGACAGGCCATGGAGAACTGGGAGCCTTGTTATGCTGATGGGCGGGATGTAAATTGCCAACAGACACTCAGGAGAAGTGTATGGTGTTTCCTGAAACATCTAAAAAACAAATCAACAGAGCCTAGCGCACTTCCACTTATGGTCCTATAGCTTAGGGAAATTAAAATCAAAAAGACACAGCCACCCCAAAGTTTGGAAAGGCTCTGTTTACAAGAAACTTGTTTACAGTACAAGTTCAACATCGCAGAAAGTGAAAAATGGATAAAGAATTTGTGGTATTTACTTACAAAGCAATATCACTCAGCAATGAAATCTGTGTCATCAGGCCCGTAGCAGCACAATGAGTGGATTCAGGTATGATGATTCTAACTGAAATAAGTCACACAGAAAAAGAAACATCATAAGATATCACTAATACACGGAATGTAAACTTGGCTACACAGGAACTGAATTACAGAACAGAACAGGGTCTCAAAGTTAGAAAACCATCTTATTCTTGCTTAAGGGTAAAGGTGAGTTGGGGTGCTGCATAAAACCAGAGATTGAAATGAGCACAGATAAAGTTCCTTAAGCCAAATATGGAATAGACAAGAGCTACTCCTTGCTCAACGAAATGGACTCAACACCCCATATTAAACGCCTAAGAATGTACCTGACTAGTAAGTATCTTAAAACCTATGGATTGCTATGTCTCCGAAAGAGAATCAAGCATGTGTACAGGGGCATAAACGCAGCAGTGATAGGATTGGAGAGGTTCGTGAGCAAATGAAGACCCTTTGAAGTCATATTGCATGGTACCCATTCCACGGGTTTCAACTACCCAGGTTTAAGGTATTCTTCCTTCAGCTAAAACATGCATGTGGAACCTAGAGTATGATCAACCATGTGATCGGGAGACGTGTTCAAATATGTCTCAGTTTTCGTACCCTGGTACTCGGGTGCAACATTCCAGACGCTTTACTAACACTCTCCCGACTTGGTGAGTCAGTCCCTTTAACCTCCTGTTTGGCCCAGTTTGCAATTTCTGCGGAAGATGAACAGGAATAGCGAGAACCAATGAGAGGCTAGCTGGAGGTGTCTGGACGGGCAAATTTAACTCTCATTTCCCACCAGGAAGAGGAATTAACCAAAGGCTCAGCGTGCCGTGCCGGAACCAGATTAGGGCCTGAAGCCATCCTGCAGTGTTGCGGCCAGCTCAAAAGAAAGCGAGTTGAAGAAAGGAGCTCAGGGGCACTGTAATTCACAAACCTGCAGAGTTATAAATGACAGCTATCGTCCAAAAATAGACTGAAGTAAGGCTGCCAAGAGGACTTGAAAGCGGGGCAGAATTGCAGGAAACCGATTTCAGGAGGTAGACTGGAATTGCATTGAAAGCATAGGAAAAGAGGCAGAACGTCCACAATGATGCACTTGGCCAAAAAGGGCGTATGCGTTTTTTCCTGAATATATTCAGGAAAAAACGCATACGCCCTTTTTGGCCAACCAAGCAAGCTTGCAAAGGAAATCTGCACTACAATGAAGTCTCACTTCCCCCCGGTCAAAAGGGCCATCTGAAAAAAGTGTAAAATCCAGAAAGGCAGGACAGGCCATGGAGAACTGGGAGCCTTGTTATGCTGATGGGCGGGATTTAAATTGCCAACAGACACTCAGGAGAAGTGTATGGTGTTTCCTGAAACATCTAAAAAACAAAGCAACAGAGCCTAGGGCACTTCCACTTATGGTCCTATAGCTTAGGGAAATTAAAATCAAAAAGACACAGCCACCCCAAAGTTTGGGACGCCTCCGTTTACAAGAACCTCGTTTACCGTACAAGTTCAATATCACAGAAAGTGAAAAATGGATAAAGAACTTGTGGTACTCACGTACAATGCAGTATCACTCAGGAATGAAATCTGTGTCATCAGGCCTGTAGCAGTATAATGAGTGGATTCAGGTATGATGATTCTAACTGAAATAAGTCACACAGAAAAAGAAACATCATAAGATATCAGTAATACACGGAATGTAAACTTGGCTACAGAGGAACTGCATTCCAAAACAGAACAGGGTCTCAAATTTAGAAAACCAACTTATGCTTGCTTAAGGGGAAAGGTGAGTTGGGGTGCTGCATAAAACCAGAGATTGAAATGAGCACAGATAAAGTTCCTTAAGCCAAATATGGAATAGACAAGAGCTACTCCTTGCTCAACGAAATGGACTCAAAACCCCATATTAAAAGCCTAAGAATGTACCTGACTAGTAAGTATCTTAAAACCTATGGATTGCTATGTCTCCAAAAGAGAATCAAGCGTGTGTACAGGGGCATAAACGCAGCAGTGATAGGATTGGAGAGGTTCGGTGAGCAAATGAAGACCCTTTGAAGTCATATTGCATGGTACCCATTACACGGGTCTCAACTCTCCAGGTTTAAGGTATTCTTCCTTCAGCTAAAACATGCATGTGGAACCCAGAGTATGATCAACCATGTGAACGGGAGACGTGTTCAAATATGTCTCAGTTTTCCTCCCCTGGTACTCAGGTGCAACATTCCAGACGCTTTACTAACACTCTCCCGACTTGGAGAGTCAGTCCCTTTAAACTCCTGTTTGTCCCAGTTTGCAATTTCTGCGGAAGATGAACAGGAATAGCGAGAACCAATGAGAGGCTAGCTGGAGGTGTCTGGACGGGCAAATTTAACTCTCATTTCCCACCAGGAAGAGGAATTAACCAAAGGCTCAGCATGCCGGGCCGGAACCAGATTAGGGCCTGAAGCCATCCTGCGGTGTTGCGGCCAGGTCACAAGAAAGCGAGTTGAAGAAAGGAGCTCAGGGGCACTGTAATTCACAAACCTGCAGAGTTATAAATGACAGCTATCGTCCAAAAATAGACTGAAGTAAGGCTGCCAAGAGGACTTGAAAGCGGGGCAGAATTGCAGGAAACCGATTTCAGGAGGTAGACTGGAATTGCATTGAAAGCATAGGAAAAGAGGCAGAACGTCCACAATGATGCACTTGGCCAAAAAGGGCGTATGCGTTTTTTCCTGAATATATTCAGGAAAAAACGCATATGCCCTTTTTGGCCAACCAAGCAAGCTTGCAAAGGAAATCTGCACTACAATGAAGTCTCACTTCCCCCCGGTCAAAAGGGCCATCTGAAAAAAGTGTAAAATCCAGAAAGGCAACAGGCCATTGAGACCTGGGCGCCTTGTTATGCTGATGGGCGGGATGTAAATTGCCAACAGACACTTGGGAGAAGTGTATGGTGTTTCCTGAAACATCTAAAAAACAAAGCAACAGAGCCTAGGGCACTGCCACTTATGGTCCTATAGCTTAGGGAAATTAAAATCAAAAAGACACAGCCACCCCAAAGTTTGGAACGGCTCTGTTTACAAGAACCTCGTTTACAGTACAAGTTCAACATCGCAGAAAGTGAAAAATGGATAAAGAAGTTGTGGTATTTACTTACAAAGCAATATCACTCAGCAATGAAATCTGTGTCATCAGGCCCTTAGCAGCACAATGAGTGGATTCAGGTATGATGATTCTAACTGAAATAAGTCACACAGAAAAAGAAACATCATAAGATATCAGTAATACACGGAATGGAAACTTGGCTACACAAGAACTGAATTACAGAACAGAACAGGGTCTCAAAATTAGAAAACCAACTTATGCTTGCTTAAGGGTAAAGGTGAGTTGGGGTGCTGCATAAAACCAGAGATTGAAATGAGCACAGATAAAGTTCCTTAAGTCAAATATGGAATAGACAAGAGCTACTCCTTGCTCAACGAAATGGACTCAACACCGCATATTAAACGCCTAAGAATGTACCTGACTAGTAAGTATCTTAAAACCTATGGATTGCTATGTCTCCGAAAGAGAATCAAGCATGTGTACAGGGGCATAAACGCAGCAGTGATAGGATTGGAGAGGTTCGGTGAGCAAATGAAGACCCTTTGAAGTCATATTGCATGGTACCCATTCCACGGGTTTCAACTACCCAGGTTTAAGGTATTCTTCCTTCAGCTAAAACATGCATGTGGAACCTAGAGTATGATCAACCATGTGATCGGGAGACTTGTTCAAATATGTCTCAGTTTTCCTCCCCTGGTACTCGGGTGCAACATTCCAGACGCTTTACTAACACTCTCCCGACTTGGAGAGTCAGTCCCTTTAACCTCCTGTTTGGCCCAGTTTGCAATTTCTGCGGAAGATGAACAGGAATAGCGAGAACCAATGAGAGGCTAGCTGGAGGTGTCTGGACGGGCAAATTTAACTCTCATTTCCCACCAGGAAGAGGAATTAACCAAAGGCTCAGCGTGCCGTGCCGGAACCAGATTAGGGCCTGAAGCCATCCTGCGGTGTTGCGGCCAGCTCAAAAGAAAGCGAGTTGAAGAAAGGAGCTCAGGGGCACTGTAATTCACAAACCTGCAGAGTTATAAATGACAGCTATCGTCCAAAAATATACTGAAGTAAGGCTGCCAAGAGGACTTGAAAGCGGGGTAGAATTGCAGGAAACCGATTTCAGGAGGTAGACTGGAATTGCATTGAAAGCATAGGAAAAGAGGCAGAACGTCCGCAATGATGCACTTGGCCAAAAAGGGCGTATGCGTTTTTTCCTGAATATATTCAGGAAAAAACGCATACGCCCTTTTTGGCCAACCAAGCAAACTTGCAAAGGAAATCTGCACTACAATGAAGTCTCACTTCCCCCCGGTCAAAAGGGCCATCTGAAAAAAGTGTAAAATCCAGAAAGGCAGGACACGCCATGGAGAACTGGGAGCCTTGTTATGCTGATGGGCGGGATGTAAATTGCCAACAGACACTCGGGAGAAGTGTATGGTGTTTCCTGAAACATCTAAAAAACAAAGCAACAGAGCCTAGGGCACTGCCACTTATGGTCTTATAGATTAGGGAAATTAAAATCAAAAAGACACAGCCACCCCAAAGTTTGGGACGCCTCTGTTTACAAGAACCTCATTTATAGTACAAGTTCAACATCGCAGAAAGTGAAAAATGGATAAAGAAGTTGTGGTATTTACTTACAAAGCAATATCACTCAGCAATGAAATCTGTGTCATCAGGCCCTTAGCAGCACAATGAGTGGATTCAGGTATGATGATTCTAACTGAAATAAGTCACACAGAAAAAGAAACATCATAAGATATCAGTAATACACAGAATGGAAACTTGGCTACACAGGAACTGAATTACAGAACAGAACAGGGTCTCAAATTTAGAAAACCAACTTATGCTTGCTTAAGGGTAAAGGTGAGTTGGGGTGCTGCATAAAACCAGAGATTGAAATGAGCACAGATAAAGTTCCTTAAGTCAAATATGGAATAGACAAGAGCTACTCCTTGCTCAACAAAATGGACTCAACACCGCATATTAAACGCCTAAGAATGTACCTGACTAGTAAGTATCGTAAAACCTATGGATTGCTATGTCTCCAAAAGAGAATCAAGCATGTGTACAGGGGCATAAACGCAGCAGTGATAGGATTGGAGAGGTTCGGTGAGCAAATGAAGACCCTTTGAAGTCATATTGCATGGTACCCATTCCACGGGTCTTAACTCTCCAGGTTTAAGGTATTCTTCCTTCAGCTAAAACATGCATGTGGAACCCAAGTATGATCAACCATGTGAACGGGAGACGTGTTCAAATATGTCTCAGTTTTCCTCCCCTGGTACTCGGGTGCAACATTCCAGACGCTTTACTAACACTCTCCCCACTTGGAGAGTCAGCGCCTTTAACCTCCTTTTTGGCCCAGTTTGCAATTTCTGCGGAAGATGAACAGGAATAGCGAGAACCAATGAGAGACTAGCTGGAGGTGTCTGGACGGGCAAATTTAACTCTCATTTCCCACCAGGAAGACGAAATAACCAAAGGCTCAGCGTGCCATGCCGGAACCAGATTAGGGCCTGAAGCCATCCTGCGGTGTTGCGGCCAGCTCAAAAGAAAGCGAGTTGAAGAAAGGAGCTCAGGGGCACTGTAATTCACAACCTGCAGAGTTATAAATGACAGCTATCGTCCAAAAATAGACTGAAGTAAGGCTGCCAAGAGGACTTGAAAGCGGGGCAGAATTGCAGGAAACCGATTTCAGGAGGTAGACTGGAATTGCATTGAAAGCATAGGAAAAGAGGCAGAACGTCCACAATGATGCACTTGGCCAAAAAGGGCGTATGCGTTTTTTCCTGAATATATTCAGGAAAAAACGCATACGCCCTTTTTGGCCAACCAAGCAAGCTTGCAAAGGAAATCTGCACTACAATGAAGTCTCACTTCCCCCCGGTCAAAAGGGCCATCTGAATAAAGTGTAAAATCCAGAAAGGCAGGACACGCCATGGAGAACTGGGAGCCTTGTTATGCTGATGGGCGGGATGTAAATTGCCAACAGACACTCGGGAGAAGTGTATGGTGTTTCCTGAAACATCTAAAAAACAAAGCAACAGAGCCTAGTGCACTTCCACTTATGGTCTTATAGATTAGGGAAATTAAAATCAAAAAGACACAGCCACCCCAAAGTTTGGGACGCCTCTGTTTACAAGAACCTCATTTACAGTACAAGTTCAACATCGCAGAAAGTGAAAAATGGATAAAGAAGTTGTGGTATTTACTTACAAAGCAATATCACTCAGCAATGAAATCTGTGTCATCAGGCCCTTAGCAGCACAATGAGTGGATTCAGGTATGATGATTCTAACTTAAATAAGTCACACAGAAAAAGAAACATCATAAGATCAGTAATACACGGAATGTAAACTTGGCTACACAGGAACTGAATTACAGAACAGAACAGGGTCTCAAATTTAGAAAACCAACTTATGCTTGCTTAAGGGGAAAGGTGAGTTGGGGTGCTGCATAAAACCAGAGATTGAAATGAGCACAGATAAAGTTCCTTAAGCCAAATATGGAATAGACAAGAGCTACTCCTTGCTCAACGAAATGGACTCAACACCGCATATTAAACGCCTAAGAATGTACCTGACTAGTAAGTATCTTAAAACCTATGGATTGCTATGTCTCCGAAAGAGAATCAAGCATGTGTACAGGGGCATAAACGCAGCAGTGATAGGATTGGAGAGGTTCGTGAGCAAATGAAGACCCTTTGAAGTCATATTGCATGGTACCCATTCCACGGGGTTCAACTGCCCAGGTTTAAGGTATTCTTCCTTCAGCTAAAACATGCATGTGGAACCTAGAGTATGATCAACCATGTGATCGGGAGACGTGTTCAAATATGTCTCAGTTTTCCTCCCCTGGTACTCGGGTGCAACATTCCAGACGCTTTACTAACACTCTCCCCACTTGGAGAGTCAGTCCCTTTAACCTCCTGTTTGGCCCAGTTTGCAATTTCTGTGGAAGATGAACAGGAATAGCGAGAACCAATGAGAGACTAGCTGGAGTTGTCTGGATGGGCAAATTTAACTCTCATTTCCCACAAGGAAGAGGAAATAACCAAAGGCTCAGCGTGCCGTGCCAGAACCAGATTAGGGCCTGAAGACATCCTGCGGTGTTGCGGCCAGGTCACAAGAAAGCGAGTTGAAGAAAGGAGCTCAGGGGCACTGTAATTCACAAACCTGCAGAGTTATAAATGACAGCTATCGTCCAAAAATATACTGAAGTAAGGCTGCCAAGAGGACTTGAAAGTGGGGCAGAATTGCAGGAAACCAATTTCAGGAGGTAGACTGGAATTGCATTGAAAGCATAGGAAAAGAGGCAGAACATCCACAATGATGCACTTGGCCAAAAAGGGCGTATGCGTTTTTTCCTGAATATATTCAGGAAAAAAGGCATACGCCCTTTTTGGCCAACCAAGCAAACTTGCAAAGGAAATCTGCACTACAATGAAGTCTCACTTCTCCCTGGTCAAAAGGGCCATCTGAAAAAAGTGTAAAATCCAGAAAGGCACGACAGGCCATGGAGAACTGGGAGCCTTGTTATGCTGATGGGCGGGATGTAAATTGCCAACAAACACTCAGGAGAACTGTATGGTGTTTCCTGAAACATCTAAAAAACAAAGCAACAGAGCCTAGGGCACTTCCACTTATGGTCCTATAGCTTAGGGAAATTAAAATAAAAAGACACAGCCACCCCAATGTTTGGGACGCCTCCGTTTACAAGAACCTCGTTTACCGTACAAGTTCAATATCACAGAAAGTGAAAAATGGATAAAGAACTTGTGGTACTTACGTACAATGCAGTATCACTCAGCAATGAAATCTATGTCATCAGGCCCGTAGCAGCATAATGAGTGGATTCAGGTACGATGATTCTAACTGAAATAAGTCACACAGAAAAAGAAACATCATAAGATATCACTAATACACGGAATGTAAACTTGGCTACACAGGAACTGCATTCCAAAACAGAACAGGGTCTCAAATTTAGAAAACCAACTTATGCTTGCTTAAGGGGAAAGGTGAGTTGGGGTGCTGCATAAAACCAGAGATTGAAATGAGCACAGATAAAGTTCCTTAAGCCAAATATGGAATAGACAAGAGCTACTCCTTGCTCAACGAAATGGACTCAAAACCCCATATTAAACGCCTAAGAATGTACCTGACTAGTAAGTATCTTAAAACCTATGGATTGCTATGTCTCCAAAAGAGAATCAAGCATGTGTACAGGGGCATAAACGCAGCAGTGATAGGATTGGAGAGGTTCGTGAGCAAATGAAGACCCTTTGAAGTCATATTGCATGGTACCCATTCCATGGGTTTCAACTACCCAGGTTTAAGGTATTCTTCCTTCAGCTAAAACATGCATGTGGAACATAGAGTATGATCAACCATGTGATCGGGAGACGTGTTCAAATATGTCTCAGTTTTCCTCCCCTGGTACTCGGGTGCAACATTCCAGACGCTTTACTAACACTCTCCCGACTTGGAGAGTCTGTCCCTTTAACCTCCTGTTTGGCCCAGTTTGCAATTTCTGCGGAAGATGAACAGGAATAGCGAGAACCAATGAGAGGCTAGCTGGAGGTGTCTGGACGGGCAAATTAACTCTCATTTCCCACCAGGAAGAGGAATTAACCAAAGGCTCAGCATGCCGGGCCGGAACCAGATTAGGGCCTGAAGCCATCCTGCGGTGTTGCGGCCAGCTGAAAAGAAAGCGAGTTGAAGAAAGGAGCTCAGGGGCACTGTAATTCACAAACCTGCAGAGTTATAAATGACAGCTATCATCCAAAAATAGACTGAAGTAAGGCTGCCAAGAGGACTTGAAAGCGGGGCAGAATTGCAGGAAACCGATTTCAGGAGGTAGACTGGAATTGCATTGAAAGCATAGGAAAAGAGGCAGAACGTCCACAATGATGCACTTGGCCAAAAAGGGCGTATGCGTTTTTTCCTGAATATATTCAGGAAAAAACGCATACGCCCTTTTTGGCCAACCAAGCAAGCTTGCAAAGGAAATCTGCACTACAATGAAGTCTCACTTCCCCCAGGTCAAAAGGGCCATCTGAAAAAAGTGTAAAATCCAGAAAGGCAGGACAGGCCATGGAGAACTGGGAGCCTTGTTATGCTGATGGGCGGGATGTAAACTGCCAACAACCACTCGGGAGAAGTGTATGGTGTTTCCTGAAACATCTAAAAAACAAATCAACAGAACCTAGGGCACTTCCACTTATGGTCCTATAGCTTAGGGAAATTAAAATCAAAAAGACACAGCCACCCCAAAGTTTGGAACGGCTCTGTTTACAAGAACCTCGTTTACAGTACAAGTTCAACATCGCAGAAAGTGAAAAATGGATAAAGAAGTTGTGGTATTTACTTACAAAGCAATATCACTCAACAATGAAATCTGTGTCATCAGGCACTTAGCAGCACAATGAGTGGATTCAGGTATGATGATTCTAACTGAAATAAGTCACACAGAAAAAGAAACATCATAAGATATCAGTAATACACGGAATGTAAACTTGGCTACACAGGAACTGAATTACAGAACAGAACAGGGTCTCAAATTTAGAAAACCAACTTATGCTTGCTTAAGGGTAAAGGTGAGTTGGGGTGCTGCATAAAACCAGAGATTGAAATGAACACAGATAAAGTTCCTTAAGCCAAATATGGAATAGACAAGAGCTACTCCTTGCTCAACGAAATGGACTCAACACCGCATATTAAACGCCTAAGAATGTACCTGACTAGTAAGTATCTTAAAACCTATGGATTGCTATGTCTCCGAAAGAGAATCAAGCATGTGTACAGGGGCATAAACGCAGCAGTGATAGGATTGGAGAGGTTCGGTGAGCAAATGAAGACCCTTTGAAGTCATATTGCATGGTACCCATTACACGGGTCTTAACTCTCCAGGTTTAAGGTATTCTTCCTTCAGCTAAAACATGCATGTGGAACCCAAGTATAATCAACCATGTGAACGGGAGACGTGTTCAAATATGTCTCAGTTTTCCTCCCCTGGTACTCGGGTGCAACATTCCAGACGCTTTACTAACACTCTCCCGACTTGGAGAGTCAGTCCCTTTAACCTCCTGTTTGGCCCAGTTTGCAATTTCTGCGGAAGATGAACAGGAATAGCGAGAACCAATGAGAGGCTAGCTGGAGGTGTCTGAACGGGCAAATTTAACTCTCATTTCCCACCAGGAAGAGGAATTAACCAAAGGCTCAGCATGCCGGGCCGGAACCAGATTAGGGCCTGAAGCCATCCTGCGGTGTTGCGGCCAGGTCACAAGAAAGCGAGTTGAAGAAAGGAGCTCAGGGGCACTGTAATTCACAAACCTGCAGAGTTATAAATGACAGCTATCGTCCAAAAATAGACTGAAGTAAGGCTGCCAAGAGGACTTGAAAGCGGGGCAGAATTGCAGGAAACCGATTTCAGGAGGTAGACTGGAATTGCATTGAAAGCATAGGAAAAGAGGCAGAACGTCCACAATGATGCACTTGGCCAAAAAGGGCGTATGCGTTTTTTCCTGAATATATTCAGGAAAAAACGCATATGCCCTTTTTGGCCAACCAAGCAAGCTTGCAAAGGAAATCTGCACTACAATGAAGTCTCACTTTCCCCCGGTCAAAAGGGCCATCTGAAAAAAGTGTAAAATCCAGAAAGGCAACAGGCCATTGAGACCTGGGCGCCTTGTTATGCTGATGGGCGGGATGTAAATTGCCAACAGACACTTGGCAGAAGTGTATGGTGTTTCCTGAAACATCTAAAAAACAAAGCAACAGAGCCTAGGGCACTGCCACTTATGGTCCTATAGCTTAGGGAAATTAAAATCAAAAAGACACAGCCACCCCAAAGTTTGGAACGGCTCTGTTTACAAGAACCTCGTTTACAGTACAAGTTCAACATCGCAGAAAGTGAAAAATGGATAAAGAAGTTGTGGTATTTACTTACAAAGCAATATCACTCAGCAATGAAATCTGTGTCATCAGGCCCTTAGCAGCACAATGAGTGGATTCAGGTATGATGATTCTAACTGAAATAAGTCACACAGAAAAAGAAACATCATAAGATATCAGTAATACACGGAATGGAAACTTGGCTACACAAGAACTGAATTACAGAACAGAACAGGGTCTCAAAATTAGAAAACCAACTTATGCTTGCTTAAGGGTAAAGGTGAGTTGGGGTGCTGCATAAAACCAGAGATTGAAATGAGCACAGATAAAGTTCCTTAAGTCAAATATGGAATAGACAAGAGCTACTCCTTGCTCAACGAAATGGACTCAACACCGCATATTAAACGCCTAAGAATGTACCTGACTAGTAAGTATCTTAAAACCTATGGATTGCTATGTCTCCGAAAGAGAATCAAGCATGTGTACAGGGGCATAAACGCAGCAGTGATAGGATTGGAGAGGTTCGGTGAGCAAATGAAGACCCTTTGAAGTCATATTGCATGGTACCCATTCCACGGGTTTCAACTACCCAGGTTTAAGGTATTCTTCCTTCAGCTAAAACATGCATGTGGAACCTAGAGTATGATCAACCATGTGATCGGGAGACTTGTTCAAATATGTCTCAGTTTTCCTCCCCTGGTACTCGGGTGCAACATTCCAGACGCTTTACTAACACTCTCCCGACTTGGAGAGTCAGTCCCTTTAACCTCCTGTTTGGCCCAGTTTGCAATTTCTGCGGAAGATGAACAGGAATAGCGAGAACCAATGAGAGGCTAGCTGGAGGTGTCTGGACGGGCAAATTTAACTCTCATTTCCCACCAGGAAGAGGAATTAACCAAAGGCTCAGCGTGCCGTGCCGGAACCAGATTAGGGCCTGAAGCCATCCTGCGGTGTTGCGGCCAGCTCAAAAGAAAGCGAGTTGAAGAAAGGAGCTCAGGGGCACTGTAATTCACAAACCTGCAGAGTTATAAATGACAGCTATCGTCCAAAAATATACTGAAGTAAGGCTGCCAAGAGGACTTGAAAGCGGGGTAGAATTGCAGGAAACCGATTTCAGGAGGTAGACTGGAATTGCATTGAAAGCATAGGAAAAGAGGCAGAACGTCCGCAATGATGCACTTGGCCAAAAAGGGCGTATGCGTTTTTTCCTGAATATATTCAGGAAAAAACGCATACGCCCTTTTTGGCCAACCAAGCAAACTTGCAAAGGAAATCTGCACTACAATGAAGTCTCACTTCCCCCCGGTCAAAAGGGCCATCTGAAAAAAGTGTAAAATCCAGAAAGGCAGGACACGCCATGGAGAACTGGGAGCCTTGTTATGCTGATGGGCGGGATGTAAATTGCCAACAGACACTCGGGAGAAGTGTATGGTGTTTCCTGAAACATCTAAAAAACAAAGCAACAGAGCCTAGGGCACTGCCACTTATGGTCTTATAGATTAGGGAAATTAAAATCAAAAAGACACAGCCACCCCAAAGTTTGGGACGCCTCTGTTTACAAGAACCTCATTTATAGTACAAGTTCAACATCGCAGAAAGTGAAAAATGGATAAAGAAGTTGTGGTATTTACTTACAAAGCAATATCACTCAGCAATGAAATCTGTGTCATCAGGCCCTTAGCAGCACAATGAGTGGATTCAGGTATGATGATTCTAACTGAAATAAGTCACACAGAAAAAGAAACATCATAAGATATCAGTAATACACAGAATGGAAACTTGGCTACACAGGAACTGAATTACAGAACAGAACAGGGTCTCAAATTTAGAAAACCAACTTATGCTTGCTTAAGGGTAAAGGTGAGTTGGGGTGCTGCATAAAACCAGAGATTGAAATGAGCACAGATAAAGTTCCTTAAGTCAAATATGGAATAGACAAGAGCTACTCCTTGCTCAACAAAATGGACTCAACACCGCATATTAAACGCCTAAGAATGTACCTGACTAGTAAGTATCGTAAAACCTATGGATTGCTATGTCTCCAAAAGAGAATCAAGCATGTGTACAGGGGCATAAACGCAGCAGTGATAGGATTGGAGAGGTTCGGTGAGCAAATGAAGACCCTTTGAAGTCATATTGCATGGTACCCATTCCACGGGTCTTAACTCTCCAGGTTTAAGGTATTCTTCCTTCAGCTAAAACATGCATGTGGAACCCAAGTATGATCAACCATGTGAACGGGAGACGTGTTCAAATATGTCTCAGTTTTCCTCCCCTGGTACTCGGGTGCAACATTCCAGACGCTTTACTAACACTCTCCCCACTTGGAGAGTCAGCGCCTTTAACCTCCTTTTTGGCCCAGTTTGCAATTTCTGCGGAAGATGAACAGGAATAGCGAGAACCAATGAGAGACTAGCTGGAGGTGTCTGGACGGGCAAATTTAACTCTCATTTCCCACCAGGAAGAGGAAATAACCAAAGGCTCAGCGTGCCATGCCGGAACCAGATTAGGGCCTGAAGCCATCCTGCGGTGTTGCGGCCAGCTCAAAAGAAAGCGAGTTGAAGAAAGGAGCTCAGGGGCACTGTAATTCACAACCTGCAGAGTTATAAATGACAGCTATCGTCCAAAAATAGACTGAAGTAAGGCTGCCAAGAGGACTTGAAAGCGGGGCAGAATTGCAGGAAACCGATTTCAGGAGGTAGACTGGAATTGCATTGAAAGCATAGGAAAAGAGGCAGAACGTCCACAATGATGCACTTGGCCAAAAAGGGCGTATGCGTTTTTTCCTGAATATATTCAGGAAAAAACGCATACGCCCTTTTTGGCCAACCAAGCAAGCTTGCAAAGGAAATCTGCACTACAATGAAGTCTCACTTCCCCCCGGTCAAAAGGGCCATCTGAAAAAAGTGTAAAATCCAGAAAGGCAGGACACGCCATGGAGAACTGGGAGCCTTGTTATGCTGATGGGCGGGATGTAAATTGCCAACAGACACTCGGGAGAAGTGTATGGTGTTTCCTGAAACATCTAAAAAACAAAGCAACAGAGCCTAGTGCACTTCCACTTATGGTCTTATAGATTAGGGAAATTAAAATCAAAAAGACACAGCCACCCCAAAGTTTGGGACGCCTCTGTTTACAAGAACCTCATTTACAGTACAAGTTCAACATCGCAGAAAGTGAAAAATGGATAAAGAAGTTGTGGTATTTACTTACAAAGCAATATCACTCAGCAATGAAATCTGTGTCATCAGGCCCTTAGCAGCACAATGAGTGGATTCAGGTATGATGATTCTAACTTAAATAAGTCACACAGAAAAAGAAACATCATAAGATCAGTAATACACGGAATGTAAACTTGGCTACACAGGAACTGAATTACAGAACAGAACAGGGTCTCAAATTTAGAAAACCAACTTATGCTTGCTTAAGGGGAAAGGTGAGTTGGGGTGCTGCATAAAACCAGAGATTGAAATGAGCACAGATAAAGTTCCTTAAGCCAAATATGGAATAGACAAGAGCTACTCCTTGCTCAACGAAATGGACTCAACACCGCATATTAAACGCCTAAGAATGTACCTGACTAGTAAGTATCTTAAAACCTATGGATTGCTATGTCTCCGAAAGAGAATCAAGCATGTGTACAGGGGCATAAACGCAGCAGTGATAGGATTGGAGAGGTTCGTGAGCAAATGAAGACCCTTTGAAGTCATATTGCATGGTACCCATTCCACGGGGTTCAACTGCCCAGGTTTAAGGTATTCTTCCTTCAGCTAAAACATGCATGTGGAACCTAGAGTATGATCAACCATGTGATCGGGAGACGTGTTCAAATATGTCTCAGTTTTCCTCCCCTGGTACTCGGGTGCAACATTCCAGACGCTTTACTAACACTCTCCCCACTTGGAGAGTCAGTCCCTTTAACCTCCTGTTTGGCCCAGTTTGCAATTTCTGTGGAAGATGAACAGGAATAGCGAGAACCAATGAGAGACTAGCTGGAGTTGTCTGGATGGGCAAATTTAACTCTCATTTCCCACAAGGAAGAGGAAATAACCAAAGGCTCAGCGTGCCGTGCCAGAACCAGATTAGGGCCTGAAGACATCCTGCGGTGTTGCGGCCAGGTCACAAGAAAGCGAGTTGAAGAAAGGAGCTCAGGGGCACTGTAATTCACAAATCTGCAGAGTTATAAATGACAGCTATCGTCCAAAAATATACTGAAGTAAGGCTGCCAAGAGGACTTGAATGCGGGGCAGAATTGCAGGAAACCAATTTCAGGAGGTAGACTGGAATTGCATTGAAAGCATAGGAAAAGAGGCAAAACATCCACAATGATGCACTTGGCCAAAAAGGGCGTATGCGTTTTTTCCTGAATATATTCAGGAAAAAAGGCATACGCCCTTTTTGGCCAACCAAGCAAACTTGCAAAGGAAATCTGCACTACAATGAAGTCTCACTTCTCCCTGGTCAAAAGGGCCATCTGAAAAAAGTGTAAAATCCAGAAAGGCACGACAGGCCATGGAGAACTGGGAGCCTTGTTATGCTGATGGGCGGGATGTAAATTGCCAACAAACACTCAGGAGAACTGTATGGTGTTTCCTGAAACATCTAAAAAACAAAGCAACAGAGCCTAGGGCACTTCCACTTATGGTCCTATAGCTTAGGGAAATTAAAATAAAAAGACACAGCCACCCCAATGTTTGGGACGCCTCCGTTTACAAGAACCTCGTTTACCGTACAAGTTCAATATCACAGAAAGTGAAAAATGGATAAAGAACTTGTGGTACTTACGTACAATGCAGTATCACTCAGCAATGAAATCTATGTCATCAGGCCCGTAGCAGCATAATGAGTGGATTCAGGTACGATGATTCTAACTGAAATAAGTCACACAGAAAAAGAAACATCATAAGATATCACTAATACACGGAATGTAAACTTGGCTACACAGGAACTGCATTCCAAAACAGAACAGGGTCTCAAATTTAGAAAACCAACTTATGCTTGCTTAAGGGGAAAGGTGAGTTGGGGTGCTGCATAAAACCAGAGATTGAAATGAGCACAGATAAAGTTCCTTAAGCCAAATATGGAATAGACAAGAGCTACTCCTTGCTCAACGAAATGGACTCAAAACCCCATATTAAACGCCTAAGAATGTACCTGACTAGTAAGTATCTTAAAACCTATGGATTGCTATGTCTCCAAAAGAGAATCAAGCATGTGTACAGGGGCATAAACGCAGCAGTGATAGGATTGGAGAGGTTCGTGAGCAAATGAAGACCCTTTGAAGTCATATTGCATGGTACCCATTCCATGGGTTTCAACTACCCAGGTTTAAGGTATTCTTCCTTCAGCTAAAACATGCATGTGGAACCCAAGTATAATCAACCATGTGAACGGGAGACGTGTTCAAATATGTCTCAGTTTTCCTCCCCTGGTACTCGGGTGCAACATTCCAGACGCTTTACTAACACTCTCCCCACTTGGAGAGTCAGCGCCTTTAACCTCCTGTTTGGCCCAGTTTGCAATTTCTGCGGAAGATGAACAGGAATAGCGAGAACCAATGAGAGATTAGCTGGAGGTGTCTGGACGGGCAAATTTAACTCTCATTTCCCACCAGGAAGAGGAATTAACCAAAGGCTCAGCGTGCCGTGCCGGAACCAGATTAGGGCCTGAAGCCATCCTGCGGTGTTGCGGCCAGGTCACAAGAAAGCAAGTTGAAGAAAGGAGCTCAGGGGCACTGTAATTCACAAACCTGCAGAGTTATAAATGACAGCTATCGTCCAAAAATAGACTGAAGTAAGGCTGCCAAGAGGACTTGAAAGTGGGGCAGAATTGCAGGAAACCGATTTCAGGAGGTAGACTGGAATTGCATTGAAAGCATAGGAAAAGAGGCAGAACGTCCACAATGATGCACTTGGCCAAAAAGGGCGTATGCGTTTTTTCCTGAATATATTCAGGAAAAAACGCATACGCCCTTTTTGGCCAACCAAGCAAACTTGCAAAGGAAATCTGCACTACAATGAAGTCTCACTTCCCCCCGGTCAAAAGGGCCGTCTGAAAAAATTGTAAAATCCAGAAAGGCAGGACAGACCATGGAGAACTGGGAGCCTTGTTATGCTGATGGGCGGGATGTAAATTGCCAACAACCACTTGGGAGAAATGTATGGTGTTTCCTGAAACATCTAAAAAACAAAGCAACAGAACCTAGGGCACTTCCACTTATGGTCCTATAGCTTAGGGAAATTAAAATCAAAAAGACACAGCCACCCCAAAGTTTGGAACGGCTCTGTTTACAAGAACCTCGTTTACAGTACAAGTTCAACATCGCAGAAAGTGAAAAATGGATAAAGAAGTTGTGGTATTTACTTACAAAGCAATATCACTCAGCAATGAAATCTGTGTCATCAGGCCCTTAGCAGCACAATGAGTGGATTCAGGTATGATGATTCTAACTGAAATAAGTCACACAGAAAAAGAAACATCATAAGATATCAGTAATACACGGAATGGAAACTTGGCTACACAGGAACTGAATTACAGAACAGAACAGGGTCTCAAATTTAGAAAACCAACTTATGCTTGCTTAAGGGTAAAGGTGAGTTGGGGTGCTGCATAAAACCAGAGATTGAAATGAGCACAGATAAAGTTCCTTAAGTCAAATATGGAATAGACAAGAGCTACTCCTTGCTCAACGAAATGGACTCAACACCGCATATTAAACGCCTAAGAATGTACCTGACTAGTAAGTATCTTAAAACCTATGGATTGCTATGTCTCCGAAAGAGAATCAAGCATGTGTACAGGGGCATAAACGCAGCAGTGATAGGATTGGAGAGGTTCGGTGAGCAAATGAAGACCCTTTGAAGACATATTGCATGGTACCCATTACACGGGTCTTAACTCTCCAGGTTTAAGGTATTCTTCCTTCAGCTAAAACATGCATGTGGAACCTAGAGTATGATCAACCATGTGATCGGGAGACGTGTTCAAATATGTCTCAGTTTTCGTACCCTGGTACTCGGGTGCAACATTCCAGACGTTTTAATAACACTCTCCCGACTTGGAGAGTCAGTCCCTTTAACCTCCTGTTTGGTCCAGTTTGCAATTTCTGCGGAAGATGAACAGGAATAGCGAGAACCAGTGAGAGGCTAGCTGGAGGTGTCTGGATGGGCAAATTTAACTCTCATTTCCCACAAGGAAGAGGAATTAACCAAAGGCTCAGCGTGCCGTGCCGGAACCAGATTAGGGCCTGAAGACATCCTGCGGTGTTGCGGCCAGGTCACAAGAAAGCAAGTTGAAGAAAGGAGCTCAGGGGCACTGTAATTCACAAACCTGCAGAGTTATAAATGACAGCTATCGTCCAAAAATAGACTGAAGTAAGGCTGCCAAGAGGACTTGAAAGCGGGGCAGAATTGCAGGAAACCGATTTCAGGAGGTAGACTGGAATTGCATTGAAAGCATAGGAAAAGAGGCAGAACGTCCACAATGATGCACTTGGCCAAAAAGGGCGTATGCGTTTTTTCCTGAATATATTCAGGAAAAAACGCATACGCCCTTTCTGGCCAACCAAGCAAGCTTGCAAAGGAAATCTGCACTACAATGAAGTCTCACTTCCCCCCGGTCAAAAGGGCCATCTGAAAAAAGTGTAAAATCCAGAAAGGCAGGACAGGCCATGGAGAACTGGGAGCCTTGTTATGCTGATGGGCGGGATGTAAATTGCCAACAGACACTCGGGAGAAGTGTATGGTGTTTCCTGAAACATCTAAAAAACAAAGCAACAGAGCCTAGGGCACTTCCACTTATGGTCCTATAGCTTAGGGAAATTAAAATCAAAAAGACACAGCCACCCCAAAGTTTGGGACGCCTCCATTTACAAGAACCTCATTTACCATACAAGTTCAATATCACAGAAAGTGAAAAATGGATAAAGAACTTGTGGTACTTACGTACAATGCAGTATCACTCAGCAATGAAATCTATGTCATCAGGCCCGTGGCAGCATAATGAGTAGATTCAGGTACGATGATTCTAACTGAAATAAGTCACACAGAAAAAGAAACATCATAAGATATCACTAATACACGGAATGTAAACTTGGCTACACAGGAACTGAATTCCAAAACAGAAAAGGTTCTCAAATTTAGGAAACCAACTTATGCTTGCTTAAGGGGAAAGGTGAGTTGGGGTGCTGCATAAAACCAGAGATTGAAATGAGCACAGATAAAGTTCCTTAAGCCAAATATGGAATAAACAAGTGCTACTCCTTGCTCAACGAAATGGACTCAACACCGCATATTAAACGCCTAAGAATGTACTTGACTAGTAAGTATCTTAAAACCTATGGATTGCTATGTCTCCGAAAGAGAATCAAGCATGTGTACAGGGGCATAAACGCAGCAGTGATAGGATTGGAGAGGTTCGTGAGCAAATGAAGACCCTTTGAAGTCATATTGCATGGTACCCATTCCACGGGTTTCAACTACCCAGGTTTAAGGTATTCTTCCTTCAGCTAAAACATGCATGTGGAACCTAGAGTATGATCAACCATTTGATCAGGAGACGTGTTCAAATATGTCTCAGTTTTCGTACCCTGGTACTCGGGTGCAACATTCCAGACGCTTTACTAACACTCTCCCCACTTGGAGAGTCAGTCCCTTTAACCTCCTGTTTGGCCCAGTTTGCAATTTCTGCGGAAGATGAACAGGAATAGCGAGAACCAATGAGAGACTAGCTGGAGGTGTCTGAACGGGCAAATTAACTCTCATTTCCCACCAGGAAGAGGAATTAACCAAAGGCTCAGCGTGCCGTTCCAGAACCAGATTCGGGCCTGAAGCCATCCTGCGGTGTTGCGGCCAGGTCACAAGAAAGCGAGTTGAAGAAAGGAGCTCAGGGGCACTGTAATTCACAAACCTGCAGAGTTATAAATGACAGCTATCGTCCAAAAATAGACTGAAGTAAGGCTGCCAAGAGGCGTTGAAAGCGGGGCAGAATTGCAGGAAACCGATTTCAGGAGGTAGACTGGAATTGCATTGAAAGCATAGGAAAAGAGGCAGAACGTCCACAATGATGCACTTGGCCAAAAAGGGCGTATGCGTTTTTTCCTGAATATATTCAGGAAAAAACGCATACGCCCTTTTTGGCCAACCAAGCAAACTTGCAAAGGAAATCTGCACTACAATGAAGTCTCACTTCCCCCCGGTCAAAAGGGCCATCTGAAAAAAGTGTAAAATCCAGAAAGGCAGGACAGGCCATGGAGAACTGGGAGCCTTGTTATGCTGATGGGCGGGATGTAAATTGCCAACAACCACTCCGGAGAAGTGTATGGTGTTTCCTGAAACATCTAAAAAACAAAGCAACAGAACCTAGGGCACTTCCACTTATGGTCCTATAGCTTAGGGAAATTAAAATCAAAAAGACACAGCCACCCCAAAGTTTGGAACGGCTCTGTTTACAAGAACCTCGTTTACAGTACAAGTTCAACATCGCAGAAAGTGAAAAATGGATAAAGAAGTTGTGGTATTTACTTACAAAGCAATATCACTCAGCAATGAAATCTGTGTCATCAGGCCCTTAGCAGCACAATGAGTGGATTCAGGTATGATGATTCTAACTGAAATAAGTCACACAGAAAAAGAAACATCATAAGATATCAGTAATACACGGAATGTAAACTTGGTTACACAGGAACTGAATTACAGAAAAGAACAGGGTCTCAAATTTAGAAAACCAACTTATGCTTGCTTAAGGGGAAAGGTGAGTTGGGGTGCTGCATAAAACCAGAGATTGAAATGAACACAGATAAAGTTCCTTAAGCCAAATATGGAATAGACAAGAGCTACTCCTTGCTCAACGAAATGGACTCAACACCGCATATTAAACGCCTAAGAATGTACCTGACTAGTAAGTATCTTAAAACCTATGGATTGCTATGTCTCCGAAAGAGAATCAAGCATGTGTACAGGGGCATAAACGCAGCAGTGATAGGATTGGAGAGGTTCGTGAGCAAATGAAGACCCTTTGAAGTCATATTGCATGGTACCCATTCCCCGGGTTTCAACTACCCAGGTTTAAGGTATTCTTCCTTCAGCTAAAACATGCATGTGGAACCTAGAGTATGATCAACCATGTGATCGGGAGACGTGTTCAAATATGTCTCAGTTTTCGTACCCTGGTACTCGGGTGCAACATTCCAGACGCTTTACTAACACTCTCCCCACTTGGAGAGTCAGTCCCTTTAACCTCCTGTTTGGCCCAGTTTGCAATTTCTGTGGAAGATGAACAGGAATAGCGAAAACCAATGAGAGACTAGCTGGAGGTGTCTGGACGGGCAAATTTAACTCTCATTTCCCACCAGGAAGAGGAATTAACCAAAGGCTCAGCGTGCCGTGTCGGAACCAGATTAGGGCCTGAAGACATCCTGCGGTGTTGCGGCCAGGTCACAAGAAAACAAGTTGAAGAAAGGAGCTCAGGGGCACTGTAATTCACAAACCTGCAGAGTTATAAATGACAGCTATCGTCCAAAAATAGATTGAAGTAAGGCTGCCAAGAGGACTTGAAAGTGGGGCAGAATTGCAGGAAACCGATTTCAGGAGGTAGACTGGAATTGCATTGAAAGCATAGGAAAAGAGGCAGAATGTCCACAATGATGCACTTGGCCAAAAAGGGCGTATGCGTTTTTTCCTGAATATATTCAGGAAAAAACGCATACGCCCTTTCTGGCCAACCAAGCAAGCTTGCAAAGGAAATCTGCACTACAATGAAGTCTCACTTCCCCCCGGTCAAAAGGGCCATCTGAAAAAAGTGTAAAATCCAGAAAGGCAGGACAGGCCATGGAGAACTGGGAGCCTTGTTATGCTGATGGGCGGGATGTAAATTGCCAACAGACACTCGGGAGAAGTGTATGGTGTTTCCTGAAACATCTAAAAAACAAAGCAACAGAGCCTAGGGCACTTCCACTTATGGTCCTATAGCTTAGGGAAATTAAAATCAAAAAGACACAGCCACCCCAAAGTTTGGGACGCCTCCGTTTACAAGAACCTCGTTTTCCGTACAAGTTCAATATCACAGAAAGTGAAAAATGGATAAAGTACTTGTGGTACTTACGTACAATGCAGTATCACTCAGCAATGAAATCTATCTCATCAGGCCCGTAGCAGCATAATGAGTAGATTCAGGTACGATGATTCTAACTGAAATAAGTCACACAGAAAAAGAAACATCATAAGATATCACTAATACACGGAATGTAAACTTGGCTACACAGGAACTGAATTCCAAAACAGAACAGGTTCTCAAATTTAGGAAACCAACTTATGCTTGCTTAAGGGGAAAGGTGAGTTGGGTTGCTGCATAAAACCAGAGATTGAAATGAGCACAGATAAAGTTCCTTAAGCCAAATATGGAATAGACAAGAGCTACTCCTTGCTCAACGAAATGGACTCAACACCGCATATTAAACGCCTAAGAATGTACCTGACTAGTAAGTATCTTAAAACCTATGGATTGCTATGTCTCCGAAAGAGAATCAAGCATGTGTACAGGGGCATAAACGCAGCAGTGATAGGATTGGAGAGGTTCGGTGAGCAAATGAAGACCCTTTTAAGTCATATTGCATGGTATCCATTCCACGGGTTTCAACTACCCAGGTTTAAGGTATTCTTCCTTCAGCTAAAACATGCATGTGGAACCTAGAGTATGATCAACCATTTGATCGGGAGACGTGTTCAAATATGTCTCAGTTTTCGTACCCTGGTACTCGGGTGCAACATTCCAGACGCTTTACTAACACTCTCCCCACTTGGAGAGTCAGTCCCTTTAACCTCCTGTTTGGCCCAGTTTGCAATTTCTGCGGAAGATGAACAGGAATAGCGAGAACCAATGAGAGACTAGCTGGAGGTGTCTGAACGGGCAAATAAACTCTCATTTCCCACCAGGAAGAGGAATTAACCAAAGGCTCAGCGTGCCGTGCCAGAACCAGATTCGGGCCTGAAGCCATCCTGCGGTGTTGCGGCCAGGTCACAAGAAAGCGAGTTGAAGAAAGGAGCTCAGGGGCACTGTAATTCACAAACCTGCAGAGTTATAAATGACAGCTATCGTCCAAAAATAGACTGAAGTAAGGCTGCCAAGAGGACTTGAAAGCGGGGCAGAATAGCAGGAAACCGATTTCAGGAGGTAGACTGGAATTGCATTGAAAGCATAGGAAAAGAGGCAGAACATCCACAATGATGCACTTGGCCAAAAAGGGCGTATGCGTTTTTTCCTGAATATATTCAGGAAAAAACGCATACGCCCTTTTTGGCCAACCAAGCAAGCTTGCAAAGGAAATCTGCACTACAATGAAGTCTCACTTCCCCCCGGTCAAAAGGGCCATCTGAAAAAAGTGTAAAATCCAGAAAGGCAGGACAGGCCATGGAGAACTGGGAGCCTTGTTATGCTGATGGGCGGGATGTAAATTGCCAATAGACACTCTGGAGAAGTGTATGGTGTTTCCTGAAACATCTAAAAAACAAAGCAACAGAACCTAGGGCACTTCCACTTATGGTCCTATAGCTTAGGGAAATTAAAATCAAAAAGACACAGCCACCCCAAAGTTTGGAACGCCTCCGTTTACAAGAACTTCGTTTACCATACAAGTTCAATATCACAGAAAGTGAAAAATGGATAAAGAACTTGTGGTACTTACGTACAATGCAGTATCACTCAGAAATGAAATCTATGTCATCAGGCCCGTAGCAGCATAATGAGTAGATTCAGGTACGCTGATTCTAACTGAAATAAGTCACATAGAAAAAGAAACATCATAAAATATCACTAATACACGGAATGTAAACTTGGCTACACAGGAACTCAATTACAGAACAGAACAGGGTCTCAAATTTAGAATACCAACTTATGCTTGCTTAAGGGTAAAGGTGAGTTGGGATGCTGCATAAAACCAGAGATTGAAATGAGCACAGATAAAGTTCCTTAAGCCAAATATGGAATAGACAAGAGCTACTCCTTGCTCAACGAAATGGACTCAACACCGCATATTAAACGCCTAAGAATGTACCTGCCTAGTAAGTATCTTAAAACCTATGGATTGCTATGTCTCCGAAAGAGAATCAAGCATGTGTACAGGGGCATAAATGCAGCAGTGATAGGATTGGAGAGGTTCGTGAGCAAATGAAGACCCTTTGAAGTCATATTGCATGGTACCCATTCCACGGGTTTCAACTACCCAGGTTTAAGGTATTCTTCCTTTAGCTAAAACATGCATGTGGAACCCAGAGTATGATCAACCAAGTGATCGGGAGACGTGTTCAAATATGTCTCAGTTTTCGTACCCTGGTACTCGGGTGCAACATTCCCGACACTTTACTAACACTCTCCCCACTTGGAGAGTCAGTCCCTTTAACCTCCTGTATGGCCCAGTTTGCAATTTCTGCAGAAGATGAACAGGAATAGCGAGAACCAATGAGAGACTAGCTGGAGGTGTCTGGACGGGCAAATTTAAGTCTCATTTCCCACCAGGAAGACGAAATAATCAAAGGCTCAGCGTGCCGTGCCGGAACCAGATTAGGGCCTGAAGCCATCCTGCGGTGTTGCGGCCAGGTCACAAGAAAGCGAGTTGAAGAAAGGAGCTCAGGGGCACTGTAATTCACAAACCTGCAGAGTTATAAATGACAGCTATCGTCCAAAAATAGACTGAAGTAACGCTGTCAAGAGGACTTGAAAGCGGGGCAGAATTGCAGGAAACCGATTTCAGGAGGTAGACTGGAATTGCATTGAAAGCATAGGAAAAGAGGCAGAACGTCCACAATGATGCACTTGGCCAAAAAGGGCGTATGCGTTTTTTCCTGAATATATTCAGGAAAAAACGCATACGCCCTTTTTGGCCAACCAAGCAAACTTGCAAAGGAAATCTGCACTACAATGAAGTCTCACTTCCCCCCAGTCAAAAGGGACATCTGAAAAAAGTGTAAAATCCAGAAAGGCAGGACAGGCCATGGAGAACTGGGAGCCTTGTTATGCTGATGGGCGGGATGTAAATTGCCAACAACCACTCCGGAGAAGTGTATGGTGTTTCCTGAAACATCTAAAAAACAAAGCAACAGAACCTAGGGCACTTCCACTTATGGTCCTATAGCTTAGGGAAATTAAAATCAAAAAGACACAGCCACCCCAAAGTTTGGAACGGCTCTGTTTACAAGAACCTCGTTTACAGTACAAGTTCAACATCGCAGAAAGTGAAAAATGGATAAAGAAGTTGTGGTATTTACTTACAAAGCAATATCACTCAGCAATGAAATCTGTGTCATCAGGCCCTTAGCAGCACAATGAGTGGATTCAGGTATGATGATTCTAACTGAAATAAGTCACACAGAAAAAGAAACATCATAAGATATCAGTAATACACGGAATGTAAACTTGGCTACACAGGAACTGAATTACAGAACAGAACAGGGTCTCAAATTTAGAAAACCAACTTATGCTTGCTTAAGGGTAAAGGTGAGTTGGGGTGCCGCATAAAACCAGAGATTGAAATGAACACAGATAAAGTTCCTTAAGCCAAATATGGAATAGACAAGAGCTACTCCTTGCTCAACGAAATGGACTCAACACCGCATATTAAACGCCTAAGAATGTACCTGACTAGTAAGTATCTTAAAACCTATGGATTGCTATGTCTCCGAAAGAGAATCAAGCATGTGTACAGGGGCATAAACGCAGCAGTGATAGGATTGGAGAGGTTCGTGAGCAAATGAAGACCCTTTGAAGTCATATTGCATGGTACCCATTCCACGCATTTCAACTACCCAGGTTTAAGGTATTCTTCCTTCAGCTAAAACATGCATGTGGAACCTAGAGTATGATCAACCATGTGATCGGGAGACGTGTTCAAATATGTCTCAGTTTTCGTACCCTGGTACTCGGGTGCAACATTCCAGACGCTTTACTAAAACTCTCCCCACTTGGAGAGTCAGTCCCTTTAACCTCCTGTTTGGCCCAGTTTGCAATTTCTGTGGAAGATGAACAGGAATAGCGAGAACCAATGAGAGACTAGCTGGAGGTGTCTGGATGGGCAAATTTAACTCTCATTTCCCACCAGGAAGAGGAATTAACCAAAGGCTCAGCGTGCCGTGCCAGAACCAGATTAGGGCCTGAAGACATCCTGCGGTGTTGCGGCCTGGTCACAAGAAAGCGAGTTGAAGAAAGGAGCTCAGGGGCACTGTAATTCACAAACCTGCAGAGTTATAAATGACAGCTATCGTCCAAAAATAGACTGAAGTAAGGCTGCCAAGAGGACTTGAAAGCGGGGCAGAATTGCAGGAAACCGATTTCAGGAGGTAGACTGGAATTGCATTGAAAGCATAGGAAAAGAGGCAGAACGTCCACAATGATGCACTTGGCCAAAAAGTGCGTATGCGTTTTTTCCTGAATATATTCAGGAAAAAACGCATATGCCCTTTTGGCCAACCAAGCAAACTTGCAAAGGAAATCTGCACTACAATGAAGTCTCACTTCTCCCCAGTCAAAAGGGCCATCTGAAAAAAGTGTAAAATCCAGAAAGGCAGGACAGGCCATGGAGAACTTGGAGCCTTGTTATGCTGATGGGCGGGATGTAAATTGCCAACAGACACTCAGGAGAAGTGTATGGTGTTTCCTGAAACATCTAAAAACAAAGCAACAGAGCCTAGGGCACTTCCACTTATGGTCCTATAGCTTAGGGAAATTAAAATCAAAAAGACACAGCCACCCCAAAATTTGGGACGCCTCCGTTTACAAGAACCTCGTTTACCGTACAAGTTCAATATCACAGAAAGTGAAAAATGGATAAAGAACTTGTGGTAATTACGTACAATGCAGTATCACTCAGCAATGAAATCTATGTCATCAGGCCCGTAGCAGCATAATGAGTGGATTCAGGTACGATGATTCTAACTGAAATAAGTCACACAGAAAAAGAAACATCATAAGATATCACTAATACACGGAATGTAAACTTGGCTACACAGGAACTGCATTCCAAAACAGAACAGGGTCTCAAATTTAGAAAACCAACTTATGCTTGCTTAAGGGTAAAGGTGAGTTGGGGTGCTGCATAAAACCAGAGATTGAAATGAGCACAGATAAAGTTCCTTAAGCCAAATATGGAATAGACAAGAGCTACTCCTTGCTCAACGAAATGGACTCAAAACCCCATATTAAACGCCTAAGAATGTACCTGACTAGTAAGTATCTTAAAACCTATGGATTGCTATGTCTCCGAAAGAGAATCAAGCATGTGTACAGGGGCATAAACGCAGCAGTGATAGGATTGGAGAGGTTCGGTGAGAAAATGAAGACCCTTTGAAGTCATATTGCATGGTACCCATTCCACAGGTTTCAACTACCCAGGTTTAAGGTATTCTTCCTTCAGCTAAAACATGCATGTGGAACCTAGAGTATGATCAACCATGTGATCGGCAGACGTGTTCAAATATGTCTCAGTTTTCGTACCCTGGTACTCGGGTGCAACATTCCAGACGCTTTACTAACACTCTCCCCACTTGGAGAGTCAGTCCCTTTAACCTCCTGTTTGGCCCAGTTTGCAATTTCTGCGGAAGATGAACAGGAATAGCAAGAACCAATGAGAGACTAGCTGGAGGTGTCTGAACGGGCAAATTTAACTCTCATTTCCCACCAGGAAGAGGAATTAACCAAAGGCTCAGCGTGCCGTGCCGGAACCAGATTAGGGCCTGAAGCCATCCTGCGGTGTTGCGGCCAGCTCAAAAGAAAGCGAGTTGAAGAAAGGAGCTCAGGGGCACTGTAATTCACAAACCTGCAGAGTTATAAATGACAGCTATCGTCCAAAAATAGACTGAAGTAAGGCTGCCAAGAGGACTTGAAAGCGGGGCAGAATTGCAGGAAACCGATTTCAGGAGGTAGGCTGGAATTGCATTGAAAGCATAGGAAAAGAGGCAGAACGTCCACAATGATGCACTTGGCCAAAAAGGGCGTATGCGTTTTTTCCTGAATATATTCAGGAAAAAACGCATACGCCCTTTTTGGCCAACCAAGCAAGCTTGCAAAGGAAATCTGCACTACAATGAAGTCTCACTTCCCCCCGGTCAAAAGGGCCATCTGAAAAAAGTGTAAAATCCAGAAAGGCAGGACAGGCCATGGAGAACGGGGAGCCTTGTTATGCTGATGGGCGGGATGTAAATTGCCAACAACCACTCCAGAGAAGTGTATGGTGTTTCCTGAAACATCTAAAAAACAAAGCAACAGAACCTAGGGCACTTCCACTTATGGTCCTATAGCTTAGGGAAATTAAAATCAAAAAGACACAGCCACCCCAAAGTTTGGAACGGCTCTGTTTACAAGAACCTCGTTTACAGTACAAGTTCAACATCGCAGAAAGTGAAAAATGGATAAAGAAGTTGTGGTATTTACTTACAAAGCAATATCACTCAGCAATGAAATCTGTGTCATCAGGCCCTTAGCAGCACAATGAGTGGATTCAGGTATGATGATTCTAACTGAAATAAGTCACACAGAAAAAGAAACATCATAAGATATCAGTAATACACGGAATGTAAACTTGGCTACACAGGAACTGAATTACAGAACAGAACAGGGTCTCAAATTTAGAAAACCAACTTATGCTTTCTTACGGGGAAAGGTGAGTTGGGGTGCTGCATAAAACCAGAGATTGAAATGAACACAGATAAAGTTCCTTAAGCCAAATATGGAATAGACAAGAGCTACTCCTTGCTCAACGAAATGGACTCAACACCGCATATTAAACGCCTAAGAATGTACCTGTCTAGTAAGTATCTTAAAACCTATGGATTGCTATGTCTCTGAAAGAGAATCAAGCATGTGTACAGGGGCATAAACGCAGCAGTGATAGGATTGGAGAGGTTCGTGAGCAAATGAAGACCCTTTGAAGTCATATTGCATGGTACCCATTCCACGGGTTTCAACTACCCAGGTTTAAGGTATTCTTCCTTCAGCTAAAACATGCATGTGGAACCTAGAGTATGATCAACCATGTGATCGGGAGACGTGTTCAAATATGTCTCAGTTTTCGTACCCTGGTACTCGGGTGCAACATTCCAGACGCTTTACTAACACTCTCCCCACTTGGAGAGTCAGTCCCTTTAACCTCCTGTTTGGCCCAGTTTGCAATTTCTGTGGAAGATGAACAGGAATAGCGAGAACCAATGAGAGACTAGCTGGAGGTGTCTGGATGGGCAAATTTAACTCTCATTTCCCACCAGGAAGAGGAATTAACCAAAGGCTCAGCGTGACATGCCAGAACCAGATTAGGGCCTGAAGACATCCTGCGGTGTTGCGGCCTGGTCACAAGAAAGCGAGTTGAAGAAAGGAGCTCAGGGGCACTGTAATTCACAAACCTGCAGAGTTATAAATGACAGCTATCGTCCAAAAATAGACTGAAGTAAGGCTGCCAAGAGGACTTGAAAGCGGGGCAGAATTGCAGGAAACCGATTTCAGGAGGTAGACTGGAATTGCATTGAAAGCATAGGAAAAGAGGCAGAACGTCCACAATGATGCACTTGGCCAAAAAGGGCGTATGCGTTTTTTCCTGAATATATTCAGGAAAAAACGCATACGCCCTTTTTGGCCAACCAAGCAAACTTGCAAAGGAAATCTGCACTACAATGAAGTCTCACTTCTCCCCAGTCAAAAGGGCCATCTGAAAAAAGTGTAAAATCCAGAAAGGCAGGACAGGCCATGGAGAACTGGGAGCCTTGTTATGCTGATGGGCGGGATGTAAATTGCCAACAACCACTCGGGAGAAGTGTATGGTGTTTCCTGAAACATCTAAAAACAAAGCAACAGAGCCTAGGGCACTTCCACTTATGGTCCTATAGCTTAGGGAAATTAAAATCAAAAAGACACAGCCACCCCAAAATTTGGGACGCCTCCGTTTACAAGAACCTCGTTTACCGTACAAGTTCAATATCACAGAAAGTGAAAAATGGATAAAGAACTTGTGGTAATTACGTACAATGCAGTATCACTCAGCAATGAAATCTATGTCATCAGGCCCGTAGCAGCATAATGAGTGGATTCAGGTACGATGATTCTAACTGAAATAAGTCACACAGAAAAAGAAACATCATAAGATATCACTAATACACGGAATGTAAACTTGGCTACACAGGAACTGCATTCCAAAACAGAACAGGGTCTCAAATTTAGAAAACCAACTTATGCTTGCTTAAGGGTAAAGGTGAGTTGGGGTGCTGCATAAAACCAGAGATTGAAATGAGCACAGATAAAGTTCCTTAAGCCAAATATGGAATAGACAAGAGCTACTCCTTGCTCAACGAAATGGACTCAAAACCCCATATTAAACGCCTAAGAATGTACCTGACTAGTAAGTATCTTAAAACCTATGGATTGCTATGTCTCCGAAAGAGAATCAAGCATGTGTACAGGGGCATAAACGCAGCAGTGATAGGATTGGAGAGGTTCGGTGAGAAAATGAAGACCCTTTGAAGTCATATTGCATGGTACCCATTCCACAGGTTTCAACTACCCAGGTTTAAGGTATTCTTCCTTCAGCTAAAACATGCATGTGGAACCTAGAGTATGATCAACCATGTGATCGGCAGACGTGTTCAAATATGTCTCAGTTTTCGTACCCTGGTACTCGGGTGCAACATTCCAGACGCTTTACTAACACTCTCCCCACTTGGAGAGTCAGTCCCTTTAACCTCCTGTTTGGCCCAGTTTGCAATTTCTGCGGAAGATGAACAGGAATAGCAAGAACCAATGAGAGACTAGCTGGAGGTGTCTGAACGGGCAAATTTAACTCTCATTTCCCACCAGGAAGAGGAATTAACCAAAGGCTCAGCGTGCCGTGCCGGAACCAGATTAGGGCCTGAAGCCATCCTGCGGTGTTGCGGCCAGCTCAAAAGAAAGCGAGTTGAAGAAAGGAGCTCAGGGGCACTGTAATTCACAAACCTGCAGAGTTATAAATGACAGCTATCGTCCAAAAATAGACTGAAGTAAGGCTGCCAAGAGGACTTGAAAGCGGGGCAGAATTGCAGGAAACCGATTTCAGGAGGTAGGCTGGAATTGCATTGAAAGCATAGGAAAAGAGGCAGAACGTCCACAATGATGCACTTGGCCAAAAAGGGTGTATGCGTTTTTTCCTGAATATATTCAGGAAAAAACGCATACGCCCTTTTTGGCCAACCAAGCAAGCTTGCAAAGGAAATCTGCACTACAATGAAGTCTCACTTCCCCCCGGTCAAAAGGGCCATCTGAAAAAAGTGTAAAATCCAGAAAGGCAGGACAGGCCATGGAGAACTGGGAGCCTTGTTATGCTGATGGGCGGGATGTAAATTGCCAACAACCACTCCAGAGAAGTGTATGGTGTTTCCTGAAACATCTAAAAAACAAAGCAACAGAACCTAGGGCACTTCCACTTATGGTCCTATAGCTTAGGGAAATTAAAATCAAAAAGACACAGCCACCCCAAAGTTTGGAACGGCTCTGTTTACAAGAACCTCGTTTACAGTACAAGTTCAACATCGCAGAAAGTGAAAAATGGATAAAGAAGTTGTGGTATTTACTTACAAAGCAATATCACTCAGCAATGAAATCTGTGTCATCAGGCCCTTAGCAGCACAATGAGTGGATTCAGGTATGATGATTCTAACTGAAATAAGTCACACAGAAAAAGAAACATCATAAGATATCAGTAATACACGGAATGTAAACTTGGCTACACAGGAACTGAATTACAGAACAGAACAGGGTCTCAAATTTAGAAAACCAACTTATGCTTTCTTACGGGGAAAGGTGAGTTGGGGTGCTGCATAAAACCAGAGATTGAAATGAACACAGATAAAGTTCCTTAAGCCAAATATGGAATAGACAAGAGCTACTCCTTGCTCAACGAAATGGACTCAACACCGCATATTAAACGCCTAAGAATGTACCTGACTAGTAAGTATCTTAAAACCTATGGATTGCTATGTCTCTGAAAGAGAATCAAGCATGTGTACAGGGGCATAAACGCAGCAGTGATAGGATTGGAGAGGTTCGTGAGCAAATGAAGACCCTTTGAAATCATATTGCATGGTACCCATTCCACGGGTTTCAACTACCCAGGTTTAAGGTATTCTTCCTTCAGCTAAAACATGCATGTGGAACCTAGAGTATGATCAACCATGTGATCGGGAGACGTGTTCAAATATGTCTCAGTTTTCGTACCCTGGTACTCGGGTGCAACATTCCAGACGCTTTACTAACACTCTCCCCACTTGGAGAGTCAGTCCCTTTAACCTCCTGTTTGGCCCAGTTTGCAATTTCTGTGGAAGATGAACAGGAATAGCGAGAACCAATGAGAGACTAGCTGGAGGTGTCTGGATGGGCAAATTTAACTCTCATTTCCCACCAGGAAGAGGAATTAACCAAAGGCTCAGCGTGACATGCCAGAACCAGATTAGGGCCTGAAGACATCCTGCGGTGTTGCGGCCTGGTCACAAGAAAGCGAGTTGAAGAAAGGAGCTCAGGGGCACTGTAATTCACAAACCTGCAGAGTTATAAATGACAGCTATCGTCCAAAAATAGACTGAAGTAAGGCTGCCAAGAGGACTTGAAAGCGGGGCAGAATTGCAGGAAACCGATTTCAGGAGGTAGACTGGAATTGCATTGAAAGCATAGGAAAAGAGGCAGAACGTCCACAATGATGCACTTGGCCAAAAAGGGCGTATGCGTTTTTTCCTGAATATATTCAGGAAAAAACGCATACGCCCTTTTTGGCCAACCAAGCAAACTTGCAAAGGAAATCTGCACTACAATGAAGTCTCACTTCTCCCCAGTCAAAAGGGCCATCTGAAAAAAGTGTAAAATCCAGAAAGGCAGGACAGGCCATGGAGAACTGGGAGCCTTGTTATGCTGATGGGCGGGATGTAAATTGCCAACAGACACTCAGGAGAAGTGTATGGTGTTTCCTGAAACATCTAAAAAACAAAGCAACAGAGCCTAGGGCACTTCCACTTATGGTCCTATAGCTTAGGGAAATTAAAATCAAAAAGACACAGCCACCCCAAAATTTGGGATGCCTCCGTTTACAAGAACCTCGTTTACTGTACAAGTTCAATATCACAGAAAGTGAAAAATGGATAAAGAACTTGTGGTAATTACGTACAATGCAGTATCACTCAGCAATGAAATCTATGTCATCAGGCCCGTAGCAGCATAATGAGTGGATTCAGGTACGATGATTCTAACTGAAATAAGTCACACAGAAAAAGAAACATCATAAGATATCACTAATACACGGAATGTAAACTTGGCTACACAGGAACTGCATTCCAAAACAGAACAGGGTCTCAAATTTAGAAAACCAACTTATGCTTGCTTAAGGGGAAAGGTGAGTTGGGGTGCTGCATAAAACCAGAGATTGAAATGAGCACAGATAAAGTTCCTTAAGCCAAATATGGAATAGACAAGAGCTACTCCTTGCTCAACGAAATGGACTCAACACCGCATATTAAACGCCTAAGAATGTACCTGACTAGTAAGTATCTTAAAACCTATGGATTGCTATGTCTCCGAAAGAGAATCAAGCATGTGTACAGGGGCATAAACGCAGCAGTGATAGGATTGGAGAGGTTCGGTGAGCAAATGAAGACCCTTTGAAGTCATATTGCATGGTATCCATTCCACAGGTTTCAACTACCCAGGTTTAACGTATTCTTCCTTCAGCTAAAACATGCATGTGGAACCTAGAGTATGATCAACCATGTGATCGGGAGACGTGTTCAAATATGTCTCAGTTTTCATACCCTGGTACTCGGGTGCAACATTCCAGACGCTTTACTAACACTCTCCCCACTTGGAGAGTCAGTCCCTTTAACCTCCTGTTTGGCCCAGTTTGCAATTTCTGCGGAAGATGAACAGGAATAGCAAGAACCAATGAGAGACTAGCTGGAGGTGTCTGAACGGGCAAATTTAACTCTCATTTCCCACCAGGAAGAGGAATTAACCAAAGGCTCAGCGTGCCGTGCCGGAACCAGATTAGGGCCTGAAGCCATCCTGCGGTGTTGCGGCCAGCTCACAAGAAAGCGAGTTGAAGAAAGGAGCTCAGGGGCACTGTAATTCACAAACCTGCAGAGTTATAAATGACAGCTATCGTCCAAAAATAGACTGAAGTAAGGCTGCCAAGAGGACTTGAAAGTGGGGCAGAATTGCAGGAAACCGATTTCAGGAGGTAGACTGGAATTGCATTGAAAGCATAGGAAAAGAGGCAGAACGTCCACAATGATGCACTTGGCCAAAAAGGGCGTATGCGTTTTTTCCTGAATATATTCAGGAAAAAACGCATACGCCCTTTTTGGCCAACCAAGCAAGCTTGCAAAGGAAATCTGCACTACAATGAAGTCTCACTTCCCCCCGGTCAAAAGGGCCATCTGAAAAAAGTGTAAAATCCAGAAAGGCAGGACAGGCCATGGAGAACTGGGAGCCTTGTTATGCTGATGGGCGGGATGTAAATTGCCAACAACCACTCGGGAGAAGTGTATGGTGTTTCCTGAAACATCTAAAAAACAAAGCAACAGAACCTAGGGCACTTCCACTTATGGTCCTATAGCTTAGGGAAATTAAAATCAAAAAGACACAGCCACCCCAAAGTTTGGAATGGCTCTGTTTACAAGAACCTCGTTTACAGTACAAGTTCAACATCGCAGAAAGTGAAAAATGGATAAAGAAGTTGTGGTATTTACTTACAAAGCAATATCACTCAGCAATGAAATCTGTGTCATCAGGCCCTTAGCAGCACAATGAGTGGATTCAGGTATGATGATTCTAACTGAAATAAGTCACACAGAAAAAGAAACATCATAAGATATCAGTAATACACGGAATGTAAACTTGGCTACACAGGAACTGACTTACAGAACAGAACAGGGTCTCAAATTTAGAAAACCAACTTATGCTTGCTTAAGGGTAAAGGTGAGTTGGGGTGCTGCATAAAACCAGAGATTGAAATGAGCACAGATAAAGTTCCTTAAGCCAAATATGGAATAGACAAGAGCTACTCCTTGCTCAACGAAATGGACTCAACACCCCATATTAAACGCCTAAGAATGTACCTGACTAGTAAGTATCTTAAAACCTATGGATTGCTATGTCTCCGAAAGAGAATCAAGCATGTGTACAGGGGCATAAATGCAGCAGTGATAGGATTGGAGAGGTTCGTGAGCAAATGAAGACCCTTTGAAGTCATATTGCATGGTACCCATTCCACGGGTTTCAACTACCCAGGTTTAAGGTATTCTTCCTTCAGCTAAAACATGCATGTGGAACCTAGAGTATGATCAACCATGTGATCGGGAGACGTGTTCAAATATGTCTCAGTTTTCGTACCCTGGAACTCGGGTGCAACATTCCAGACGCTTTACTAACACTCTCCCCACTTGGAGAGTCAGTCCCTTTAACCTCCTGTTTGGCCCAGTTTGCAATTTCTGTGGAAGATGAACAGGAATAGCGAGAACCAATGAGAGACTAGCTGGAGGTGTCTGGATGGGCAAATTTAACTCTCATTTCCCACCAGGAAGAGGAATTAACCAAAGGCTCAGCGTGCCGTGCCAGAACCAGATTAGGGCCTGAAGACATCCTGCGGTGTTGCGGCCAGGTCACAAGAAAGCGAGTTGAAGAAAGGAGCTCAGGGGCACTGTAATTCACAAACCTGCAGAGTTATAAATGACAGCTATCGTCCAAAAATAGACTGAAGTAAGGCTGCCAAGAGGACTTGAAAGCGGGGCAGAATTGCAGGAAACCGATTTCAGGAGGTAGACTGGAATTGCATTGAAAGCATAGGAAAAGAGGCAGAACGTCCACAATGATGCACTTGGCCAAAAAGGGCGTATGCCTTTTTTCCTGAATATATTCAGGAAAAAACGCATACGCCCTTTTTGGCCAACCAAGCAAACTTGAAAAGGAAATCTGCACTACAATGAAGTCTCACTTCTCCCCAGTCAAAAGGGCCATCTGAAAAAAGTGTAAAATCCAGAAAGGCAGGACAGGCCATGGAGAACTGGGAGCCTTGTTATGCTGATGGGCGGGATGTAAATTGCCAACAGACACTCAGGAGAAGTGTATGGTGTTTCCTGAAACATCTAAAAAACAAAGCAACAGAGCCTAGGGCACTTCCACTTATGGTCCTATAGCTTAGGGAAATTAAAATCAAAAAGACACAGCCACCCCAAAATTTGGGACGCCTCCGTTTACAAGAACCTCATTTACCGTACAAGTTCAATATCACAGAAAGTGAAAAATGGATAAAGAACTTGTGGTAATTACGTACAATGCAGTATCACTCAGCAATGAAATCTATGTCATCAGGCCCGTAGCAGCATAATGAGTGGATTCAGGTACGATGATTCTAACTGAAATATGTCACACAGAAAAAGAAACATCATAAGATATCACTAATACACGGAATGTAAACTTGGCTACAAAGGAACTGCATTCCAAAACAGAACAGGGTCTCAAATTTAGAAAACCAACTTATGCTTGCTTAAGGGGAAAGGTGAGTTGGGGTGCTGCATAAAACCAGAGATTGAAATGAGCACAGATGAAGTTCCTTAAGCCAAATATGGAATAGACAAGAGCTACTCCTTGCTCAACGAAATGGACTCAACACCGCATATTAAACGCCTAAGAATGTACCTGACTAGTAAGTATCTTAAAACCTATGGATTGCTATGTCTCCGAAAGAGAATCAAGCATGTGTACAGGGGCATAAACGCAGCAGTGATAGGATTGGAGAGGTTCGGTGAGCAAATGAAGACCCTTTGAAGTCATATTGCATGGTACCCATTCCACAGGTTTCAACTACCCAGGTTTAAGGTATTCTTCCTTCAGCTAAAACATGCATGTGGAACCCAGAGTATGATCAACCATGTGAACGGGAGACGTGTTCAAATATGTCTCAGTTTTCCTCCCCTGGTACTCGGGTGCAACATTCCAGACGCTTTACTAACACTCTCCCGACTTGGATAGTCAGTCCCTTTAACCTCCTGTTTGGCCCAGTTTGCAATATATGCGGAAGATGAACAGGAATAGCGAGAACCAATGAGAGGCTAGCTGGAGGTGTCTGGACGGGCAAATTTAACTCTCATTTCCCACCAGGAAGAGGAATTAACCAAAGGCTCAGCATGCCGGGCCGGAACCAGATTAGGGCCTGAAGCCATCCTGCGGTGTTGCGGCCAGCTCACAAGAAAGCGAGTTGAAGAAAGGAGCTCCGGGGCACTGTAATTCACAAACCTGCAGAGTTATAAATGACAGATATCGTCCAAAAATAGACTGAAGTAAGGCTGCCAAGAGGACTTGAAAGCGGGGCAGAATTGCAGGAAACCGATTTCAGGAGGTAGACTGGAATTGCATTGAAAGCATAGGAAAAGAGGCAGAACGTCCACAATGATGCACTTGGCCAAAAAGGGCGTATGCGTTTTTTCCTGAATATATTCAGGAAAAAACGCATACGCCCTTTTTGGCCAACCAAGCAAGCTTGCAAAGGAAATCTGCACTACAATGAAGTCTCACTTCCCCCCGGTCAAAAGGGCCATCTGAAAAAAGTGTAAAATCCAGAAAGGCAGGACAGGCCATGGAGAACTGGGAGCCTTGTTATGCTGATGGGCGGGATGTAAATTGCCAACAGACACTCAGGAGAAGTGTATGGTGTTTCCTGAAACATCTAAAAAGCAAAGCAACAGAGCCTAGGGCACTTCCACTTATGGTCCTATAGCTTAGGGAAATTAAAATAAAAAAGACACAGCCACCCCAAAGTTTGGGACGCCTCCGTTTACAAGAACCTCATTTACCGTACAAGTTCAATATCACAGAAAGTGAAAAATGGATAAAGAACTTGTGGTACTTACGTACAATGCAGTATCACTCAGCAATGAAATCTATGTCATCAGGCCCGTAGCAGCATAATGAGTGGATTCAGGTACGATGATTCTAACTGAAATAAGTCACACAGAAAAAGAAACATCATAAGATATCACTAATACACGGAATGTAAACTTGGCTACACAGGAACTGCATTCCAAAACAGAACAGGGTCTCAAATTTAGAAAACCAACTTATGCTTGCTTAAGGGGAAAGGTGAGTTGGGGTGCTGCATAAAACCAGAGATTGAAATGAGCACAGATAAAGTTCCTTAAGCCAAATATGGAATAGACAAGAGCTACTCCTTGCTCAACGAAATGGACTCAAAACCCCATATTAAACGCCTAAGAATGTACCTGACTAGTAAGTATCTTAAAACCTATGGATTGCTATGTCTCCAAAAGAGAATCAAGCGTGTGTACAGGGGCATAAACGCAGCAGTGATAGGATTGGAGAGGTTCGGTGAGCAAATGAAGACCCTTTGAAGTCATATTGCATGGTACCCATTACACGGGTCTCAACTCTCCAGGTTTAAGGTATTCTTCCTTCAGCTAAAACATGCATGTGGAACCCAGAGTATGATCAACCATGTGAACGGGAGACGTGTTCAAATATGTCTCAGTTTTCCTCCCCTGGTACTCGGGTGCAACATTCCAGACGCTTTACTAACACTCTCCCCACTTGGAGAGTCAGTCCCTTTAACCTCCTGTTTGGCCCAGTTTGCAATTTCTGTGGAAGATGAACAGGAATAGCGAGAACCAATGAGAGGCTAGCTGGAGGTGTCTGGACGGGCAAATTTAACTCTCATTTCCCACCAGGAAGAGGAATTAACCAAAGGCTCAGCATGCCGGGCCGGAACCAGATTAGGGCCTGAAGCCATCCTGCGGTGTTGCGGCCAGGTCACAAGAAAGCGAGTTGAAGAAAGGAGCTCAGGGGCACTGTAATTCACAAACCTGCAGAGTTATAAATGACAGCTATCGTCCAAAAATAGACTGAAGTAAGGCTGCCAAGAGGACTTGAAAGCGGGGTAGAATTGCAGGAAACCGATTTCAGGAGGTAGACTGGAATTGCATTGAAAGCATAGGAAAAGAGGCAGAACGTCCACAATGATGCACTTGGCCAAAAAGGGCGTATGCGTTTTTTCCTGAATATATTCAGGAAAAAACGCATACGCCCTTTTTGGCCAACCAAGCAAGCTTGCAAAGGAAATCTGCACTACAATGAAGTCTCACTTCCCCCCGGTCAAAAGGGCCATCTGAAAAAAGTGTAAAATCCAGAAAGGCAGGACAGGCCATGGAGAACTGGGAGCCTTGTTATGCTGAAGGGCGGGATGTAAATTGCCAACAACCACTCGGGAGAAGTGTATGGTGTTTCTGAAACATCTAAAAAACAAAGCAACAGAGCCTAGGGCACTGCTGCTTATGGTCCTATAGCTTAGGCAATTTAAAATCAAAAAGACACAGCCACCCCAAAGTTTGGAACGGCTCTGTTTACAAGAACCTCGTTTACAGTACAAGTTCAACATCGCAGAAAGTGAAAAATGGATAAAGAAGTTGTGGTATTTACTTACAAAGCAATATCACTCAGCAATGAAATCTGTGTCATCAGGCCCGTAGCAGCACAATGAGTGGATTCAGGTATGATGATTCTAACTGAAATAAGTCACACAGAAAAAGAAACATCAAAAGATATCAGTAATACACGGAATGTAAACTTGGCTACACAGGAACTGAATTACAGAACAGAACAGGGTCTCAAATTTAGAAAACCAACTTATGCTTGCTTAAGGGGAAAGGTGAGTTGGGGTGCTGCATAAAACCAGAGATTGAAATGAGCACAGATAAAGTTCCTTAAGCCAAATATGGAATAGACAAGAGCTACTCCTTGCTCAACGAAATGGACTCAACACCGCATATTAAACGCCTAAGAATGTACCTGACTAGTAAGTATCTTAAAACCTATGGATTGCTATGTGTCCGAAAGAGAATCAAGCATGTGTACAGGGGCATAAACGCAGCAGTGATAGGATTGGAGAGGTTCGGTGAGCAAATGAAGACCCTTTGAAGTCATATTGCATGGTACCCATTACACGGGTCTTAACTCTCCAGGTTTAAGGTATTCTTCCTTCAGCTAAAACATGCATGTGGAACCCAAGTATGATCAACCATGTGAACGGGAGACGTGTTCAAATATGTCTCAGTTTTTGTACCCTGGTACTCGGGTGCAACATTCCAGACGCTTTACTAACACTCTCCCCACTTGGAGAGTCAGCGCCTTTAACCTCCTGTTTGGTCCAGTTTGCAATTTCTGCGGAAGATGAACAGGAATAGCGAGAACCAATGAGAAACCAGCTGGACGTGTCTGGACGGGCAAATTTAACTCTCATTTCCCACCAGGAAGAGGAAATAACCAAAGGCTCAGCGTACCGTGCCAGAACCAGATTAGGGCCTGAAGCCATCCTGCGGTGTTGCGGCCAGCTCACAAGAAAGCGAGTTGAAGAAAGGAGCTCAGGGGCACTGTAATTCACAAACCTGCAGAGGTATAAATGACAGCTATCATCCAAAAATATACTGAAGTAAGGCTGCCAAGAGGACTTGAAAGCGGGGCAGAATTGCAGGAAACCGATTTCAGGAGGTAGACTGGAATTGCATTGAAAGCATAGGAAAAGAGGCAGAACGTCCACAATGATGCACTTGGCCAAAAAGGACGTATGCGTTTTTTCCTGAATATATTCAGGAAAAAACGCATACGCCCTTTTTGGCCAACCAAGCAAGCTTGCAAAGGAAATCTGCACTACAATGAAGTCTCACTTCCCCCCGGTCAAAAGGGCCATCTGAAAAAAGTGTAAAATCCAGAAAGGCAGGTCAGGCCATGGAGAACTGGGAGCCTTGTTATGCTGATGGGCGGGATGTAAATTGCCAACAACCACTCGGGAGAAGTGTATGGTGTTTCCTGAAACATCTAAAAAACAAAGCAACAGAACCTAGGGCACTTCCACTTATGGTCCTATAGCTTAGGGAAATTAAAATCAAAAAGACACAGCCACCCCAAAGTTTGGAATGGCTCTGTTTACAAGAACCTCGTTTACAGTACAAGTTCAACATCACAGAAAGTGAAAAATGGATAAAGAAGTTGTGCTATTAACTTACAAAGCAATATCACTCAGCAATGAAATCTGTGTCATCAGGCCCTTAGCAGCACAATGAGTGGATTCAGGTATGATGATTCTAACTGAAATAAGTCACACAGAAAAAGAAACATCATAAGATATCAGTAATACACGGAATGGAAACTTAGCTACACAGGAACTGAATTACAGAACAGAACAGGGTCTCAAATTTAGAAAACCAACTTATGCTTGCTTAAGGGTAAAGGTGAGTTGGGGTGCTGCATAAAACCAGAGATTGAAATGAGCACAGATAAAGTTCCTTAAGCCAAATATGGAATAGACAAGAGCTACTCCTTGCTCAACGAAATGGACTCAACACCGCATATTAAACGCCTAAGAATGTACCTGACTAGTAAGTATCTTAAAACCTATGGATTGCTATGTCTCCGAAAGAGAATCAAGCATGTGTACAGGGGCATAAACGCAGCAGTGATAGGATTGGAGAGGTTCGGTGAGCAAATGAAGACCCTTTGAAGTCATATTGCATGGTACCCATTACACGGGTCTTAACTCTCCAGGTTTAAGGTATTCTTCCTTCAGCTAAAACATGTATGTGGAACCCAAGTATGATCAACCATGTGAACGGGAGACGTGTTCAAATATGTCTCAGTTTTCCTCCCCTGGTACTCGGGTGCAACATTCCAGACGCTTTACTAACACTCTCCCCACTTGGAGAGTCAGCGCCTTTAACCTCCTGTTTGGCCCTGTTTGCAATTTCTGCGGAAGATGAACAGGAATAGCGAGAACCAATGAGAGACTAGCTGGAGGTGTCTGGACGGGCAAATTTAACTCTCATTTCCCACCAGGAAGAGGAAATAACCAAAGGCTCAGCATGCCGTGCCGGAACCAGATTAGGGCCTGAAGCCATCCTGCGGTGTTGCGGCCAGGTCACAAGAAAGCGAGTTGAAGAAAGGAGCTCAGGGGCACTGTAATTCACAAACCTGCAGAGTTATAAATGACAGCTATCGTCCAAAAATAGACTGAAGTAAGGCTGCCAAGAGGACTTGAAAGCGGGGCAGAATTGCAGGAAACCGATTTCAGGAGGTAGACTGGAATTGCATTGAAAGCATAGGAAAAGAAGCAGAACGTCCACAATGATGCACTTTTCCAAAAAGGGCGTATGCGTTTTTTCCTGAATATATTCAGGAAAAAACGCATACGCCCTTTTTGGCCAACCAAGCAAGCTTGCAAAGGAAATCTGCACTACAATGAAGTCTCACTTCCCCCCGGTCAAAAGGGCCATCTGAAAAAAGTGTAAAATCCAGAAAGGCAGGTCAGGCCATGGAGAACTGGGAGCCTTGTTATGCTGATGGGCGGGATGTAAATTGCCAACAACCACTCGGGAGAAGTGTATGGTGTTTCCTGAAACATCTAAAAAACAAAGCAACAGAACCTAGGGCACTTCCACTTATGGTCCTATAGCTTAGGGAAATTAAAATCAAAAAGACACAGCCACCCCAAAGTTTGGAATGGCTCTGTTTACAAGAACCTCGTTTACAGTACAAGTTCAACATCGCAGAAAGTGAAAAATGGATAAAGAAGTTGTGGTATTTACTTACAAAGCAATATCACTCAGCAATGAAATCTGTGTCATCAGGCCCTTAGCAGCACAATGAGTGGATTCAGGTATGATGATTCTAACTGAAATAAGTCACACAGAAAAAGAAACATCATAAGATATCAGTAATACACGGAATGTAAACTTGGCTACACAGGAACTGAATTACAGAACAGAACAGGGTCTCAAATTTAGAAAACCAACTTATGCTTGCTTAAGGGTAAAGGTGAGTTGGGGTGCTGCATAAAACCAGAGATTGAAATGAGCACAGATAAAGTTCCTTAAGTCAAATATGGAATAGACAAGAGCTACTCCTTGCTCAACGAAATGGACTCAACACCGCATATTAAACGCCTAAGAATGTACCTGACTAGTAAGTATCTTAAAACCTATGGATTGCTATGTGTCCGAAAGAGAATCAAGTATGTGTACAGGGGCATAAACGCAGCAGTGATAGGATTGGAGATGTTCGGTGAGCAAATGAAGACCCTTTGAAGTCATATTGCATGGTACCCATTACACGGGTCTTAACTCTCCAGGTTTAAGGTATTCTTCCTTCAGCTAAAACATGTATGTGGAACCCAAGTATGATCAACCATGTGAACGGGAGACGTGTTCAAATATGTCTCAGTTTTCCTCCCCTGGTACTCGGGTGCAACATTCCAGACGCTTTACTAACACTCTCCCCACTTGGAGAGTCAGCGCCTTTAACCTCCTGTTTGGTCCAGTTTGCAATTTCTGTGGAAGATGAACAGGAATAGCGAGAACCAATGAGAGACTAGCTGGAGGTGTCTGGACGGGCAAATTTAACTCTCATTTCCCACCAGGAAGAGGAAATAACCAAAGGCTCAGCGTGCCGTGCCAGAACCAGATTAGGGCCTGAAGCCATCCTGCGGTGTTGCGGCCAGGTCACAAGAAAGCTAGTTGAAGAAAGGGCTCAGGGGCACTGTAATTCACAAACCTGCAGAGTTATAAATGACAGCTATCGTCCAAAAATAGACTGAAGTAAGGCTGCCAAGAGGACTTGAAAGCGGGGCAGAATTGCAGGAAACCGATTTCAGGAGGTAGACTGGAATTGCATTGAAAGCATAGGAAAAGAGGCAGAACGTCCACAATGATGCACTTGGCCAAAAAGGGCGTATGCGTTTTTTCCTGAATATATTCAGGAAAAAACGCATACGCCCTTTTTGGCCAACCAAGCAAGCTTGCAAAGGAAATCTGCACTACAATGAAGTCTCACTTCCCCCCGGTCAAAAGGGCCATCTGAAAAAAGTGTAAAATCCAGAAAGGCAGGACAGGCCATGGAGAACTGAGAGCCTTGTTATGCTGATGGGCGGGATGTAAATTGCCAACAGACACTTGGGAGAAGTGTATGGTGTTTCCTGAAACATCTAAAAAACAAAGCAACAGAGCCTAGGGCACTGCCACTTATGGTCCTACAGCTTAGGGAAATTAAAATCAAAAAGACACAGCCACCCCAAAGTTTGGGACACCTCTGTTTACAAGAACCTCGTTTACAGTACAAGTTCAACATCGCAGAAAGTGAAAAATGGATAAAGAACTTGTGGTACTTACGTACAATGCAGTATCACTCAGCAATGAAATCTATCTCATCAGGCCCGTAGCAGCATAATGAGTGGATTCAGGTACGATGATTCTAACTGAAATAAGTCACACAGAAAATGAAACATCATAAGATATCACTAATACACGGAATGTAAACTTGGCTACACAGGAACTGCATTCCAAAACAGAACAGGGTCTCAAATTTAGAAAACCAACTTATGCTTGCTTAAGGGGAAAGGTGAGTTGGGGTGCTGCATAAAACCAGAGATTGAAATGAGCACAGATAAAGTTCCTTAAGCCAAATATGGAATAGACAAGAGCTACTCCTTGCTCAACGAAATGGACTCTAAACCCCATATTAAACGCCTAAGAATGTACCTGACTAGTAAGTATCTTAAAACCTATGGATTGCTATGTCTCCAAAAGAGAATCAAGCGTGTGTACAGGGGCATAAACGCAGCAGTGATAGGATTGGAGAGGTTCGGTGAGCAAATGAAGACCCTTTGAAGTCATATTGCATGGTACCCATTACACGGGTCTCAACTCTCCAGGTTTAAGGTATTCTTCCTTCAGCTAAAACATGCATGTGGAACCCAAGTATGATCAACCATGTGAACGGGAGACGTGTTCAAATATGTCTCAGTTTTTGTACCCTGGTACTCGGGTGCAACATTCCAGACGCTTTACTAACACTCTCCCCACTTGGAGAGTCAGCGCCTTTAACCTCCTGTTTGGTCCAGTTTGCAATTTCTGCGGAAGATGAACAGGAATAGCGAGAACCAATGAGAAACTAGCTGGAGGTGTCTGGACGGGCAAATTTAACTCTCATTTCCCACCAGGAAGAGGAAATAACCAAAGGCTCAGCGTACCGTGCCAGAACCAGATTAGGGCCTGAAGCCATCCTGCGGTGTTGCGGCCAGCTCACAAGAAAGCGAGTTGAAGAAAGGAGCTCAGGGGCACTGTAATTCACAAACCTGCAGAGGTATAAATGACAGCTATCATCCAAAAATATACTGAAGTAAGGCTGCCAAGAGGACTTGAAAGCGGGGCAGAATTGCAGGAAACCGATTTCAGGAGGTAGACTGGAATTGCATTGAAAGCATAGGAAAAGAGGCAGAACGTCCACAATGATGCACTTGGCCAAAAAGGGCGTATGCGTTTTTTCCTGAATATATTCAGGAAAAAACGCATACGCCCTTTTTGGCCAACCAAGCAAGCTTGCAAAGGAAATCTGCACTACAATGAAGTCTCACTTCCCCCCGGTCAAAAGGGCCATCTGAAAAAAGTGTAAAATCCAGAAAGGCAGAACAGGCCATGGAGAACTGGGAGCCTTGTTATGCTGATGGGCGGGATGTAAATTGCCAACAACCACTCGGGAGAAGTGTATGGTGTTTCCTGAAACATCTAAAAAACAAAGCAACAGAACCTAGGGCACTTCCACTTATGGTCCTATAGCTTAGGGAAATTAAAATCAAAAAGACACAGCCACCCCAAAGTTTGGAACGGCTCTGTTTACAAGAACCTCGTTTACAGTACAAGTTCAACATCACAGAAAGTGAAAAATGGATAAAGAAGTTGTGGTATTTACTTACAAAGCAATATCACTCAGCAATGAAATCTGTGTCATCAGGCCCTTAGCAGCACAATGAGTGGATTCAGGTATGATGATTCTAACTGAAATAAGTCACACAGAAAAAGAAACATCATACGATATCAGTAATACACGGAATGGAAACTTAGCTACACAGGAACTGAATTACAGAACAGAACAGGGTCTCAAATTTAGAAAACCAACTTATGCTTGCTTAAGGGGAAAGGTGAGTTGGGGTGCTGCATAAAACCAGAGATTGAAATGAGCACAGATAAAGTTCCTTAAGCCAAATATGGAATAGACAAGAGCTACTCCTTGCTCAACGAAATGGACTCAACACCGCATATTAAACGCCTAAGAATGTACCTGACTAGTAAGTATCTTAAAACCTATGGATTGCTATGTCTCCAAAAGAGAATCAAGCATGTGTACAGGGGCATAAACGCAGCAGTGATAGGATTGGAGAGGTTCGGTGAGCAAATGAAGACCCTTTGAAGTCATATTGCATGGTACCCATTACACGGGTCTTAACTCTCCAGGTTTAAGGTATTCTTCCTTCAGCTAAAACATGTATGTGGAACCCAAGTATGATCAACCATGTGAACGGGAGACGTGTTCAAATATGTCTCAGTTTTCCTCCCCTGGTACTCGGGTGCAACATTCCAGACGCTTTACTAACACTCTCCCCACTTGGAGAGTCAGCGCCTTTAACCTCCTGTTTGGCCCAGTTTGCAATTTCTGCGGAAGATGAACAGGAATAGCGAGAACCAATGAGAGACTAGCTGGAGGTGTCTGGACGGGCAAATTTAACTCTCATTTCCCACCAGGAAGAGGAAATAACCAAAGGCTCAGCGTGCCGTGCCGGAACCAGATTAGGGCCTGAAGCCATCCTGCGGTGTTGCGGCCAGGTCACAAGAAAGCGAGTTGAAGAAAGGAGCTCAGGGGCACTGTAATTCACAAACCTGCAGAGTTATAAATGACAGCTATCGTCCAAAAATAGACTGAAGTAAGGCTGCCAAGAGGACTTGAAAGCGGGGCAGAATTGCAGGAAACCGATTTCAGGAGGTAGACTGGAATTGCATTGAAAGCATAGGAAAAGAGGCAGAACGTCCACAATGATGCACTTGGCCAAAAAGGGCGTATGCATTTTTTCCTGAATATATTCAGGAAAAAACGCATACGCCCTTTTTGGCCAACCAAGCAAGCTTGCAAAGGAAATCTGCACTACAATGAAGTCTCACTTCCCCCCGGTCAAAAGGGCCATCTGAAAAAAGTGTAAAATCCAGAAAGGCAGAACAGGCCATGGAGAACTGGGAGCCTTGTTATGCTGATGGGCGGGATGTAAATTGCCAACAGACACTCGGGAGAAGTGTATGGTGTTTCCTGAAACATCTAAAAAACAAAGCAACAGAGCCTAGGGCACTTCCACTTATGGTCCTATAGCTTAGGGAAATTAAAATCAAAAAGACACAGCCACCCCAAAGTTTGGGACGCCTCTGTTTACAAGAACCTCGTTTACAGTACAAGTTCAACATCGCAGAAAGTGAAAAATGGATAAAGAAGTTGTGGTATTTACTTACAAAGCAATATCACTCAGCAATGAAATCTGTGTCATCAGGCCCTTAGCAGCACAATGAGTGGATTCAGGTAGGATAATTCTAACTGAAATAAGTCACACAGAAAAAGAAACATCATAAGATATCAGTAATACACGGAATGTAAACTTGGCTACACAGGAACTGAATTACAGAACAGAACAGGGTCTCAAATTTAGAAAACCAACTTATTCTTACTTAAGGGTAAAGTTGAGTTGGGGTGCTGCATAAAACCAGAGATTGAAATGAGCACAGATAAAGTTCCTGAAGCCAAATATGGAATAGACAAGAGCTACTCCTTGCTCAACGAAATGGACTCAACACCGCATATTAAACGCGTAAGAATGTACCTGACTAGTAAGTATCTTAAAACCTATGGATTGCTATGTCTCCGAAAGAGAATCAAGCATGTGTACAGGGGCATCAACGCAGCAGTGATAGGATTGGAGAGGTTCGTTGAGCAAATGAAGACCCTTTGAAGTCATATTGCATGGTACCCATTACACGGGTCTTAACTCTCCAGGTTTAAGGTATTCTTCCTTCAGCTAAAACATGCATGTGGAACCCAAGTATGATCAACCATGTGAACGGGAGACGTGTTCAAATATGTCTCAGTTTTCCTCCCCTGGTACTCGGGTGCAACATTCCAGACGCTTTACTAACACTCTCCCCACTTGGAGAGTCAGCGCCTTTAACCTCCTGTTTGGCCCAGTTTGCAATTTCTGCGGAAGATGAACAGGAATAGCGAGAACCAATGAGAGACTAGCTGGAGGTGTCTGGACGGGCAAATTTAACTCTCATTTCCCACCAGGAAGAGGAAATAACCAAAGGCTCAGCGTGCCGTTCCGGAACCAGATTAGGGCCTGAAGCCATCCTGCGGTGTTGCGGCCAGGTCACAAGAAAGCGAGTTGAAGAAAGGAGCTCAGGGGCACTGTAATTCACAAACCTGCAGAGTTATAAATGACAGCTATCGTCCAAAAATAGACTGAAGTAAGGCTGCCAAGAGGACTTGAAAGCGGGGCAGAATTGCAGGAAACCGATTTCAGGAGGTAGACTGGAATTGCATTGAAAGCATAGGAAAAGAGGCAGAACGTCCACAATGATGCACTTGGCCAAAAAGGGCGTATGCGTTTTTTCCTGAATATATTCAGGAAAAAACGCATACGCCCTTTTTGGCCAACCAAGCAAGCTTGCAAAGGAAATCTGCACTACAATGAAGTCTCACTTCCCCCCGGTCAAAAGGGCCATCTGAAAAAAGTGTAAAATCCAGAAAGGCAGGACAGGCCATGGAGAACTGGGAGCCTTGTTATGCTGATGGGCGGGATGTAAATTGCCAACAGACACTCGGGAGAAGTGTATGGTGTTTCCTGAAACATCTAAAAAACAAAGCAACAGAGCCTAGGGCACTTCCACTTATGGTCCTATAGCTTAGGGAAATTAAAATAAAAAAGACACAGCCACCCCAAAGTTTGGGATGCCTCTGTTTACAAGAACCTCGTTTACAGTACAAGTTCAATATCACAGAAAGTGAAAAATGGATAAAGAAGTTGTGGTATTTACTTACAAAGCAATATCACTCAGCAATGAAATCTGTGTCATCAGGCCCTTAGCAGCACAATGAGTGGATTCAGGTATGATGATGTTAACTGAAATAAGTCACACAGAAAAAGAAACATCATAAGATATCAGTAATACACGGAATGGAAACTTGGCTACACAGGAACTGAATTACAGAACAGAACAGGGTCTCAAATTTAGAAAACCAACTTATGCTTGCTTAAGGGGAAAGGTGAGTTGGGGTGCTGCATAAAACCAGAGATTGAAATGAGCACAGATAAAGTTCCTGAAGCCAAATATGGAATAGACAAGAGCTACTCCTTGCTCAACGAAATGGACTCAACACCGCATATTAAACGCCTAAGAATGTACCTGACTAGTAAGTATCTTAAAACCTATGGATTGCTATGTCTCCGAAAGAGAATCAAGCATGTGTACAGGGGCATAAACGCAGCAGTGATAGGATTGGAGAGGTTCGGTGAGCAAATGAAGACCCTTTGAAGTCATATTGCATGGTACCCATTACACGGGTCTTAACTCTCCAGGTTTAAGGTATTCTTCCTTCAGCTAAAACATGCATGTGGAACCCAAGTATGATCAACCATGTGAACGGGAGACGTGTTCAAATATGTCTCAGTTTTTGTACCCTGGTACTCGGGTGCAACATTCCAGACGCTTTACTAACACTCTCCCCACTTGGAAAGTCAGCGCCTTTAACCTCCTGTTTGGTCCAGTTTGCAATTTCTGTGGAAGATGAACAGGAATAGCGAGAACCAATGAGAGACTAGCTGGAGGTGTCTGGACGGGCAAATTTAACTCTCATTTCCCACCAGGAAGAGGAAATAACCAAAGGCTCAGCGTGCCGTGCCAGAAACAGATTAGGGCCTGAAGCCATCCTGCGGTGTTGCGGCCAGGTCACAAGAAAGCGAGTTGAAGAAAGGAGCTCAGGGGCACTGTAATTCACAAACCTGCAGAGTTATAAATGACAGCTATCGTCCAAAAATAGACTGAAGTAAGGCTGCCAAGAGGACTTGAAAGCGGGGCAGAATTGCAGGAAACCGATTTCAGGAGGTAGACTGGAATTGCATTGAAAGCATAGGAAAAGAGGCAGAACGTCCACAATGATGCACTTGGCCAAAAAGGGCGTATGCGTTTTTTCCTGAATATATTCAGGAAAAAACGCATACGCCCTTTTTGGCCAACCAAGCAAGCTTGCAAAGGAAATCTGCACTACAATGAAGTCTCACTTCCCCCCGGTCAAAAGGGCCATTTGAAAAAAGTGTAAAATCCAGAAAGGCAGGTCAGGCCATGGAGAACTGGGAGCCTTGTTATGCTGATGGGCGGGATGTAAATTGCCAACAACCACTGGGGAGAAGTGTATGGTGTTTCCTGAAACATCTAAAAAACAAAGCAACAGAGCCTAGGGCACTGCCACTTATGGTCCTACAGCTTAGGGAAATTAAAATCAAAAAGACACAGCCACCCCAAAGTTTGGGACGCCTCTGTTTACAAGAACCTCGTTTACAGTACAAGTTCAACATCGCAGAAAGTGAAAAATGGATAAAGAACTTGTGGTACTTACGTACAATGCAGTATCACTCAGCAATGAAATCTATCTCATCAGGCCCGTAGCAGCATAATGAGTGGATTCAGGTACGATGATTCTAACTGAAATAAGTCACACAGAAAAAGAAACATCATAAGATATCACTAATAAACGGAATGTAAACTTGGCTACACAGGAACTGCATTCCAAAACAGAACAGGGTCTCAAATTTAGAAAACCAACTTATGCTTGCTTAAGGGGAAAGGTGAGTTGGGGTGCTGCATAAAACCAGAGATTGAAATGAGCACAGATAAAGTTCCTTAAGCCAAATATGGAATAGACAAGAGCTACTCCTTGCTCAACGAAATGGACTCAAAACCCCATATTAAACGCCTAAGAATGTACCTGACTAGTAAGTATCTTAAAACCTATGGATTGCTATGTCTCCAAAAGAGAATCAAGCGTGTGTACAGGGGCATAAACGCAGCAGTGATAGGATTGGAGAGGTTCGGTGAGCAAATGAAGACCCTTTGAAGTCATATTGCATGGTACCCATTACACGGGTCTCAACTCTCCAGGTTTAAGGTATTCTTCCTTCAGCTAAAACATGCATGTGGAACCCAGCGTATGATCAACCATGTGAACGGGAGACGTGTTCAAATATGTCTCAGTTTTCCCCCCCTGGTACTCGGGTGCAACATTCCAGACGCTTTACTAACACTCTCCCGACTTGGAGAGTCAGTCCCTTTAACCTGCTGTTTGGCCCAGTTTGCAATTTCTGCGGAAGATGAACAGGAATAGCGAGAACCAATGAGAGGCTAGCTGGAGGTGTCTGGACGGGCAAATTTAACTCTCATTTCCCACCAGGAAGAGGAATTAACCAAAGGCTCAGCATGCCGGGCCTGAACCAGATTAGGGCCTGAAGCCATCCTGCGGTGTTGCGGCCAGGTCACAAGAAAGCAAGTTGAAGAAAGGAGCTCAGGGGCACTGTAATTCACAAACCTGCAGAGTTATAAATGACAGCTATCGTCCAAAAATAGACTGAAGTAAGGCTGCCAAGAGGACTTGAAAGCGGGGCAGAATTGCAGGAAACCGATTTCAGGAGGTAGACTGGAATTGCATTGAAAGCATAGGAAAAGAGGCAGAACGTCCACAATGATGCACTTGGCCAAAAAGGGCGTATGCGTTTTTTCCTGAATATATTCAGGAAAAAACGCATACGCCCTTTTTGGCCAACCAAGCAAGCTTGCAAAGGAAATCTGCACTACAATGAAGTCTCACTTCCCCCCGGTCAAAAGGGCCATCTGAAAAAAGTGTAAAATCCAGAAAGGCAACAGGCCATTGAGACCTGGGAGCCTTGTTATGCTGATGGGCGGGATGTAAATTGCCAACAGACACTTGGGAGAAGTGTATGGTGTTTCCTGAAACATCTAAAAAACAAAGCAACAGAGCCTAGGGCACTGCCACTTATGGTCCTATAGCTTAGTGAAATTAAAATCAAAAAGACACAGCCACCCCAAAGTTTGGGACGCCTCTGTTTACAAGAACCTCGTTTACAGTACAAGTTCAACATCGCAGAAAGTGAAAAATGGATAAAGAACTTGTGGTACTTACGTACAATGCAGTATCACTCAGCAATGAAATCTATCTCATCAGAACCGTAGCAGCATAATGAGTGGATTCAGGTACGATGATTCTAACTGAAATAAGTCACACAGAAAAAGAAACATCATAAGATATCACTAATACACGGAATGTAAACTTGGCTACACAGGAACTGCATTCCAAAACAGAACAGGGTCTCAAATTTAGAAAACCAACCTATGCTTGCTTAAGGGGAAAGGTGAGTTGGGGTGCTGCATAAAACCAGAGATTGAAATGAGCACAGATAAAGTTCCTTAAGTCAAATATGGAATAGACAAGAGCTACTCCTTACTCAACGAAATGGACTCAACACCGCATATTAAACGCCTAAGAATGTACCTGACTAGTAAGTATCTTAAAACCTATGGATTGCTATGTCTCCGAAAGAGAATCAAGCATGTGTACAGGGGCATAAACGCAGCAGTGATAGGATTGGAGAGGTTCGGTGAGCAAATGAAGACCCTTTGAAGTCATATTGCATGGTACCCATTACACGGGTCTTAACTCTCCAGGTTTAAGGTATTCTTCCTTCAGCTAAAACATGTATGTGGAACCCAAGTATGATCAACCATGTGAACGGGAGACGTGTTCAAATATGTCTCAGTTTTCCTCCCCTGGTACTCGGGTGCAACATTCCAGACGCTTTACTAACACTCTCCCCACTTGGAGAGTCAGCGCCTTTAACCTCCTGTTTGGCCCAGTTTGCAATTTCTGCGGAAGATGAACAGGAATAGCGAGAACCAGTGAGAGACTAGCTGGAGGTGTCTGGACGGGCAAATTTAACTCTCATTTCCCACCAGGAAGAGGAAATAACCAAAGGCTCAGCGTGCCGTGCCGGAACCAGATTAGGGCCTGAAGCCATCCTGCGGTGTTGCGGCCAGGTCACAAGAAAGCGAGTTGAAGAAAGGAGCTCAGGGGCACTGTAATTCACAAACCTGCAGAGTTATAAATGACAGCTATCGTCCAAAAATAGACTGAAGTAAGGCTGCCAAGAGGACTTGAAAGCGGGGCAGAATTGCAGGAAACCGATTTCAGGAGGTAGACTGGAATTGCATTGAAAGCATAGGAAAAGAGGCAGAACGTCCACAATGATGCACTTGGCCAAAAAGGGCGTATGCATTTTTTCCTGAATATATTCAGGAAAAAACGCATATGCCCTTTTTGGCCAACCAAGCAAGCTTGCAAAGGAAATCTGCACTACAATGAAGTCTCACTTCCCCCCGGTCAAAAGGGCCATCTGAAAAAAGTGTAAAATCCAGAAAGGCAGGACAGGCCATGGAGAACTGGGAGCCTTGTTATGCTGATGGGCGGGATGTAAATTGCCAACAGACACTCGGGAGAAGTGTATGGTGTTTCCTGAAACATCTAAAAAACAAAGCAACAGAGCCTAGGGCACTTCCACTTATGGTCCTATAGCTTAGGGAAATTAAAATCAAAAAGACACAGCCACCCCAAAGTTTGGGACGCCTCTGTTTACAAGAACCTCGTTTACAGTACAAGTTCAACATCGCAGAAAGTGAAAAATGGATAAAGAAGTTGTGGTATTTACTTACAAAGCAATATCACTCAGCAATGAAATCTGTGTCATCAGGCCCTTAGCAGCACAATGAGTGGATTCAGGTAGGATAATTCTAACTGAAATAAGTCACACAGAAAAAGAAACATCATAAGATATCAGTAATACACGGAATGTAAACTTGGCTACACAGGAACTGAATTACAGAACAGAACAGGGTCTCAAATTTAGAAAACCAACTTATTCTTACTTAAGGGTAAAGTTGAGCTGGGGTGCTGCATAAAACCAGAGATTGAAATGAGCACAGATAAAGTTCCTGAAGCCAAATATGGAATAGACAAGAGCTACTCCTTGCTCAACGAAATGGACTCAACACCGCATATTAAACGCCTAAGAATGTACCTGACTAGTAAGTATCTTAAAACCTATGGATTGCTATGTCTCCAAAAGAGAATCAAGCATGTGTACAGGGGCATCAACGCAGCAGTGATAGGATTGGAGAGGTTCGGTGAGCAAATGAAGACCCTTTGAAGTCATATTGCATGGTACCCATTACACGGGTCTTAACTCTCCAGGTTTAAGGTATTCTTCCTTCAGCTAAAACATGCATGTGGAACCCAAGTATGATCAACCATGTGAACGGGAGACGTGTTCAAATATGTCTCAGTTTTCCTCCCCTGGTACTCGGGTGCAACATTCCAGACACTTTACTAACACTCTCCCCACTTGGAGAGTCAGCGCCTTTAACCTCCTGTTTGGCCCAGTTTGCAATTTCTGCGGAAGATGAACAGGAATAGCGAGAACCAATGAGAGACTAGCTGGAGGTGTCTGGACGGGCAAATTTAACTCTCATTTCCCACCAGGAAGAGGAAATAACCAAAGGCTCAGCGTGCCGTGCCGGAACCAGATTAGGGCCTGAAGCCATCCTGCGGTGTTGCGGCCAGGTCACAAGAAAGCGAGTTGAAGAAAGGAGCTCAGGGGCACTGTAATTCACAAACCTGCAGAGTTATAAATGACAGCTATCGTCCAAAAATAGACTGAAGTAAGGCTGCCAAGAGGACTTGAAAGCGGGACAGAATTGCAGGAAACCGATTTCAGGAGGTAGACTGGAATTGCATTGAAAGCATAGGAAAAGAGGCAGAACGTCCACAATGATGCACTTGGCCAAAAAGGGCGTATGCGTTTTTTCCTGAATATATTCAGGAAAAAACGCATACGCCCTTTTTGGCCAACCAAGCAAGCTTGCAAAGGAAATCTGCACTACAATGAAGTCTCACTTCCCCCCGGTCAAAAGGGCCATCTGAAAAAAGTGTAAAATCCAGAAAGGCAGGACAGGCCATGGAGAACTGGGAGCCTTGTTATGCTGATGGGCGGGATGTAAATTGCCAACAGACACTCGGGAGAAGTGTATGGTGTTTCCTGAAACATCTAAAAAACAAAGCAACAGAGCCTAGGGCACTTCCACTTATGGTCCTATAGCTTAGGGAAATTAAAATAAAAAAGACACAGCCACCCCAAAGTTTGGGATGCCTCTGTTTACAAGAACCTCGTTTACAGTACAAGTTCAATATCACAGAAAGTGAAAAATGGATAAAGAAGTTGTGGTATTTACTTACAAAGCAATATCACTCAGCAATGAAATCTGTGTCATCAGGCCCTTAGCAGCACAATGAGTGGATTCAGGTATGATGATGCTAACTGAAATAAGTCACACAGAAAAAGAAACATCATAAGATATCAGTAATACACGGAATGGAAACTTGGCTACACAGGAACTGAATTACAGAACAGAACAGGGTCTCAAATTTAGAAAACCAACTTATGCTTGCTTAAGGGTAAAGGTGAGTTGGGGTGCTGCATAAAACCAGAGATTGAAATGAGCACAGATAAAGTTCCTTAAGCCAAATATGGAATAGACAAGAGCTACTCCTTGCTCAACGAAATGGACTCAACACCGCATATTAAACGCCTAAGAATGTACCTGACTAGTAAGTATCTTAAAACCTATGGATTGCTATGTCTCCGAAAGAGAATCAAGCATGTGTACAGGGGCATAAACGCAGCAGTGATAGGATTGGAGAGGTTCGGTGAGCAAATGAAGACCCTTTGAAGTCATATTGCATGGTACCCATTACACGGGTCTTAACTCTCCAGGTTTAAGGTATTCTTCCTTCAGCTAAAACATGCATGTGGAACCCAAGTATGATCAACCATGTGAACGGGAGACGTGTTCAAATATGTCTCAGTTTTTGTACCCTGGTACTCGGGTGCAACATTCCAGACGCTTTACTAACACTCTCCCCACTTGGAGAGTCAGCGCCTTTAACCTCCTGTTTGGTCCAGTTTGCAATTTCTGTGGAAGATGAACAGGAATAGCGAGAACCAATGAGAGACTAGCTGGAGGTGTCTGGACGGGCAAATTTAACTCTCATTTCCCACCAGGAAGAGGAAATAACCAAAGGCTCAGCGTGCCGTGCCAGAACCAGATTAGGGCCTGAAGCCATCCTGCGGTGTTGCGGCCAGGTCACAAGAAAGCTAGTTGAAGAAAGGAGCTCAGGGGCACTGTAATTCACAAACCTGCAGAGTTATAAATGACAGCTATCGTCCAAAAATAGACTGAAGTAAGGCTGCCAAGAGGACTTGAAAGCGGGGCAGAATTGCAGGAAACCGATTTCAGGAGGTAGACTGGAATTGCATTGAAAGCATAGGAAAAGAGGCAGAACGTCCACAATGATGCACTTGGCCAAAAAGGGCGTATGCGTTTTTTCCTGAATATATTCAGGAAAAAACGCATACGCCCTTTTTGGCCAACCAAGCAAGCTTGCAAAGGAAATCTGCACTACAATGAAGTCTCACTTCCCCCCGGTCAAAAGGGCCATCTGAAAAAAGTGTAAAATCCAGAAAGGCAGTACAGGCCATGGAGAACTGAGAGCCTTGTTATGCTGATGGGCGGGATGTAAATTGCCAACAGACACTTGGGAGAAGTGAATGGTGTTTCCTGAAACATCTAAAAAACAAAGCAACAGAGCCTAGGGCACTGCCACTTATGGTCCTACAGCTTAGGGAAATTAAAATCAAAAAGACACAGCCACCCCAAAGTTTGGGACGCCTCTGTTTACAAGAACCTCGTTTACAGTACAAGTTCAACATCGCAGAAAGTGAAAAATGGATAAAGAACATGTGGTACTTACGTACAATACAGTATCACTCAGCAATGAAATCTATCTCATCAGGCCCGTAGCAGCATAATGAGTGGATTCAGGTACGATGATTCTAACTGAAATAAGTCACACAGAAAAAGAAACATCATAAGATATCACTAATACACGGAATGTAAACTTGGCTACACAGGAACTGCATTCCAAAACAGAACAGGGTCTCAAATTTAGAAAACCAACTTATGCTTGCTTAAGGGGAAAGGTGAGTTGGGGTGCTGCATAAAACCAGAGATTGAAATGAGCACAGATAAAGTTCCTTAAGCCAAATATGGAATAGACAAGAGCTACTCCTTGCTCAACGAAATGGACTCAAAACCCCATATTAAATGCCTAAGAATGTACCTGACTAGTAAGTATCTTAAAACCTATGGATTGCTATGTCTCCAAAAGAGAATCAAGCGTGTGTACAGGGGCATAAACGCAGCAGTGATAGGATTGGAGAGGTTCGGTGAGCAAATGAAGACCCTTTGAAGTCATATTGCATGGTACGCATTACACGGGTCTCAACTCTCCAGGTTTAAGATATTCTTCCTTCAGCTAAAACATGCATGTGGAACCCAAGTATGATCAACCATGTGATCGGGAGACGTGTTCAAATATGTCTCAGTTTTTGTACCCTGGTACTCGGGTGCAACATTCCAGATGCTTTACTAACACTCTCCCCACTTGGAGAGTCAGCGCCTTTAACCTCCTGTTTGGTCCAGTTTGCAATTTCTGCGGAAGATGAACAGGAATAGCGAGAACCAATGAGAAACTAGCTGGAGGTGTCTGGACGGGCAAATTTAACTCTCATTTCCCACCAGGAAGAGGAAATAACCAAAGGCTCAGCATACCGTGCCAGAACCAGATTAGGGCCTGAAGCCATCCTGCGGTGTTGCGGCCAGGTCACAAGAATGCGAGTTGAAGAAAGGAGCTCAGGGGCACTGTAATTCACAAACCTGCAGAGTTATAAATGACAGCTATCATCCAAAAATATACTGAAGTAAGGCTGCCAAGAGGACTTGAAAGCGGGGCAGAATTGCAGGAAACCGATTTCAGGAGGTAGACTGGAATTGCATTGAAAGCATAGGAAAAGAGGCAGAACGTCCACAATGATGCACTTGGCCAAAAAGGGCGTATGCGTTTTTTCCTGAATATATTCAGGAAAAAACGCATACGCCCTTTTTGGCCAACCAAGCAAGCTTGCAAAGGAAATCTGCACTACAATGAAGTCTCACTTCCCCCCGGTCAAAAGGGCCATCTGAAAAAAGTGTAAAATCCAGAAAGGCAGGTCAGGCCATGGAGAACTGGGAGCCTTGTTATGCTGATGGGCGGGATGTAAATTGCCAACAACCACTGGGGAGAAGTGTATGGTGTTTCCTGAAACATCTAAAAAACAAAGCAACAGAACCTAGGGCACTTCCACTTATGGTCCTATAGCTTAGGGAAATTAAAATCAAAAAGACACAGCCACCCCAAAGTTTGGAACGGCTCTGTTTACAAGAACCTCGTTTACAGTACAAGTTCAACATCACAGAAAGTGAAAAATGGATAAAGAAGTTGTGGTATTTACTTACAAAGCAATATCACTCAGCAATGAAATCTGTGTCATCAGGCCCTTAGCAGCACAATGAGTGGATTCAGGTATGATGATTCTAACTGAAATAAGTCACACAGAAAAAGAAACATCATAAGATATCAGTAATACACGGAATGGAAACTTAGCTACACAGGAACTGAATTACAGAACAGAACAGGGTCTCAAATTTAGAAAACCAACTTATGCTTGCTTAAGGGGAAAGGTGAGTTGGGGTGCTGCATAAAACCAGAGATTGAAATGAGCACAGATAAAGTTCCTTAAGCCAAATATGGAATAGACAAGAGCTACTCCTTGCTCAACGAAATGGACTCAACACCGCATATTAAACGCCTAAGAATGTACCTGACTAGTAAGTATCTTAAAACCTATGGATTGCTATGTCTCCGAAAGAGAATCAAGCATGTGTACAGGGGCATAAACGCAGCAGTGATAGGATTGGAGAGGTTCGGTGAGCAAATGAAGACCCTTTGAAGTCATATTGCATGGTACCCATTACACGGGTCTTAACTCTCCAGGTTTAAGGTATTCTTCCTTCAGCTAAAACATGTATGTGGAACCCAAGTATGATTAACCATGTGAACGGGAGACGTGTTCAAATATGTCTCAGTTTTCCTCCCCTGGTACTCGGGTGCAACATTCCAGACGCTTTACTAACACTCTCCCCACTTGGAGAGTCAGCGCCTTTAACCTCCTGTTTGGCCCAGTTTGCAATTTCTGCGGAAGATGAACAGGAATAGCGAGAACCAATGAGAGACTAGCTGGAGGTGTCTGGACGGGCAAATTTAACTCTCATTTCCCACCAGGAAGAGGAAATAACCAAAGGCTCAGCGTGCCGTGCCGGAACCAGATTAGGGCCTGAAGCCATCCTGCGGTGTTACGGCCAGGTCACAAGAAAGCGAGTTGAAGAAAGGAGCTCAGGGGCACTGTAATTCACAAACCTGCAGAGTTATAAATGACAGCTATCGTCCAAAAATAGACTGAAGTAAGGCTGCCAAGAGGACTTGAAAGCGGGGCAGAATTGCAGGAAACCGATTTCAGGAGGTAGACTGGAATTGCATTGAAAGCATAGGAAAAGAGGCAGAACGTCCACAATGATGCACTTGGCCAAAAAGGGCGTATGCGTTTTTTCCTGAATATATTCAGGAAAAAACGCATACGCCCTTTTTGGCCAACCAAGCAAGCTTGCAAAGGAAATCTGCACTACAATGAAGTCTCACTTCCCCCCGGTCAAAAGGGCCATCTGAAAAAAGTGTAAAATCCAGAAAGGCAGGTCAGGCCATGGAGAACTGGGAGCCTTGTTATGCTGATGGGCGGGATGTAAATTACCAACAACCACTGGGGAGAAGTGTATGGTGTTTCCTGAAACATCTAAAAAACAAAGCAACAGAACCTAGGGCACTTCCACTTATGGTCCTATAGCTTAGGGAAATTAAAATCAAAAAGACACAGCCACCCCAAAGTTTGGAATGGCTCTGTTTACAAGAACCTCGTTTACAGTACAAGTTCAACATCGCAGAAAGTGAAAAATGGATAAAGAAGTTGTGGTATTTACTTACAAAGCAATATCACTCAGCAATGAAATCTGTGTCATCAGGCCCTTAGCAGCACAATGAGTGGATTCAGGTATGATGATTCTAACTGAAATAAGTCACACAGAAAAAGAAACATCATAAGATATCAGTAATACACGGAATGTAAACTTGGCTACACAGGAACTGAATTACAGAACAGAACAGGGTCTCAAATTTAGAAAACCAACTTATGCTTGCTTAAGGGTAAAGGTGAGTTGGGGTGCTGCATAAAACCAGAGATTGAAATGAGCAGAGATAAAGTTCCTTAAGTCAAATATGGAATAGACAAGAGCTACTCCTTGCTCAACGAAATGGACTCAACACCGCATATTAAACGCCTAAGAATGTACCTGACTAGTAAGTATCTTAAAACCTATGGATTGCTATGTCTCCGAAAGAGAATCAAGCATGTGTACAAGGGCATAAACGCAGCAGTGATAGGATTGGAGAGGTTCGGTGAGCAAATGAAGACCCTTTGAAGTCATATTTCATGGTACCCATTACACGGGTCTTAACTCTCCAGGTTTAAGGTATTCTTCCTTCAGCTAAAACATGTATGTGGAACCCAAGTATGATCAACCATGTGAACGGGAGACGTGTTCAAATATGTGTCAGTTTTCCTCCCCTGGTACTCGGGTGCAACATTCCAGACACTTTACTAACACTCTCCCCACTTGGAGAGTCAGCGCCTTTAACCTCCTGTTTGGCCCAGTTTGCAATTTCTGCGGAAGATGAACAGGAATAGCGAGAACCAATGAGAGACTAGCTGGAGGTGTCTGGACGGGCAAATTTAACTCTCATTTCCCACCAGGAAGAGGAAATAACCAAAGGCTCAGCGTGCCGTGCCGGAACCAGATTAGGGCCTGAAGCCATCCTGCGGTGTTGCGGCCAGGTCACAAGAAAGCGAGTTGAAGAAAGGAGCTCAGGGGCACTGTAATTCACAAACCTGCAGAGTTATAAATGACAGCTATCGTCCAAAAATAGACTGAAGTAAGGCTGCCAAGAGGACTTGAAAGCGGGGCAGAATTGCAGGAAACCGATTTCAGGAGGTAGACTGGAATTGCATTGAAAGCATTGGAAAAGAGGCAGAACGTCCACAATGATGCACTTGGCCAAAAAGGGCGTATGCGTTTTTTCCTGAATATATTCAGGAAAAAACGCATACGCCCTTTTTGGCCAACCAAGCAAGCTTGCAAAGGAAATCTGCACTACAATGAAGTCTCACTTCCCCCCGGTCAAAAGGGCCATCTGAAAAAAGTGTAAAATCCAGAAAGGCAGGACAGGCCATGGAGAACTGAGAGCCTTGTTATGCTGATGGGTGGGATGTAAATTGCCAACAGACACTTGGGAGAAGTGTATGGTGTTTCCTGAAACATCTAAAAAACAAAGCAACAGAGCCTAGGGCACTGCCACTTATGGTCCTACAGCTTAGGGAAATTAAAATCAAAAAGACACAGCCATCCCAAAGTTTGGGACGCCTCTGTTTACAAGAACCTCGTTTACAGTACAAGTTCAACATCGCAGAAAGTGAAAAATGGATAAAGAACTTGTGGTACTTACGTACAATGCAGTATCACTCAGCAATGAAATCTATCTCATCAGGCCCGTAGCAGCATAATGAGTGGATTCAGGTACGATGATTCTAACTGAAATAAGTCACACAGAAAAAGAAACATCATAAGATATCACTAATAAACGGAATGTAAACTTGGCTACACAGGAACTGCATTCCAAAACAGAACAGGGTCTCAAATTTAGAAAACCAACTTATGCTTGCTTAAGGGGAAAGGTGAGTTGGGGTGCTGCATAAAACCAGAGATTGAAATGAGCACAGATAAAGTTCCTTAAGCCAAATATGGAATAGACAAGAGCTACTCCTTGCTCAACGAAATGGACTCAAAACCCCATATTAAACGCCTAAGAATGTACCTGACTAGTAAGTATCTTAAAACCTATGGATTGCTATGTCTCCAAAAGAGAATCAAGCGTGTGTACAGGGGCATAAACGCAGCAGTGATAGGATTGGAGAGGTTCGGTGAGCAAATGAAGACCCTTTGAAGTCATATTGCATGGTACCCATTACACGGGTCTCAACTCTCCAGGTTTAAGGTATTCTTCCTTCAGCTAAAACATGCATGTGGAACCCAGAGTATGATCAACCATGTGAACGGGAGACGTGTTCAAATATGTCTCAGTTTTCCCCCCCTGGTACTCGGGTGCAACATTCCAGACGCTTTACTAACACTCTCCCGACTTGGAGAGTCAGTCCCTTTAACCTGCTGTTTGGCCCAGTTTGCAATTTCTGCGGAAGATGAACAGGAATAGCGAGAACCAATGAGAGGCTAGCTGGAGGTGTCTGGACGGGCAAATTTAACTCTCATTTCCCACCAGGAAGAGGAATTAACCAAAGGCTCAGCATGCCGGGCCTGAACCAGATTAGGGCCTGAAGCCATCCTGCGGTGTTGCGGCCAGGTCACAAGAAAGCGAGTTGAAGAAAGGAGCTCAGGGGCACTGTAATTCACAAACCTGCAGAGTTATAAATGACAGCTATCGTCCAAAAATAGACTGAAGTAAGGCTGCCAAGAGGACTTGAAAGCGGGGCAGAATTGCAGGAAACCGATTTCAGGAGGTAGACTGGAATTGCATTGAAAGCATAGGAAAAGAGGCAGAACGTCCACAATGATGCACTTGGCCAAAAAGGGCGTATGCGTTTTTTCCTGAATATATTCAGGAAAAAACGCATATGCCCTTTTTGGCCAACCAAGCAAGCTTGCAAAGGAAATCTGCACTACAATGAAGTCTCACTTCCCCCCGGTCAAAAGGGCCATCTGAAAAAAGTGTAAAATCCAGAAAGGCAGGACAGGCCATGGAGAACTGGGAGCCTTGTTATGCTGATGGGCGGGATGTAAATTGCCAACAGACACTCGGGAGAAGTGTATGGTGTTTCCTGAAACATCTAAAAAACAAAGCAACAGAGCCTAGGGCACTTCCACTTATGGTCCTATAGCTTAGGGAAATTAAAATCAAAAAGACACAGCCACCCAAAAGTTTGGGACGCCTCTGTTTACAAGAACCTCGTTTACAGTACACGTTCAACATCGCAGAAAGTGAAAAATGGATAAAGAAGTTGTGGTATTTACATACAAAGCAATATCACTCAGCAATGAAATCTGTGTCATCAGGCCCTTAGCAGCACAATGAGTGGATTCAGGTAGGATAATTCTAACTGAAATAAGTCACACAGAAAAAGAAACATCATAAGATATCAGTAATACACGGAATGTAAACTTGGCTACACAGGAACTGAATTACAGAACAGAACAGGGTCTCAAATTTAGAAAACCAACTTATTCTTACTTAAGGGTAAAGTTGAGGTGGGGTGCTGCATAAAACCAGAGATTGAAATGAGCTCAGATAAAGTTCCTGAAGCCAAATATGGAATAGACAAGAGCTACTCCTTGCTCAACGAAATGGACTCAACACCGCATATTAAACGCGTAAGAATGTACCTGACTAGTAAGTATCTTAAAACCTATGGATTGCTATGTCTCCGAAAGAGAATCAAGCATGTGTACAGGGGCATCAACACAGCAGTGATAGGATTGGAGAGGTTCGGTGAGCAAATGAAGACCCTTTGAAGTCATATTGCATGGTACCCATTACACGGGTCTTAACTCTCCAGGTTTAAGGTATTCTTCCTTCAGCTAAAACATGCATGTGGAACCCAAGTATGATCAACCATGTGAACGGGAGACGTGTTCAAATATGTCTCAGTTTTCCTCCCCTGGTACTCGGGTGCAACATTCCAGACGCTTTACTAACACTCTCCCCACTTGGAGAGTCAGCGCCTTTAACCTCCTGTTTGGCCCAGTTTGCAATTTCTGCGGAAGATGAACAGGAATAGCGAGAACCAATGAGAGACTAGCTGGAGGTGTCTGGACGGGCAAATTTAACTCTCATTTCCCACCAGGAAGAGGAAATAACCAAAGGCTCAGCGTGCCGTGCCGGAACCAGATTAGGGCCTGAAGCCATCCTGCGGTGTTGCGGCCAGGTCACAAGAAAGCGAGTTGAAGAAAGGAGCTCAGGGGCACTGTAATTCACAAACCTGCAGAGTTATAAATGACAGCTATCGTCCAAAAATAGACTGAAGTAAGGCTGCCAAGAGGACTTGAAAGCGGGGCAGAATTGCAGGAAACCGATTTCAGGAGGTAGACTGGAATTGCATTGAAAGCATAGGAAAAGAGGCAGAACGTCCACAATGATGCACTTGGCCAAAAAGGGCGTATGCGTTTTTTCCTGAATATATTCAGGAAAAAACGCATACGCCCTTTTTGGCCAACCAAGCAAGCTTGCAAAGGAAATCTGCACTACAATGAAGTCTCACTTCCCCCCGGTCAAAAGGGCCATCTGAAAAAAGTGTAAAATCCAGAAAGGCAGGACAGGCCATGGAGAACTGGGAGCCTTGTTATGCTGATGGGCGGGATGTAAATTGCCAACAGACACTCGGGAGAAGTGTATGGTGTTTCCTGAAACATCTAAAAAACAAAGCAACAGAGCCTAGTGCACTTCCACTTATGGTCCTATAGCTTAGGGAAATTAAAATAAAAAAGACACAGCCACCCCAAAGTTTGGGATGCCTCTGTTTACAAGAACCTCGTTTACAGTACAAGTTCAATATCACAGAAAGTGAAAAATGGATAAAGAAGTTGTGGTATTTACTTACAAAGCAATATCACTCAGCAATGAAATCTGTGTCATCAGGCCCTTAGCAGCACAATGAGTGGATTCAGGTATGATGATGCTAACTGAAATAAGTCACACAGAAAAAGAAACATCATAAGATATCAGTAATACACGGAATGGAAACTTGGCTACACAGGAACTGAATTACAGAACAGAACAGGGTCTCAAATTTAGAAAACCAACTTATGCTTGCTTAAGGGTAAAGGTGAGTTGGGGTGCTGCATAAAACCAGAGATTGAAATGAGCACAGATAAAGTTCCTTAAGCCAAATATGGAATAGACAAGAGCTACTCCTTGCTCAACGAAATGGACTCAACACCGCATATTAAACGCCTAAGAATGTACCTCACTAGTAAGTATCTTAAAACCTATGGATTGCTATGTCTCCGAAAGAGAATCAAGCATGTGTACAGGGGCATAAACGCAGCAGTGATAGGATTGGAGAGGTTCGGTGAGCAAATGAAGACCCTTTGAAGTCATATTGCATGGTACCCATTACACGGGTCTTAACTCTCCAGGTTTAAGGTATTCTTCCTTCAGCTAAAACATGCATGTGGAACCCAAGTATGATCAACCATGTGAACGGGAGACGTGTTCAAATATGTCTCAGTTTTTGTACCCTGGTACTCGGGTGCAACATTCCAGACGCTTTACTAACACTCTCCCCACTTGGAGAGTCAGCGCCTTTAACCTCCTGTTTGGTCCAGTTTGCAATTTCTGTGGAAGATGAACAGGAATAGCGAGAACCAATGAGAGACTAGCTGGAGGTGTCTGGACGGGCAAATTTAACTCTCATTTCCCACCAGGAAGAGGAAATAACCAAAGGCTCAGCGTGCCGTGCCAGAACCAGATTAGGGCCTGAAGCCATCCTGCGGTGTTGCGGCCAGCTCACAAGAAAGCGAGTTGAAGAAAGGAGCTCAGGGGCACTGTAATTCACAAACCTGCAGAGTTATAAATGACAGCTATCGTCCAAAAATAGACTGAAGTAAGGCTGCCAAGAGGACTTGAAAGCGGGGCAGAATTGCAGGAAACCGATTTCAGGAGGTAGACTGGAATTGCATTGAAAGCATAGGAAAAGAGGCAGAACGTCCACAATGATGCACTTGGCTAAAAAGGGCGTATGCGTTTTTTCCTGAATATATTCAGGAAAAAACGCATACGCCCTTTTTGGCCAACCAAGCAAGCTTGCAAAGGAAATCTGCACTACAATGAAGTCTCACTTCCCCCCGGTCAAAAGGGCCATCTGAAAAAAGTGTAAAATCCAGAAAGGCAGTACAGGCCATGGAGAACTGAGAGCCTTGTTATGCTGATGGGCGGGATGTAAATTGCCAACAGACACTTGGGAGAAGTGTATGGTGTTTCCTGAAACATCTAAAAAACAAAGCAACAGAGCCTAGGGCACTGCCACTTATGGTCCTACAGCTTAGGGAAATTAAAATCAAAAAGACACAGCCACCCCAAAGTTTGGGACGCCTCTGTTTACAAGAACCTCGTTTACAGTACAAGTTCAACATCGCAGAAAGTGAAAAATGGATAAAGAACTTGTGGTACTTACGTACAATGCAGTATCACTCAGCAATGAAATCTATCTCATCAGGCCCGTAGCAGCATAATGAGTGGATTCAGGTACGATGATTCTAACTGAAATAAGTCACACAGAAAAAGAAACATCATAAGATATCACTAATACACGGAATGTAAACTTGGCTACACAGGAACTGCATTCCAAAACAGAACAGGGTCTCAAATTTAGAAAACCAACTTATGCTTGCTTAAGGGGAAAGGTGAGTTGGGGTGCTGCATAAAACCAGAGATTGAAATGAGCACAGATAAAGTTCCTTAAGCCAAATATGGAATAGACAAGAGCTACTCCTTGCTCAACGAAATGGACTCAAAACCCCATATTAAATGCCTAAGAATGTACCTGACTAGTAAGTATCTTAAAACCTATGGATTGCTATGTCTCCAAAAGAGAATCAAGCGTGTGTACAGGGGCATAAACGCAGCAGTGATAGGATTGGAGAGGTTCGGTGAGCAAATGAAGACCCTTTGAAGTCATATTGCATGGTACGCATTACACGGGTCTCAACTCTCCAGGTTTAAGATATTCTTCCTTCAGCTAAAACATGCATGTGGAACCCAAGTATGATCAACCATGTGATCGGGAGACGTGTTCAAATATGTCTCAGTTTTTGTACCCTGGTACTCGGGTGCAACATTCCAGACGCTTTACTAACACTCTCCCCACTTGGAGAGTCAGCGCCTTTAACCTCCTGTTTGGTCCAGTTTGCAATTTCTGCGGAAGATGAACAGGAATAGCGAGAACCAATGAGAAACTAGCTGGAGGTGTCTGGACGGGCAAATTTAACTCTCATTTCCCACCAGGAAGAGGAAATAACCAAAGGCTCAGCATACCGTGCCAGAACCAGATTAGGGCCTGAAGCCATCCTGCGGTGTTGCGGCCAGGTCACAAGAATGCGAGTTGAAGAAAGGAGCTCAGGGGCACTGTAATTCACAAACCTGCAGAGTTATAAATGACAGCTATCATCCAAAAATATACTGAAGTAAGGCTGCCAAGAGGACTTGAAAGCGGGGCAGAATTGCAGGAAACCGATTTCAGGAGGTAGACTGGAATTGCATTGAAAGCATAGGAAAAGAGGCAGAACGTCCACAATGATGCACTTGGCCAAAAAGGGCGTATGCGTTTTTTCCTGAATATATTCAGGAAAAAACGCATACGCCCTTTTTGGCCAACCAAGCAAGCTTGCAAAGGAAATCTGCACTACAATGAAGTCTCACTTCCCCCCGGTCAAAAGGGCCATCTGAAAAAAGTGTAAAATCCAGAAAGGCAGGTCAGGCCATGGAGAACTGGGAGCCTTGTTATGCTGATGGGCGGGATGTAAATTGCCAACAACCACTGGGGAGAAGTGTATGGTGTTTCCTGAAACATCTAAAAAACAAAGCAACAGAGCCTAGGGCACTTCCACTTATGGTCCTATAGCTTAGGGAAATTAAAATCAAAAAGACACAGCCACCCCAAAGTTTGGAACGGCTCTGTTTACAAGAACCTCGTTTACAGTACAAGTTCAACATCACAGAAAGTGAAAAATGGATAAAGAAATTGTGGTATTTACTTACAAAGCAATATCACTCAGCAATGAAATCTGTGTCATCAGGCCCTTAGCAGCACAATGAGTGGATTCAGGTACGATGATTCTAACTGAAATAAGTCACACAGAAAAAGAAACATCATAAGATATCAGTAATACACGGAATGGAAACTTAGCTACACAGGAACTGAATTACAGAACAGAACAGGGTCTCAAATTTAGAAAACCAACTTATGCTTGCTTAAGGGGAATGATGATTTGGGGTGCTGCATAAAACCAGAGATTTAAATGAGCACAGATAAAGTTCCTGAAGCCAAATATGGAATAGACAAGAGCTACTCCTTGCTCAACGAAATGGACTCAACACCGCATATTAAACGCCTAAGAATGTACCTGACTAGTAAGTATCTTAAAACCTATGGATTGCTATGTCTCCGAAAGAGAATCAAGCATGTGTACAGGGGCATAAACGCAGCAGTGATAGGATTGGAGAGGTTCGGTGAGCAAATGAAGACCCTTTGAAGTCATATTGCATGGTACCCATTACACGGGTCTTAACTCTCCAGGTTTAAGGTATTCTTCCTTCAGCTAAAACATGCATGTGGAACCCAAGTATGATCAACCATGTGAACGGGAGACGTGTTCAAATATGTCTCAGTTTTTGTACCCTGGTACTCGGGTGCAACATTCCAGACGCTTTACTAACACTCTCCCCACTTGGAGAGTCAGCGCCTTTAACCTCCTGTTTGGTCCAGTTTGCAATTTCTGCAGAAGATGAACAGGAATAGCGAGAACCAATGAGAAACTAGCTGAAGGTGTCTGGACGGGCAAATTTAACTCTCATTTCCCACCAGGAAGAGGAAATAACCAAACGCTCAGCGTTCCTTGCCAGAACCACATTAGGGCCTGAAGACATCCTGCGGTGTTGCGGCCAGGTCACCAGAATGCCAGTTGAAGAAAGGAGCTCAGGGGCACTGTAATTCACAAACCTGCAGAGTTATAAATGACAGCTATCATCTAAAAATATACTGAAGTAAGGCTGCCAAGAGGACTTGAAAGCGGGGCAGAATTGCAGGAAACCGATTTCAGGAGGTAGACTGGAATTGCATTGAAAGCATAGGAAAAGAGGCAGAACGTCCACAATGATGCACTTGACCAAAAAGGGCGTATGCGTTTTTTCCTGAATATATTCAGGAAAAAACGCATACGCCCTTTTTGGCCAACCAAGGAAGCTTGCAAAGGAAATCTGCACTACAATGAAGTCTCACTTCCCCCCGGTCAAAAGGGCCATCTGAAAAAAGTGTAAAATCCAGAAAGGCAGGTCAGGCCATGGAGAACTGGGAGCCTTGTTATGCTGATGGGCGGGATGTAAATTGCCAACAACCACTGGGGAGAAGTGTATGGTGTTTCCTGAAACATCTAAAAAACAAAGCAACAGAACCTAGGGCACTTCCACTTATGGTCCTATAGCTTAGGGAAATTAAAATCAAAAAGACACAGCCACCCCAAAGTTTGGAATGGCTCTGTTTACAAGAACTTCGTTTACAGTACAAGTTCAACATCGCAGAAAGTGAAAAATGGATAAAGAAGTTGTGGTATTTACTTACAAAGCAATATCACTCAGCAATGAAATCTGTGTCATCAGGCCCTTAGCAGCACAATGAGTGGATTCAGGTATGATGATTCTAACTGAAATAAGTCACACAGAAAAAGAAACATCATAAGATATCAGTAATACACGGAATGTAAACTTGGCTACACAGGAACTGAATTACAGAACAGAACAGGGTCTCAAATTTAGAAAACCAACTTATGCTTGCTTAAGGGTAAAGGTGAGTTGGGGTGCTGCATAAAACCAGAGATTGAAATGAGCAGAGATAAAGTTCCTTAAGTCAAATATGGAATAGACAAGAGCTACTCCTTGCTCAACGAAATGGACTCAACACCGCATATTAAACGCCTAAGAATGTACCTGACTAGTAAGTATCTTAAAACCTATGGATTGCTATGTCTCCGAAAGAGAATCAAGCATGTGTACAAGGGCATAAACGCAGCAGTGATAGGATTGGAGAGGTTCGGTGAGCAAATGAAGACCCTTTGAAGTCATATTTCATGGTACCCATTACACGGGTCTTAACTCTCCAGGTTTAAGGTATTCTTCCTTCAGCTAAAACATGTATGTGGAACCCAAGTATGATCAACCATGTGAACGGGAGACGTGTTCAAATATGTCTCAGTTTTCCTCCCCTGGTACTCGGGTGCAACATTCCAGACACTTTACTAACACTCTCCCCACTTGGAGAGTCAGCGCCTTTAACCTCCTGTTTGGCCCAGTTTGCAATTTCTGCGGAAGATGAACAGGAATAGCGAGAACCAATGAGAGACTAGCTGGAGGTGTCTGGACGGGCAAATTTAACTCTCATTTCCCACCAGGAAGAGGAAATAACCAAAGGCTCAGCGTGCCGTGCCGGAACCAGATTAGGGCCTGAAGCCATCCTGCGGTGTTGCGGCCAGGTCACAAGAAAGCGAGTTGAAGAAAGGAGCTCAGGGGCACTGTAATTCACAAACCTGCAGAGTTATAAATGACAGCTATCGTCCAAAAATAGACTGAAGTAAGGCTGCCAAGAGGACTTGAAAGCGGGGCAGAATTGCAGGAAACCGATTTCAGGAGGTAGACTGGAATTGCATTGAAAGCATAGGAAAAGAGGCAGAACGTCCACAATGATGCACTTGGCCAAAAAGGGCGTATGCGTTTTTTCCTGAATATATTCAGGAAAAAACGCATACGCCCTTTTTGGCCAACCAAGCAAGCTTGCAAAGGAAATCTGCACTACAATGAAGTCTCACTTCCCCCCGGTCAAAAGGGCCATCTGAAAAAAGTGTAAAATCCAGAAAGGCAGGACAGGCCATGGAGAACTGGGAGCCTTGTTATGCTGATGGGCGGGATGTAAATTGCCAACAGACACTCGGGAGAAGTGTATGGTGTTTCCTGAAACATCTAAAAAACAAAGCAACAGAGCCTAGGGCACTTCCACTTATGGTCCTATAGCTTAGGGAAATTAAAATCAAAAAGACACAGCCACCCCAAAGTTTGGGATGCCTCTGTTTACAAGAACCTCGTTTACAGTACAAGTTCAATATCACAGAAAGTGAAAAATGGATAAAGAAGTTGTGGTATTTACTTACAAAGCAATATCACTCAGCAATGAAATCTGTGTCATCAGGCCCTTAGCAGCACAATGAGTGGATTCAGGTATGATGATGCTAACTGAAATAAGTCACACAGAAAAAGAAACATCATAAGATATCAGTAATACACGGAATGGAAACTTGGCTACACAGGAACTGAATTACAGAACAGAACAGGGTCTCAAATTTAGAAAACCAACTTATGCTTGCTTAAGGGTAAAGGTGAGTTGGGGTGCTGCATAAAACCAGAGATTGAAATGAGCACAGATAAAGTTCCTTAAGCCAAATATGGAATAGACAAGAGCTACTCCTTGCTCAACGAAATGGACTCAACACCGCATATTAAACGCCTAAGAATGTACCTGACTAGTAAGTATCTTAAAACCTATGGATTGCTATGTCTCCGAAAGAGAATCAAGCATGTGTACAGGGGCATAAACGCAGCAGTGATAGGATTGGAGAGGTTCGGTGAGCAAATGAAGACCCTTTGAAGTCATATTGCATGGTACCCATTACACGGGTCTTAACTCTCCAGGTTTAAGGTATTCTTCCTTCAGCTAAAACATGCATGTGGAACCCAAGTATGATCAACCATGTGAACGGGAGACGTGTTCAAATATGTCTCAGTTTTTGTACCCTGGTACTCAGGTGCAACATTCCAGACGCTTTACTAACACTCTCCCCACTTGGAGAGTCAGCGCCTTTAACCTCCTGTTTGGTCCAGTTTGCAATTTCTGCGGAAGATGAACAGGAATAGCGAGAACCAATGAGAGACTAGCTGGAGGTGTCTGGACGGGCAAATTTAACTCTCATTTCCCACCAGGAAGAGGAAATAACCAAAGGCTCAGCGTGCCGTGCCAGAACCAGATTAGGGCCTGAAGCCATCCTGCGGTGTTGCGGCCAGGTCACAAGAAAGCGAGTTGAAGAAAGGAGCTCAGGGGCACTGTAATTCACAAACCTGCAGAGTTATAAATGACAGCTATCGTCCAAAAATAGACTGAAGTAAGGCTGCCAAGAGGACTTGAAAGCGGGGCAGAATTGCAGGAAACCGATTTCAGGAGGTAGACTGGAATTGCATTGAAAGCATAGGAAAAGAGGCAGAACGTCCACAATGATGCACTTGGCCAAAAAGGGCGTATGCGTTTTTTCCTGAATATATTCAGGAAAAAACGCATACGCCCTTTTTGGCCAACCAAGCAAGCTTGCAAAGGAAATCTGCACTACAATGAAGTCTCACTTCCCCCCGGTCAAAAGGGCCATCTGCAAAAAGTGTAAAATCCAGAAAGGCAACAGGCCATTGAGACCTGGGAGCCTTGTTATGCTGATGGGCGGGATGTAAATTGCCAACAGACACTTGGAAGAAGTGTATGGTGTTTCCTGAAACATCTAAAAAACAAAGCAACAGAGCCTAGGGCACTGCCACTTATGGTTCTATAGCTTAGTGAAATTAAAATCAAAAAGACACAGCCACCCCAAAGTTTGGGACGCCTCTGTTTACAAGAACCTCGTTTACAGTAAAAGTTCAACATCGCAGAAAGTGAAAAATGGATAAAGAAGTTGTGGTACTTACGTACAATGCAGTATCACTCAGCAATGAAATCTATCTCATCAGGCCCGTAGCAGCATAATGAGTGGATTCAGGTACGATGATTCTAACTGAAATAAGTCACACAGAAAAAGAAACATCATAAGATATCACTAATACACGGAATGTAAACTTGGCTACACAGGAACTGCATTCCAAAACAGAACAGGGTCTCAAATTTAGAAAACCAACTTATGCTTGCTTAAGGGGAAAGGTGAGTTGGGGTGCTGCATAAAACCAGAGATTGAAATGAGCACAGATAAAGTTCCTTAAGCCAAATATGGAATAGACAAGAGCTACTCCTTGCTCAACGAAATGGACTCAAAACCCCATATTAAACGCCTAAGAATGTACCTGACTAGTAAGTATCTTAAAACCTATGGATTGCTATGTCTCCAAAAGAGAATCAAGCGTGTGTACAGGGGCATAAACGCAGCAGTGATAGGATTGGAGAGGTTCGGTGAGCAAATGAAGACCCTTTGAAGTCATATTGCATGGTACCCATTACACGGGTCTCAACTCTCCAGGTTTAAAGTATTCTTCCTTCAGCTAAAACATGCATGTGGAACCCAGAGTATGATCAACCATGTGAACGGGAGACATGTTCAAATATGTCTCAGTTTTCCCCCCCTGGTACTCGGGTGCAACATTCCAGACGCTTTACTAACACTCTCCCGACTTGGAGAGTCAGTCCCTTTAACCTCCTGTTTGGTCCAGTTTGCAATTTCTGCGGAAGATGAACAGGAATAGCGAGAACCAATGAGAGGCTAGCTGGAGGTGTCTGGACGGGCAAATTTAACTCTCATTTCCCACCAGGAAGAGGAATTAACCAAGGGCTCAGCATGCCGGGCCGGAACCAGATTAGGGCCTGAAGCCATCCTGCGGTGTTGCGGCCAGGTCACAAGAAAGCGAGTTGAAGAAAGGAGCTCAGGGGCACTGTAATTCACAAACCTGCAGAGTTATAAATGACAGCTATCGTCCAAAAATAGACTGAAGTAAGGCTGCCAAGAGGACTTGAAAGCGGGGCAGAATTGCAGGAAACCGATTTCAGGAGGTAGACGGGAATTGCATTGAAAGCATAGGAAAAGAGGCAGAACGTCCACAATGATGCACTTGGCCAAAAAGGGCGTATGCGTTTTTTCCTGAATATATTCAGGAAAAAACGCATACGCCCTTTTTGGCCAACCAAGCAAGCTTGCAAAGGAAATCTGCACTACAATGAAGTCTCACTTCCCCCCGGTCAAAAGGGCCATCTGAAAAAAGTGTAAAATCCAGAAAGGCAGGACAGGCCATGGAGAACTGGGAGCCTTGTTATGCTGATGGGCGGGATGTAAATTGCCAACAGACACTCGGGAGAAGTGTATGGTGTTTCCTGAAACATCTAAAAAACAAAGCAACAGAGCCTAGGGCACTTCCACTTATGGTCCTATAGCTTAGGGAAATTAAAATCAAAAAGACACAGCCACCCCAAAGTTTAGGATGCCTCTGTTTACAAGAACCTCGTTTACAGTACAAGTTCAATATCACAGAAAGTGAAAAATGGATAAAGAAGTTGTGGTATTTACTTACAAAGCAATATCACTCAGCAATGAAATCTGTGTCATCAGGCCCTTAGCAGCACAATGAGTGGATTCAGGTATGATGATTCTAACTGAAATAAGTCACACAGAAAAAGAAACATCATAAGATATCAGTAATACACGGAATGGAAACTTGGCTACACAGGAACTGAATTACAGAACAGAACAGGGTCTCAAATTTAGAAAACCAACTTATGCTTGCTTAAGGGTAAAGGTGAGTTGGGGTGCTGCATAAAACCAGAGATTGAAATGAGCACAGATAAAGTTCCTTAAGCCAAATATGGAATAGACAAGAGCTACTCCTTGCTCAACGAAATGGACTCAACACCGCATATTAAACGCCTAAGAATGTACCTGACTAGTAAGTATCTTAAAACCTATGGATTGCTATGTCTCCGAAAGAGAATCAAGCATGTGTACAGGGGCATAAACGCAGCAGTGATAGGATTGGAGAGGTTCGGTGAGCAAATGAAGACCCTTTGAAGTCATATTGCATGGTACCCATTACACGGGTCTTAACTCTCCAGGTTTAAGGTATTCTTCCTTCAGCTAAAACATGCATGTGGAACCCAAGTATGATCAACCATGTGAACGGGAGACGTGTTCAAATATGTCTCAGTTTTTGTACCCTGGTACTCGGGTGCAACATTCCAGACGCTTTACTAACACTCTCCCCACTTGGAGAGTCAGCGCCTTTAACCTCCTGTTTGGTCCAGTTTGCAATTTCTGCGGAAGATGAACAGGAATAGCGAGAACCAATGAGAGACTAGCTGGAGGTGTCTGGACGGGCAAATTTAACTCTCATTTCCCACCAGGAAGAGGAAATAACCAAAGGCTCAGCGTGCCGTGCCAGAACCAGATTAGGGCCTGAAGCCATCCTGCGGTGTTGCGGCCAGGTCACAAGAAAGCTAGTTGAAGAAAGGAGCTCAGGGGCACTGTAATTCACAAACCTGCAGAGTTATAAATGACAGCTATCGTCCAAAAATAGACTGAAGTAAGGCTGCCAAGAGGACTTGAAAGCGGGGCAGAATTGCAGGAAACCGATTTCAGGAGGTAGACTGGAATTGCATTGAAAGCATAGGAAAAGAGGCAGAACGTCCACAATGATGCACTTGGCCAAAAAGGGCGTATGCGTTTTTTCCTGAATATATTCAGGAAAAAACGCATACGCCCTTTTTGGCCAACCAAGCAAGCTTGCAAAGGAAATCTGCACTACAATGAAGTCTCACTTCCCCCCGGTCAAAAGGGCCATCTGAAAAAAGTGTAAAATCCAGAAAGGCAGGACAGGCCATGGAGAACTGAGAGCCTTGTTATGCTGATGGGCGGGATGTAAATTGCCAACAGACACTTGGGAGAAGTGTATGGTGTTTCCTGAAACATCTAAAAAACAAAGCAACAGAGCCTAGGGCACTGCCACTTATGGTCCTACAGCTTAGTGAAATTAAAATCAAAAAGACACAGCCACCCCAAAGTTTGGGACGCCTCTGTTTACAAGAACCTCGTTTACAGTACAAGTTCAACATCGCAGAAAGTGAAAAATGGATAAAGAACTTGTGGTACTTACGTACAATGCAGTATCACTCAGCAATGAAATCTATCTCATCAGGCCCGTAGCAGCATAATGAGTGGATTCAGGTACGATGATTCTAACTGAAATAAGTCACACAGAAAAAGAAACATCATAAGATATCACTAATACACGGAATGTAAACTTGGCTACACAGGAACTGCATTCCAAAACAGAACAGGGTCTCAAATTTAGAAAACCAACTTATGCTTGCTTAAGGGGAAAGGTGAGTTGGGGTGCTGCATAAAACCAGAGATTGAAATGAGCACAGATAAAGTTCCTTAAGCCAAATATGGAATAGACAAGAGCTACTCCTTGCTCAACGAAATGGACTCAAAACCCCATATTAAAAGCCTAAGAATGTACCTGACTAGTAAGTATCTTAAAACCTATGGATTGCTATGTCTCCAAAAGAGAATCAAGCGTGTGTACAGGGGCATAAACGCAGCAGTGATAGGATTGGAGAGGTTCGGTGAGCAAATGAAGACCCTTTGAAGTCATATTGCATGGTACCCATTACACGGGTCTCAACTCTCCAGGTTTAAAGTATTCTTCCTTCAGCTAAAACATGCATGTGGAACCCAGAGTATGATCAACCATGTGAACGGGAGACATGTTCAAATATGTCTCAGTTTTCCCCCCCTGGTACTCGGGTGCAACATTCCAGACGCTTTACTAACACTCTCCCGACTTGGAGAGTCAGTCCCTTTAACCTCCTGTTTGGTCCAGTTTGCAATTTCTGCGGAAGATGAACAGGAATAGCGAGAACCAATGAGAGGCTAGCTGGAGGTGTCTGGACGGGCAAATTTAACTCTCATTTCCCACCAGGAAGAGGAATTAACCAAGGGCTCAGCATGCCGGGCCGGAACCAGATTAGGGCCTGAAGCCATCCTGCGGTGTTGCGGCCAGGTCACAAGAAAGCGAGTTGAAGAAAGGAGCTCAGGGGCACTGTAATTCACAAACCTGCAGAGTTATAAATGACAGCTATCGTCCAAAAATAGACTGAAGTAAGGCTGCCAAGAGGACTTGAAAGCGGGGCAGAATTGCAGGAAACCGATTTCAGGAGGTAGACGGGAATTGCATTGAAAGCATAGGAAAAGAGGCAGAACGTCCACAATGATGCACTTGGCCAAAAAGGGCGTATGCGTTTTTTCCTGAATATATTCAGGAAAAAACGCATACGCCCTTTTTGGCCAACCAAGCAAGCTTGCAAAGGAAATCTGCACTACAATGAAGTCTCACTTCCCCCCGGTCAAAAGGGCCATCTGAAAAAAGTGTAAAATCCAGAAAGGCAGGACAGGCCATGGAGAACTGGGAGCCTTGTTATGCTGATGGGCGGGATGTAAATTGCCAACAGACACTCGGGAGAAGTGTATGGTGTTTCCTGAAACATCTAAAAAACAAAGCAACAGAGCCTAGGGCACTTCCACTTATGGTCCTATAGCTTAGGGAAATTAAAATCAAAAAGACACAGCCACCCCAAAGTTTAGGATGCCTCTGTTTACAAGAACCTCGTTTACAGTACAAGTTCAATATCACAGAAAGTGAAAAATGGATAAAGAAGTTGTGGTATTTACTTACAAAGCAATATCACTCAGCAATGAAATCTGTGTCATCAGGCCCTTAGCAGCACAATGAGTGGATTCAGGTATGATGATTCTAACTGAAATAAGTCACACAGAAAAAGAAACATCATAAGATATCAGTAATACACGGAATGGAAACTTGGCTACACAGGAACTGAATTACAGAACAGAACAGGGTCTCAAATTTAGAAAACCAACTTATGCTTGCTTAAGGGTAAAGGTGAGTTGGGGTGCTGCATAAAACCAGAGATTGAAATGAGCACAGATAAAGTTCCTTAAGCCAAATATGGAATAGACAAGAGCTACTCCTTGCTCAACGAAATGGACTCAACACCGCATATTAAACGCCTAAGAATGTACCTGACTAGTAAGTATCTTAAAACCTATGGATTGCTATGTCTCCGAAAGAGAATCAAGCATGTGTACAGGGGCATAAACGCAGCAGTGATAGGATTGGAGAGGTTCGGTGAGCAAATGAAGACCCTTTGAAGTCATATTGCATGGTACCCATTACACGGGTCTTAACTCTCCAGGTTTAAGGTATTCTTCCTTCAGCTAAAACATGCATGTGGAACCCAAGTATGATCAACCATGTGAACGGGAGACGTGTTCAAATATGTCTCAGTTTTTGTACCCTGGTACTCGGGTGCAACATTCCAGACGCTTTACTAACACTCTCCCCACTTGGAGAGTCAGCGCCTTTAACCTCCTGTTTGGTCCAGTTTGCAATTTCTGCGGAAGATGAACAGGAATAGCGAGAACCAATGAGAGACTAGCTGGAGGTGTCTGGACGGGCAAATTTAACTCTCATTTCCCACCAGGAAGAGGAAATAACCAAAGGCTCAGCGTGCCGTGCCAGAACCAGATTAGGGCCTGAAGCCATCCTGCGGTGTTGCGGCCAGGTCACAAGAAAGCTAGTTGAAGAAAGGAGCTCAGGGGCACTGTAATTCACAAACCTGCAGAGTTATAAATGACAGCTATCGTCCAAAAATAGACTGAAGTAAGGCTGCCAAGAGGACTTGAAAGCGGGGCAGAATTGCAGGAAACCGATTTCAGGAGGTAGACTGGAATTGCATTGAAAGCATAGGAAAAGAGGCAGAACGTCCACAATGATGCACTTGGCCAAAAAGGGCGTATGCGTTTTTTCCTGAATATATTCAGGAAAAAACGCATACGCCCTTTTTGGCCAACCAAGCAAGCTTGCAAAGGAAATCTGCACTACAATGAAGTCTCACTTCCCCCCGGTCAAAAGGGCCATCTGAAAAAAGTGTAAAATCCAGAAAGGCAGGACAGGCCATGGAGAACTGAGAGCCTTGTTATGCTGATGGGCGGGATGTAAATTGCCAACAGACACTTGGGAGAAGTGTATGGTGTTTCCTGAAACATCTAAAAAACAAAGCAACAGAGCCTAGGGCACTGCCACTTATGGTCCTACAGCTTAGTGAAATTAAAATCAAAAAGACACAGCCACCCCAAAGTTTGGGACGCCTCTGTTTACAAGAACCTCGTTTACAGTACAAGTTCAACATCGCAGAAAGTGAAAAATGGATAAAGAACTTGTGGTACTTACGTACAATGCAGTATCACTCAGCAATGAAATCTATCTCATCAGGCCCGTAGCAGCATAATGAGTGGATTCAGGTACGATGATTCTAACTGAAATAAGTCACACAGAAAAAGAAACATCATAAGATATCACTAATACACGGAATGTAAACTTGGCTACACAGGAACTGCATACCAAAACAGAACAGGGTCTCAAATTTAGAAAAACAACTTATGCTTGCTTAAGGGTAAAGGTGAGTTGGGGTGCTGCATAAAACCAGAGATTGAAATGAGCACAGATAAAGTTCCTTAAGCCAAATATGGAATAGACAAGAGCTACTCCTTGCTCAACGAAATGGACTCAAAACCCCATATTAAACGCCTAAGAATGTACCTGACTAGTAAGTATCTTAAAACCTATGGATTGCTATGTCTCCAAAAGAGAATCAAGCATGTGTACAGGGGCATAAACGCAGCAGTGATAGGATTGGAGAGGTTCGGTGAGCAAATGAAGACCCTTTGAAGTCATATTGCATGGTACCCATTACACGGGTCTCAACTCTCCAGGTTTAAAGTATTCTTCCTTCAGCTAAAACATGCATGTGGAACCCAGAGTATGATCAACCATGTGAACGGGAGACATGTTCAAATATGTCTCAGTTTTCCCCCCCTGGTACTCGGGTGCAACATTCCAGACGCTTTACTAACACTCTCCCGACTTGGAGAGTCAGTCCCTTTAACCTTCTGTTTGGTCCAGTTTGCAATTTCTGCGGAAGATGAACAGGAATAGCGAGAACCAATGAGAGGCTAGCTGGAGGTGTCTGGACGGGCAAATTTAACTCTCATTTCCCACCAGGAAGAGGAATTAACCAAAGGCTCAGCATGCCGGGCCTGAACCAGATTAGGGCCTGAAGCCATCCTGCGGTGTTGCGGCCAGGTCACAAGAAAGCGAGTTGAAGAAAGGAGCTCAGGGGCACTGTAATTCACAAACCTGCAGAGTTATAAATGACAGCTATCGTCCAAAAATAGACTGAAGTAAGGCTGCCAAGAGGACTTGAAAGCGGGGCAGAATTGCAGGAAACCGATTTTAGGAGGTAGACGGGAATTGCATTGAAAGCATAGGAAAAGAGGCAGAACGTCCACAATGATGCACTTGGCCAAAAAGGGCGTATGCGTTTTTTCCTGAATATATTCAGGAAAAAACGCATACGCCCTTTTTGGCCAACCAAGCAAGCTTGCAAAGGAAATCTGCACTACAATGAAGTCTCACTTCCCCCCGGTCAAAAGGGCCATCTGAAAAAAGTGTAAAATCCAGAAAGGCAGGACAGGCCATGGAGAACTGGGAGCCTTGTTATGCTGATGGATGGGATGTAAATTGCCAACAACCACTGGGGAGAAGTGTATGCTGTTTCCTGAAACATCTAAAAAACAAAGCAACAGAACCTAGGGCACTGCCACTTATGGTCCTATAGCTTAGGGAAATTAAAATCAAAAAATTAAAATCCAAAAAGTTTGGAACGGCTCTGTTTACAAGAACCTCGTTTACAGTACAAGTTCAACATCGCAGAAAGTGAAAAATGGATAAAGAAGTTGTGGTATTTACTTACAAAGCAATATCACTCAGCAATGAAATCTGTGTCATCAGGCCCTTAGCAGCACAATGAGTGGATTCAGGTATGATGATTCTAACTGAAATAAGTCACACAGAAAAAGAAACATCATAAGATATCAGTAATACACGGAATGGAAACTTGGCTACACAGGAACTGAATTACAGAACAGAACAGGGTCTCAAATTTAGAAAACCAACCTATGCTTGCTTAAGGGGAAAGGTTACTTGGGGTGCTGCATAAAACCAGAGATTGAAATGAGCACAGATAAAGTTCCTTAAGTCAAATATGGAATAGACAAGAGCTACTCCTTGCTCAACGAAATGGACTCAACACCGCATATTAAACGCCTAAGAATGTACCTGACTAGTAAGTATCTTAAAACCTATGGATTGCTATGTCTCCGAAAGAGAATCAAGCATGTGTACAGGGGCATCAACGCAGCAGTGATAGGATTGGAGAGGTTCGGTGAGCAAATGAAGACCCTTTGAAGTCATATTGCATGGTACCCATTACACGGGTCTTAACTCTCCAGGTTTAAGGTATTCTTCCTTCAGCTAAAACATGCATGTGGAACCCAGAGTATGATCAACCATGTGAATGGGAGACGTGTTCAAATATGTCTCAGTTTACCTCCCCTGGTACTCGGGTGCAACATTCCAGACGCTTTACTAACACTCTCCCCACTTGGAGAGTCAGCGCCTTTCACCCCCTGTTTGGCCCAGTTTGCAATTTCTGCGGAAGATGAACAGGAATAGCGAGAACCAATGAGAGGCTAGCTGGAGGTGTCTGGACGGGCAAATTTAACTCTCATTTCCCACCAGGAAGAGGAAATAACGAAAGGCTCAGCGTGCTGTGCCGGAACCAGATTAGGGCCTGAAGCCATCCTGCGGTGTTGCGGCCAGGTCACAAGAAAGCAAGTTGAAGAAAGGAGCTCAGGGGCACTATAATTCACAAACCTGCAGAGTTATAAATGACAGCTATCGTCCAAAAATAGACTGAAGTAAGGCTGCCAAGAGGACTTGAAAGCGGGGCAGAATTGCAGGAAACCGATTTCAGGAGGTAGACTGGAATTGCATTGAAAGCATAGGAAAAGAGGCAGAACGTCCACAATGATGCACTTGGCCAAAAAGGGCGTATGCGTTTTTTCCTGAATATATTCAGGAAAAAACGCATACGCCCTTTTTGGCCAACCAAGCAAGCTTGCAAAGGAAATCTGCACTACAATGAAGTCTCACTTCCCCCCGGTCAAAAGGGCCATCTGAAAAAAGTGTAAAATCCAGAAAGGCAGGACAGGCCATGGAGAACTGGGAGCCTTGTTATGCTGATGGGCGGGATGTAAATTGCCAACAGACACTCGGGAGAAGTGTATGGTGTTTCCTGAAACAACTAAAAAACAAACCAATAGAGCCTAGGGCACTGCCACTTATGGTCCTATAGCTTAGGGAAATTAAAATCAAAAAGACACAGCCACCCCAAAGTTTTGAACGGCTCTGTTTACAAGAACCTCGTTTACAGTACAAGTTCAACATCGCAGAAAGTGAAAAATGGATAAAGAAGTTGTGGTATTTAATTACAAAGCAATATCACTCAGCAATGAAATCTGTGTCATCAGGCCCTTAGCAGCACAATGAGTGGATTCAGGTAGGATGATTCTAACTGAAATAAGTCACACAGAAAAAGAAACATCATAAGATATCACTAATACACGGAATGTAAACTTGGCTACACAGGAACTGAATTACAGAACAGAACAGGGTCTCAAATTTAGAAAACCAACTTATGCTTGCTTAAGGGGAAAGGTGAGTTGGGGTGCTGCATAAAACCAGAGATTGAAATGAGCACAGATAAAGTTCCTTAAGCCAAATATGGAATAGACAAGAGCTACTCCTTGCTCAACGAAATGGACTCAACACCCCATATTAAACGCCTAAGAATGTACCTGACTAGTAAGTATCTTAAAACCTATGGATTGCTATGTCTCCAAAAGAGAATCAAGCATGTGTACAGGGGCATAAATGCAGCAGTGATAGGATTGGAGAGGTTCGGTGAGCAAATGAAGACCCTTTGAAGTCATATTGCATGGTACCCATTCCACGGGTTTCAACTACCCAGGTTTAAGGTATTCTTCCTTCATCTAAAACATGCATGTGGAACCTAGAGTATGATCAACCATTTGATCGGGAGACGTGTTCAAATATGTCTCAGTTTTCCTCCCCTGGTACTCGGGTGCAACATTCCAGACGCTTTACTAACACTCTCCCGACTTGGAGAGTCAGTCCCTTTAACCTCCTGTTTGGCCCAGTTTGCAATTTCTGCGGAAGATGAACAGGAATAGCGAGAACCAATGAGAGACTAGCTGGAGGTGTCTGGACGGGCAAATTTAACTCTCATTTCCCACCAGGAAGAGGAATTAACCAAAGGCTCAGCGTGCCGTGCCGGAACCAGATTAGGGCCTGAAGCCATCCTGCAGTGTTGCGGCCAGCTCACAAGAAAGCGAGTTGAAGAAAGGAGCTCAGGGGCACTGTAATTCACAAACCTGCAGAGTTATAAATGACAGCTATCGTCCAAAAATAGACTGAAGTAAGGCTGCCAAGAGGACTTGAAAGCGGGGCAGAATTGCAGGAAACCGATTTCAGGAGGTAGACTGGAATTGCATTGAAAGCATAGGAAAAGAGGCAGAACGTCAACAATGATGCACTTGGCCAAAAAGGGCGTATGCGTTTTTTCCTGAATATATTCAGGAAAAAACGCATACGCCCTTTTTGGCCAACCAAGCAAGCTTGCAAAGGAAATCTGCACTACAATGAAGTCTCACTTCCCCCCGGTCAAAAGGGCCATCTGAAAAAAGTGTAAAATCCAGAAAGGCAGGACAGGCCATGGAGAACTGGGAGCCTTGTTATGCTGATGGGCGGGATGTAAATTGCCAACAGACACTCGGGAGAAGTGTATGGTGTTTCCTGAAACATCTAAAAAACAAACCAATAGAGCCTAGGGCACTGCCACTTATGGTCCTATAGCTTAGGGAAATTAAAATCAAAAAGACACAGCCACCCCAAAGTTTGGGACGCCACTGTTTACAAGAACCTCGTTTACAGTACAAGTTCAACATCGCAGAAAGTGAAAAATGGATAAAGAAGTTGTGGTATTTACTTACAAAGCAATATCACTCAGCAATGAAATCTATGTCATCAGGCCCTTAGCAGCACAATGAGTGGATTCAGGTATGATGTTTCTAACTGAAATAAGTCACACAGAAAAAGAAACATCATAAGATATCAGTAATACATGGAATGTAAACTTGGCTACACAGGAACTGAATTACAGAACAGAACAGGGTCTCAAATTTAGAAAACCAACTTATGCTTGCTTAAGGGTAAAGGTGAGTTGGGGTGCTGCATAAAACCAGAGATTGAAATGAGCACAGATAAAGTTCCTTAAGCCAAATATGGAATAGACAAGAGCTACTCCTTGCTCAACGAAATGGACTCAACACCGCATATTAAACGCCTAAGAATGTACCTGACTAGTAAGTATCTTAAAACCTATGGATTGCTATGTCTCCGAAAGAGAATCAAGCATGTGTACAGGGGCATAAACGCAGCAGTGATAGGATTGGAGATGTTCGGTGAGCAAATGAAGACCCTTTGAAGTCATATTGCATGGTACCCATTCCACGGGTTTCAACTACCCAGGTTTTAGGTATTCTTCCTTCAGCTAAAACATGCATGTGGAACCCAGAGTATGATCAACCATGTGATCGGGAGACGTGTTCAAATATGTCTCAGTTTTCCTCCCCTGGTACTCGGGTGCAACATTCCAGACGCTTTACTAACACTCTCCCCACTTGGAGAGTCAGCGCCTTTAACCTCCTGTTTGGCCCAGTTTGCAATTTCTGCGGAAGATGAACAGGAATAGCGAGAACCAATGAGAGACTAGCTGGAGGTGTCTGAACGGGCAAATTTAACTCTCATTTCCCACCAGGAAGAGGAATTAACCAAAGGCTCAGCGTGCCGTGCCGGAACCAGATTAGGGCCTGAAGCCATCCTGCGGTGTTGCGGCCAGGTCACAAGAAAGCGAGTTGAAGAAAGGAGCTCAGGGGCACTGTAATTCACAAACCTGCAGAGTTATAAATGACAGCTATCGTCCAAAAATATACTGAAGTAACGTTGCCAAGAGGACTTGAAAGCGGGGCAGAATTGCAGGAAACCGATTTCAGGAGGTAGACTGGAATTGCATTGAAAGCATAGGAAAAGAGGCAGAACGTCCACAATGATGCACTTGGCCAAAAAGGGCGTATGCGTTTTTTCCTGAATATATTCAGGAAAAAACGCATACGCCCTTTTTGGCCAACCAAGCAAGCTTGCAAAGGAAATCTGCACTACAATGAAGTCTCACTTCCCCCCGGTCAAAAGGGCCATCTGAAAAAAGTGTAAAATCCAGAAAGGCAGGACAGGCCATGGAGAACTGGGAGCCTTGTTATGCTGATGGATGGGATGTAAATTGCCAACAACCACTGGGGAGAAGTGTATGCTGTTTCCTGAAACATCTAAAAAACAAAGCAACAGAACCTAGGGCACTGCCACTTATGGTCCTATAGCTTAGGGAAATTAAAATAAAAAAATTAAAATCCAAAAAGTTTGGAACGGCTCTGTTTACAAGAACCTCGTTTACAGTACAAGTTCAACATCGCAGAAAGTGAAAAATGGATAAAGAAGTTGTGGTATTTACTTACAAAGCAATATCACTCAGCAATGAAATCTGTGTCATCAGGCCCTTAGCAGCACAATGAGTGGATTCAGGTATGATGATTCTAACTGAAATAAGTCACACAGAAAAAGAAACATCATAAGATATCAGTAATACACGGAATGGAAACTTGGCTACACAGGAACTGAATTACAGAACAGAACAGGGTCTCAAATTTAGAAAACCAACTTATGCTTGCTTAAGGGGAAAGGTGACTTGGGGTGCTGCATAAAACCAGAGATTGAAATGAGCACAGATAAAGTTCCTTAAGTCAAATATGGAATAGACAAGAGCTACTCCTTGCTCAACGAAATGGACTCAACACCGCATATTAAACACCTAAGTATGTACCTGACTAGTAAGTATCTTAAAACCTATGGATTGCTATGTCTCCGAAAGAGAATCAAGCATGTGTACAGGGGCATCAACGCAGCAGTGATAGGATTGGAGAGGTTCGGTGAGCAAATGAAGACCCTTTGAAGTCATATTGCATGGTACCCATTCCACGGGTTTCAACTACCCAGGTTTAAGGTATTCTTCCTTCATCTAAAACATGCATGTGGAACCTAGAGTATGATCAACCATTTGATCGGGAGACGTGTTCAAATATGTCTCAGTTTTCCTCCCCTGGTACTCGGGTGCAACATTCCAGACGCTTTACTAACACTCTCCCGACTTGGAGAGTCAGTCCCTTTAACCTCCTGTTTGGCCCAGTTTGCAATTTCTGCGGAAGATGAACAGGAATAGCGAGAACCAATGAGAGACTAGCTGGAGGTGTCTGGACGGGCAAATTTAACTCTCATTTCCCACCAGGAAGAGGAAATAACAAAAGGTTCAGCGTGCCGTGCCGGAACCAGATTAGGACCTGAAGCCATCCTGCTGTGTTGCGGCCAGGTCACAAGAAAGCGAGTTGAAGAAAGGAGCTCAGGGGCACTGTAATTCACAAACCTGCAGAGTTATAAATGACAGCTATCGTCCAAAAATAGACTGAAGTAAGGCTGCCAAGAGGACTTGAAAGCGGGGCAGAATTGCAGGAAACCGATTTCAGGAGGTAGACTGGAATTGCATTGAAAGCATAGGAAAAGAGGCAGAACGTCCACAATGATGCACTTGGCCAAAAAGGGCGTATGCGTTTTTTCCTGAATATATTCAGGAAAAAACGCATACGCCCTTTTTGGCCAACCAAGCAAGCTTGCAAAGGAAATCTGCACTACAATGAAGTCTCACTTCCCCCCGGTCAAAAGGGCCATCTGAAAAAAGTGTAAAATCCAGAAAGGCAGGACAGGTCATGGAGAACTGGGAGCCTTGTTATGCTGATGGGTGGGATGTAAATTGCCAACAACCACTCGGGAGAAGTGTATGGTGTTTCCTGAAACATCTAAAAAACAAAGCAACAGAGCCTAGGGCACTGCCACTTATAGTCCTATAGCTTAGGGAAATTAAAATCAAAAAGACACAGCCACCCCAAAGTTTGGAACGGCTCTGTTTACAAGAACCTCGTTTACAGTACAAGTTCATCATCGCAGAAAGTGAAAAATGGATAAAGAAGTTGTGGTATTTACTTACAAAGCAATATCACTCAGCAATGAAATCTGTGTCATCAGGCCCTTAGCAGCACAATGAGTGGATTCAGGTATGATGATTCTAACTGAAATAAGTCACACAGAAAAAGAAACATCATAAGATATCAGTAATACACGGAATGTAAACTTGGCTACACAGGAACTGAATTACAGAACAGAACAGGGTCTCAAAATTAGAAAACCAACTTATGCTTGCTTAAGGGTAAAGGTGAGTTGGGGTGCTTCATAAAACCAGAGATTGAAATGAGCACAGATAAAGTTCCTTAAGCCAAATATGGAATAGACAAGAGCTACTCCTTGCTCAACGAAATGGACTCAACACTGCATATTAAACGCCTAAGAATGTACCTGACTAGTAAGTATCTTAAAACCTATAGATTGCTATGTCTCCGAAAGCGAATCAAGCATGTGTACAGGGGCATAAACGCAGCAGTGATAGGATTGGAGAGGTTCGGTGAGCAAATGAAGACCCTTTGAAGTCATATTACATGGTACCCATTCCACGGGTTTCAACTACCCAGGTTTTAGGTATTCTTCCTTCAGCTAAAACATGCATGTGGAACCCAGAGTATGATCAACCATGTGATCGGGAGACGTGTTCAAATATGTCTCAGTTTTCCTCCCCTGGTACTTGGGTGCAACATTCCAGACGCTTTACTAACACTCTCCCCACTTGGAGAGTCAGCGCCTTTAACCTCCTGTTTGGCCCAGTTTGCAATTTCTGCGGAAGATGAACAGGAATAGCGAGAACCAATGAGAGACTACCTGGAGGTGTCTGGACGGGCAAATTTAACTCTCATTTCCCACCAGGAAGAGGAAATAACCAAAGGCTCAGCGTGCCGTGCCGGAACCAGATTAGGGCCTGAAGCCATCCTGCGGTGTTGCGGCCAGGTCACAAGAAAGCAAGTTGAAGAAAGGAGCTCAGGGGCACTGTAATTCACAAACCTGCAGAGTTATAAATGACAGCTATCGTCCAAAAATAGACTGAAGTAAGGCTGCCAAGAGGACTTGAAAGCGGGGCAGAATTGCAGGAAACTGATTTCAGGAGGTAGACTGGAATTGCATTGAAAGCATAGGAAAAGAGGCAGAACGTCCACAATGATGCACTTGGCCAAAAAGGGCGTATGCGTTTTTTCCTGAATATATTCAGGAAAAAACGCATACGCCCTTTTTGGCCAACCAAGCAAGCTTGCAAAGGAAATCTGCACTACAATGAAGTCTCACTTCCCCCCGGTCAAAAGGGCCATCTGAAAAAAGTGTAAAATCCAGAAAGGCAGGACAGGCCATGGAGAACTGGGAGCCTTGTTATGCTGATGGGCGGGATGTAAATTGCCAACAACCACTCAGGAGAAGTGTATGGTGTTTCCTGAAACATCTAAAAAACAAAGCAACAGAGCCTAGGGCACTTCCACTTATGGTCCTATAGCTTAGGGAAATTAAAATAAAAAAGACACAGCCACCCCAAAGTTTCGGACGCCTCTGTTTACAAGAACCTCGTTTACAGTACAAGTTCAATATCACAGAAAGTGAAAAATGGATAAAGAAGTTGTGGTATTTACTTACAAAGCAATATCACTCAGCAATGAAATCTGTGTCATCAGGCCCTTAGCAGCACAATGAGTGGATTCAGGTATGATGATTCTAACTGAAATAAGTCACACAGAAAAAGAAACATCATAAGATATCAGTAATACACGGAATGGAAACTTGGCTACACAGGAACTGAATTACAGAACAGAACAGGGTCTCAAATTTAGAAAACCAACTTATGCTTGCTTAAGGGGAAAGGTGAGTTGGGGTGCTGCATAAAACCAGAGATTGAAATGAGCACAGATAAAGTTCCTTAAGCCAAATATGGAATAGACAAGAGCTACTCCTTGCTCAACGAAATGGACTCAACACCGCATATTAAACGCCTAAGAATGTACCTGACTAGTAAGTATCTTAAAACCTATGGATTGCTATGTCTCCGAAAGAGAATCAAGCATGTGTACAGGGGCATAAACGCAGCAGTGATAGGATTGGAGAGGTTCGGTGAGCAAATGAAGACCCTTTGAAGTCATATTGCATGGTACCCATTACACGGGTCTTAACTCTCCAGGTTTAAGGTATTCTTCCTTCAGCTAAAACATGCATGTGGATCCCAAGTATGATCAACCATGTGAACGGGAGACGTGTTCAAATATGTCTCAGTTTTTGTAACCTGGTACTCGGGTGCAACATTCCAGACGCTTTACTAACACTCTCCCCACTTGGAGAGTCAGCGCCTTTAACCTCCTGTTTGGTCCAGTTTGCAATTTCTGCGGAAGATGAACAGGAATAGCGAGAACCAATGAGAGACTAGCTGGAGGTGTCTGGACGGGCAAATTTAACTCTCATTTCCCACCAGGAAGAGGAAATAACCAAAGGCTCAGCGTGCCGTGCCAGAACCAGATTAGGGCCTGAAGCCATCCTGCGGTGTTGCGGCCAGGTCAAAAGAAAGCTAGTTGAAGAAAGGAGCTCAGGGGCACTGTAATTCACAAACCTGCAGAGTTATAAATGACAGCTATCGTCCAAAAATAGACTGAAGTAAGGCTGCCAAGAGGACTTGAAAGCGGGGCAGAATTGCAGGAAACCGATTTCAGTAGGTAGACTGGAATTGCATTGAAAGCATAGGAAAAGAGGCAGAACGTCCACAATGATGCACTTGGCCAAAAAGGGCGTATGCGTTTTTTCCTGAATATATTCAGGAAAAAACGCATACGCCCTTTTTGGCCAACCAAGCAAGCTTGCAAAGGAAATCTGCACTACAATGAAGTCTCACTTCCCCCCGGTCAAAAGGGCCATCTGAAAAAAGTGTAAAATCCAGAAAGGCAGGACAGGCCATGGAGAACTGAGAGCCTTGTTATGCTGATGGGCGGGATGTAAATTGCCAACAGACACTTGGGAGAAGTGTATGGTGTTTCCTGAAACATCTAAAAAACAAAGCAACAGAGCCTAGGGCACTGCCACTTATGGTCCTACAGCTTAGGGAAATTAAAATCAAAAAGACACAGCCACCCCAAAGTTTGGGACGCCTCTGTTTACAAGAACCTCGTTTACAGTACAAGTTCAACATCGCAGAAAGTGAAAAATGGATAAAGAACTTGTGGTACTTACGTACAATGCAGTATCACTCAGCAATGAAATCTATCTCATCAGGCCCGTAGCAGCATAATGAGTGGATTCAGGTACGATGATTCTAACTGAAATAAGTCACACAGAAAAAGAAACATCATAAGATATCACTAATACACGGAATGTAAACTTGGCTACACAGGTTCTGCATTCCAAAACAGAACAGGGTCTCAAATTTAGAAAACCAACTTATGCTTGCTTAAGGGGAAAGGTGAGTTGGGGTGCTGCATAAAACCAGAGATTGAAATGAGCACAGATAAAGTTCCTTAAGCCAAATATGGAATAGACAAGAGCTACTCCTTGCTCAACGAAATGGACTCAAAACCCCATATTAAACGCCTAAGAATGTACCTGACTAGTAAGTATCTTAAAACCTATGGATTGCTATGTCTCCAAAAGAGAATCAAGCATGTGTACAGGGGCATAAACGCAGCAGTGATAGGATTGGAGAGGTTCGGTGAGCAAATGAAGACCCTTTGAAGTCATATTGCATGGTACCCATTACACGGGTCTCAACTCTCCAGGTTTAAGGTATTCTTCCTTCAGCTAAAACATGCATGTGGAAACCAGAGTATGATCAACCATGTGAACGGGAGACGTGTTCAAATATGTCTCAGTTTTCCCCCCCTGGTACTCGGGTGCAACATTCCAGACGCTTTACTAACACTCTCCTGACTTGGAGAGTCAGTCCCTTTAACCTCCTGTTTGGTCCAGTTTGCAATTTCTGCGGAAGATGAACAGGAATAGCGAGAACCAATGAGAGGCTAGCTGGAGGTGTCTGGACGGGCAAATTTAACTCTCATTTCCCACCAGGAAGAGGAATTAACCAAAGGCTCAGCATGCCGGGCCGGAACCAGATTAGGGCCTGAAGCCATCCTGCGGTGTTGCGGCCAGGTCACAAGAAAGCGAGTTGAAGAAAGGAGCTCAGGGGCACTGTAATTCACAAACCTGCAGAGTTATAAATGACAGCTATCGTCCAAAAATAGACTGAAGTAAGGCTGCCAAGAGGACTTGAAAGCGGGGCAGAATTGCAGGAAACCGATTTCAGGAGGTAGACTGGAATTGCATTGAAAGCATAGGAAAAGAGGCAGAACGTCCACAATGATTCACTTGGCCAAAAAGGGCGTATGCGTTTTTTCCTGAATATATTCAGGAAAAAACGCATACGCCCTTTTTGGCCAACCAAGCAAGCTTGCAAAGGAAATCTGCACTACAATGAAGTCTCACTTCCCCCCGGTCAAAAGGGCCATCTGAAAAAAGTGTAAAATCCAGAAAGGCAACAGGCCATTGAGAACTGGGAGCCTTGTTATGCTGATGGGCGGGATGTAAAATGCCAACAGACACTTGGGAGAAGTGTATGGTGTTTCCTGAACAATGTAAAAAAAAAAGCAACAGAGCCTAGGGCACTGCCACTTATGGTCTTATAGCTTAGGGAAATTAAAATCAGAAAGACACAGCCACCCCAATGTTTGGAACGGCTCTGTTTACAAGAACCTCGTTTACAGTACAAGTTCAACATCGCAGAAAGTGAAAAATGGATAAAGAAGTTGTGGTATTCACTTACAAAGCAATATCACTCAGCAATGGAATCTATGTAATCAGGCGCTTAGCAGCACAATGAGTGGACTCAGGTATGATGATTCTAACTGAAATAAGTCACACAGAAAAAGAAACATCATAAGATATCAGTAATACACGGAATGTAAACTTGGCTACACAGGAACTGAATTACAGAACAGAACAGGGTCTCAAATTTAGAAAACCAACTTATGCTTGCTTAAGGGTAAAGGTGAGTTGGGGTGCTGCATAAAACCAGAGATTGAAATGAGCACAGATAAAGTTCCTTAAGCCAAATATGGAATAGACAAGAGCTACTCCTTGCTCAATGAAATGGACTCAACACCGCATATTAAACGCCTAAGATTGTACCTGACTAGTAAGAATCTTAAAACCTATGGATTGCTATGTCTCCGAAAGAGAATCAAGCATGTGTACAGGGGCATAAACGCAGCAGTGATAGGATTGGAGAGGTTCGGTGAGCAAATGAAGACCCTTTGAAGTCATATTGCATGGTACCCATTACACGGGTTTCAACTACCCAGGTTTAAGGTATTCTTCCTTCAGCTAAAACATGCATGTGGAACCTAGAGTATGATCAACCATGTGATCGGGAGATGTGTTCAAATATGTCTCAGTTTTCCTCCCCTGGTACTCGGGTGCAACATTCCAGACGCTTTACTAACACTCTCCCCACTTGGAGAGTCAGTCCCTTTAACCTCCTGTTTGGCCCAGTTTGCAATTTCTGCGGAAGATGAACAGGAATAGCGAGAACCAATGAGAGACTACCTGGAGGTGTCTGGACGGGCAAATTTAACTCTCATTTCCCACCAGGAAGAGGAAATAACCAAAGGCTCAGCGTGCCGTGCCGGAACCAGATTAGGGCCTGAAGCCATCCTGCGGTGTTGCGGCCAGGTCACAAGAAAGCAAGTTGAAGAAAGGAGCTCAGGGGCACTGTAATTCACAAACCTGCAGAGTTATAAATGACAGCTATCGTCCAAAAATAGACTGAAGTAAGGCTGCCAAGAGGACTTGAAAGCGGGGCAGAATTGCAGGAAACTGATTTCAGGAGGTAGACTGGAATTGCATTGAAAGCATAGGAAAAGAGGCAGAACGTCCACAATGATGCACTTGGCCAAAAAGGGCGTATGCGTTTTTTCCTGAATATATTCAGGAAAAAACGCATACGCCCTTTTTGGCCAACCAAGCAAGCTTGCAAAGGAAATCTGCACTACAATGAAGTCTCACTTCCCCCCGGTCAAAAGGGCCATCTGAAAAAAGTGTAAAATCCAGAAAGGCAGGACAGGCCATGGAGAACTGGGAGCCTTGTTATGCTGATGGGCGGGATGTAAATTGCCAACAACCACTCAGGAGAAGTGTATGGTGTTTCCTGAAACATCTAAAAAACAAAGCAACAGAGCCTAGGGCACTTCCACTTATGGTCCTATAGCTTAGGGAAATTAAAATAAAAAAGACACAGCCACCCCAAAGTTTCGGACGCCTCTGTTTACAAGAACCTCGTTTACAGTACAAGTTCAATATCACAGAAAGTGAAAAATGGATAAAGAAGTTGTGGTATTTACTTACAAAGCAATATCACTCAGCAATGAAATCTGTGTCATCAGGCCCTTAGCAGCACAATGAGTGGATTCAGGTATGATGATTCTAACTGAAATAAGTCACACAGAAAAAGAAACATCATAAGATATCAGTAATACACGGAATGGAAACTTGGCTACACAGGAACTGAATTACAGAACAGAACAGGGTCTCAAATTTAGAAAACCAACTTATGCTTGCTTAAGGGGAAAGGTGAGTTGGGGTGCTGCATAAAACCAGAGATTGAAATGAGCACAGATAAAGTTCCTTAAGCCAAATATGGAATAGACAAGAGCTACTCCTTGCTCAACGAAATGGACTCAACACCGCATATTAAACGCCTAAGAATGTACCTGACTAGTAAGTATCTTAAAACCTATGGATTGCTATGTCTCCGAAAGAGAATCAAGCATGTGTACAGGGGCATAAACGCAGCAGTGATAGGATTGGAGAGGTTCGGTGAGCAAATGAAGACCCTTTGAAGTCATATTGCATGGTACCCATTACACGGGTCTTAACTCTCCAGGTTTAAGGTATTCTTCCTTCAGCTAAAACATGCATGTGGATCCCAAGTATGATCAACCATGTGAACGGGAGACGTGTTCAAATATGTCTCAGTTTTTGTAACCTGGTACTCGGGTGCAACATTCCAGACGCTTTACTAACACTCTCCCCACTTGGAGAGTCAGCGCCTTTAACCTCCTGTTTGGTCCAGTTTGCAATTTCTGCGGAAGATGAACAGGAATAGCGAGAACCAATGAGAGACTAGCTGGAGGTGTCTGGACGGGCAAATTTAACTCTCATTTCCCACCAGGAAGAGGAAATAACCAAAGGCTCAGCGTGCCGTGCCAGAACCAGATTAGGGCCTGAAGCCATCCTGCGGTGTTGCGGCCAGGTCAAAAGAAAGCTAGTTGAAGAAAGGAGCTCAGGGGCACTGTAATTCACAAACCTGCAGAGTTATAAATGACAGCTATCGTCCAAAAATAGACTGAAGTAAGGCTGCCAAGAGGACTTGAAAGCGGGGCAGAATTGCAGGAAACCGATTTCAGTAGGTAGACTGGAATTGCATTGAAAGCATAGGAAAAGAGGCAGAACGTCCACAATGATGCACTTGGCCAAAAAGGGCGTATGCGTTTTTTCCTGAATATATTCAGGAAAAAACGCATACGCCCTTTTTGGCCAACCAAGCAAGCTTGCAAAGGAAATCTGCACTACAATGAAGTCTCACTTCCCCCCGGTCAAAAGGGCCATCTGAAAAAAGTGTAAAATCCAGAAAGGCAGGACAGGCCATGGAGAACTGAGAGCCTTGTTATGCTGATGGGCGGGATGTAAATTGCCAACAGACACTTGGGAGAAGTGTATGGTGTTTCCTGAAACATCTAAAAAACAAAGCAACAGAGCCTAGGGCACTGCCACTTATGGTCCTACAGCTTAGGGAAATTAAAATCAAAAAGACACAGCCACCCCAAAGTTTGGGACGCCTCTGTTTACAAGAACCTCGTTTACAGTACAAGTTCAACATCGCAGAAAGTGAAAAATGGATAAAGAACTTGTGGTACTTACGTACAATGCAGTATCACTCAGCAATGAAATCTATCTCATCAGGCCCGTAGCAGCATAATGAGTGGATTCAGGTACGATGATTCTAACTGAAATAAGTCACACAGAAAAAGAAACATCATAAGATATCACTAATACACGGAATGTAAACTTGGCTACACAGGTTCTGCATTCCAAAACAGAACAGGGTCTCAAATTTAGAAAACCAACTTATGCTTGCTTAAGGGGAAAGGTGAGTTGGGGTGCTGCATAAAACCAGAGATTGAAATGAGCACAGATAAAGTTCCTTAAGCCAAATATGGAATAGACAAGAGCTACTCCTTGCTCAACGAAATGGACTCAAAACCCCATATTAAACGCCTAAGAATGTACCTGACTAGTAAGTATCTTAAAACCTATGGATTGCTATGTCTCCAAAAGAGAATCAAGCATGTGTACAGGGGCATAAACGCAGCAGTGATAGGATTGGAGAGGTTCGGTGAGCAAATGAAGACCCTTTGAAGTCATATTGCATGGTACCCATTACACGGGTCTCAACTCTCCAGGTTTAAGGTATTCTTCCTTCAGCTAAAACATGCATGTGGAAACCAGAGTATGATCAACCATGTGAACGGGAGACGTGTTCAAATATGTCTCAGTTTTCCCCCCCTGGTACTCGGGTGCAACATTCCAGACGCTTTACTAACACTCTCCTGACTTGGAGAGTCAGTCCCTTTAACCTCCTGTTTGGTCCAGTTTGCAATTTCTGCGGAAGATGAACAGGAATAGCGAGAACCAATGAGAGGCTAGCTGGAGGTGTCTGGACGGGCAAATTTAACTCTCATTTCCCACCAGGAAGAGGAATTAACCAAAGGCTCAGCATGCCGGGCCGGAACCAGATTAGGGCCTGAAGCCATCCTGCGGTGTTGCGGCCAGGTCACAAGAAAGCGAGTTGAAGAAAGGAGCTCAGGGGCACTGTAATTCACAAACCTGCAGAGTTATAAATGACAGCTATCGTCCAAAAATAGACTGAAGTAAGGCTGCCAAGAGGACTTGAAAGCGGGGCAGAATTGCAGGAAACCGATTTCAGGAGGTAGACTGGAATTGCATTGAAAGCATAGGAAAAGAGGCAGAACGTCCACAATGATTCACTTGGCCAAAAAGGGCGTATGCGTTTTTTCCTGAATATATTCAGGAAAAAACGCATACGCCCTTTTTGGCCAACCAAGCAAGCTTGCAAAGGAAATCTGCACTACAATGAAGTCTCACTTCCCCCCGGTCAAAAGGGCCATCTGAAAAAAGTGTAAAATCCAGAAAGGCAACAGGCCATTGAGAACTGGGAGCCTTGTTATGCTGATGGGCGGGATGTAAAATGCCAACAGACACTTGGGAGAAGTGTATGGTGTTTCCTGAACAATGTAAAAAAAAAAGCAACAGAGCCTAGGGCACTGCCACTTATGGTCTTATAGCTTAGGGAAATTAAAATCAGAAAGACACAGCCACCCCAATGTTTGGAACGGCTCTGTTTACAAGAACCTCGTTTACAGTACAAGTTCAACATCGCAGAAAGTGAAAAATGGATAAAGAAGTTGTGGTATTCACTTACAAAGCAATATCACTCAGCAATGGAATCTATGTAATCAGGCGCTTAGCAGCACAATGAGTGGACTCAGGTATGATGATTCTAACTGAAATAAGTCACACAGAAAAAGAAACATCATAAGATATCAGTAATACACGGAATGTAAACTTGGCTACACAGGAACTGAATTACAGAACAGAACAGGGTCTCAAATTTAGAAAACCAACTTATGCTTGCTTAAGGGTAAAGGTGAGTTGGGGTGCTGCATAAAACCAGAGATTGAAATGAGCACAGATAAAGTTCCTTAAGCCAAATATGGAATAGACAAGAGCTACTCCTTGCTCAATGAAATGGACTCAACACCGCATATTAAACGCCTAAGATTGTACCTGACTAGTAAGAATCTTAAAACCTATGGATTGCTATGTCTCCGAAAGAGAATCAAGCATGTGTACAGGGGCATAAACGCAGCAGTGATAGGATTGGAGAGGTTCGGTGAGCAAATGAAGACCCTTTGAAGTCATATTGCATGGTACCCATTACACGGGTTTCAACTACCCAGGTTTAAGGTATTCTTCCTTCAGCTAAAACATGCATGTGGAACCTAGAGTATGATCAACCATGTGATCGGGAGATGTGTTCAAATATGTCTCAGTTTTCCTCCCCTGGTACTCGGGTGCAACATTCCAGACGCTTTACTAACACTCTCCCCACTTGGAGAGTCAGTCCCTTTAACCTCCTGTTTGGCCCAGTTTGCAATTTCTGCGGAAGATGAACAGGAATAGCGAGAACCAATGAGAGGCTAGCTGGAGGTGTCTGGACGGGCAAATTTAACTCTCATTTCCCACCAGGAAGAGGAATTCACCAAAGGTTCAGCGTGCCGTGCCGGAACCAGATTAGGGCCTGAAGCCATCCTGCGGTGTTGCGGCCAGGTCACAAGAAAGCGAGTTGAAGAAAGGAGCTCAGGGACACTGTAATTCACAAACCTGCAGAGTTATAAATGACAGCTATCGTCCAAAAATACACTGAAGTAAGGCTGCCAAAAGGACTTGAAAGCGGGGCAGAATTGCAGGAAACCGATTTCAGGAGGTAGACTGGAATTGCATTGAAAGCATAGGAAAAGAGGCAGAACGTCCACAATGATGCACTTGGCCAAAAAGGGCGTATGCGTATTTTCCTGAATATATTCAGGAAAAAACGCATACGCCCTTTTTGGCCAACCAAGCAAGCTTGCAAACGAAATCTGCACTACAATGAAGTCTCACTTCCCCCCGGTCAAAAGGGCCATCTGAAAAAAGTGTAAAATCCAGAAAGGCAGGACAGGCCATGGAGAACTGAGAGCCTTGTTATGCTGATGGGCGGGATGTAAATTGCCAACAGACACTTGGGAGAAGTGTATGGTGTTTCCTGAAACATCTAAAAAACAAAGCAACAGAGCCTAGGGCACTTCCACTTATGGTCCTATAGCTTAGGGAAATTAAAATCAAAAAGACACAGCCACCCCAAAGTTTGGGACGCCTCTGTTTACAAGAACCTCGTTTACAGTACAAGTTCAACATCGCAGAAAGTGAAAAATGGATAAAGAACTTGTGGTACTTATGTACAATGCAGTATCACTCAGCAATGAAATCTATCTCATCAGGCCCATAGCAGCATAATGAGTGGATTCAGGTACGATGATTCTAACTGAAATAAGTCACACAGAAAAAGAAACATCATAAGATATCACTAATACACGGAATGTAAACTTGGCTACACAGGAACTGCATTCCAAAACAGAACAGGGTCTCAAATTTAGAAAACCAACTTATGCTTGCTTAAGGGGAAAGGTGAGTTGGGGTGCTGCATAAAACCAGAGATTGAAATGAGCACAGATAAAGTTCCTTAAGCCAAATATGGAATAGACAAGAGCTACTCCTTGCTCAACGAAATGGACTCAAAACCCCATATTAAACGCCTAAGAATGTACCTGACTAGTAAGTATCTTAAAACCTATGGATTGCTATGTCTCCAAAAGAGAATCAAGCGTGTGTACAGGGGCATAAACGCAGCAGTGATAGGATTGGAGAGGTTCGGTGAGCAAATGAAGACCCTTTGAAGTCATATTGCATGGTACCCATTACACGGGTCTCAACTCTCCAGGTTTAAGGTATTCTTCCTTCAGCTAAAACATGCATGTGGAACCCAGAGTATGATCAACCATGTGAACGGGAGACGTGTTCAAATATGTCTCAGTTTTCCCCCCCTGGTACTCGGGTGCAACATTCCAGACGCTTTACTAACACTCTCCCCACTTGGAGAGTCAGTCCCTTTAACCTCCTGTTTGGTCCAGTTTGCAATTTCTGCGGAAGATGAACAGGAATAGCGAGAACCAATGAGAGGCTAGCTGGAGGTGTCTGGACGGGCAAATTTAACTCTCATTTCCCACCAGGAAGAGGAATTAACCAAAGGCTCAGCATGCCGGGCCTGAACCAGATTAGGGCCTGAAGCCATCCTGCGGTATTGCGGCCAGGTCACAAGAAAGCGAGTTGAAGAAAGGAGCTCAGGGGCACTGTAATTCACAAACCTGCAGAGTTATAAATGACAGCTATCGTCCAAAAATAGACTGAAGTAAGGCTGCCAAGAGGACTTGAAAGCGGGGCAGAATTGCAGGAAACCGATTTCAGGAGGTAGACTGGAATTGCATTGAAAGCATAGGAAAAGAGGCAGAACGTCCACAATGATGCACTTGGCCAAAAAGGGCGTATGCGTTTTTTCCTGAATATATTCAGGAAAAAACGCATACGCCCTTTTTGGCCAACCAAGCAAGCTTGCAAAGGAAATCTGCACTACAATGAAGTCTCACTTCCCCCCGGTCAAAAGGGCCATCTGAAAAAAGTGTAAAATCCAGAAAGGCAACAGGCCATTGAGAACTGGGAGCCTTGTTATGCTGATGGGCGGGATGTAAATTGCCAACAGACACTCGGGAGAAGTGTATGGTGTTTCCTGAAACATCTAAAAAACAAACCAATAGAGCCTAGGGCACTGCCACTTATGGTCCTATAGCTTAGGGAAATTAAAATCAAAAAGACACAGCCACCCCAAAGTTTGGGACGCCTCTGTTTACAAGAACCTCGTTTACAGTACAAGTTCAACATCGCAGAAAGTGAAAAATGGATAAAGAAGTGGTGGTATTTACTTACAAAGCAATATCACTCAGCAATGAAATCTATGTCATCAGGCCCTTAGCAGCACAATGAGTGGATTCAGGTATGATGATTCTCACTGAAATAAGTCACACAGAAAAAGAAACATCATAAGATATCAGTAATACATGGAATGTAAACTTGGCTACACAGGAACTGAATTACAGAACAGAACAGGGTCTCAAATTTAGAAAACCAACTTATGCTTGCTTAAGGGTAAAGGTGAGTTGGGGTGCTGCATAAAACCAGAGATTGAAATGAGCACAGATAAAGTTCCTTAAGCCAAATATGGAATAGACAAGAGCTACTCCTTGCTCAATGAAATGGACTCAACACCGCATATTAAACGCCTAAGAATGTACCTGACTAGTAAGTATCTTAAAACCTATGGATTGCTATGTCTCCGAAAGAGAATCAAGCATGTGTACAGGGGCATAAACGCAGCAGTGATAGGATTGGAGAGGTTCGGTGAGCAAATGAAGACCCTTTGAAGTCATATTGCATGGTACCAATTACACGGGTCTTAACTCTCCAGGTTTAAGGTATTCTTCCTTCAGCTAAAACATGCATGTGGAACCCAAGTATGATCAACCATGTGAACGGGAGACGTGTTCAAATATGTCTCAGTTTTCGTACCCTGGTACTCGGGTGCAACATTCCAGACGCTTTACTAACACTCTCCCCACTTGGAGAGTCAGCGCCTTTAACCTCCTGTTTGGCCCAGTTTGCAATTTCTGCGGAAGATGAACAGGAATAGCGAGAACCAATGAGAGGCTAGCTGGAGGTGTCTGGACGGGCAAATTTAACTCTCATTTCCCACCAGGAAGAGGAAATAACCAAAGGCTCAGCGTGCCGTACCGGAACCAGATTAGGGCCTGAAGCCATCCTGCGGTGTTGCGGCCAGCTCAAAAGAAAGCGAGTTGAAGAAAGGAGCTCAGGGGCACTGTAATTCACAAACCTGCAGAGTTATAAATGACAGCTATCGTCCAAAAATAGACTGAAGTAAGGCTGCCAAGAGGACTTGAAAGCGGGGCAGAATTGCAGGAAACCGATTTCAGGAGGTAGACTGGAATTGCATTGAAAGCATAGGAAAAGAGGCAGAACGTCCACAATGATGCACTTGGCCAAAAAGGGCGTATGCTTTTTTTCCTGAATATATTCAGGAAAAAACGCATACGCCCTTTTTGGCCAACCAAGCAAGCTTGCAAAGGAAATCTGCACTACAATGAAGTCTCACTTCCCCCCAGTCAAAAGGGCCATCTGAAAAAAGTGTAAAATCCAGAAAGGCAGGACAGGCCATGGAGAACTGGGAGCCTTGTTATGCTGATGGGCGGGATGTAAATTGCCAACAACCACTCGGGAGAAGTGTATGGTGTTTCCTGAAACATCTAAAAAACAAAGCAACAGAACCTAGGGCACTTCCACTTATGGTCCTATAACTTAGGGAAATTAAAATCAAAAAGACACAGCCACCCCAAAGTTTGGGACGCCTCTGTTTACAAGAACCTCGTTTACAGTACAAGTTCAACATCGCAGAAAGTGAAAAATGGATAAAGAAGTGGTGGTATTTACTTACAAAGCAATATCACTCAGCAATGAAATCTGTGTCATCAGGCCCTTAGCAGCATAATGAGTGGACTCAGGTATGATGATTCTAACTGAAATAAGTCACACAGAAAAAGAAACATCATAAGATATCACTAATACACGGAATGTAAACTTGGCTACACAGGAACTGCATTCCAAAACAGAACAGGGTCTCAAATTTAGAAAACCAACTTATGCTTGCTTAAGGGGAAAGGTGAGTTGGGTTGCTGCATAAAACCAGAGATTGAAATGAGCACAGATAAAGTTCCTTAAGCCAAATATGGAATAGACAAGAGCTACTCCTTGCTCAACGAAATGGACTCAACACCGCATATTAAACGCCTAAGAATGTACCTGACTAGTAAGTATCTTAAAACCTATGGATTGCTATGTCTCCGAAAGAGAATCAAGCATGTGTACAGGGGCATAAACGCAGCAGTGATAGGATTGGAGAGGTTCAGTGAGCAAATGAAGACCCTTTGAAGTCATATTGCATGGTACCCATTCCACGGGTTTCAACTACCCAGGTTTTAGGTATTCTTCCTTCAGCTAAAACATGCATGTGGAACCCAGAGTATGATCAACCATGTGATCGGGAGACGTGTTCAAATATGTCTCAGTTTTCGTATCCTGGTACTCGGGTGCAACATTCCAGACGCTTTACTAACACTCTCCCCACTTGGAGAGTCAGCGCCTTTAACCTCCTGTTTGGCACAGTTTGCATTTCTGCGGAAGATGAACAGGAATAGCGAGAACCAATGAGAGGCTAGCTGGAGGTGTCTGGACGGGCAAATTTAACTCTCATTTCCCACCAGGAAGAGGAAATAACCAAAGGCTCAGCGTGCCGTACCGGAACCAGATTAGGGCCTGAAGCCATCCTGCGGTGTTGCGGCCAGGTCACAAGAAAGCGAGTTGAAGAAAGGAGCTCAGGGGCAGTGTAATTCACAAACCTGCAGAGTTATAAATGACAGCTATCGTCCAAAAATACACTGAAGTAAGGTTGCCAAGAGGACTTGAAAGCGGGGCAGAATTGCAGGAAACCGATTTCAGGAGGTAGACTGGAATTGCATTGAAAGCATAGGAAAAGAGGCAGAACGTCCACAATGATGCACTTGGCCAAAAAGGGCGTATGCGTTTTTTCCTGAATATATTCAGGAAAAAACGCATACGCCCTTTTTGGCCAACCAAGCAAGCTTGCAAAGGAAATCTGCACTACAATGAAGTCTCACTTCCCCCCGGTCAAAAGGGCCATCTGAAAAAAGTGTAAAATCCAGAAAGGCAGGACAGGCCATGGAGAACTGGGAGCCTTGTTATGCTGATGGGCGGGATGTAAATTGCCAACAGACACTCGGGAGAAGTGTATGCTGTTTCCTGAAACATCTAAAAAACAAATCAACAGAACCTAGGGCACTTCAACTTATGGTCCTATAGCTTAGGGAAATTAAAATCAAAAAATTAAAATCCAAAAAGTTTGGAACGGCTCTGTTTACAAGAACCTCGTTTACAGTACAAGTTCAACATCGCAGAAAGTGAAAAATGGATAAAGAAGTTGTGGTATTTACTTACAAAGCAATATCACTCAGCAATGAAATCTGTGTCATCAGGCCCTTAGCAGCACAATGAGTGGATTCAGGTATGATGATTCTAACTGAAATAAGTCACACAGAAAAAGAAACATCATAAGATATCAGTAATACACGGAATGGAAACTTGGCTACACAGGAACTGAATTACAGAACAGAACAGGGTCTCAAATTTAGAAAACCAACTTATGCTTGCTTAAGGGGAAAGGTGAGTTGGGGTGCTGCATAAAACCAGAGATTGAAATGAGCACAGATAAAGTTCCTTAAGTCAAATATGGAATAGACAAGGCTACTCCTTGCTCAACGAAATGGACTCAACACCGCATATTAAACACCTAAGTATGTACCTGACTAGTAAGTATCTTAAAACCTATGGATTGCTATGTCTCCGAAAGAGAATCAAGCATGTGTACAGGGGCATCAACGCAGCAGTGATAGGATTGGAGAGGTTCGGTGAGCAAATGAAGACCCTTTGAAGTCATATTGCATGGTACCCATTACACGGGTCTTAACTCTCCAGGTTTAAGGTATTCTTCCTTCAGCTAAAACATGCACGTGGAACCCAAGTATGATCAACCATGTGAATGGGAGACGTGTTCAAATATGTCTCAGTTTTCCTCCCCTGGTACTCGGGTGCAACATTCCAGACGCTTTACTAACACTCTCCCCACTTGGAGAGTCAGCGCCTTTAACCCCCTGTTTGGCCCAGTTTGCAATTTCTGCGCAAGATGAACAGGAATAGCGAGAACCAATGAGAGACTAGCTGGAGGTGTCTGGACGGGCAAATTTAACTCTCATTTCCCACCAGGAAGAGGAAATAACCAAAGGCTCAGCGTGCCGTGCCGGAACCAGATTAGGGCCTGAAGCCATCCTGCGGTGTTGCGGCCAGGTCACAAGAAAGCAAGTTGAAGAAAGGAGGTCAGGGGCACTGTAATTCACAAACCTGCAGAGTTATAAATGACAGCTATCGTCCAAAAATAGACTGAAGTAAGGCTGCCAAGAGGACTTGAAAGCGGGGCAGAATTGCAGGAAACCGATTTCAGGAGGTAGACTGGAATTGCATTGAAAGCATAGGAAAAGAGGCAGAACGTCCACAATGATGCACTTTTCCAAAAAGGGCGTATGCGTTTTTTCCTGAATATATTCAGGAAAAAACGCATACGCCCTTTTTGGCCAACCAAGCAAGCTTGCAAAGGAAATCTGCACTAAAATGAAGTCTCACTTCCCCCCGGTCAAAAGGGCCATCTGAAAAAAGTGTAAAATCCAGAAAGGCAGGACAGGCCATGGAGAACTGGGAGCCTTGTTATGCTGATGGGCGGGATGTAAATTGCCAACAACCACTCGGGAGAAGTGTATGGTGTTTCCTGAAACATCTAAAAAACAAACCAATAGAGCCTAGGGCACTGCCACTTATGGTCCTATAGCTTAGGGAAATTAAAATCAAAAAGACACAGCCACCCCAAAGTTTGGGACGCCTCTGTTTACAAGAACCTCGTTTACAGTACAAGTTCAACATCGCAGAAAGTGAAAAATGGATAAAGAAGTGGTGGTATTTACTTACAAAGCAATATCACTCAGCAATGAAATCTATGTCATCAGGCCCTTAGCAGCACAATGAGTGGATTCAGGTATGATGATTCTAACTGAAATAAGTCACACAGAAAAAGAAACATCATAAGATATCAGTAATACATGGAATGTAAACTTGCCTACACAGGAACTGAATTACAGAACAGAACAGGGTCTCAAATTTAGAAAACCAACTTATGCTTGCTTAAGGGTAAAGGTGAGTTGGGGTGCTTCATAAAACCAGAGATTGAAATGAGCACAGATAAAGTTCCTTAAGCCAAATATGGAATAGACAAGAGCTACTCATTGCTCAACGAAATGGACTCAACACCGCATATTAAACGCCTAAGAATGTACCTGACTAGTAAGTATCTTAAAACCTATGGATTGCTATGTCTCCGAAAGAGAATCAAGCATGTGTACAGGGGCATAAACGCAGCAGTGATAGGATTGGAGAGGTTCGGTGAGCAAATGAAGACCCTTTGAAGTCATATTGCATGGTACCCATTCCACGGGTTTCAACTACCCAGGTTTTAGGTATTCTTCCTTCAGCTACAACATGCATGTGGAACCCAGAGTATGATCAACCATGTGATCGGGAGACGTGTTCAAATATGTCTCAGTTTTCATACCCTGATACTCGGGTGCAACATTCCAGACGCTTTACTAACACTCTCCCCACTTGGAGAGTCAGCGCCTTTAACCTCCTGTTTGGCCCAGTTTGCAATTTCTGCGGAAGATGAACAGGAATAGCGAGAACCAATGAGAGGCTAGCTGGAGGTGTCTGGACGGGCAAATTTAACTCTCATTTCCCACCAGGAAGAGGAAATAACAAAAGGCTCAGCGTGCCATACCGGAACCAGATTAGGGCCTGAAGCCATCCAGCGGTGTTGCGGCCAGCTCAAAAGAAAGCGAGTTGAAGAAAGGAGCTCAGGGGCACTGTAATTCACAAACCTGCAGAGTTATAAATGACAGCTATCGTCCAAAAATAGACTGAAGTAAGGCTGCCAAGAGGACTTGAAAGCGGGGCAGAATTGCAGGAAACCGATTTCAGGAGGTAGACTGGAATTGCATTGAAAGCATAGGAAAAGAGGCAGAACGTCCACAATGATGCACTTGGCCAAAAAGGGCATATGCGTTTTTTCCTGAATATATTCAGGAAAAAACGCATACGCCCTTTTTGGCCAACCAAGCAAGCTTGCAAAGGAAATCTGCACTACAATGAAGTCTCACTTCCCCCCGGTCAAAAGGGCCATCTGAAAAAAGTGTAAAATCCAGAAAGGCAGGACAGGCCATGGAGAACTGGGAGCCTTGTTATGCTGATGGGCGGGATGTAAATTGCCAACAGACACTCGGGAGAAGTGTATGGGGTTTCCTGAAACATCTAAAAAACAAAGCAACAGAGCCTAGGGCACTGCCACTTATGGTCCTATAGCTTAGGGAAATTAAAATCAAAAAGACACAGCCACCCCAAAATTTGGGACGCCTCTGTTTACAAGAACCTCGTTTACAGTACAAGTTCAATATCACAGAAAGTGAAAAATGGATAAAGAACTTGTGGTACTTACGTACAATGCAGTATCACTCAGCAATGAAATCTATGTCATCAGGCCCGTAGCAGCATAATGAGTGGATTCAGGTATGATGATTCTAACTGAAATAAGTCACACAGAAAAAGAAACATCATAAGATATCACTAATACACGGAATGTAAACTTGGCTACACAGGAACTGCATTCCAAAACAGAACAGGGTCTCAAATTTAGAAAACCAACTTATGCTTGCTTAAGGGGAAAGGTGAGTTGGGGTGCTGCATAAAACCAGAGATTGAAATGAGCACAGATAAAGTTCCTTAAGCCAAATATGGAATAGACAAGAGCTACTCCTTGCTCAACGAAATGGACTCAAAACCCCATATTAAACGCCTAAGAATGTACCTGACTAGTAAGTATCTTAAAACCTATGGATTGCTATGTCTCCAAAAGAGAATCAAGCGTGTGTACAGGGACATAAACGCAGCAGTGATAGGATTGGAGAGGTTCGGTGAGCAAATGAAGACCCTTTGAAGTCATATTGCATGGTACCCATTACACGGGTCTCAACTCTCCAGGTTTAAGGTATTCTTCCTTCAGCTAAAACATGCATGTGGAACCCAGAGTATGATCAACCATGTGAACGGGAGACGTGTTCAAATATGTCTCAGTTTTCCTCCCCTGGTACTCGGGTACAACATTCCAGACGCTTTACTAACACTCTCCCCACTTGGAGAGTCAGTCCCTTTAACCTCCTGTTTGGCCCAGTTTGCAATTTCTGCGGAAGATGAACAGGAATAGCGAGAACCAATGAGAGACTAGCTGGAGGTTTCTGGACGGGCAAATTTAACTCTCATTTCCCACCAGGAAGAGGAATTAACCAAAGGCTCAGCGTGCCGTGCCGGAACCAGATTAGGGCCTGAAGCCATCCTGCGGTGTTTCGACCAGGTCACAAGAAAGCGAGTTGAAGAAAGGAGCTCAGGGGCACTGTAATTCACAAACCTGCAGAGTTATAAATGACAGCTATCGTCCAAAAATAGACTGAAGTAAGGCTGCCAAGAGGACTTGAAAGCGGGGCAGAATTGCAGGAAACCGATTTCAGGAGGTAGACTGGAATTGCATTGAAAGCATAGGAAAAGAGGCAGAACGTCCACAATGATGCACTTGGCCAAAAAGGGCGTATGCGTTTTTTCCTGAATATATTCAGGAAAAAACGCATACGCCCTTTTTGGCCAACCAAGCAAGCTTGCAAAGGAAATCTGCACTACAATGAAGTCTCACTTCCCCCCGGTCAAAAGGGCCATCTGAAAAAAGTGTAAAATCCAGAAAGGCAGGACAGGCCATGGAGAACTGGGAGCCTTGTTATGCTGATGGGCGGGATGTAAATTGCCAACAACCACTCGGGAGAAGTGTATGGTGTTTCCTGAAACATCTAAAAAACAAACCAATAGAGCCTAGGGCACTGCCACTTATGGTCCTATAGCTTAGGGAAATTAAAATCAAAAAGACACAGCCACCCCAAAGTTTGGGACGCCTCTGTTTACAAGAACCTCGTTTACAGTACAAGTTCAACATCGCAGAAAGTGAAAAATGGATAAAGAAGATGTGGTATTTACTTACAAAGCAATATCACTCAGCAATGAAATCTATGTCATCAGGCCCTTAGCAGCACAATGAGTGGATTCAGGTATGATGATTCTAACTGAAATAAGTCACACAGAAAAAGAAACATCATAAGGTATCAGTAATACACGGAATGGAAACTTGGCTACACCGGAACTGAATTACAGAACAGAACAGGGTCTCAAATTTAGAAAACCAACTTATGCTTGCTTAAGGGGAAAGGTGAGTTGGGGTGCTGCATAAAACCAGAGATTGAAATGAGCACAGATAAAGTTCCTTAAGCCAAATATGGAATAGACAAGAGCTACTCCTTGCTCAACGAAATGGACTCAACACCGCATATTAAACGCCTAAGAATGTACCTGACTAGTAAGTATCTTAAAACCTATGGATTGCTATGTCTCCGAAAGAGAATCAAGCATGTGTACAGGGGCATAAACGCAGCAGTGTTAGGATTGGAGAGGTTCGTAAGCAAATGAAGACCCTTTGAAGTCATATTGCATGGTACCCATTCCACGGGTTTCAACTACCCAGGTTTAAGGTATTCTTCCTTCAGCTAAAACATGCATGTGGAACCTAGAGTATGATCAACCATGTGATCGGGAGACGTGTTCAAATATGTCTCAGTTTTCGTACCCTGGTACTCGGGTGCAACATTCCAGATGCTTTAGTAACACTCTCCCCACTTGGAGAGTCAGTCCCTTTAACCTCCTGTTTGGCCCAGTTTGCAATTTCTGTGGAAGATGAACAGGAATAGCGAGAACCAATGAGAGACTAGCTGGAGGTGTCTGGACAGGCAAATTTAACTCTCATTTCCCACCAGGAAGAGGAATTAACCAAAGGCTCAGCGTGCCGTGCCAGAACCAGATTAGGGCCTGAAGACATCCTGCGGTGTTGCGGCCAGGTCACAAGAAAGCCAGTTGAAGAAAGGAGCTCAGGGGCACTGTAATTCACAAACCTGCAGAGTTATAAATGACAGCTATCGTCCAAAAATAGACTGAAGTAAGGCTGCCAAGAGGACTTGAAAACGGGGCAGAATTGCAGGAATCCGATTTCAGGAGGTAGACTGGAATTGCATTGAAAGCATAGGAAAAGAGGCAGAACGTCCACAATGATGCACTTGGCCAAAAAGGGCGTATGCGTTTTTTCCTGAATATATTCAGGAAAAAACGCATACGCCCTTTTTGGCCAACCAAGCAAGCTTGCAAAGGAAATCTGCACTACAATGAAGTCTCACTTCCCCCCGGTCAAAAGGGCCATCTGAAAAAAGTGTAAAATCCAGAAAGGCAGGACAGGCCATGGAGAACTGGGAGCCTTGTTATGCTGATGGGCGGGATGTAAATTGCCAACAACCACTCGGGAGAAGTGTATGGTGTTTCCTGAAACATCTAAAAAACAAAGCAACAGAACCTAGGGCACTTCCACTTATGGTCCTATAGCTTAGGGAAATTAAAATCAAAAAGACACAGACACCCCAAAGTTTGGAACGGCTCTGTTTACAAGAACCTCGTTTACAGTACAAGTTCAACATCGCAGAAAGTGAAAAATGGATAAAGAAGTTGTGGTATTTACTTACAAAGCAATATCACTCAGCAATGAAATCTGTGTCATCAGGCCCTTAGCAGCACAATGAGTGGATTCAGGTATGATGATTCTAACTGAAATAAGTCACACAGAAAAAGAAACATCATAAGATATCAGTAATACACGGAATGGAAACTTGGCTACACAGGAACTGAATTACAGAACAGAACAGGGTCTCAAATTTAGAAAACCAACTTATGCTTGCTTAAGGGGAAAGGTGAGTTGGGGTGCTGCATAAAACCAGAGATTGAAATGAGCACAGATAAAGTTCCTTAAGCCAAATATGGAATAGACAACAGCTACTCCTTGCTCAACGAAATGGACTCAACACCGCATATTAAACTCCTAAGAATGTACCTGACTAGTAAGTATCTTAAAACCTAGGGATTGCTATGTCTCCGAAAGAGAATCAAACATGTGTACGGGGCATAAACGCAGCAGTGATAGGATTGGAGAGGTTTGGTGAGCAAATGAAGACCCTTTGAAGTCATATTGCATGGTACCCATTCCACGGGTTTCAACTACCCAGGTTTAAGGTATTCTTCCTTCAGCTAAAACATGCATGTGGAACCTAGAGTATGATCAACCATGTGATCGGGAGACGTGTTCAAATATGTCTCAGTTATCGTACACTGGTACTCGGGTGCAACATTCCAGACGCTTTACTAACACTCTCCCGACTTGGAGAGTCAGTCCCTTTAACCTCCTGTTTGGCCCAGTTTGCAATTTCTGCGGAAGATGAACAGGAATAGCGAGAACCAATGAGAGGCTAGCTGGAGGTGTCTGGACGGGCAAATTTAACTCTCATTTCCCACCAGGAAGAGGAATTAACCAAAGGCTCAGCGTGCCGTGCCGGAACCAGATTAGGGCCTGAAGACATCCTGCGGTGTTGCGGCCAGGTCACAAGAAAGCGAGTTGAAGAAAGGAGCTCAGGGGCACTGTAATTCACAAACCTGCAGAGTTATAAATGACAGCTATCGTCCAAAAATAGACTGAAGTAAGGCTGCCAAGAGGACTTGAAAGTGGGGCAGAATTGCAGGAAACCCATTTCAGGAGGTAGACTGGAATTGCATTGAAAGCATAGGAAAAGAGGCAGAACGTCCACAATGATGCACTTGGCCAAAAAGGGCGTATGCGTTTTTTCCTGAATATATTCAGGAAAAAACGCATACGCCCTTTTTGGCCAACCAAGCAAGCTTGCAAAGGAAATCTGCACTACAATGAAGTCTCACTTCCCCCCGGTCAAAAGGGCCATCTGAAAAAAGTGTAAAATCCAGAAAGGCAGGACAGGCCATGGAGAACTGGGAGCCTTGTTATGCTGATGGGCGGGATGTAAATTGCCAACAACCACTCGGGAGAAGTGTATGGTGTTTCCTGAAACATCTAAAAAACAAAGCAACAGAGCCTAGGGCACTGCCACTTATGGTCCTATAGCTTAGGGAAATTAAAATCAAAAAGACACAGCCACCCCAAAATTTGAGACGCCTCTGTTTACAAGAACCTCGTTTATAGTACAAGTTCAACATCGCAGAAAGTGAAAAATGGATAAAGAAGATGTGGTATTTACATACAAAGCAATATCACTCAGCAATGAAATCTATGTCATCAGGCCCTTAGCAGCACAATGAGTGGATTCAGGTATGATGATTCTAACTGAAATAAGTCACACAGAAAAAGAAACATCATAAGGTATCAGTAATACACGGAATGGAAACTTGGCTACACCGGAACTGAATTACAGAACAGAACAGGGTCTCAAATTTAGAAAACCAACTTATGCTTGCTTAAGGGGAAAGGTGAGTTGGGGTGCTGCATAAAACCAGAGATTGAAATGAGCACAGATAAAGTTCCTTAAGCCAAATATGGAATAGACAAGAGCTACTCCTTGCTCAACGAAATGGACTCAACACCGCATATTAAACGCCTAAGAATGTACCTGACTAGTAAGTATCTTAAAACCTATGGATTGCTATGTCTCCGAAAGAGAATCAAGCATGTGTACAGGGGCATAAACGCAGCAGTGATAGGATTGGAGAGGTTCGTAAGCAAATGAAGACCCTTTGAAGTCATATTGCATGGTACCCATTCCACGGGTTTCAACTACCCAGGTTTAAGGTATTCTTCCTTCAGCTAAAACATGCATGTGGAACCTAGAGTATGATCAACCATGTGATCGGGAGACGTGTTCAAATATGTCTCAGTTTTCGTACCCTGGTACTCGGGTGCAACATTCCAGATGCTTTAGTAACACTCTCCCCACTTGGAGAGTCAGTCCCTTTAACCTCCTGTTTGGCCCAGTTTGCAATTTCTGTGGAAGATGAACAGGAATAGCGAGAACCAATGAGAGACTAGCTGGAGGTGTCTGGACGGGCAAATTTAACTCTCATTTCCCACCAGGAAGAGGAATTAACCAAAGGCTCAGCGTGCCGTGCCAGAACCAGATTAGGGCCTGAAGACATCCTGCGGTGTTGCGGCCAGGTCACAAGAAAGCCAGTTGAAGAAAGGAGCTCAGGGGCACTGTAATTCACAAACCTGCAGAGTTATAAATGACAGCTATCGTCCAAAAATAGACTGAAGTAAGGCTGCCAAGAGGACTTGAAAACGGGGCAGAATTGTAGGAATCCGATTTCAGGAGGTAGACTGGAATTGCATTGAAAGCATAGGAAAAGAGGCAGAACGTCCACAATGATGCACTTGGCCAAAAAGGGCGTATGCGTTTTTTCCTGAATATATTCAGGAAAAAACGCATACGCCCTTTTTGGCCAACCAAGCAAGCTTGCAAAGGAAATCTGCACTACAATGAAGTCTCACTTCCCCCCGGTCAAAAGGGCCATCTGAAAAAAGTGTAAAATCCAGAAAGGCAGGACAGGCCATGGAGAACTGGGAGCCTTGTTATGCTGATGGGCGGGATGTAAATTGCCAACAACCACTCGGGAGAAGTGTATGGTGTTTCCTGAAACATCTAAAAAACAAAGCAACAGAGCCTAGGGCACTGCCACTTATGGTCCTATAGCTTAGGGAAATTAAAATCAAAAAGACACAGCCACCCCAAAATTTGAGACGCCTCTGTTTACAAGAACCTCGTTTATAGTACAAGTTCAACATCGCAGAAAGTGAAAAATGGATAAAGAAGATGTGGTATTTACTTACAAAGCAATATCACTCAGCAATGAAATCTATGTCATCAGGCCCTTAGCAGCACAATGAGTGGATTCAGGTATGATGATTCTAACTGAAATAAGTCACACAGAAAAAGAAACATCATAAGGTATCAGTAATACACGGAATGGAAACTTGGCTACACCGGAACTGAATTACAGAACAGAACAGGGTCTCAAATTTAGAAAACCAACTTATGCTTGCTTAAGGGGAAAGGTGAGTTGGGGTGCTGCATAAAACCAGAGATTGAAATGAGCACAGATAAAGTTCCTTAAGCCAAATATGGAATAGACAAGAGCTACTCCTTGCTCAACGAAATGGACTCAACACCGCATATTAAACGCCTAAGAATGTACCTGACTAGTAAGTATCTTAAAACCTATGGATTGCTATGTCTCCGAAAGAGAATCAAGCATGTGTACAGGGGCATAAACGCAGCAGTGATAGGATTGGAGAGGTTCGTAAGCAAATGAAGACCCTTTGAAGTCATATTGCATGGTACCCATTCCACGGGTTTCAACTACCCAGGTTTAAGGTATTCTTCCTTCAGCTAAAACATGCATGTGGAACCTAGAGTATGATCAACCATGTGATCGGGAGACGTGTTCAAATATGTCTCAGTTTTCGTACCCTGGTACTCGGGTGCAACATTCCAGATGCTTTAGTAACACTCTCCCCACTTGGAGAGTCAGTCCCTTTAACCTCCTGTTTGGCCCAGTTTGCAATTTCTGTGGAAGATGAACAGGAATAGCGAGAACCAATGAGAGACTAGCTGGAGGTGTCTGGACGGGCAAATTTAACTCTCATTTCCCACCAGGAAGAGGAATTAACCAAAGGCTCAGCGTGCCGTGCCGGAACCAGATTAGGGCCTGAAGACATCCTGCGGTGTTGCGGCCAGGTCACAAGAAAGCCAGTTGAAGAAAGGAGCTCAGGGGCACTGTAATTCACAAACCTGCAGAGTTATAAATGACAGCTATCGTCCAAAAATAGACTGAAGTAAGGCTGCCAAGAGGACTTGAAAACGGGGCAGAATTGTAGGAATCCGATTTCAGGAGGTAGACTGGAATTGCATTGAAAGCATAGGAAAAGAGGCAGAACGTCCACAATGATGCACTTGGCCAAAAAGGGCGTATGCGTTTTTTCCTGAATATATTCAGGAAAAAACGCATACGCCCTTTTTGGCCAACCAAGCAAGCTTGCAAAGGAAATCTGCACTACAATGAAGTCTCACTTCCCCCTGGTCAAAAGGGCCATCTGAAAAAAGTGTAAAATCCAGAAAGGCAGGACAGGCCATGGAGAACTGGGAGCCTTGTTATGCTGATGGGCGGGATGTAAATTGCCAACAGACACTCGGGAGAAGTGTATGGTGTTTCCTGAAACATCTAAAAAACAAAGCAACAGAACCTAGGGCACTTCCACTTATGGTCCTATAGCTTAGGGAAATTAAAATCAAAAAGACACAGCCACCCCAAAGTTTGGAACGGCTCTGTTTACAAGAACCTCGTTTACAGTACAAGTTCAACATCGCAGAAAGTGAAAAATGGATAAAGAAGTTGTGGTATTTACTTACAAAGCAATATCACTCAGCAATGAAATCTGTGTCATCAGGCCCTTAGCAGCACAATGAGTGGATTCAGGTATGATGATTCTAACTGAAATAAGTCACACAGAAAAAGAAACATCATAAGATATCAGTAATACACGGAATGGAAACTTGGCTACACAGGAACTGAATTACAGAACAGAACAGGGTCTCAAATTTAGAAAACCAACTTATGCTTGCTTAAGGGGAAAGGTGAGTTGGGGTGCTGCATAAAACCAGAGATTGAAATGAGCACAGATAAAGTTCCTTAAGCCAAATATGGAATAGACAACAGCTACTCCTTGCTCAACGAAATGGACTCAACACCGCATATTAAACTCCTAAGAATGTACCTGACTAGTAAGTATCTTAAAACCTAGGGATTGCTATGTCTCCGAAAGAGAATCAAACATGTGTACGGGGCATAAACGCAGCAGTGATAGGATTGGAGAGGTTTGGTGAGCAAATGAAGACCCTTTGAAGTCATATTGCATGGTACCCATTCCACGGGTTTCAACTACCCAGGTTTAAGGTATTCTTCCTTCAGCTAAAACATGCATGTGGAACCTAGAGTATGATCAACCATGTGATCGGGAGACGTGTTCAAATATGTCTCAGTTTTCGTACACTGGTACTCGGGTGCAACATTCCAGACGCTTTACTAACACTCTCCCGACTTGGAGAGTCAGTCCCTTTAACCTCCTGTTTGGCCCAGTTTGCAATTTCTGTGGAAGATGAACAGGAATAGCGAGAACCAATGAGAGGCTAGCTGGAGGTGTCTGGACGGGCAAATTTAACTCTCATTTCCCACCAGGAAGAGGAATTAACCAAAGGCTCAGCGTGCCGTGCCGGAAACAGATTAGGGCCTGAAGACATCCTGCGGTGTTGCGGCCAGGTCACAAGAAAGCGAGTTGAAGAAAGGAGCTCAGGGGCACTGTAATTCACAAACCTGCAGAGTTATAAATGACAGCTATCGTCCAAAAATAGACTGAAGTAAGGCTGCCAAGAGGACTTGAAAGTGGGGCAGAATTGCAGGAAACCGATTTCAGGAGGTAGACTGGAATTGCATTGAAAGCATAGGAAAAGAGGCAGAACGTCCACAATGATGCACTTGGCCAAAAAGGGCGTATGCGTTTTTTCCTGAATATATTCAGGAAAAAACGCATACGCCCTTTTTGGCCAACCAAGCAAGCTTGCAAAGGAAATCTGCACTACAATGAAGTCTCACTTCCCCCCGGTCAAAAGGGCATCTGAAAAAAGTGTAAAATCCAGAAAGGCAGGACAGGCCATGGAGAACTGGGAACCTTGTTTTGCTGATGGGCGTGATGTAAATTGCCAACAGACACTCGGGAGAAGTGTATGGTGTTTCCTGAAACATCTAAAAAACAAAGCAACAGAGCCTAGGGCACTGTCACTTATGGTCCTATAGCTTAGGGAAATTAAAATCAAAAAGACACAGCCACACCAAAGTTTGGAACGGCTCTGTTTACAAGAACCTCGTTTACAGTACAAGTTCAACATCGCAGAAAGTGAAAAATGGATAAAGAAGTTGTGGTATTTACTTACAAAGCAATATCACTCAGCAATGAAATCTGTGTCATCAGGCCCTTAGCAGCACAATGAGTGGATTCAGGTATGATGATTCTAACTGAAATAAGTCACACAGAAAAATAAACATCATAAGATATCAGTAATACACGGAATGGAAACTTGGCTACACAGGAACTGAATTACAGAACAGAACAGGGTCTCAAATTTAGAAAACCAACTTATTCTTGCTTAAGGGTAAAGGTGAGTTGGGGTGCTGCATAAAACCAGAGATTGAAATGAGCACAGATAAAGTTCCTTAAGCCAAATATGGAATAGACAAGAGCTACTCCTTGCTCAACGAAATGGACTCAACACCGCATATTAAACGCCTAAGAATGTAGCTGACTAGTAAGTATCGTAAAACCTATGGATTGCTATGTCTCCGAAAGAGAATCAAGCATGTGTACAGGGGCATAAACGCAGCAGTGATAGGATTGGAGAGGTTCGGTGTGCAAATGAAGACCCTTTGAAGTCATATTGCATGGTACCCATTACACGGGTCTTAACTCTCCAGGTTTAAGGTATTCTTCCTTCAGCTAAAACATGTATGTGGAACCCAAGTATGATCAACCATGTGAACGGGAGACGTGTTCAAATATGTCTCAGTTTTCCTCCCCTGGTACTCGGGTGCAACATTCCAGACGCTTTACTAACACTCTCCCCACTTGGAGAGTCAGCGCCTTTAACCTCCTGTTTGGCCCAGTTTGCAATTTCTGCGGAAGATGAACAGGAATAGCGAGAACCAATGAGAGGCTAGCTGGAGGTGTCTGGACGGGCAAATTTAACTCTCATTTCCCACCAGGAAGAGGAAATAACCAAAGGCTCAGCGTGCCGTACCGGAACCAGATTAGGGCCTGAAGCCATCCTGCGGTGTTGCGGCCAGGTCACAAGAAAGCCAGTTGAAGAAAGGAGCTCAGGGGCACTGTAATTCACAAACCTGCAGAGTTATAAATGACAGCTATCGTCCAAAAATAGACTGAAGTAAGGCTGCCAAGAGGACTTGAAAGTGGGGCAGAATTGCAGGAAACCCATTTCAGGAGGTAGACTGGAATTGCATTGAAAGCATAGGAAAAGAGGCAGAACGTCCACAATGATGCACTTGGCCAAAAAGGGCGTATGCGTTTTTTCCTGAATATATTCAGGAAAAAACGCATACGCCCTTTTTGGCCAACCAAGCAAGCTTGCAAAGGAAATCTGCACTACAATGAAGTCTCACTTCCCCCCAGTCAAAAGGGCCATCTGAAAAAAGTGTAAAATCCAGAAAGGCAGGACAGGCCATGGAGAACTGGGAGCCTTGTTATGCTGATGGGCGGGATGTAAATTGCCAACAACCACTGGGGAGAAGTGTATGGTGTTTCCTGAAACATCTAAAAAACAAAGCAACAGAACCTAGGGCACTTCCACTTATGGTCCTATAGCTTAGGGAAATTAAAATCAAAAAGACACAGCCACCCCAAAGTTTTGAACGGCTCTGTTTACAAGAACCTCGTTTACAGTACAAGTTCAACATCGCAGAAAGTGAAAAATGGATAAAGAAGTTGTGGTATTTACTTACAAAGCAATATCACTCAGCAATGAAATCTGTGTCATCAGGCCCTTAGCAGCACAATGAGTGGATTCAGGTATGATGATTCTAACTGAAATAAGTCACACAGAAAAAGAAACATCATAAGATATCAGTAATACACGGAATGGAAACTTGGCTACACAGGAACTGAATTACAGAACAGAACAGGGTCTCAAATTTAGAAAACCAACTTATGCTTGCTTAAGGGTAAAGGTGAGTTGGGGTGCTGCATAAAACCAGAGATTGAAATGAGCACAGATAAAGTTCCTTAAGCCAAATATGGAATAGACAAGAGCTACTCCTTGCTCAACGAAATGGACTCAACACCCCATATTAAACGCCTAAGAATGTACCTAAGTAGTAAGTATCTTAAAACCTATAGATTGCTATGTCTCCGAAAGAGAATCAAGCACGTGTACAGGGGCATAAACGCAGCAGTGATAGTATTGGAGAGGTTCGTGAGCAAATGAAGTCCCTTTGAAGTCATATTGCATGGTACCCATTCCAAGGGTTTCAACTACCCAGGTTTAAGGTATTCTTCTTTCAGCTAAAACATGCATGTGGAACCTAGAGTATGATCAACCATGTGATCAGGAGACGTGTTCAAATATGTCTCAGTTTTCGTACCCTGGTACTCGGGTGCAACATTCCAGACGCTTTATTAACACTCTCCCCACTTGGAGAGTCAGTCCCTTTAACCTCCTGTTTGGCCCAGTTTGCAATTTCTGCGGAAGATGAACAGGAATAGCGAGAACCAATGAGAGACTAGCTGGAGGTGTCTGAACCGGCAAATTTAACTCTCATTTCCCACCAGGAAGAGGAATTAACTAAAGGCTCAGCGTGCCGTGCCGGAACCAGATTAGGGCCTGAAGACATCCTGCGGTGTTGCGGCCAGGTCACAAGAAATCGAGGTGAAGAAAGGAGCTCAGGGGCACTGTAATTCACAAACCTGCAGAGTTATAAATGACAGCTATCGTCCAAAAATAGACTGAAGTAAGGCTGCCAAGAGGACTTGAAAGCGGGGCAGAATTGCAGGAAACCGATTTCAGGAGGTAGACTGGAATTGCATTGAAAGCATAGGAAAAGAGGCAGAACGTCCACAATGATGCACTTGGCCAAAAAGGGCGTATGCGTTTTTTCCTGAATATATTCAGGAAAAAACGCATACGCCCTTTTTGGCCAACCAAGCAAGCTTGCAAAGGAAATCTGCACTACAATGAAGTCTCACTTCCCCCCGGTCAAAAGGGCCATCTGAAAAAAGTGTAAAATCCAGAAAGGCAGGACAGGCCATGGAGAACTGGGAGCCTTGTTATGCTGATGGGCGGGATGTAAATTGCCAACAGACACTCGGGAGAAGTGTATGGTGTTTCCTGAAACATCTAAAAAACAAAGCAACAGAGCCTAGGGCACTTCCACTTATGGTCCTATAGCTTAGGGAAATTAAAATCAAAAAGACACAGCCACCCCAAAGTTTGGGACGCCTCTGTTTACAAGAACCTCATTTACCGTACAAGTTCAATATCACAGAAAGTGAAAAATGGATAAAGAACTTGTGGTACTTACGTACAATGCAGTATCACTCAGCAATGAAATCTATCTCATCAGGCCCGTAGCAGCATAATGAGTGGATTCAGGTACGATGATTCTAACTGAAATAAGTCACACAGAAAAAGAAACATCATAAGATATCAGTAATACACGGAATGGAAACTTGGCTACACCGGAACTGAATTACAGAACAGAACAGGGTCTCAAATTTAGAAAACCAACTTATGCTTGCTTAAGGGTAAAGGTGAGTTGGGGTGCTGCATAAAACCAGAGATTGAAATGAGCACAGATAAAGTTCCTTAAGCCAAATATGGAATAGACAAGAGCTACTCCTTGCTCAACGAAATGGACTCAACACCGCATATTAAACGCCTAAGAATGTACCTGACTAGTAAGTATCTTAAAACCTATGGATTGCTATGTCTCCGAAAGAGAATCAAGCATGTGTACAGGGGCATAAACGCAGCAGTGATAGGATTGGAGAGGTTCGGTGAGCAAATGAAGACCCTTTGAAGTCATATTGCATGGTACCCATTACACGGGTTTCAACTACCCACGTTTTAGGTATTCTTCCTTCAGCTAAAACATGCATGTGGAACCCAGAGTATGATCAACCATGTGATCGGGAGACGTGTTCAAATATGTCTCAGTTTTCCTCCCCTGGTACTCGGGTGCAACATTCCAGACGCTTTACTAACACTCTCCCCACTTGGAGACTCAGCGCCTTTAACCTCCTGTTTGGCCCAGTTTGCAATTTCTGCGGAAGATGAACAGGAATGGCGAGAACCAATGAGAGGCTAGCTGGAGGTGTCTGGACGGGCAAATTTAACTCTCATTTCCCACCAGGAAGAGGAATTAACCAAAGGCTCAGCGTGCCGTACCGGAACCAGATTAGGGCCTGAAGCCATCCTGCGGTGTTGCGGCCAGCTCAAAAGAAAGCGAGTTGAAGAAAGGAGCTCAGGGGCACTGTAATTCACAAACCTGCAGAGTTATAAATGACAGCTATTGTCCAAAAATAGACTGAAGTAAGGCTGCCAAGAGGACTTGAAAGCGGGGCAGAATTGCAGGAAACCGATTTCAGGAGGTAGACTGGAATTGCATTGAAAGCATAGGAAAAGAGGCAGAACGTCCACAATGATGCACTTGGCCAAAAAGGGCGTATGCGTTTTTTCCTGAATATACTCAGGAAAAAACGCATACGCCCTTTTTGGCCAACCAAGCAAGCTTGCAAAGGAAATCTGCACTACAATGAAGTCTCACTTCCCCCCCGGTCAAAAGGGCCAACTGAGAAAAGTGTAAAATCCAGAAAGGCAGGACAGGCCATGGAGAACTGGGAGCCTTGTTATGCTGATGGGCGGGATGTAAATTGCCAACAACCACTCGGGAGAAGTGTATGGTGTTTCCTGAAACATCTAAAAAACAAAGCAACAGAACCTAGGGCACTTCCACTTATGGTCCTATAGCTTAGGGAAATTAAAATCAAAAAGACACAGCCACCCCAAAGTTTGGAACGGCTCTGTTTACAAGAACCTTGTTTACAGTACAAGTTCAACATCGCAGAAAGTGAAAAATGGATAAAGAAGTTGTGGTATTTACTTACAAAGCAATATCACTCAGCAATGAAATCTGTGTCATCAGGCCCTTAGCAGCACAATGAGTGGATTCAGGTATGATGATTCTAACTGAAATAAGTCACACAGAAAAAGAAACATCATAAGATATCAGTAATACACGGAATGGAAACTTGGCTACACAGGAACTGAATTACAGAACAGAACAGGGTCTCAAATTTAGAAAACCAACTTATGCTTGCTTACGGGGAAAGGTGAGTTGGGGTGCTGCATAAAACCAGAGATTGAAATGAGCACAGATAAAGTTCCTTAAGTCAAATATGGAATAGACAAGAGCTACTCCTTGCTCAACGAAATGGACTCAACACCGCATATTAAACGCCTAAGAATGTAGCTGACTAGTAAGTATCGTAAAACCTATGGATTGCTATGTCTCCGAAAGAGAATCAAGCATGTGTACAGGGGCATAAACGCAGCAGTGATAGGATTGGAGAGGTTCGGTGAGCAAATGAAGACCCTTTGAAGTCATATTGCATGGTACCCATTACACGGGTCTTAACTCTCCAGGTTTAAGGTATTCTTCCTTCAGCTAAAACATGTATGTGGAACCCAAGTATGATCAACCATGTGAACGGGAGACGTGTTCAAATATGTCTCAGTTTTCCTCCCCTGGTACTCGGGTGCAACATTCCAGACGCTTTACTAACACTCTCCCCACTTGGAGAGTCAGCGCCTTTAACCTCCTGTTTGGCCCAGTTTGCAATTTCTGCGGAAGATGAACAGGAATAGCGAGAACCAATGAGAGACTAGCTGGAGGTGTCTGGACGGGCAAATTTAACTCTCATTTCCCACCAGGAAGAGGAAATAACCAAAGGCTCAGCGTGCCGTACCGGAACCAGATTAGGGCCTGAAGCCATCCTGCGGTGTTGCGGCCAGGTCACAAGAAAGCGAGTTGAAGAAAGGAGCTCAGGGCCACTGTAATTCACAAACCTGCAGAGTTATAAATGACAGCTATCGTCCAAAAATAGACTGAAGTAAGGCTGCCAAGAGGACTTGAAAGTGGGGCAGAATTGCAGGAAACCCATTTCAGGAGGTAGACTGGAATTGCATTGAAAGCATAGGAAAAGAGGCAGAACGTCCACAATGATGCACTTGGCCAAAAAGGGCGTATGCGTTTTTTCCTGAATATATTCAGGAAAAAACGCATACGCCCTTTTTGGCCAACCAAGCAAGCTTGCAAAGGAAATCTGCACTACAATGAAGTCTCACTTCCCCCCGGTCAAAAGGGCCATCTGAAAAAAGTGTAAAATCCAGAAAGGCAGGACAGGCCATGGAGAACTGGGAGCCTTGTTATGCTGATGGGCGGGATGTAAATTGCCAACAACCACTCGGGAGAAGTGTATGGTGTTTCCTGAAACATCTAAAAAACAAAGCAACAGAACCTAGGGCACTTCCACTTATGGTCCTATAGCTTAGGGAAATTAAAATCAAAAAGACACAGACACCCCAAAGTTTGGAACGGCTCTGTTTACAAGAACCTCGTTTACAGTACAAGTTCAACATCGCAGAAAGTGAAAAATGGATAAAGAAGTTGTGGTATTTACTTACAAAGCAATATCACTCAGCAATGAAATCTGTGTCATCAGGCCCTTAGCAGCACAATGAGTGGATTCAGGTATGATGATTCTAACTGAAATAAGTCACACAGAAAAAGAAACATCATAAGATATCAGTAATACACGGAATGGAAACTTGGCTACACAGGAACTGAATTACAGAACAGAACAGGGTCTCAAATTTAGAAAACCAACTTATGCTTGCTTAAGGGGAAAGGTGAGTTGGGGTGCTGCATAAAACCAGAGATTGAAATGAGCACAGATAAAGTTCCTTAAGCCAAATATGGAATAGACAAGAGCTACTCCTTGCTCAACGAAATGGACTCAACACCCCATATTAAACGCCTAAGAATGTACCTAACTAGTAAGTATCTTAAAACCTATAGATTGCTATGTCTCCGAAAGAGAATCAAGCATGTGTACAGGGGCATAAACGCAGCAGTGATAGTATTGGAGAGGTTCGTGAGCAAATGAAGTCCCTTTGAAGTCATATTGCATGGTACCCATTCCAAGGGTTTCAACTACCCAGGTTTAAGGTATTCTTCTTTCAGCTAAAACATGCATGTGGAACCTAGAGTATGATCAACCATGTGATCAGGAGACGTGTTCAAATATGTCTCAGTTTTCGTACCCTGGTACTCGGGTGCAACATTCCAGACGCTTTACTAACACTCTCCCCACTTGGAGAGTCAGTCCCTTTAACCTCCTGTTTGGCCCAGTTTGCGATTTCTGCAGAAGATGAACAGGAATAGCGAGAACCAATGAGAGACTAGCTGGAGGTGTCTGAACCGGCAAATTTAACTCTCATTTCCCACCAGGAAGAGGAATTAACCAAAGGCTCAGCGTGCCGTGCCGGAACCAGATTAGGGCCTGAAGACGTCCTGCGGTGTTGCGGCCAGGTCACAAGAAAGCGAGGTGAAGAAAGGAGCTCAGGGGCACTGTAATTCACAAACCTGCAGAGTTATAAATGACAGCTATCGTCCAAAAATATACTGAAGTAAGGCTGCCAAGAGGACTTGAAAGCGGGGCAGAATTGCAGGAAACCGATTTCAGGAGGTAGACTGGAATTGCATTGAAAGCATAGGAAAAGAGGCAGAACGTCCACAATGATGCACTTGGCCAAAAAGGGCGTATGCGTTTTTTCCTGAATATATTCAGGAAAAAACGCATACGCCCTTTTTGGCCAACCAAGCAAGCTTGCAAAGGAAATCTGCACTACAATGAAGTCTCACTTCCCCCCGGTCAAAAGGGCCATCTGAAAAAAGTGTAAAATCCAGAAAGGCAGGACAGGCCATGGAGAACTGGGAGCCTTGTTATGCTGATGGGCGGGATGTAAATTGCCAACAGACACTCGGGAGAAGTGTATGGTGTTTCCTGAAACATCTAAAAAACAAAGCAACAGAGCCTAGGGCACTTCCACTTATGGATCTATAGCTTAGGGAAATTAAAATCAAAAAGACACAGCCACCCCAAAGTTTGGGACGCCTCTGTTTACAAGAACCTCGTTTACCGTACAAGTTCAATATCACAGAAAGTGAAAAATGGATAAAGAACTTGTGGTACTTACGTACAATGCAGTATCACTCAGCAATGAAATCTATGTCATCAGGCCCGTAGCAGCATAATGAGTGGATTCAGGTACGATGATTCTAACTGAAATAAGTCACACAGAAAAAGAAACATCATAAGATATCAGTAATACACGGAATGGAAACTTGGCTACACCGGAACTGAATTACAGAACAGAACAGGGTCTCAAATTTAGAAAACCAACTTATGCTTGCTTAAGGGTAAAGGTGAGTTGGGGTGCTGCATAAAACCAGAGATTGAAATGAGCACAGATAAAGTTCCTTAAGCCAAATATGGAATAGACAAGAGCTACTCCTTGCTCAACGAAATGGACTCAACACCGCATATTAAACGCCTAAGAATGTACCTGACTAGTAAGTATCTTAAAACCTATAGATTGCTATGTCTCCGAAAGAGAATCAAGCATGTGTACAGGGGCATAAACGCAGCAGTGATAGGATTGGAGAGGTTCGGTGAGCAAATGAAGACCCTTTGAAGTCATATTGCATGGTACCCATTCCACGGGTTTCAACTACCCAGGTTTTAGGTATTCTTCCTTCAGCTAAAACATGCATGTGGAACCCAGAGTATGATCAACCATGTGATCGGGAGACGTGTTCAAATATGTCTCAGTTTTCCTCCCCTGGTACTCGGGTGCAACATTCCAGACGCTTTACTAACACTCTCCCCACTTGGAGACAAAGCGCCTTTAACCTCCTGTTTGGCCCAGTTTGCAATTTCTGCGGAAGATGAACAGGAATGGCGAGAACCAATGAGAGGCTAGCTGTAGGTGTCTGGACGGGCAAATTTAACTCTCATTTCCCACCAGGAAGAGGAATTAACCAAAGGCTCAGCGTGCCGTACCGGAACCAGATTAGGGCCTGAAGCCATCCTGCGGTGTTGCGGCCAGCTCAAAAGAAAGCGAGTTGAAGAAAGGAGCTCAGGGGCACTGTAATTCACAAACCTGCAGAGTTATAAATGACAGCTATCGTCCAAAAATAGACTGAAGTAAGGCTGCCAAGAGGACTTGAAAGCGGGGCAGAATTGCAGGAAAACCGATTTCAGGAGGTAGACTGGAATTGCATTGAAAGCATAGGAAAAGAGGCAGAACGTCCACAATGATGCACTTGGCCAAAAAGGGCGTATGCGTTTTTTCCTGAATATATTCAGGAAAAAACGCATACGCCCTTTTTGGCCAACCAAGCAAGCTTGCAAAGGAAATCTGCACTACAATGAAGTCTCACTTCCCCCCGGTCAAAAGGGCCATCTGAAAAAAGTGTAAAATCCAGAAAGGCAGGACAGGCCATGGAGAACTGGGAGCCTTGTTATGCTGATGGGCGGGATGTAAATTGCCAACAGACACTCGGGAGAAGTGTATGGTGTTACCTGAAACATCTAAAAAACAAAGCAACAGAACCTAGGGCACTTCCACTTATGGTCCTATAGCTTAGGGAAATTAAAATCAAAAAGACACAGCCACCCCAAAGTTTGGAACGTCTCTGTTTACAAGAACCTCGTTTACAGTACAAGTTCAACATCGCAGAAAGTGAAAAATGGATAAAGAAGTTGTGGTATTTACTTACAAAGCAATATCACTCAGCAATGAAATCTGTGTCATCAGGCCCTTAGCAGCACAATGAGTGGATTCAGGTATGATGATTCTAACTGAAATAAGTCACACAGAAAAAGAAACATCATAAGATATCAGTAATACACGGAATGTAAACGTGGCTACACAGGAACTGAATTACAGAACAGAACAGGGTCTCAAATTTAGAAAACCAACTTATGCTTGCTTAAGGGTAAAGGTGAGTTGGGGTGCTGCATAAAACCAGAGATTGAAATGAGCACAGATAAAGTTCCTTAAGTCAAATACGGAATAGACAAGAGCTACTCCTTGCTCAACGAAATGGACTCAACACCGCATATTAAACGCCTAAGAATGTACCTGACTAGTAAGTATCGTAAAACCTATGGATTGCTATGTCTCCAAAAGAGAATCAAGCGTGTGTACAGGGGCATAAACGCAGCAGTGATAGGATTGGAGAGGTTCGGTGAGCAAATGAAGACCCTTTGAAGTCATATTGCATGGTACCCATTACACGGGTCTCAACTCTCCAGGTTTAAGGTATTCTTCCTTCAGCTAAAACATGCATGTGGAACCCAGAGTATGATCAACCATGTGAACGGGAGACGTGTTCAAATATGTCTCAGTTTTCCTCCCCTCTACTCGGGTGCAACATTCCAGACGCTTTACTAACACTCTCCCGACTTGGAGAGTCAGTCCCTTTAACCTCCTGTTTGGCCCAGTTTGCAATTTCTGCGGAAGATGAAGAGGAATAGCGAGAACCAATGAGAGGCTAGCTGGAGGTGTCTGGACGGGCAAATTTAACTCTCATTTCCCACCAGGAAGAGGAATTAACCAAAGGCTCAGCATGCCGGGCCGGAACCAGATTAGGGCCTGAAGCCATCCTGCGGTGTTGCGGCCAGGTCACAAGAAAGCGAGTTGAAGAAAGGAGCTCAGGGGCACTGTAATTCACAAACCTGCAGAGTTATAAATGACAGCTATCGTCCAAAAATAGACTGAAGTAAGGCTGCCAAGAGGACTTGAAAGCGGGGCAGAATTGCAGGAAACCGATTTCAGGAGGTAGACTGGAATTGCATTGAAAGCATAGGAAAAGAGGCAGAACGTCCACAATGATGCACTTGGCCAAAAAGGGCGTATGCATTTTTTCCTGAATATATTCAGGAAAAAACGCATACGCCCTTTTTGGCCAACCAAGCAAGCTTGCAAAGGAAATCTGCACTACAATGAAGTCTCACTTCTCCCTGTTCAAAAGGGCCATCTGAAAAAAGTGTAAAATCCAGAAAGGCAGGACAGGCCATGGAGAACTGGGAGCCTTGTTATGCTGATGGGCGGGATGTTAATTGCCAACAGACACTCGGGAGAAGTGTATGGTGTTTCCTGAAACATCTAAAAAACAAAGCAACAGAGCCTAGGGCACTGCCACTTATGGTCCTATAGCTTAGGGAAATTAAAATCAAAAACACACAGCCACCCAAAAGTTTGGGACGCCTCTGTTTACAAGAACCTCGTTTACAGTACAAGTTCAACATCGCAGAAAGTGAAAAATGGATAAAGAAGTGGTGGTATTTACTTACAAAGCAATATCACTCAGCAATGAAATCTGTGTCATCAGGCCCTTAGCAGCACAATGAGTGGATTCAGGTATGATGATTCTAACTGAAATAAGTCACACAGAAAAAGAAACATCATAAGATATCAGTAATACACGGAATGGAAACTTGGCTACACAGGAACTGAATTACAGAACAGAACAGGGTCTCAAATTTAGAAAACCAACTTATGCTTCCTTAAGGGTAAAGGTGAGATGGGGTGCTGCATAAAACCAGAGATTGAAATGACCACAGATAAAGTTCCTTAAGCCAAATATGGAACAGACAAGAGCTACTCCTTGCTCAACGAAATGGACTCAACACCGCATATTAAACGCCTAAGAATGTACCTGACTAGTAAGTATCTTAAAACCTATGGATTGCTATGTCTCCGAAAGAGAATCAAGCATGTGTACAGGGGCATAAACGCAGCAGTGATAGGATTGGAGAGGCTCGTGAGCAAATGAAGACCCTTTGAAGTCATATTGCATGGTACCCATTCCACGGATTTCAACTACCCAGGTTTAAGGTATTCTTCCTTCAGCTAAAACATGCATGTGGAACTTAGAGTATGATCAACCATGTGATCGGGAGACGTGTTCAAATATTTCTCAGTTTTCGTACCCTGGTACTCGGGTGCAACATTCCAGACGCTTTACTAACACTCTCCCCACTTGGAGAGTCAGTCCCTTTAACCTCCTGTTTGGCCCAGTTTGCAATTTCTGTGGAAGATGAACAGGAATAGCGAGAACCAATGAGAGACTAGCTGGAGGTGTCTGGATGGGCAAATTTAACTCTCATTTCCCACCAGGTAGAGGAATTAACCAAAGGCTCCGCGTGCCGTGCCAGAACCAGATTAGGGCCTGAAGACATCCTGCGGTGTTGCGGCCAGCTCACAAGAAAGCGAGTTGAAGAAAGGAGCTCAGGGGCACTGTAATTCACAAACCTGCAGAGTTATAAATGACAGCTATCGTCCAAAAATAGACTGAAGTAAGGCTGCCAAGAGGACTTGAAAGCGGGGCAGAATTGCAGGAAACCGATTTCAGGAGGTAGACTGGAATTGCATTGAAAGCATAGGAAAAGAGGCAGAACGTCCACAATGATGCACTTGGCCAAAAAGGGCGTATGCGTTTTTTCCTGAATATATTCAGGAAAAAACGCATACGCCCTTTTTGGCCAACCAAGCAAGCTTGCAAAGGAAATCTGCACTACAATGAAGTCTCACTTCCCCCCGGTCAAAAGGGCCATCTGAAAAAAGTGTAAAATCCAGAAAGGCAGGACAGGCCATGGAGAACTGGGAGCCTTGTTATGCTGATGGGCGGGATGTAAATTGCCAACAGACACTCGGGAGAAGTGTATGGTGTTTCCTGAAACATCTAAAAAACAAAGCAACAGAGCCTAGGGCACTTCCACTTATGGTCCTATAGCTTAGGGAAATTAAAATCAAAAAGACACAGCCACCCCAAAGTTTGGGATGCCTCTGTTTACAAGAACCTCGTTTACAGTACAAGTTCAATATCACAGAAAGTGAAAAATGGATAAAGAAGTTGTGGTATTTACTTACAAAGCAATATCACTCAGCAATGAAATCTGTGTCATCAGGCCCTTAGCAGCACAATGAGTGGATTCAGGTATGATGATTCTAACTGAAATAAGTCACACAGAAAAAGAAACATCATAAGATATCAGTAATACACGGAATGGAAACTTGGCTACACAGGAACTGAATTACAGAACAGAACAGGGTCTCAAATTTAGAAAACCAACCTATGCTTGCTTAAGGGTAAAGGTGAGTTGGGGTGCTGCATAAAACCAGAGATTGAAATGAGCACAGATAAAGTTCCTTAAGCCAAATATGGAATAGACAAGAGCTACTCCTTGCTCAACGAAATGGACTCAAAACCCCATATTAAACGCCTAAGAATGTACCTGACTAGTAAGTATCTTAAAACCTATGGATTGCTATGTCTCCAAAAGAGAATCAAGCGTGTGTACAGGGGCATAAACGCAGCAGTGATAGGATTGGAGAGGTTCGGTGAGCAAATGAAGACCCTTTGAAGTCATATTGCATGGTACCCATTACACGGGTCTCAACTCTCCAGGTTTAAGGTATTCTTCCTTCAGCTAAAACATGCATGTGGAACCCAGAGTATGATCAACCATGTGAATGGGAGACGTGTTCAAATATGTCTCAGTTTTCCCCCCCTGGTACTCGGGTGCAACATTCCAGACGCTTTACTAACACTCTCCCGACTTGGAGAGACAGTGCCTTTAACCTGCTGTTTGGTCCAGTTTGCAATTTCTGCGGAAGATGAAGAGGAATAGCGAGAACCAATGAGAGGCTAGCTGGAGGTGTCTGGACGGGCAAATTTAACTCTCATTTCCCACCAGGAAGAGGAATTAACCAAAGGCTCAGCATGCCGGGCCGGAACCAGATTAGGGCCTGAAGCCATCCTGCGGTGTTGCGGCCAGGTCACAAGAAAGCGAGTTGAAGAAAGGAGCTCAGGGGCACTGTAATTCACAAACCTGCAGAGTTATAAATGACAGCTATCGTCCAAAAATAGACTGAAGTAAGGCTGCCAAGAGGACTTGAAAGCGGGGCAGAATTGCAGGAAACCGATTTCAGGAGGTAGACTGGAATTGCATTGAAAGCATAGGAAAAGAGGCAGAACGTCCACAATGATGCACTTGGCCAAAAAGGGCGTATGCGTTTTTTCCTGAATATATTCAGGAAAAAACGCATACGCCCTTTTTGGCCAACCAAGCAAGCTTGCAAAGGAAATCTGCACTACAATGAAGTCTCACTTCCCCCCGGTCAAAAGGGCCATCTGAAAAAAGTGTAAAATCCAGAAAGGCAACAGGCCATTGAGACCTGGGCGCCTTGTTATGCTGATGGGCGGGATGTAAATTGCCAACAGACACTTGGGAGAAGTGTATGGTGTTTCCTGAAACATCTAAAAAACAAAGCAACAGAGCCTAGGGCACTGCCACTTATGGTCCTATAGCTTAGGGAAATTAAAATCAAAAAGACACAGCCACCCCAAAGTTTGGGACGCCTCTGTTTACAAGAACCTCATTTACAGTACAAGTTCAACATCGCAGAAAGTGAAAAATGGATAAAGAAGTTGTGGTATTCACTTACAAAGCAATATCACTCAGCAATGGAATCTATGTCATCAGGCCCTTAGCAGCACAATGAGTGGATTCAGGTATGATGATTCTAACTGAAATAAGTCACACAGAAAAAGAAACATCATAAGATATCAGTAATACACGGAATGGAAACTTGGCTACACAGGAACTGAATTACAGAACAGAACAGGGTCTCAAATTTAGAAAACCAACATATTCTTGCTTAAGGGTAAAGGTGAGTTTGGGTGCTGCATAAAACCAGAGATTGAAATGAGCACAGATAAAGTTCCTTAAGCCAAATATGGAATAGACAAGAGCTACTCCTTGCTCAACGAAATGGACTCAACACCGCATATTAAACGCCTAAGAATGTACCTGACTAGTAAGTATCTTAAATCCTATGGATTGCTATGTCTCCGAAAGAGAATCAAGCATGTGTACAGGGGCATAAACGCAGCAGTGATAGGATTGGAGAGGTTCGGTGAGCAAATGAAGACCCTTTGAAGTCATATTGCATGGTACCCATTCCACGGGTTTCAACTACCCAGGTTTTAGGTATTCTTCCTTCAGCTAAAACATGCATGTGGAACCCAGAGTATGATCAACCATGTGATCGGGAGACGTGTTCAAATATGTCTCAGTTTTCCTCCCCTGGTACTTGGGTGCAACATTCCAGATGCTTTACTAACACTCTCCCCACTTGGAGAGTCAGCGCCTTTAACCTCCTGTTTGGCCCAGTTTGCAATTTCTGCGGAAGATGAACAGGAATAGCGAGAACCAATGAGAGGCTAGCTGGAGGTGTCTGTACGGGCAAATTTAACTCTCATTTCCCACCAGGAAGAGGAAATAACCAAAGGCTCAGCGTGCCGTGCCGGAACCAGATTAGGGCCTGAAGCCATCCTGCGGTGTTGCGGCCAGGTCCCAAGAAAGCGAGTTGAAGAAAGGAGCTCAGGGGCACTGTAATTCACAAACCTGCAGAGTTATAAATGACAGCTATCGTCCAAAAATAGACTGAAGTAAGGCTGCCAAGAGGACTTGAAAGCGGGGCAGAATTGCAGGAAACCGATTTCAGGAGGTAGACTGGAATTGCATTGAAAGCATAGGAAAAGAGGCAGAACGTCCACAATGATGCACTTGGCCAAAAAGGGCGTATGCGTTTTTTCCTGAATATATTCAGGAAAAAACACATACGCCCTTTTTGGCCAACCAAGCAAGCTTGCAAAGGAAATCTGCACTACAATGAAGTCTCACTTCCCCCCGGTCAAAAGGGCCATCTGAAAAAAGTGTAAAATCCAGAAAGGCAGGACAGGCCATGGAGAACTGGGAGCCTTGTTATGCTGATGGGCGGGATGTAAATTGCCAACAGACACTCGGGAGAAGTGTATGGTGTTTCCTGAAACATCTAAAAAACAAAGCAACAGAGCCTAGGGCACTTCCACTTATGGTCCTATAGCTTAGGGAAATTAAAATCAAAAAGACACAGCCACCCCAAAGTTTGGGACGCCTCTGTTTACAAGAACCTCGCTTACAGTACAAGTTCAATATCACAGAAAGTGAAAAATGGATAAAGAAGTTGTGGTATTTACTTACAAAGCAATATCACTCAGCAATGAAATCTGTGTCATCAGGCCCTTAGCAGCACAATGAGTGGATTCAGGTATGATGATTCTAACTGAAATAAGTCACACAGAAAAAGAAACATCATAAGATATCAGTAATACACGGAATGGAAACTTCGCTACACAGGAACCGAATTACAGAACAGAACAGGGTCTCAAATTTAGAAAACCAACTTATGCTTGCTTAAGGGTAAAGGTGAGTTGGGGTGCTGCATAAAACCAGAGATTGAATTGAGCACAGATAAAGTTCCTTAAGCCAAATATGGAATAGACAAGAGCTACTCCTTGCTCAACGAAATGGACTCAACACCGCATATTAAATGCCTAAGAATGTACCTGACTAGTAAGTATCTTAAAATCTATGGATTCCTATGTCTCCGAAAGAGAATCAAGCATGTGTACAGGGGCATAAACGCAGCAGTGATAGGATTGGAGAGGATCGGTGAGCAAATGAAGACCCTTTGAAGTCATATTGCATGGTACCCATTACACGGGTCTTAACTCTCCAGGTTTAAGGTATTCTTCCTTCAGCTAAAACATGCATGTGGAAGCCAAGTATGATCAACCATGTGAACGGGAGACGTGTTCAAATATGTCTCAGTTTTTGTAACCTGGTACTCGGGTGCAACATTCCAGACGCTTTACTAACACTCTCCCCACTTGGAGAGTCAGCGCCTTTAACCTCCTGTTTGGTCCAGTTTGCAATTTCTGCGGAAGATGAAGAGGAATAGCGAGAACCAATGAGAGACTAGCTGGAGGTGTCTGGACGGGCAAATTTAACTCTCATTTCCCACCAGGAAGAGGAAATAACCAAAGGCTCAGCGTGCCGTGCCAGAACCAGATTAGGGCCTGAAGCCATCCTGCGGTGTTGCGGCCAGGTCACAAGAAAGCTAGTTGAAGAAAGGAGCTCAGGGGCACTGTAATTCACAAACCTGCAGAGTTATAAATGACAGCTATCGTCCAAAAATAGACTGAAGTAAGGCTGCCAAGAGGACTTGAAAGCGGGGCAGAATTGCAGGAAACCGATTTCAGGAGGTAGACTGGAATTGCATTGAAAGCATAGGAAAAGAGGCAGAACGTCCACAATGATGCACTTGGCCAAAAAGGGCGTATGCGTTTTTTCCTGAATATATTCAGGAAAAAACGCATACGCCCTTTTTGGCCAACCAAGCAAGCTTGCAAAGGAAATCTGCACTACAATGAAGTCTCACTTCCCCCCGGTCAAAAGGGCCATCTGAAAAAAGTGTAAAATCCAGAAAGGCAGGACAGGCCATGGAGAACTGAGAGCCTTGTTATGCTGATGGGCGGGATGTAAATTTCCAACAGACACTTGGGAGAAGTGTATGGTGTTTCCTGAAACATCTAAAAAACAAAGCAACAGAGCCTAGGGCACTGCCACTTATGGTCCTACAGCTTAGGGAAATTAAAATCAAAAAGACACAGCCACCCCAAAGTTTGGGACGCCTCTGTTTACAAGAACCTCGTTTACAGTACAAGTTCAACATCGCAGAAAGTGAAAAATGGATAAAGAACTTGTGGTACTTACGTACAATGCAGTATCACTCAGCAATGAAATCTATCTCATCAGGCCCGTAGCAGCATAATGAGTGGATTCAGGTACGATGATTCTAACTGAAATAAGTCACACAGAAAAAGAAACATCATAAGATATCACTAATACACGGAATGTAAACTTGGCTACACAGGAACTGCATTCCAAAACAGAACAGGATCTCAAATTTAGAAAACCAACTTATGCTTGCTTAAGGGGAAAGGTGAGTTGGGGTGCTGCATAAAACCAGAGATTGAAATGAGCACAGATAAAGTTCCTTAAGCCAAATATGGAATAGACAAGAGCTACTCCTTGCTCAACGAAATGGACTCAAAACCCCATATTAAACGCCTAAGAATGTACCTGACTAGTAAGTATCTTAAAACCTATGGATTGCTATGTCTCCAAAAGAGAATCAAGCGTGTGTACAGGGGCATAAACGCAGCAGTGATAGGATTGGAGAGGTTCGGTGAGCAAATGAAGACCCTTTGAAGTCATATTGCATGGTACCCATTACACGGGTCTCAACTCTCCAGGTTTAAGGTATTCTTCCTTCAGCTAAAACATGCATGTGGAAACCAGAGTATGATCAACCATGTGAACGGGAGACGTGTTCAAATATGTCTCAGTTTTCCCCCCCTGGTACTCGGGTGCAACATTCCAGACGCTTTACTAACACTCTCCCGACTTGGAGAGTCAGTGCCTTTAACCTGCTGTTTGGTCCAGTTTGCAATTTCTGCGGAAGATGAACAGGAATAGCGAGAACCAATGAGAGGCTAGCTGGAGGTGTCTGGACGGGCAAATTTAACTCTCATTTCCCACCAGGAAGAGGAATTAACCAAAGGCTCAGCATGCCGGGCCGGAACCAGATTAGGGCCTGAAGCCATCCTGCGGTGTTGCGGCCAGGTCACAAGAAAGCGAGTTGAAGAAAGGAGCTCAGGGGCACTGTAATTCACAAACCTGCAGAGTTATAAATGACAGCTATCGTCCAAAAATAGACTGAAGTAAGGCTGCCAAGAGGACTTGAAAGCGGGGCAGAATTGCAGGAAACCGATTTCAGGAGGTAGACTGGAATTGCATTGAAAGCATAGGAAAAGAGGCAGAACGTCCACAATGATGCACTTGGCCAAAAAGGGCGTATGCGTTTTTTCCTGAATATATTCAGGAAAAAACGCATACGCCCTTTTTGGCCAACCAAGCAAGCTTGAAAAGGAAATCTGCACTACAATGAAGTCTCACTTCCCCCCGGTCAAAAGGGCCATCTGAAAAAAGTGTAAAATCCAGAAAGGCAGGACAGGCCATGGAGAACTGGGAGCCTTGTTATGCTGATGGGCGGGATGTAAATTGCCAACAGACACTCGGGAGAAGTGTATGGTGTTTCCTGAAACATCTAAAAAACAAAGCAACAGAACCTAGGGCACTTCCACTTATGGTCCTATAGCTTAGGGAAATTAAAATCAAAAAGACACAGACACCCCAAAGTTTGGAACGGCTCTGTTTACAAGAACCTCGTTTACAGTACAAGTTCAACATCGCAGAAAGTGAAAAATGGATAAAGAAGTTGTGGTATTTACTTACAAAGCAATATCACTCAGCAATGAAATCTGTGTCATCAGGCCCTTAGCAGCACAATGAGTGGATTCAGGTATGATGATTCTAACTGAAATAAGTCACACAGAAAAAGAAACATCATAAGATATCAGTAATACACGGAATGGAAACTTGGCTACACAGGAACTGAATTACAGAACAGAACAGGGTCTCAAATTTAGAAAACCAACTTATGCTTGCTTAAGGGTAAAGGTGAGTTGGGGTGCTGCATAAAACCAGAGATTGAAATGAGCACAGATAAAGTTCCTTAAGCCAAATATGGAATAGACAAGAGCTACTCCTTGCTCAACGAAATGGACTCAACACCGCATATTAAACGCCTAAGAATGTACCTGACTAGTAAGTATCTTAAAACCTATGGATTGCTATGTCTCCGAAAGAGAATCAAGCATGTGTACAGGGGCATAAACGCAGCAGTGATAGGATTGGAGAGGTTCGGTGAGCAAATGAAGACCCTTTGAAGTCATATTGCATGGTACCCATTACACGGGTCTTAACTCTCCAGGTTTAAGGTATTCTTCCTTCAGCTAAAACATGCATGTGGAACCCAAGTATGATCAACCATGTGAACGGGAGACGTGTTCAAATATGTCTCAGTTTTTGTACCCTGTTACTCGGGTGCAACATTCCAGACGCTTTACTAACACTCTCCCCACTTGGAGAGTCAGCGCCTTTAACCTCCTGTTTGGTCCAGTTTGCAATTTCTGCGGAAGATGAACAGGAATAGCGAGAACCAATGAGAGACTAGCTGGAGGTGTCTGGACGGGCAAATTTAACTCTCATTTCCCACCAGTAAGAGGAAATAACCAAAGGCTCAGCGTGCCGTGCCAGAACCAGATTAGGGCCTGAAGCCATCCTGCGGTGTTGCGGCCAGGTCACAAGAAAGCGAGTTGAAGAAAGGAGCTCAGGGGCACTGTAATTCACAAACCTGCAGAGTTATAAATGACAGCTATCGTCCAAAAATAGACTGAAGTAAGGCTGCCAAGAGGACTTGAAAGCGGGGCAGAATTGCAGGAAACCGATTTCAGGAGGTAGACTGGAATTGCATTGAAAGCATAGGAAAAGAGGCAGAACGTCCACAATGATGCACTTGGCCAAAAAGGGCGTATGCGTTTTTTCCTGAATATATTCAGGAAAAAACGCATACGCCCTTTTTGGCCAACCAAGCAAGCTTGCAAAGGAAATCTGCACTACAATGAAGTCTCACTTCCCCCCGGTCAAAAGGGATATCTGAAAAAAGTGTAAAATCCAGAAAGGCAGGACAGGCCATGGAGAACTGAGAGCCTTGTTATGCTGATGGGCGGGATGTAAATTGCCAACAGACACTCGGGAGAAGTGTATGGTGTTTCCTGAAACATCTAAAAAACAAAGCAACAGAGCCTAGGGCACTGCCACTTATGGTCCTACAGCTTAGGGAAATTAAAATCAAAAAGACACAGCCACCCCAAAGTTTGGGACGCCTCTGTTTACAAGAACCTCGTTTACAGTACAAGTTCAACATCGCAGAAAGTGAAAAATGGATAAAGAACTTGTGGTACTTACGTACAATGCAGTATCACTCAGCAATGAAATCTATCTCATCAGGCCCGTAGCAGCATAATGAGTGGATTCAGGTACGATGATTCTAACTGAAATAAGTCACACAGAAAAAGAAACATCATAAGATATCACTAATACACGGAATGTAAACTTGGCTACACAGGAACTGCATTCCAAAACAGAACAGGGTCTCAAATTTAGAAAACCAACTTATGCTTGCTTAAGGGGAAAGGTGAGTTGGGGTGCTGCATAAAACCAGAGATTGAAATGAGCACAGATAAAGTTCCTTAAGCCAAATATGGAATAGACAAGAGCTACTCCTTGCTCAACGAAATGGACTCAAAACCCCATATTAAACGCCTAAGAATGTACCTGACTAGTAAGTATCTTAAAACCTATGGATTGCTATGTCTCCAAAAGAGAATCAAGCATGTGTACAGGGGCATAAACGCAGCAGTGATAGGATTGGAGAGGTTCGGTGAGCAAATGAAGACCCTTTGAAGTCATATTGCATGGTACCCATTACACGGGTCTCAACTCTCCAGGTTTAAGGTATTCTTCCTTCAGCTAAAACATGCATGTGGAACCCAGAGTATGATCAACCATGTGAACAGGAGACGTGTTCAAATATGTCTCAGTTTTCCCCCCCTGGTACTCGGGTGCAACATTCCAGACGCTTTACTAACACTCTCCCGACTTGGAGAGTCAGTCCCTTTAACCTCCTGTTTGGTCCAGTTTGCAATTTCTGCGGAAGATGAACAGGAATAGCGAGAACCAATGAGAGGCTAGCTGGAGGTGTCTGGACGGGCAAATTTAACTCTCATTTCCCACCAGGAAGAGGAATTAACCAAAGGCTCAGCATGCCGGGCCGGAACCAGATTAGGGCCTGAAGCCATCCTGCGGTGTTGCGGCCAGGTCACAAGAAAGCGAGTTGAAGAAAGGAGCTCAGGGGCACTGTAATTCACAAACCTGCAGAGTTATAAATGACAGCTATCGTCCAAAAATAGACTGAAGTAAGGCTGCCAAGAGGACTTGAAAGCGGGGCAGAATTGCAGGAAACCGATTTCAGGAGGTAGACTGGAATTGCATTGAAAGCATAGGAAAAGAGGCAGAACGTCCACAATGATGCACTTGGCCAAAAAGGGCGTATGCGTTTTTTCCTGAATATATTCAGGAAAAAACGCATACGCCCTTTTTGGCCAACCAAGCAAGCTTGCAAAGGAAATCTGCACTACAATGAAGTCTCACTTCCCCCCGGTCAAAAGGGCCATCTGAAAAAAGTGTAAAATCCAGAAAGGCAACAGGCCATTGAGAACTGGGAGCCTTGTTATGCTGATGGGCGGGATGTAAATTGCCAACAGACACTTGGGAGAAGTGTATGGTGTTTCCTGAAACATCTAAAAAACAAAGCAACAGAGCCTAGGGCACTTCCACTTATGGTCCTATAGCTTAGGGAAATTAAAATCAAAAAGACACAGCCACCCCAAAGTTTGGAACGGCTCTGTTTACAAGAACCTCGTTTACAGTACAAGTTCAACATCGCAGAAAGTGAAAAATGGATAAAGAAGTTGTGGTATTTACTTACAAAGCAATATCACTCAGCAATGGAATCTATGTCATCAGGCCCTTAGCAGCACAATGAGTGGATTCAGGTATGATGATTCTAACTGAAATAAGTCACACAGAAAAAGAAACATCATAAGATATCAGTAATACACGGAATGGAAACTTGGCTACACAGGAACTGAATTACAGAACAGAACAGGGTCTCAAATTTAGAAAACCAACTTATGCTTGCTTAAGGGTAAAGGTGAGTTGGGGTGCTGCATAAAACCAGAGATTGAAATGAGCACAGATAAAGTTCCTTAAGCCAAATATGGAATAGACAAGAGCTACTCCTTGCTCAACGAAATGGACTCAACACCGCATATTAAACGCCTAAGAATGTACCTGACTAGTAAGTATCTTAAAACCTATGGATTGCTATGTCTCCGGAAGAGAATCAAGCATGTGTACAGGGGCATAAACGCAGCAGTGATAGGATTGGAGAGGTTCGGTGAGCAAATGAAGACCCTTTGAAGTCATATTGCATGGTACCCATTACACGGGTCTTAACTCTCCAGGTTTAAGGTATTCTTCCTTCAGCTAAAACATGCATGTGGAACCCAAGTATGATCAACCATGTGAACGGGAGACGTGTTCAAATATGTCTCAGTTTTTGTACCCTGTTACTCGGGTGCAACATTCCAGACGCTTTACTAACACTCTCCCCACTTGGAGAGTCAGCGCCTTTAACCTCCTGTTTGGTCCAGTTTGCAATTTCTGCGGAAGATGAACAGGAATAGCGAGAACCAATGAGAGACTAGCTGGAGGTGTCTGGACGGGCAAATTTAACTCTCATTTCCCACCAGTAAGAGGAAATAACCAAAGGCTCAGCGTGCCGTGCCAGAACCAGATTAGGGCCTGAAGCCATCCTGCGGTGTTGCGGCCAGGTCACAAGAAAGCGAGTTGAAGAAAGGAGCTCAGGGGCACTGTAATTCACAAACCTGCAGAGTTATAAATGACAGCTATCGTCCAAAAATAGACTGAAGTAAGGCTGCCAAGAGGACTTGAAAGCGGGGCAGAATTGCAGGAAACCGATTTCAGGAGGTAGACTGGAATTGCATTGAAAGCATAGGAAAAGAGGCAGAACGTCCACAATGATGCACTTGGCCAAAAAGGGCGTATGCGTTTTTTCCTGAATATATTCAGGAAAAAACGCATACGCCCTTTTTGGCCAACCAAGCAAGCTTGCAAAGGAAATCTGCACTACAATGAAGTCTCACTTCCCCCCGGTCAAAAGGGCCATCTGAAAAAAGTGTAAAATCCAGAAAGGCAACAGGCCATTGAGAACTGGGAGCCTTGTTATGCTGATGGGCGGGATGTAAATTGCCAACAGACACTTGGGAGAAGTGTATGGTGTTTCCTGAAACATCTAAAAAACAAAGCAACAGAGCCTAGGGCACTTCCACTTATGGTCCTATAGCTTAGGGAAATTAAAATCAAAAAGACACAGCCACCCCAAAGTTTGGAACGGCTCTGTTTACAAGAACCTCGTTTACAGTACAAGTTCAACATCGCAGAAAGTGAAAAATGGATAAAGAAGTTGTGGTATTTACTTACAAAGCAATATCACTCAGCAATGGAATCTATGTCATCAGGCCCTTAGCAGCACAATGAGTGGATTCAGGTATGATGATTCTAACTGAAATAAGTCACACAGAAAAAGAAACATCATAAGATATCAGTAATACACGGAATGGAAACTTGGCTACACAGGAACTGAATTACAGAACAGAACAGGGTCTCAAATTTAGAAAACCAACTTATGCTTGCTTAAGGGTAAAGGTGAGTTGGGGTGCTGCATAAAACCAGAGATTGAAATGAGCACAGATAAAGTTCCTTAAGCCAAATATGGAATAGACAAGAGCTACTCCTTGCTCAACGAAATGGACTCAACACCGCATATTAAACGCCTAAGAATGTACCTGACTAGTAAGTATCTTAAAACCTATGGATTGCTATGTCTCCGAAAGAGAATCAAGCATGTGTACAGGGGCATAAACGCAGCAGTGATAGGATTGGAGAGGTTCGGTGAGCAAATGAAGACCCTTTGAAGTCATATTGCATGGTACCCATTACACGGGTCTTAACTCTCCAGGTTTAAGGTATTCTTCCTTCAGCTAAAACATGCATGTGGAACCCAAGTATGATCAACCATGTGAACGGGAGACGTGTTCAAATATGTCTCAGTTTTTGTACCCTGTTACTCGGGTGCAACATTCCAGACGCTTTACTAACACTCTCCCCACTTGGAGAGTCAGCGCCTTTAACCTCCTGTTTGGTCCAGTTTGCAATTTCTGCGGAAGATGAACAGGAATAGCGAGAACCAATGAGAGACTAGCTGGAGGTGTCTGGACGGGCAAATTTAACTCTCATTTCCCACCAGTAAGAGGAAATAACCAAAGGCTCAGCGTGCCGTGCCAGAACCAGATTAGGGCCTGAAGCCATCCTGCGGTGTTGCGGCCAGGTCACAAGAAAGCGAGTTGAAGAAAGGAGCTCAGGGGCACTGTAATTCACAAACCTGCAGAGTTATAAATGACAGCTATCGTCCAAAAATATACTGAAGTAAGGTTGCCAAGAGGACTTGAAAGCGGGGCAGAATTGCAGGAAACCGATTTCAGGAGGTAGACTGGAATTGCATTGAAAGCATAGGAAAAGAGGCAGAACGTCCACAATGATGTACTTGGCCAAAAAGGGCGTATGCGTTTTTTCCTGAATATATTCAGGAAAAAACGCATACGCCCTTTTTGGCCAACCAAGCAAGCTTGCAAAGGAAATCTGCACTACAATGAAGTCTCACTTCCCCCCGGTCAAAAGGGCCATCTGAAAAAAGTGTAAAATCCAGAAAGGCAGGACAGGCCATGGAGAACTGGGAGCCTTGTTATGCTGATGGGCGGGATGTAAATTGCCAACAGACACTCGGGAGAAGTGTATGGTGTTTCCTGAAACATCTAAAAAACAAACCAATAGAGCCTAGGGCACTGCCACTTATGGTCCTATAGCTTAGGGAAATTAAAATCAAAAAGACACAGCCACCCCAAAGTTTGGGACGCCTCTGTTTACAAGAACCTCGTTTACAGTACAAGTTCAACATCGCAGAAAGTGAAAAATGGATAAAGAAGTGGTGGTATTTACTTACAAAGCAATATCACTCAGCAATGAAATCTGTGTCATCAGGCCCTTAGCAGCACAATGAGTGGATTCAGGTATGATGATTCTAACTGAAATAAGTCACACAGAAAAAGAAACATCATAAGATATCAGTAATACACGGAATGGAAACTTGGCTACACAGGAACTGAATTACAGAACAGAACAGGGTCTCAAATTTAGAAAACCAACTTATGCTTGCTTAAGGGTAAAGGTGACTTGGGGTGCTGCATAAAACCAGAGATTGTAATGAGCACAGATAAAGTTCCTTAAGTCAAATATGGAATAGACAAGAGCTACTCCTTGCTCAACGAAATGGACTCAACACCGCATATTAAACACCTAAGTATGTACCTGACTAGTAAGTATCTTAAAACCTATGGATTGCTATGTCTCCGAAAGAGAATCAAGCATGTGTACAGGGGCATCAACGCAGTAGTGATAGGATTGGAGAGGTTCGGTGAGCAAATGAAGACCCTTTGAAGTCATATTGCATGGTACCCATTACACGGGTCTTAACTCTCCAGGTTTAAGGTATTCTTCCTTCAGCTAAAACATGCATGTGGAACCCAAGTATGATCAACCATGTGAATGGGAGACGTGTTCAAATATGTCTCAGTTTTCCTCCCCTGGTACTCGGGTGAAACATTCCAGACGCTTTACTAAAACTCTCCCCACTTGGAGAGTCAGCGCCTTTAACCCCCTGTTTGGCCCAGTTTGCAATTTCTGCGGAAGATGAACAGGAATAGCGAGAACCAATGAGAGGCTAGCTGGAGGTGTCTGGACGGGCAAATTTAACTCTCATTTCCCACCAGGAAGAGGAAATAACCAAAGGCTCAGCGTGCTGTGCCGGAAACAGATTAGGGCCTAAAGCCATCCTGCGGTGTTGCGGCCAGGTCACAAGAAAGCAAGTTGAAGAAAGGAGCTCAGGGGCACTGTAATTCACAAACCTGCAGAGTTATAAATGACAGCTATCGTCCAAAAATAGACTGAAGTAAGGCTGCCAAGAGGACTTGAAAGCGGGGCAGAATTGCAGGAAACCGATTTCAGGAGGTAGACTGGAATTGCATTGAAAGCATAGGAAAAGAGGCAGAACGTCCACAATGATGCACTTGGCCAAAAAGGGCGTATGCGTTTTTTCCTGAATATATTCAGGAAAAAACGCATACGCCCTTTTTGGCCAACCAAGCAAGCTTGCAAAGGAAATCTGCACTACAATGAAGTCTCACTTCCCCCCGGTCAAAAGGGCCATCTGAAAAAAGTGTAAAATCCAGAAAGGCAGGACAGGCCATGGAGAACTGGGAGCCTTGTTATGCTGATGGATGGGATGTAAATTGCCAACAACCACTGGGGAGAAGTGTATGGTGTTTCCTGAAACATCTAAAAAACAAACCAATAGAGCCTAGGGCACTGCCACTTATGGTCCTATAGCTTAGGGAAATTAAAATCAAAAAGACACAGCCACCCCAAAGTTTGGGACGCCTCTGTTTACAAGAACCTCGCTTACAGTACAAGTTCAATATCACAGAAAGTGAAAAATGGATAAAGAAGTTGTGGTATTTACTTACAAAGCAATATCACTCAGCAATGAAATCTGTGTCATCAGGCCCTTAGCAGCACAACGAGTGGACTCAGGTATGATGATTCTAACTGAAATAAGTCACACAGAAAAAGAAACATCATAAGATATCAGTAATACACGGAATGGAAACTTGGCTACACAGGAACTGAATTACAGAACAGAACAGGGTCTCAAATTTAGAAAACCAACTTATGCTTGCTTAAGGGTAAAGGTGAGTTGGGGTGCTGCATAAAACCAGAGATTGAAATGAGCACAGATAAAGTTCCTTAAGCCAAATATGGAATAGACAAGAGCTACTCCTTGCTCAACGAAATGGACTCAACACCGCATATTAAACGCCTAAGAATGTACCTGACTAGTAAGTATCTTAAAACCTATGGATTGCTATGTCTCCGAAAGAGAATCAAGCATGTGTACAGGGGCATAAACGCAGCAGTGATAGGATTGGAGAGGTTCGGTGAGCAAATGAAGACCCTTTGAAGTCATATTGCATGGTACCCATTCCACGGGTTTCATCTACCCAGGTTTAAGGTATTCTTCCTTCGGCTAAAACATGCATGTGGAACCTAGATGTGATCAACCATGTGATCGGGAGACGTGTTCAAATATGTCTCAGTTTTCCTCCCCTGGTACTCGGGTGCAACATTCCAGACGCTTTACTAACACTCTCCCCACTTGGAGAGTCAGTCCCTTTAACCTCCTGTTTGGCCCAGTTTGCAATTTCTGCGGAAGATGAACAGGAATAGCGAGAACAAATGAGAGGCTAGCTGGAGGTGTCTGGACGGGCAAATTTAACTCTCATTTCCCACCAGGAAGAGGAATTAACCAAAGGTTCAGCGTGCCGTGCCGGAACCAGATTAGGGCCTGAAGCCATCCTGCGGTGTTGCGGCCAGGTCACAAGAAAGCGAGTTGAAGAAAGGAGCTCAGGGGCACTGTAATTCACAAACCTGCAGAGTTATAAATGACAGCTATCGTCCAAAAATAGACTGAAGTAAGGCTGCCAAGAGGACTTGAAAGCGGGGCAGAATTGCAGGAAACCGATTTCAGGAGGTAGACTGGAATTGCATTGAAAGCATAGGAAAAGAGGCAGAACGTCCACAATGATGCACTTGGCCAAAAAGGGCGTATGCGTTTTTTCCTGAATATATTCAGGAAAAAACGCATACGCCCTTTTTGGCCAACCAAGCAAGCTTGCAAAGGAAATCTGCACTACAATGAAGTCTCACTTCCCCCCGGTCAAAAGGGCCATCTGAAAAAAGTGTAAAATCCAGAAAGGCAGGACAGGCCATGGAGAACTGAGAGCCTTGTTATACTGATGGGCGGGATGTAAATTGCCAACAGACACTTGGGAGAAGTGTATGGTGTTTCCTGAAACATCTAAAAAACAAAGCAACAGAGCCTAGGGCACTGCCACTTATGGTCCTACAGCTTAGGGAAATTAAAATCAAAAAGACACAGCCACCCCAAAGTTTGGGACGCCTCTGTTTACAAGAACCTCGTTTACAGTACAAGTTCAACATCGCAGAAAGTGAAAAATGGATAAAGAACTTGTGGTACTTACGTACAATGCAGTATCACTCAGCAATGAAATCTATCTCATCAGGCCCGTAGCAGCATAATGAGTGGATTCAGGTACGATGATTCTAACTGAAATAAGTCACACAGAAAAAGAAACATCATAAGATATCACTAATACACGGAATGTAAACTTGGCTACACAGGAACTGCATTCCAAAACAGAACAGGGTCTCAAATTTAGAAAACCAACTTATGCTTGCTTAAGGGGAAAGGTGAGTTGGGGTGCTGCATAAAACCAGAGATTGAAATGAGCACAGATAAAGTTCCTTAAGCCAAATATGGAATAGACAAGAGCTACTCCTTGCTCAACGAAATGGACTCAAAACCCCATATTAAACGCCTAAGAATGTACCTGACTAGTAAGTATCTTAAAACCTATGGATTGCTATGTCTCCAAAAGAGAATCAAGCGTGTGTACAGGGGCATAAACGCAGCAGTGATAGGATTGGAGAGGTTCGGTGAGCAAATGAAGACCCTTTGAAGTCATATTGCGTGGTACCCATTCCACGGGTCTCAACTCTCCAGGTTTAAGGTATTCTTCCTTCAGCTAAAACATGCATGTGGAAACCAGAGTATGATCAACCATGTGAACAGGAGACGTGTTCAAATATGTCTCAGTTTTCCCCCCCTGGTACTCGGGTGCAACATTCCAGACGCTTTACTAACACTCTCCCGACTTGGAGAGTCAGTCCCTTTAGCCTCCTGTTTGGTGCAGTTTGCAATTTCTGCGGAAGATGAACAGGAATAGCGAGAACCAAAGAGAGGCTAGCTGGAGGTGTCTGGACGGGCAAATTTAACTCTCATTTCCCACCAGGAAGAGGAATTAACCAAAGGCTCAGCATGCCGGACCGGAACCAGATTAGGGCCTGAAGCCATCCTGCGGTGTTGCGGCCAGGTCACAAGAAAGCGAGTTGAAGAAAGGAGCTCAGGGGCACTGTAATTCACAAACCTGCAGAGTTATAAATGACAGCTATCGTCCAAAAATAGACTGAAGTAAGTCTGCCAAGAGGAGTTGAAAGCGGAGCAGAATTGCAGGAAACCGATTTCAGGAGGTAGACTGGAATTGCATTGAAAGCATAGGAAAAGAGGCAGAACGTCCACAATGATGCACTTGGCCAAAAAGGGCGTATGCGTTTTTTCCTGAATATATTCAGGAAAAAACGCATACGCCCTTTTTAGCCAACCAAGCAAGCTTGCAAAGGAAATCTGCACTACAATGAAGTCTCACTTCCCCCCGGTCAAAAGGGCCATCTGAAAAAAGTGTAAAATCCAGAAAGGCAACAGGCCATTGAGAACTGGGAGCCTTGTTATGCTGATGGGCGGGATGTAAATTGCCAACAGACACTTGGGAGAAGTGTATGGTGTTTCCTGAAACATCTAAAAAACAAAGCAACAGAGCCTAGGGCACTTCCACTTATGGTCCTATAGCTTAGGGAAATTAAAATCAAAAAGACACAGCCACCCCAAAGTTTGGAACGGCTCTGTTTACAAGAACCTCGTTTACAGTACAAGTTCAACATCGCAGAAAGTGAAAAATGGATAAAGAAGTTGTGGTATTCACTTACAAAGCAATATCACTCAGCAATGAAATCTATGTCATCAGGCCCTTAGCAGCACAATGAGTGGACTCAGGTATGATGATTCTAACTGAAATAAGTCACACAGAAAAAGAAACATCATAAGATATCAGTAATACACGGAATGGAAACTTGGCTACACAGGAACTGAATTACAGAACAGAACAGGGTCTCAAATTTAGAAAACCAACTTATGCTTGCTTAAGGGGAAAGGTGAGTTGGGGTGCTGCATAAAACCAGAGATTGAAATGAGCACAGATAAAGTTCCTTAAGCCAAATATGGAATAGACAAGAGCTACTCCTTGCTCAACGAAATGGACTCAACACCGCATATTAAACGCCTAAGAATGTACCTGACTAGTAAGTATCTTAAAACCTATGGATTGCTATGTCTCCGAAAGAGAATCAAGCATGTGTACAGGGGCATAAACGCAGCAGTGATAGGATTGGAGAGGTTCGGTGAGCAAATGAAGACCCTTTGAAGTCATATTGCATGGTACCCATTCCACGGGTCTTAACTCTCCAGGTTTAAGATATTCTTCCTTCAGCTAAAACATGCATGTGGAACCCAAGTATGATCAACCATGTGAATGGGAGACATGTTCTAATATGTTGTCAGTTTTCCTCCCCTGGTACTCGGGTGCAACATTCCAGACGCTTTAATAACACTCTCCCCACTTGGAGAGTCAGCGCCTTTAACCTCCTGTTTGGCCCAGTTTGCAATTTCTGCGGAAGATGAACAGGAATAACGAGAACCAATGAGAGGCTAGCTGGAGGTGTCTGGACGGACAAATTTAACTCTCATTTCCCACCAGGAAGAGGAAATAACCAAAGGCTCAGCGTGCCGTGCCGGAACCAGATTAGGGCCTGAAGCCATCCTGCGGTGTTGCGGCCAGGTCACAAGAAAGCGAGTTGAAGAAAGGAGCTCAGGGGAACTGTAATTCACAAACCTGCAGAGTTATAAATGACAGCTATCGTCCAAAAATAGACTGAAGTAAGGCTGCCAAGAGGACTTGAAAGCGGGGCAGAATTGCAGGAAACCGATTTCAGGAGGTAGACGGGAATTGCATTGAAAGCATAGGAAAAGAGGCAGAACGTCCACAATGATGCACTTGGCCAAAAAGGGCGTATGCGTTTTTTCCTGAATATATTCAGGAAAAAACGCATACGCCCTTTTTGGCCAACCAAGCAAGCTTGCAAAGGAAATCTGCACTACAATGAAGTCTCACTTCCCCCCGGTCAAAAGTGCCATCTGAAAAAAGTGTAAAATCCAGAAAGGCAGGACAGGCCATGGAGAACTGGGAGCCTTGTTATGCTGATGGGCGGGATGTAAATTGCCAACAGACACTCGGGAGAAGTGTATGGTGTTTCCTGAAACATCTAAAAAACAAACCAATAGAGCCTAGGGCACTGCCACTTATGGTCCTATAGCTTAGGGAAATTAAAATCAAAAAGACACAGCCACCCCAAAGTTTGGGACGCCTCTGTTTACAAGAACCTCGTTTACAGTACAAGTTCAACATCGCAGAAAGTGAAAAATGGATAAAGAAGTGGTGGTATTTACTTACAAAGCAATATCACTCAGCAATGAAATCTATGTCATCAGGCCCTTAGCAGCACAATGAGTGGATTCAGGTATGATGATTCTAACTGAAATAAGTCACACAGAAAAAGAAACATCATAAGATATCAGTAATACATGGAATGTAAACTTGGCTACACAGGAACTGAATTACAGAACAGAACAGGGTCTCAAATTTAGAAAACCAACTTATGCTTGCTTAAGGGTAAAGGTGAGTTGGGGTGCTGCATAAAACCAGAGATTGAAATGAGCACAGATAAAGTTCCTTAAGCCAAATATGGAATAGACAAGAGCTACTCCTTGCTCAACGAAATGGACTCAACACCGCATATTAAACGCCTAAGAATGTACCTGACTAGTAAGTATCTTAAAACCTATGGATTGCTATGTCTCTGAAAGAGAATCAAGCATGTGTACAGGGGCATCAATGCAGCAGTGATAGGATTGGAGAGGTTCGGTGAGCAAATGAAGACCCTTTGAAGTCATATTGCATGGTACCCATTCCACGGGTTTCAACTACCCAGGTTTTAGGTATTCTTCCTTCAGCTAAAACATGTATGTGGAACCCAGAGTATGATCAACCATGTGATCGGGAGACGTGTTCAAATATGTCTCAGTTTTCGTACCCTGGTACTCGGGTGCAACATTCCAGACGCTTTACTAACACTCTCCCCACTTGGAGAGTCAGCGCCTTTAACCTCCTGTTTGGCCCAGTTTGCAATTTCTGCGGAAGATGAACAGGAATAGCGAGAACCAATGAGAGGCTAGCTGGAGGTGTCTGGACGGACAAATTTAACTCTCATTTCCCACCAGGAAGAGGAAATAACCAAAGGCTCAGCGTGCCGTACCGGAACCAGATTAGGGCCTGAAGCCATCCTGCGGTGTTGCGGCCAGCTCAAAAGAGAGCAAGTTGAAGAAAGGAGCTCAGGGGCACTGTAATTCACAAACCTGCAGAGTTATAAATGACAGCTATCGTCCAAAAATAGACTGAAGTAAGGCTGCCAAGAGGACTTGAAAGCGGGGCAGAATTGCAGGAAACCGATTTCAGGAGGTAGACTGGAATTGCATTGAAAGCATAGGAAAAGAGGCAGAACGTCCACAATGATGCACTTGGCCAAAAAGGGCGTATGCGTTTTTTCCTGAATATATTCAGGAAAAAACGCATACGCCCTTTTTGGCCAACCAAGCAAGCTTGCAAAGGAAATCTGCACTACAATGAAGTCTCACTTCCCCCCGGTCAAAAGGGATATCTGAAAAAAGTGTAAAATCCAGAAAGGCAGGACAGGCCATGGAGAACTGGGAGCCTTGTTATGCTGATGGGCGGGATGTAAATTGCCAACAACCACTCGGGAGAAGTGTATGGTGTTTCCTGAAACATCTAAAAAACAAAGCAACAGAACCTAGGGCACTTCCGCTTATGGTCCTATAGCTTAGGGAAATTAAAATCAAAAAGACACAGCCACCCCAAAGTTTGGGACGCCTCTGTTTACAAGAACCTCGTTTACAGTACAAGTTCAACATCGCAGAAAGTGAAAAATGGATAAAGAAGTTGTGGTATTTACTTACAAAGCAATATCACTCAGCAATGAAATCTGTGTCATCAGGCCCTTAGCAGCACAATGAGTGGATTCAGGTATGATGATTCTAACTGAAATAAGTCACACAGAAAAAGAAACATCATAAGATATCAGTAATACACGGAATGTAAACTTGGCTACACAGGAACTGAATTACAGAACAGAACAGGGTCTCAAATTTAGAAAACCAACTTATGCTTGCTTAAGGGTAAAGGTGCGTTGGGTTGCTGCATAAAACCAGAGATTGAAATGAGCACAGATAAAGTTCCTTAAGCCAAATATGGAATAGACAAGAGCTACTCCTTGCTCAACGAAATGGACTCAACACCGCATATTAAACGCCTAAGAATGTACTTGACTAGTAAGTATCTTAAAACCTATGGATTGCTATGTCTCCGAAAGAGAATCAAGCATGTGTACAGGGGCATAAACGCAGCAGTGATAGGATTGGAGAGGTTCGGTGAGCAAATGAAGACCCTTTGAAGTCATATTGCATGGTACCCATTCCACGGGTTTCAACTACCCAGGTTTTAGGTATTCTTCCTTCAGCTAAAACATGCATGTGGAACCCAGAGTATGATCAACCATGTGATCGGGAGACGTGTTCAAATATGTCTCAGTTTTCCTCCCCTGGTACTCGGGTGCAACATTCCAGATGCTTTACTAACACTCTCCCCACTTGGAGAGTCAGTGCCTTTAACCTCCTGTTTGGCCCAGTTTGCAATTTCTGCGGAAGATGAACAGGAATAGCGAGAACCAATGAGAGACTAGCTGGAGGTGTCTGGACGGGCATATTTAACTCTCATTTCCCACCAGGAAGACGAAATAATCAAAGGCTCAGCGTGCCGTGCCGGAACCAGATTAGGGCCTGAAGCCATCCTGCGGTGTTGCGGCCTGGTCACAAGAAAGCGAGTTGAAGAAAGGAGCTCAGGGGCACTGTAATTCACAAACCTGCAGAGTTATAAATGACAGCTATCGTCCAAAAATAGACTGAAGTAACGCTGTCAAGAGGACTTGAAAGCGGGGCAGAATTGCAGGAAACCGATTTCAGGAGGTAGACTGGAATTGCATTGAAAGCATAGGAAAAGAGGCAGAACGTCCACAATGATGCACTTGGCCAAAAAGGGCGTATGCGTTTTTTCCTGAATATATTCAGGAAAAAACGCATACGCCCTTTTTGGCCAACCAAGCAAGCTTGCAAAGGAAATCTGCACTACAATGAAGTCTCACTTCCCCCCGGTCAAAAGGGCCATCTGAAAAAAGTGTAAAATCCAGAAAGGCAGGACAGGCCATGGAGAACTGGGAGCCTTGTTATGCTGATGGGCGGGATGTAAATTGCCAACAACCACTCCGGAGAAGTGTATGGTGTTTCCTGAAACATCTAAAAAACAAAGCAACAGAACCTAGGGCACTTCCACTTATGGTCCTATAGCTTAGGGAAATTAAAATCAAAAAGACACAGCCACCCCAAAGTTTGGAACGGCTCTGTTTACAAGAACCTCGTTTACAGTACAAGTTCAACATCGCAGAAAGTGATAAATGGATAAAGAAGTTGTGGTATTTACTTACAAAGCAATATCACTCAGCAATGAAATCTGTGTCATCAGGCCCTTAGCAGCACAATGAGTGGATTCAGGTATATTGATTCTAACTGAAATAAGTCACACAGAAAAAGAAACATCATAAGATATCAGTAATACACGGAATGTAAACTTGGCTACACAGGAACTGAATTACAGAACAGAACAGGGTCTCAAATTTAGAAAACCAACTTATGCTTGCTTAAGGGTAAAGGTGAGTTGGGGTGCTGCATAAAACCAGAGATTGAAATGAACACAGATAAAGTTCCTTAAGCCAAATATGGAATAGACAAGAGCTACTCCTTGCTCAACGAAATGGACTCAACACCGCATATTAAACGCCTAAGAATGTACCTGACTAGTAAGTATCTTAAAACCTATGGATTGCTATGTCTCCGAAAGAGAATCAAGCATGTGTACAGGGGCATAAACGCAGCAGTGATAGGATTGGAGAGGTTCGTGAGCAAATGAAGACCCTTTGAAGTCATATTGCATGGTACCCATTCCCAGGGTTTCAACTACCCAGGTTTAAGGTATTCTTCCTTCAGCTAAAACATGCATGTGGAACCTAGAGTATGATCAACCATGTGATCGGGAGACGTGTTCAAATATGTCTCAGTTTTCGTACCCTGGTACTCGGGTGCAACATTCCAGACGCTTTACTAACACTCTCCCGACTTGGAGAGTCAGTCCCTTTAACCTCCTGTTTGGCCCAGTTTGCAATTTCTGTGGAAGATGAACAGGAATAGCGAGAACCAATGAGAGACTAGCTGGAGGTGTCTGAACGGGCAAATTAACTCTCATTTCCCACCAGGAAGAGGAATTAACCAAAGGCTCAGCGTGCCGTGCCAGAACCAGATTCGGGCCTGAAGCCATCCTGCGGTGTTGCGGCCAGGTCACAAGAAAGCGAGTTGAAGAAAGGAGCTCAGGGGCACTGTAATTCACAAACCTGCAGAGTTATAAATGACAGCTATCGTCCAAAAATAGACTGAAGTAAGGCTGCCAAGAGGACTTGAAAGCGGGGCAGAATTGCAGGAAACCGATTTCAGGAGGTAGACTGGAATTGCATTGAAAGCATAGGAAAAGAGGCAGAACATCCACAATGATGCACTTGGCCAAAAAGGGCGTATGCGTTTTTTCCTGAATATATTCACGAAAAAACGCATACGCCCTTTTTGGCCAACCAAGCAAGCTTGCAAAGGAAATCTGCACTACAATGAAGTCTCACTTCCTCCCGGTCAAAAGGGCCATCTGAAAAAAGTGTAAAATCCAGAAAGGCAGGACAGGCCATGGAGAACTGGGAGCCTTGTTATGCTGATGGGCGGGATGTAAATTGCCAATAGACACTCTGGAGAAGTGTATGGTGTTTCCTGAAACATCTAAAAAACAAAGCAACAGAGCCTAGGGCACGTCCACTTATGGTCCTATAGCTTAGGGAAATTAAAATCAAAAAGACACAGCCACCCCAAAGTTTGGTATGCCTCCGTTTACAAGAACCTCGTTTACCATACAAGTTCAATATCACAGAAAGTGAAAAATGGATAAAGAACTTGTGGTACTTACGTACAATGCAGTATCACTCAGAAATGAAATCTATGTCATCAGGCCCGTAGCAGCATAATGAGTAGATTCAGGTACGCTGATTCTAACTGAAATAAGTCACATAGAAAAAGAAACATCATAAGATATCACTAATACACGGAATGTAAACTTGGCTACACAGGAACTGAATTCCAAAACAGAACAGGTTCTCAAATTATAAAACCAACTTATGCTTGCTTAAGGGGAAAGGTGAGTTGGGGTGCTGCATAAAACCAGAGATTGAAATGAGCACAGATAAAGTTCCTTAAGCCAAATATGGAATAGACAAGAGCTACTCCTTGCTCAACGAAATGGACTCAACACCGCATATTAAACGCCTAAGAATGTATCTGACTAGTAAGTATCTTAAAACCTATGGATTGCTATGTCTCCGAAAGAGAATCAAGCATGTGTACAGGGGCATAAACGCAGCAGTGATAGGATTGGAGAGGTTCGGTGAGCAAATGAAGACCCTTTGAAGTCATATTGCATGGTACCCATTCCACGGGTCTTAACTCTCCAGGTTTAAGATATTCTTCCTTCAGCTAAAACATGCATGTGGAACCCAAGTATGATCAACCATGTGAATGGGAGACGTGTTCTAATATGTTGTCAGTTTTCCTCCCCTGGTACTCGGGTGCAACATTCCAGACGCTTTAATAACACTCTCCCCACTTGGAGAGTCAGCGCCTTTAACCTCCTGTTTGGCCCAGTTTGCAATTTCTGCGGAAGATGAACAGGAATAACGAGAACCAATGAGAGGCTAGCTGGAGGTGTCTGGACGGACAAATTTAACTCTCATTTCCCACCAGGAAGAGGAAATAACCAAAGGCTCAGCGTGCCGTGCCGGAACCAGATTAGGGCCTGAAGCCATCCTGCGGTGTTGCGGCCAGGTCACAAGAAAGCGAGTTGAAGAAAGGAGCTCAGGGGAACTGTAATTCACAAACCTGCAGAGTTATAAATGACAGCTATCGTCCAAAAATAGACTGAAGTAAGGCTGCCAAGAGGACTTGAAAGCGGGGCAGAATTGCAGGAAACCGATTTCAGGAGGTAGACGGGAATTGCATTGAAAGCATAGGAAAAGAGGCAGAACGTCCACAATGATGCACTTGGCCAAAAAGGGCGTATGCGTTTTTTCCTGAATATATTCAGGAAAAAACGCATACGCCCTTTTTGGCCAACCAAGCAAGCTTGCAAAGGAAATCTGCACTACAATGAAGTCTCACTTCCCCCCGGTCAAAAGTGCCATCTGAAAAAAGTGTAAAATCCAGAAAGGCAGGACAGGCCATGGAGAACTGGGAGCCTTGTTATGCTGATGGGCGGGATGTAAATTGCCAACAACCACTCGGGAGAAGTGTATGGTGTTTCCTGAAACATCTAAAAAACAAAGCAACAGAACCTAGGGCACTTCCGCTTATGGTCCTATAGCTTAGGGAAATTAAAATCAAAAAGACACAGCCACCCCAAAGTTTGGGACGCCTCTGTTTACAAGAACCTCGTTTACAGTACAAGTTCAACATCGCAGAAAGTGAAAAATGGATAAAGAAGTTGTGGTATTTACTTACAAAGCAATATCACTCAGCAATGAAATCTGTGTCATCAGGCCCTTAGCAGCACAATGAGTGGATTCAGGTATGATGATTCTAACTGAAATAAGTCACACAGAAAAAGAAACATCATAAGATATCAGTAATACACGGAATGTAAACTTGGCTACACAGGAACTGAATTACAGAACAGAACAGGGTCTCAAATTTAGAAAACCAACTTATGCTTGCTTAAGGGTAAAGGTGCGTTGGGTTGCTGCATAAAACCAGAGATTGAAATGAGCACAGATAAAGTTCCTTAAGCCAAATATGGAATAGACAAGAGCTACTCCTTGCTCAACGAAATGGACTCAACACCGCATACTAAACGCCTAAGAATGTACTTGACTAGTAAGTATCTTAAAACCTATGGATTGCTATGTCTCCGAAAGAGAATCAAGCATGTGTACAGGGGCATAAACGCAGCAGTGATAGGATTGGAGAGGTTCGGTGAGCAAATGAAGACCCTTTGAAGTCATATTGCATGGTACCCATTCCACGGGTTTCAACTACCCAGGTTTTAGGTATTCTTCCTTCAGCTAAAACATGCATGTGGAACCCAGAGTATGATCAACCATGTGATCGGGAGACGTGTTCAAATATGTCTCAGTTTTCCTCCCCTGGTACTCGGGTGCAACATTCCAGATGCTTTACTAACACTCTCCCCACTTGGAGAGTCAGTGCCTTTAACCTCCTGTTTGGCCCAGTTTGCAATTTCTGCGGAAGATGAACAGGAATAGCGAGAACCAATGAGAGACTAGCTGGAGGTGTCTGGACGGGCATATTTAACTCTCATTTCCCACCAGGAAGACGAAATAACCAAAGGCTCAGCGTGCCGTGCCGGAACCAGATTAGGGCCTGAAGCCATCCTGCGGTGTTGCAGCCTGGTCACAAGAAAGCGAGTTGAAGAAAGGAGCTCAGGGGCACTGTAATTCACAAACCTGCAGAGTTATAAATGACAGCTATCGTCCAAAAATAGACTGAAGTAACGCTGTCAAGAGGACTTGAAAGCGGGGCAGAATTGCAGGAAACCGATTTCAGGAGGTAGACTGGAATTGCATTGAAAGCATAGGAAAAGAGGCAGAACGTCCACAATGATGCACTTGGCCAAAAAGGGCGTATGCGTTTTTTCCTGAATATATTCAGGAAAAAACGCATACGCCCTTTTTGGCCAACCAAGCAAGCTTGCAAAGGAAATCTGCACTACAATGAAGTCTCACTTCCCCCCGGTCAAAAGGGCCATCTGAAAAAAGTGTAAAATCCAGAAAGGCAGGACAGGCCATGGAGAACTGGGAGCCTTGTTATGCTGATGGGCGGGATGTAAATTGCCAACAACCACTCCGGAGAAGTGTATGGTGTTTCCTGAAACATCTAAAAAACAAAGCAACAGAACCTAGGGCACTTCCACTTATGGTCCTATAGCTTAGGGAAATTAAAATCAAAAAGACACAGCCACCCCAAAGTTTGGAACGGCTCTGTTTACAAGAACCTCGTTTACAGTACAAGTTCAACATCGCAGAAAGTGATAAATGGATAAAGAAGTTGTGGTATTTACTTACAAAGCAATATCACTCAGCAATGAAATCTGTGTCATCAGGCCCTTAGCAGCACAATGAGTGGATTCAGGTATGATGATTCTAACTGAAATAAGTCACACAGAAAAAGAAACATCATAAGATATCAGTAATACACGGAATGTAAACTTGGCTACACAGGAACTGAATTACAGAACAGAACAGGGTCTCAAATTTAGAAAACCAACTTATGCTTGCTTAAGGGTAAAGGTGAGTTGGGGTGCTGCATAAAACCAGAGATTGAAATGAACACAGATAAAGTTCCTTAAGCCAAATATGGAATAGACAAGAGCTACTCCTTGCTCAACGAAATGGACTCAACACCGCATATTAAACGCCTAAGAATGTACCTGACTAGTAAGTATCTTAAAACCTATGGATTGCTATGTCTCCGAAAGAGAATCAAGCATGTGTACAGGGGCATAAACGCAGCAGTGATAGGATTGGAGAGGTTCGTGAGCAAATGAAGACCCTTTGAAGTCATATTGCATGGTACCCATTCCCAGGGTTTCAACTACCCAGGTTTAAGGTATTCTTCCTTCAGCTAAAACATGCATGTGGAACCTAGAGTATGATCAACCATGTGATCGGGAGACGTGTTCAAATATGTCTCAGTTTTCGTACCCTGGTACTCGGGTGCAACATTCCAGACGCTTTACTAACACTCTCCCGACTTGGAGAGTCAGTCCCTTTAACCTCCTGTTTGGCCCAGTTTGCAATTTCTGTGGAAGATGAACAGGAATAGCGAGAACCAATGAGAGACTAGCTGGAGGTGTCTGAACGGGCAAATTAACTCTCATTTCCCACCAGGAAGAGGAATTAACCAAAGGCTCAGCGTGCCGTGCCAGAACCAGATTCGGGCCTGAAGCCATCCTGCGGTGTTGCGGCCAGGTCACAAGAAAGCGAGTTGAAGAAAGGAGCTCAGGGGCACTGTAATTCACAAACCTGCAGAGTTATAAATGACAGCTATCGTCCAAAAATAGACTGAAGTAAGGCTGCCAAGAGGACTTGAAAGCGGGGCAGAATTGCAGGAAACCGATTTCAGGAGGTAGACTGGAATTGCATTGAAAGCATAGGAAAAGAGGCAGAACGTCCACAATGATGCACTTGGCCAAAAAGGGCGTATGCGTTTTTTCCTGAATATATTCAGGAAAAAACGCATACGCCCTTTTTGGCCAACCAAGCAAGCTTGCAAAGGAAATCTGCACTACAATGAAGTCTCACTTCCCCCCGGTCAAAAGGGATATCTGAAAAAAGTGTAAAATCCAGAAAGGCAGGACAGGCCATGGAGAACTGGGAGCCTTGTTATGCTGATGGGCGGGATGTAAATTGCCAACAACCACTCGGGAGAAGTGTATGGTGTTTCCTGAAACATCTAAAAAACAAAGCAACAGAACCTAGGGCACTTCCGCTTATGGTCCTATAGCTTAGGGAAATTAAAATCAAAAAGACACAGCCACCCCAAAGTTTGGGACGCCTCTGTTTACAAGAACCTCGTTTACAGTACAAGTTCAACATCGCAGAAAGTGAAAAATGGATAAAGAAGTTGTGGTATTTACTTACAAAGCAATATCACTCAGCAATGAAATCTGTGTCATCAGGCCCTTAGCAGCACAATGAGTGGATTCAGGTATGATGATTCTAACTGAAATAAGTCACACAGAAAAAGAAACATCATAAGATATCAGTAATACACGGAATGTAAACTTGGCTACACAGGAACTGAATTACAGAACAGAACAGGGTCTCAAATTTAGAAAACCAACTTATGCTTGCTTAAGGGTAAAGGTGCGTTGGGTTGCTGCATAAAACCAGAGATTGAAATGAGCACAGATAAAGTTCCTTAAGCCAAATATGGAATAGACAAGAGCTACTCCTTGCTCAACGAAATGGACTCAACACCGCATACTAAACGCCTAAGAATGTACTTGACTAGTAAGTATCTTAAAACCTATGGATTGCTATGTCTCCGAAAGAGAATCAAGCATGTGTACAGGGGCATAAACGCAGCAGTGATAGGATTGGAGAGGTTCGGTGAGCAAATGAAGACCCTTTGAAGTCATATTGCATGGTACCCATTCCACGGGTTTCAACTACCCAGGTTTTAGGTATTCTTCCTTCAGCTAAAACATGCATGTGGAACCCAGAGTATGATCAACCATGTGATCGGGAGACGTGTTCAAATATGTCTCAGTTTTCCTCCCCTGGTACTCGGGTGCAACATTCCAGATGCTTTACTAACACTCTCCCCACTTGGAGAGTCAGTGCCTTTAACCTCCTGTTTGGCCCAGTTTGCAATTTCTGCGGAAGATGAACAGGAATAGCGAGAACCAATGAGAGACTAGCTGGAGGTGTCTGGACGGGCATATTTAACTCTCATTTCCCACCAGGAAGACGAAATAATCAAAGGCTCAGCGTGCCGTGCCGGAACCAGATTAGGGCCTGAAGCCATCCTGCGGTGTTGCAGCCTGGTCACAAGAAAGCGAGTTGAAGAAAGGAGCTCAGGGGCACTGTAATTCACAAACCTGCAGAGTTATAAATGACAGCTATCGTCCAAAAATAGACTGAAGTAACGCTGTCAAGAGGACTTGAAAGCGGGGCAGAATTGCAGGAAACCGATTTCAGGAGGTAGACTGGAATTGCATTGAAAGCATAGGAAAAGAGGCAGAACGTCCACAATGATGCACTTGGCCAAAAAGGGCGTATGCGTTTTTTCCTGAATATATTCAGGAAAAAACGCATACGCCCTTTTTGGCCAACCAAGCAAGCTTGCAAAGGAAATCTGCACTACAATGAAGTCTCACTTCCCCCCGGTCAAAAGGGCCATCTGAAAAAAGTGTAAAATCCAGAAAGGCAGGACAGGCCATGGAGAACTGGGAGCCTTGTTATGCTGATGGGCGGGATGTAAATTGCCAACAACCACTCCGGAGAAGTGTATGGTGTTTCCTGAAACATCTAAAAAACAAAGCAACAGAACCTAGGGCACTTCCACTTATGGTCCTATAGCTTAGGGAAATTAAAATCAAAAAGACACAGCCACCCCAAAGTTTGGAACGGCTCTGTTTACAAGAACCTCGTTTACAGTACAAGTTCAACATCGCAGAAAGTGATAAATGGATAAAGAAGTTGTGGTATTTACTTACAAAGCAATATCACTCAGCAATGAAATCTGTGTCATCAGGCCCTTAGCAGCACAATGAGTGGATTCAGGTATGATGATTCTAACTGAAATAAGTCACACAGAAAAAGAAACATCATAAGATATCAGTAATACACGGAATGTAAACTTGGCTACACAGGAACTGAATTACAGAACAGAACAGGGTCTCAAATTTAGAAAACCAACTTATGCTTGCTTAAGGGTAAAGGTGAGTTGGGGTGCTGCATAAAACCAGAGATTGAAATGAACACAGATAAAGTTCCTTAAGCCAAATATGGAATAGACAAGAGCTACTCCTTGCTCAACGAAATGGACTCAACACCGCATATTAAACGCCTAAGAATGTACCTGACTAGTAAGTATCTTAAAACCTATGGATTGCTATGTCTCCGAAAGAGAATCAAGCATGTGTACAGGGGCATAAACGCAGCAGTGATAGGATTGGAGAGGTTCGTGAGCAAATGAAGACCCTTTGAAGTCATATTGCATGGTACCCATTCCCAGGGTTTCAACTACCCAGGTTTAAGGTATTCTTCCTTCAGCTAAAACATGCATGTGGAACCTAGAGTATGATCAACCATGTGATCGGGAGACGTGTTCAAATATGTCTCAGTTTTCGTACCCTGGTACTCGGGTTCAACATTCCAGACGCTTTACTAACACTCTCCCGACTTGGAGAGTCAGTCCCTTTAACCTCCTGTTTGGCCCAGTTTGCAATTTCTGTGGAAGATGAACAGGAATAGCGAGAACCAATGAGAGACTAGCTGGAGGTGTCTGAACGGGCAAATTAACTCTCATTTCCCACCAGGAAGAGGAATTAACCAAAGGCTCAGCGTGCCGTGCCAGAACCAGATTCGGGCCTGAAGCCATCCTGCGGTGTTGCGGCCAGGTCACAAGAAAGCGAGTTGAAGAAAGGAGCTCAGGGGCACTGTAATTCACAAACCTGCAGAGTTATAAATGACAGCTATCGTCCAAAAATAGACTGAAGTAAGGCTGCCAAGAGGACTTGAAAGCGGGGCAGAATTGCAGGAAACCGATTTCAGGAGGTAGACTGGAATTGCATTGAAAGCATAGGAAAAGAGGCAGAACATCCACAATGATGCACTTGGCCAAAAAGGGCGTATGCGTTTTTTCCTGAATATATTCACGAAAAAACGCATACGCCCTTTTTGGCCAACCAAGCAAGCTTGCAAAGGAAATCTGCACTACAATGAAGTCTCACTTCCTCCCGGTCAAAAGGGCCATCTGAAAAAAGTGTAAAATCCAGAAAGGCAGGACAGGCCATGGAGAACTGGGAGCCTTGTTATGCTGATGGGCGGGATGTAAATTGCCAATAGACACTCTGGAGAAGTGTATGGTGTTTCCTGAAACATCTAAAAAACAAAGCAACAGAGCCTAGGGCACGTCCACTTATGGTCCTATAGCTTAGGGAAATTAAAATCAAAAAGACACAGCCACCCCAAAGTTTGGTATGCCTCCGTTTACAAGAACCTCGTTTACCATACAAGTTCAATATCACAGAAAGTGAAAAATGGATAAAGAACTTGTGGTACTTACGTACAATGCAGTATCACTCAGAAATGAAATCTATGTCATCAGGCCCGTAGCAGCATAATGAGTAGATTCAGGTACGCTGATTCTAACTGAAATAAGTCACATAGAAAAAGAAACATCATAAGATATCACTAATACACGGAATGTAAACTTGGCTACACAGGAACTGAATTCCAAAACAGAACAGGTTCTCAAATTATAAAACCAACTTATGCTTGCTTAAGGGGAAAGGTGAGTTGGGGTGCTGCATAAAACCAGAGATTGAAATGAGCACAGATAAAGTTCCTTAAGCCAAATATGGAATAGACAAGAGCTACTCCTTGCTCAACGAAATGGACTCAACACCCCATATTAAACGCCTAAGAATGTACCTGACTAGTAAGTATCTTAAAACCTATGGATTGCTATGTCTCCGAAAGAGAACCAAGCATGTGTACAGGGGCATTAACACAGCAGTGATAGGATTGGAGAGGTTCGGTGAGCAAATGAAGACCCTTTGAAGTCATATTGCATGGTACCCATTACACGGGTCTCAACTCTCCAGGTTTAAGGTATTCTTCCTTCAGCTAAAACATGCATGTGGAACCCAGAGTATGATCAACCATGTGATCGGGAGACGTGTTCAAATATGTCTCAGTTTTCCTCCCCTGGTACTCGGGTGCAACATTCCAGACGCTTTACTGACACTCTCCCAACATGGATAGTCAGCACCTTTAACCTCCTGTTTGGCCCAGTTTGCAATTTCTGCGGAAGATGAACAGGAATAGCGAGAACCAATGAGAGGCTAGCTGGAGGTGTCTGGACGGGCAAATTTAACTCTCATTTCCCACAAGGAAGAGGAAATAACCAAAGGCTCAGCATGCCGTACCGGAACCAGATTAGGGCCTGAAGCCATCCTGCGGTGTTGCGGCCAGCTCAAAAGAAAGCGAGTTGAAGAAAGGAGCTCAGGGGCACTGTAATTCACAAACCTGCAGAGTTATAAATGACAGCTATCGTCCAAAAATAGACTGAAGTAAGGCTGCCAAGAGGACTTGAAAGCGGGGCAGAATTGCAGGAAACCGATTTCAGGAGGTAGACTGGAATTGCATTGAAAGCATAGGAAAAGAGACAGAACGTCCACAATGATGCACTTGGCCAAAAAGGGCGTATGCGTTTTTTCCTGAATATATTCAGGAAAAAACGCATACGCCCTTTTTGGCCAACCAAGCAAGCTTGCAAAGGAAATCTGCACTACAATGAAGTCTCACTTCCCCCCGGTCAAAAGGGCCATCTGAAAAAAGTGTAAAATCCAGAAAGGCAGGACAGGCCATGGAGAACTGGGAGCCTTGTTATGCTGATGGGCGGGATGTAAATTGCCAACAACCACTCCGGAGAAGTGTATGGTGTTTCCTGAAACATCTAAAAAACAAAGCAACAGAACCTAGGGCACTTCCACTTATGGTCCTATAGCATAGGGAAATTAAAATCAAAAAGACACAGCCACCCCAAAGTTTGGAACGGCTCTGTTTACAAGAACCTCGTTTACAGTACAAGTTCAACATCGCAGAAAGTGAAAAATGGATAAAGAAGTTGTGGTATTTACTTACAAAGCAATATCACTCAGCAATGAAATCTGTGTCATCAGGCCCTTAGTAGCACAATGAGTGGATTCAGGTATGATGATTCTAACTGAAATAAGTCACACAGAAAAAGAAACATCATAAGATATCAGTAATACACGGAATGTAAACTTGGCTACACAGGAACTCAATTACAGAACAGAACAGGGTCTCAAATTTAGAAAACCAACTTATGCTTGCTTAAGGGTAAAGGTGAGTTGGGATGCTGCATAAAACCAGAGATTGAAATGAGCACAGATAAAGTTCCTTAAGCCAAATATGGAATAGACAAGAGCTACTCCTTGCTCAACGAAATGGACTCAACACCGCATATTAAACGCCTAAGAATGTACCTGACTAGTAAGTATCTTAAAACCTATGGATTGCTATGTCTCCGAAAGAGAATCAAGCATGTGTACAGGGGCATAAACGCAGCAGTGATAGGATTGGAGAGGTTCGGTGAGCAAATGAAGACCCTTTGAAGTCATATTGCATGGTACCCATTCCACGGGTTTCAACTACCCAGGTTTTAGGTATTCTTCCTTCAGCTAAAACATGCATGTGGAACCCAGAGTATGATCAACCATGTGATCGGGAGACGTGTTCAAATATGTCTCAGTTTTCCTCCCCTGGTACTCGGGTGCAACATTCCAGACGCTTTACTAACACTCTCCCCACTTGGAGAGTCAGCGCCTTTAACCTCCTGTTTGGCCCAGTTTGCAATTTCTGCCGAAGATGAACAGGAATAGCGAGAACCAATGAGAGACTAGCTGGAGGTGTCTGGACGGGCAAATTTAACTCTCATTTCCCACCAGGAAGACGAAATAATCAAAGGCTCAGCGTGCCGTGCCGGAACCAGATTAGGGCCTTAAGCCATCCTGCGGTGTTGCGGCCAGGTCACAAGAAAGCGAGTTGAAGAAAGGAGCTCAGGGGCACTGTAATTCACAAACCTGCAGAGTTATAAATGACAGCTATCGTCCAAAAATAGACTGAAGTAAGGCTGCCAAGAGGACTTGAAAGCGGGGCAGAATTGCAGGAAACCGATTTCAGGAGGTAGACTGGAATTGCATTGAAAGCATAGGAAAAGAGGCAGAACGTCCACAATGATGCACTTGGCCAAAAAGGGCGTATGCGTTTTTTCCTGAATATATTCAGGAAAAAACGCATACGCCCTTTTTGGCCAACCAAGCAAGCTTGCAAAGGAAATCTGCACTACAATGAAGTCTCACTTCTCCCCAGTCAAAAGGGCCATCTGAAAGAAGTGTAAAATCCAGAAAGGCAGGACAGGCCATGGAGAACTGGGAGCCTTGTTATGCTGATGGGCGGGATGTAAATTGCCAACAACCACTCGGGAGAAGTGTATGGTGTTTCCTTAAACATCTAAAAAACAAAGCAACAGAACCTAGGGCACTTCCGCTTATGGTCCTATAGCTTAGGGAAATTAAAATCAAAAAGACACAGGCACCCCAAAGTTTGGAACGGCTCTGTTTACAAGAACCTCGTTTACAGTACAAGTTCAACATCGCAGAAAGTGAAAAATGGATAAAGAAGTTGTGGTATTTACTTACAAAGCAATATCACTCAGCAATGAAATCTGTGTCATCAGGCCCTTAGCAGCACAATGAGTGGATTCAGGTATGATGATTCTAACTGAAATAAGTCACACAGAAAAAGAAACATCATAAGATATCAGTAATACACGGAATGTAAACTTGGTTACACAGGAACTGAATTACAGAACAGAACAGGGTCTCAAATTTAGAAAACCAACTTATGCTTGCTTAAGGGTAAAGGTGAGTTGGGGTGCTGCATAAAACCAGAGATTGAAATGAGCACAGATAAAGTTCCTTAAGCCAAATATGGAATAGACAAGAGCTACTCCTTGCTCAACGAAATGGACTCAACACCGCATATTAAACGCCTAAGAATGTACCTGCCTAGTAAGTATCTTAAAACCTATGGATTGCTATGTCTCCGAAAGAGAATCAAGCATGTGTACAGGGGCATAAATGCAGCAGTGATAGGATTGGAGAGGTTCGTGAGCAAATGAAGACCCTTTGAAGTCATATTGCATGGTACCCATTCCACGGGTTTCAACTACCCAGGTTTAAGGTATTCTTCCTTTAGCTAAAACATGCATGTGGAACCCAGAGTATGATCAACCAAGTGATCGGGAGACGTGTTCAAATATGTCTCAGTTTTCGTACCCTGGTACTCGGGTGCAACATTCCCGACGCTTTACTAACACTCTCCCCACTTGGAGAGTCAGTCCCTTTAACCTCCTGTATGGCCCAGTTTGCAATTTCTGCAGAAGATGAACAGGAATAGCGAGAACCAATGAGAGACTAGCTGGAGGTGTCTGGACGGGCAAATTTAACTCTCATTTCCCACCAGGAAGACGAAATAATCAAAGGCTCAGCGTGCCGTGCCGGAACCAGATTAGGGCCTGAAGCCATCCTGCGGTGTTGCGGCCAGGTCACAAGAAAGCGAGTTGAAGAAAGGAGCTCAGGGGCACTGTAATTCACAAACCTGCAGAGTTATAAATGACAGCTATCGTCCAAAAATAGACTGAAGTAACGCTGTCAAGAGGACTTGAAAGCGGGGCAGAATTGCAGGAAACCGATTTCAGGAGGTAGACTGGAATTGCATTGAAAGCATAGGAGAAGAGGCAGAACGTCCACAATGATGCACTTGGCCAAAAAGGGCGTATGCGTTTTTTCCTGAATATATTCAGGAAAAAACGCATACGCCCTTTTTGGCCAACCAAGCAAACTTGCAAAGGAAATCTGCACTACAATGAAGTCTCACATCCCCCCGGTCAAAAGGGACATCTGAAAAAAGTGTAAAATCCAGAAAGGCAGGACAGGCCATGGAGAACTGGGAGCCTTGTTATGCTGATGGGCGGGATGTAAATTGCCAACAACCACTCCGGAGAAGTGTATGGTGTTTCCTGAAACATCTAAAAAACTAAGCAACAGAACCTAGGGCACTTCCACTTATGGTCCTATAGCTTAGGGAAATTAAAATCAAAAAGACACAGCCACCCCAAAGTTTGCAACGGCTCTGTTTACAAGAACCTCGTTTACAGTACAAGTTCAACATCGCAGAAAGTGAAAAATGGATAAAGAAGTTGTGGTATTTACTTACAAAGCAATATCACTCAGCAATGAAATCTGTGTCATCAGGCCCTTAGCAGCACAATGAGTGGATTCAGGTATGATGATTCTAACTGAAATAAGTCACACAGAAAAAGAAACATCATAAGATATCAGTAATACACGGAATGGAAACTTGGCTACACAGGAACTGAATTACAGAACAGAACAGGGTCTCAAATTTAGAAAACCAACTTATGCTTGCTTAAGGGTAAAGGTGCGTTGGGTTGCTGCATAAAACCAGAGATTGAAATGAGCACAGATAAAGTTCCTTAAGCCAAATATGGAATAGACAAGAGCTACTCCTTGCTCAACGAAATGGACTCAACACCGCATATTAAACGCCTAAGAATGTACTTGACTAGTAAGTATCTTAAAACCTATGGATTGCTATGTCTCCGAAAGAGAATCAAGCATGTGTACAGGGGCATAAACGCAGCAGTGATAGGATTGGAGAGGTTCGGTGAGCAAATGAAGACCCTTTGAAGTCATATTGCATGGTACCCATTCCACGGGTTTCAACTACCCAGGTTTTAGGTATTCTTCCTTCAGCTAAAACATGCATGTGGAACCCAGAGTATGATCAACCATGTGATCGGGAGACGTGTTCAAATATGTCTCAGTTTTCCTCCCCTGGTACTCGGGTGCAACATTCCAGATGCTTTACTAACACTCTCCCCACTTGGAGAGTCAGTGCCTTTAACCTCCTGTTTGGCCCAGTTTGCAATTTCTGCGGAAGATGAACAGGAATAGCGAGAACCAATGAGAGACTAGCTGGAGGTGTCTGGACGGGCATATTTAACTCTCATTTCCCACCAGGAAGAGGAAATAACCAAAGGCTCAGCGTGCCGTGCCGGAACCAGATTAGGGCCTGAAGCCATCCTGCGGTGTTGCGGCCAGGTCACAAGAAAGCAAGTTGAAGAAAGGAGCTCAGGGGCACTGTAATTCACAAACCTGCAGAGTTATAAATGACAGCTATCGTCCAAAAATAGACTGAAGTAAGGCTGCCAAGAGGACTTGAAAGCGGGGCAGAATTGCAGGAAACCGATTTCAGGAGGTAGACTGGAATTGCATTGAAAGCATAGGAAAAGAGGCAGAACGTCCACAATGATGCACTTGGCCAAAAAGGGCGTATGCGTTTTTTCCTGAATATATTCAGGAAAAAACGCATATGCCCTTTTGGCCAACCAAGCAAACTTGCAAAGGAAATCTGCACTACAATGAAGTCTCACTTCTCCCCAGTCAAAAGGGCCATCTGAAAAAAGTGTAAAATCCAGAAAGGCAGGACAGGCCATGGAGAACTGGGAGCCTTGTTATGCTGATGGGCGGGATGTAAATTGCCAACAGACACTCAGGAGAAGTGTATGGTGTTTCCTGAAACATCTAAAAACAAAGCAAGAGAGCCTAGGGCACTTCCACTTATGGTCCTATAGCATAGGGAAATTAAAATCAAAAAGACACAGCCACCCCAAAATTTGGGACGCCTCCGTTTACAAGAACCTCATTTACCGTACAAGTTCAATATCACAGAAAGTGAAAAATGGATAAAGAACTTGTGGTAATTACGTACAATGCAGTATCACTCAGCAATGAAATCTATGTCATCAGGCCCGTAGCAGCATAATGAGTGGATTCAGGTACGATGATTCTAACTGAAATAAGTCACACAGAAAAAGAAACATCATAAGATATCACTAATACACGGAATGTAAACTTGGCTACACAGGAACTGCATTCCAAAACAGAACAGGGTCTCAAATTTAGAAAACCAACTTATGCTTGCTTAAGGGTAAAGGTGAGTTGGGGTGCTGCATAAAACCAGAGATTGAAATGAGCACAGATAAAGTTCCTTAAGCCAAATATGGAATAGACAAGAGCTACTCCTTGCTCAACGAAATGGACTCAAAACCCCATATTAAACGCCTAAGAATGTACCTGACTAGTAAGTATCTTAAAACCTATGGATTGCTATGTCTCCGAAAGAGAATCAAGCATGTGTACAGGGGCATAAACGCAGGCAGTGATAGGATTGGAGATGTTCGGTGAGAAAATGAAGACCCTTTGAAGTCATATTGCATGGTACCCATTCCACAGGTTTCAACTACCCAGGTTTAAGGTATTCTTCCTTCAGCTAAAACATGCATGTGGAACCTAGAGTATGATCAACCATGTGATCGGGAGACGTGTTCAAATATGTCTCAGTTTTCGTACCCTGGTACTCGGGTGCAACATTCCAGACGCTTTACTAACACTCTCCCCACTTGGAGAGTCAGTCCCTTTAACCTCCTGTTTGGCCCAGTTTGCAATTTCTGCGGAAGATGAACAGGAATAGCAAGAACCAATGAGAGACTAGCTGGAGGTGTCTGAACGGGCAAATTTAACTCTCATTTCCCACCAGGAAGAGGAATTAACCAAAGGCTCAGCGTGCCGTGCCGGAACCAGATTAGGGCCTGAAGACATCCTGCGGTGTTGCGACCAGGTCACAAGAAAGCGAGTTGAAGAAAGGAGCTCAGGGGCACTGTAATTCACAAACCTGCAGAGTTATAAATGACAGCTATCGTCCAAAAATAGACTGAAGTAACGCTGTCAAGAGGACTTGAAAGCGGGGCAGAATTGCAGGAAACCGATTTCAGGAGGTAGACTGGAATTGCATTGAAAGCATAGGAAAAGAGGCAGAACGTCCACAATGATGCACTTGGCCAAAAAGGGCGTATGCGTTTTTTCCTGAATATATTCAGGAAAAAACGCATACGCCCGTTTTGGCCAACCAAGCAAGCTTGCAAAGGAAATCTGCACTACAATGAAGTCTCACTTCCCCCCGGTCAAAAGGGCCATCTGAAAAAAGTGTAAAATCCAGAAAGGCAGGACAGGCCATGGAGAACTGGGAGCCTTGTTATGCTGATGGGCGGGATGTAAATTGCCAACAACCACTCGGGAGAAGTGTATGGTGTTTCCTGAAACATCTAAAAAACAAAGCAACAGAGCCTAGGGCACTTCCACTTATGGTCCTATAGCTTAGGGAAATTAAAATCAAAAAGACACAGCCACCCCAAAATTTGGTACGCCTCCGTTTACAAGAACCTCGTTTACCGTACAAGTTCAATATCACAGAAAGTGAAAAATGGATAAAGAACTTGTGGTAATTACGTACAATGCAGTATCACTCAGCAATGAAATCTATGTCATCAGGCCCGTAGCAGCATAATGAGTGGATTCAGGTACGATGATTCTAACTGAAATAAGTCACACAGAAAAAGAAACATCATAAGATATCACTAATACACGGAATGTAAACTTGGCTACAAAGGAACTGCATTCCAAAACAGAACAGGGTCTCAAATTTAGAAAACCAACTTATGCTTGCTTAAGGGGAAAGGTGAGTTGGGGTGCTGCATAAAACCAGAGATTGAAATGAGCACAGATAAAGTTCCTTAAGCCAAATATGGAATAGACAAGAGCTACTCCTTGCTCAACGAAATGGACTCAACACCGCATATTAAACGCCTAAGAATGTACCTGACTAGTAAGTATCTTAAAACCTATGGATTGCTATGTCTCCGAAAGAGAATCAAGCATGTGTACAGGGGCATAAACGCAGCAGTGATAGGATTGGAGAGGTTCGGTGAGCAAATGAAGACCCTTTGAAGTCATATTGCATGGTACCCATTCCACAGGTTTCAACTACCCAGGTTTAAGGTATTCTTCCTTCAGCTAAAACATGCATGTGGAACCCAGAGTATGATCAACCATGTGAACGGGAGACGTGTTCAAATATGTCTCAGTTTTCCTCCCCTGGTACTCGGGTGCAACATTCCAGACGCTTTACTAACACTCTCCCGACTTGGATAGTCAGTCCCTTTAACCTCCTGTTTGGCCCAGTTTGCAATATATGCGGAAGATGAACAGGAATAGCGAGAACAAATGAGAGGCTAGCTGGAGGTGTCTGGACGGGCAAATTTAACTCTCATTTCCCACCAGGAAGAGGAATTAACCAAAGGCTCAGCATGCCGGGCCGGAACCAGATTAGGGCCTGAAGCCATCCTGCGGTGTTGCGGCCAGCTCACAAGAAAGCGAGTTGAAGAAAGGAGCTCCGGGGAACTGTAATTCACAAACCTGCAGAGTTATAAATGACAGCTATCGTCCAAAAATAGACTGAAGTAAGGCTGCCAAGAGGACTTGAAAGCGGGGCAGAATTGCAGGAAACCGATTTCAGGAGGTAGACTGGAATTGCATTGAAAGCACAGGAAAAGAGGCAGAACGTCCACAATGATGCACTTGGCCAAAAAGGGCGTATGCGTTTTTCCTGAATATATTCAGGAAAAAACGCATACGCCCTTTTTGGCCAACCAAGCAAGCTTGCAAAGGAAATCTGCACTACAATGAAGTCTCACTTCCCCCCGGTCAAAAGGGCCATCTGAAAAAAGTGTAAAATCCAGAAAGGCAGGACAGGCCATGGAGAACTGGGAGCCTTGTTATGCTGATGGGCGGGATGTAAATTGCCAACAGACACTCAGGAGAAGTGTATGGTGTTTCCTGAAACATCTAAAAAACAAAGCAACAGAGCCTAGGGCACTTCCACTTATGGTCCTATAGCTTAGGGAAATTAAAATAAAAAAGACACAGCCACCCCAAAGTTTGGGACGCCTCCGTTTACAAGAACCTCATTTACCGTACAAGTTCAATATCACAGAAAGTGAAAAATGGATAAAGAACTTGTGGTACTTACGTACAATGCAGTATCACTCAGCAATGAAATCTATGTCATCAGGCCCGTAGCAGCATAATGAGTGGATTCAGGTACGATGATTCTAACTGAAATAAGTCACACAGAAAAAGAAACATCATAAGATATCACTAATACACGGAATGTAAACTTGGCTACTCAGGAACTGCATTCCAAAACAGAACAGGGTCTCAAATTTAGAAAACCAACTTATGCTTGCTTAAGGGGAAAGGTGAGTTGGGGTGCTGCATAAAACCAGAGATTGAAATGAGCACAGATAAAGTTCCTTAAGCCAAATATGGAATAGACAAGAGCTACTCCTTGCTCAACGAAATGGACTCAAAACCCCATATTAAACGCCTAAGAATGTACCTGACTATTAAGTATCCTAAAACCTATGGATTGCTATGTCTCCAAAAGAGAATCAAGCGTGTGTACAGGGGCATAAACGCAGCAGTGATAGGATTGGAGAGGTTCGGTGAGCAAATGAAGACCCTTTGAAGTCATATTGCATGGTACCCATTACACGGGTCTCAACTCTCCAGGTTTAAGGTATTCTTCCTTCAGCTAAAACATGCATGTGGAACCCAGAGTATGATCAACCATGTGAACGGGAGACGTGTTCAAATATGTCTCAGTTTTCCTCCCCTGGTACTCGGGTGCAACATTCCAGACGCTTTACTAACACTCTCCCGACTTGGAGAGTCAGTCCCTTTAACCTCCTGTTTGGCCCAGTTTGCAATTTCTGTGGAAGATGAACAGGAATAGCGAGAACCAATGAGAGGCTAGCTGGAGGTGTCTGGACGGGCAAATTTAACTCTCATTTCCCACCAGGAAGAGGAATTAACCAAAGGCTCAGCATGCCGGGCCGGAACCAGATTAGGGCCTGAAGCCATCCTGCGGTGTTGCGGCCAGGTCACAAGAAAGCGAGTTGAAGAAAGGAGCTCAGGGGCACTGTAATTCACAAACCTGCAGAGTTATAAATGACAGCTATCGTCCAAAAATAGACTGAAGTAAGGCTGCCAAGAGGACTTGAAAGCGGGGCAGAATTGCAGGAAACCGATTTCAGGAGGTAGACTGGAATTGCATTGAAAGCATAGGAAAAGAGGCAGAACGTCCACAATGATGCACTTGGCCAAAAAGGGCGTATGCGTTTTTTCCTGAATATATTCAGGAAAAAACGCATACGCCCTTTTTGGCCAACCAAGCAAGCTTGCAAAGGAAATCTGCACTACAATGAAGTCTCACTTCCCCCCGGTCAAAAGGGCCATCTGAAAAAAGTCTAAAATCCAGAAAGGCAGGACAGGCCATGGAGAACTGGGAGCCTTGTTATGCTGAAGGGCGGGATGTAAATTGCCAACAACCACTCGGGAGAAGTGTATGGTGTTTCTGAAACATCTAAAAAACAAAGCAACAGAGCCTAGGGCACTGCCCCTTATGGTCCTATAGCTTAGGCAATTTAAAATCAAAAAGACACAGCCACCCCAAAGTTTGGAACGGCTCTGTTTACAAGAACCTCGTTTACCGTACAAGTTCAACATTGCAGAAATTGAAAAATGGATAAAAAAGTTGTGGTATTTACTTACAAATCAATATTACTCAGCAATGAAATCTGTGTCATCAGGCCCTTAGCAGCACAATGAGTGGATTCAGGTATGATGATTCTAACTGAAATAAGTCACACAGAAAAAGAAACATCATAAGATATCAGTAATACACGGAATGTAAACTTGGCTACACAGGAACTGAATTACAGAACAGAACAGGGTCTCAAATTTAGAAAACCAACTTATGCTTGCTTAAGGGTAAAGGTGAGTTGGGGTGCTGCATAAAACCAGAGATTGAAATGAGCACAGATAAAGTTCCTTAAGCCAAATATGGAATAGACAAGAGCTACTCCTTGCTCAACGAAATGGACTCAACACCGCATATTAAACGCCTAAGAATGTACCTGACTAGTAAGTATCTTAAAACCTATGGATTGCTATGTCTCCGAAAGAGAATCAAGCATGTGTACAGGGGCATAAACGCAGCAGTGATAGGATTGGAGATGTTCGGTGAGCAAATGAAGACCCTTTGAAGTCATATTGCATGGTACCCATTCCACGGGTTTTAAATACCCAGATTTAAGGTATTCTTCCTTCAGCTAAAACAGGCATGTTGAACCTAGAGTATGATCAACCATGTGATCGGGAGACGTGTTCAAATATGTCTCAGTTTTCGTACCCTGGTACTCGGGTGCAACATTCCAGACGCCTTAGTAACACTCTCCCACTTGGAGAGTCAGTCCCTTTAACCTCCTGTTTGGCCCAGTTTGCAATTTCTGCGGAAGATGAACAGGAATAGCGAGAACCAATGAGAGACTAGCTGGAGGTGTCTGGATGGGCAAATTTAACTCTCATTTCCCACCAGGAAGAGGAAATAACCAAAGGCTCAGCGTGCCGTGCCAGAACCAGATTAGGGCCTGAAGCCATCCTGCGGTGTTGCGGCCAGGTCACAAGAAAGCGAGTTGAAGAAAGGAGCTCAGGGGCACTGTAATTCACAAACCTGCAGAGTTATAAATGACAGCTATCGTCCAAAAATAGACTGAAGTAAGGCTGCCAAGAGGACTTGAAAGCTGGGCAGAATTGCAGGAAACCGATTTCAGGAGGTAGACTGGAATTGCATTGAAAGCATAGGAAAAGAGGCAGAACGTCCACAATGATGCACTTGGCCAAAAAGGACGTATGCGTTTTTTCCTGAATATATTCAGGAAAAAACGCATACGCCCTTTTTTGCCAACCAAGCAAACTTGAAAAGGAAATCTGCACTACAATGAAGTCTCACTTCTCCCCGGTCAAAAGGGCCATCTGAAAAAAGTGTAAAATCCAGAAAGGCAGGACAGGCCATGGAGAACTGGGAGCCTTGTTATGCTGATGGGCGGGATGTAAATTGCCAACAGACACTCAGGAGAAGTGTATGGTGTTTCCTGAAACATCTAAAAAACAAAGCAACAGAGCCTAGTGCACTTCCACTTATGGTCCTATAGCTTAGGGAAATTAAAATCAAAAAGACACAGCCACCCCAAAGTTTGGAACGGCTCTGTTTACAAGAACCTCGTTTACAGTACAAGTTCAACATCGCAGAAAGTGAAAAATGGATAAAGAAGTTGTGGTATTTACTTACAAAGCAATATCACTCAGCAATGAAATCTGTGTCATCAGGCCCTTAGCAGCACAATGAGTGGATTCAGGTATGATGATTCTAACTGAAATAAGTCACACAGAAAAAGAAACATCATAAGATATCAGTAATACACGGAATGGAAACTTGGCTACACAGGAACTGAATTACAGAACAGAACAGGGTCTCAAATTTAGAAAACCAACTTATGCTTGCTTAAGGGTAAAGGTGAGTTGGGGTGCTGCATAAAACCAGAGCTTGAAATGAGCACAGATAAAGTTCCTTAAGTCAAATATGGAATAGACAAGAGCTACTCCTTGCTCAACGAAATGGACTCAACACCGCATATTAAACGCCTAAGAATGTACCTGACTAGTAAGTATCTTAAAACCTATGGATTGCTATGTCTCCGAAAGAGAATCAAGCGTGTGTACAGGGGCATAAACGCAGCAGTGATAGGATTGGACAGGTTCGGTGAGCAAATGAAGACCCTTTGAAGTCATATTGCATGGTACCCATTACACGGGTCTTAACTCTCCAGGTTTAAGGTATTCTTCCTTCAGCTAAAACATGTATGTGGAACCCAAGTATGATCAACCATGTGAACGGGAGACGTGTTCAAATATGTCTCAGTTTTCCTCCCCTGGTACTCGGGTGCAACATTCCAGACGCTTTACTAACACTCTCCCCACTTGGAGAGTCAGCGCCTTTAACCTCCTGTTTGGCCCAGTTTGCAATTTCTGCGGTAGATGAACAGGAATAGCGAGAACCAATGAGAGACTAGCTGGAGGTGTCTGGACGGGCAAATTTAACTCTCATTTCCCACCAGGAAGAGGAAATAACCAAAGGCTCAGCGTGCCGTGCCGGAACCAGATTAGGGCCTGAAGCCATCCTGCGGTGTTGCGGTCAGCTCACAAGAAAGCGAGTTGAAGAAAGGAGCTCAGGGGCACTGTAATTCACAAACCTGCAGAGTTATAAATGACAGCTATCGTCCAAAAATACACTGAAGTAAGGCTGCCAAGAGGACTTGAAATCGGGGCAGAATTGCAGGAAACCGATTTCAGGAGGTAGACTGGAATTGCATTGAAAGCATAGGAAAAGAGGCAGAACGTCCACAGTGATGCACTTGGCCAAAAAGGGCGTATGCGTTTTTTCCTGAATATATTCAGGAAAAAACGCATACGCCCTTTTTGGCCAACCAAGCAAGCTTGCAAAGGAAATCTGCACTACAATGAAGTCTCACTTCCCCCGGTCAAAAGGGCCATCTGAAAAATGTGTAAAATCCAGAAAGGCAGGTCAGGCCATGGAGAACTGGGAGCCTTGTTATGCTGATGGGCGGGATGTAAATTGCCAACAACCACTCGGGAGAAGTGTATGGTGTTTCCTGAAACATCTAAAAAACAAAGCAACAGAACCTAGGGCACTTCCACTTATGGTCCTATAGCTTAGGGAAATTAAACTCAAAAAGACACAGCCACCCCAAAGTTTGGAACGGCTCTGTTTACAAGAACCTCGTTTACAGTACAAGTTCAACATCGCAGAAAGTGAAAAATGGATAAAGAAGTTGTGGTACTTACGTACAATGCAGTATCACTCAGCAATGAAATCTATGTCATCAGGCCCGTAGGAGCATAATGAGTGGATTCAGGTACGATGATTCTAACTGAAATAAGTCACACAGAAAAAGAAACATCATAAGATATCACTAATACACGGAATGGAAACTTGGCTACACAAGAACTGAATTACAGAACAGAACAGGGTCTCAAATTTAGAAAACCAACTTATGCTTGCTTAAGGGGAAAGGTGAGTTGGGGTGCTGCATAACACCAGAGATTGAAATGAGCACAGATAAAGTTCCTTAAGCCAAATATGGAATAGACAAGAGCTACTCCTTGCTCAACGAAATGGACTCAACACCGCATATTAAACGCCTAAGAATGTACCTGACTAGTAAGTATCTTAAAACCTATAGATTGCTATGTCTCCGAAAGAGAATCAAGCATGTGTACAGGGGCATAAACGCAGCAGTGATAGGATTGGAGAGGTTCGTGAACAAATGAAGACCCTTTGAAGTCATATTGCATGGTACCCATTACACGGGTCTTAACTCTCCAGGTTTAAGGTATTCTTCCTTCAGCTAAAACATGTATGTGGAACCCAAGTATGATCAACCATGTGAACGGGAGACGTGTTCAAATATGTCTCAGTTTTCGTACCCTGGTACTCGGGTGCAACATTACAGACGCTTTACTAACACTCTCCCGACTTGGAGAGTCAGCGCCTTTAACCTCCTGTTTGGCCCGGTTTGCAATTTCTGTGGAAGATGAACAGGAATAGCGAGAACCAATGAGAGACTAGCTGGAGGTGTCTGGACGGACAAATTTAACTCTCATTTCCCACCAGGAAGAGGAATTAACCAAAGGCTCAGCGTGCCGTGAGAGAACCAGATTAGGGCCTGAAGCCATCCTGCGGTGTTGCGGCCAGGTCACAAGAAAGCGAGTTGAAGAAAGGAGATCAGGGGCACTGTAATTCACAAACCTGCAGAGTTATAAATGACAGCTATCGTCCAAAAATAGACTGAAGTAAGGCTGCCAAGAGGACTTGAAAGCGGGGCAGAATTGCAGGAAACCGATTTCAGGATGTAGACTGGAATTGCATTGAAAGCATAGGAAAAGAGGCAGAACGTCCACAGTGATGCACTTGGCCAAAAAGGGCGTATGCGTTTTTTCCTGAATATATTCAGGAAAAAACGCATACGCCCTTTTTGGCCAACCAAGCAAGCTTGCAAAGGAAATCTGCACTACAATGAAGTCTCACTTCCCCCCGGTCAAAAGGGCCATCTGAAAAATGTGTAAAATCCAGAAAGGCAGGTCAGGCCATGGAGAACTGGGAGCCTTGTTATGCTGATGGGCGGGATGTAAATTGCCAACAACCACTCCGGAGAAGTGTATGGTGTTTCCTGAAACATCTAAAAAACAAAGCAACAGAACCTGGGGCACTTCCACTTATGGTCCTATAGATTAGGGAAATTAAACTCAAAAAGACACAGCCACCCCAAAGTTTGGAACGGCTCTGTTTACAAGAACCTCGTTTACAGTACAAGTTCAACATCGCAGAAAGTGAAAAATGGATAAAGAAGTTGTGGTACTTACGTACAATGCAGTATCACTCAGCAATGAAATCTATGTCATCAGGCCCGTAGGAGCATAATGAGTGGATTCAGGTACGATGATTCTAACTGAAATAAGTCACACAGAAAAAGAAACATCATAAGATATCACTAATACACGGAATGGAAACTTGGCTACACAGGAACTGAATTACAGAACAGAACAGGGTCTCAAATTTAGAAAACCAACTTATGCTTGCTTAAGGGGAAAGGTGAGTTGGGGTGCTGCATAACACCAGAGATTGAAATGAGCACAGATAAAGTTCCTTAAGCCAAATATGGAATAGACAAGAGCTACTCCTTGCTCAACGAAATGGACTCAACACCGCATATTAAACGCCTAAGAATGTACCTGACTAAAAGTATCTTAAAACCTATAGATTGCTATGTTTCCGAAAGAGAATCAAGCATGTGTACAGGGGCATAAACGCAGCAGTGATAGGATTGGAGAGGTTCGTGAACAAATGAAGACCCTTTGAAGTCATATTGCATGGTACCCATTACACGGGTCTTAACTCTCCAGGTTTAAGGTATTCTTCCTTCAGCTAAAACATGTATGTGGAACCCAAGTATGATCAACCATGTGAACGGGAGACGTGTTCAAATATGTCTCAGTTTTCCTCTCCTGGTACTCGGGTGCAACATTCCAGACGCTTTACTAACACTCTCCCGACTTGGAGAGTCAGCACCTTTAACCTCCTGTTTGGCCCGGTTTGCAATTTCTGTGGAAGATGAACAGGAATAGCGAGAACCAATGAGAGACTAGCTGGAGGTGTCTGGACGGGCAAATTTAACTCTCATTTCCCACCAGGAAGAGGAATTAACCAAAGGCTCAGCGTGCCGTGCCAGAACCAGATTAGGGCCTGAAGCCATACTGCGGTGTTGCGGCCAGGTCACAAGAAAGCGAGTTGAAGAAAGGAGATCAGGGGCACTGTAATTCACAAACCTGCAGAGTTATAAATGACAGCTATCGTCCAAAAATAGACTGAAGTAAGGCTGCCAAGAGGACTTGAAAGCGGGGCAGAATTGCAGGAAACCGATTTCAGGAGGTAGACTGGAATTGCATTGAAAGCATAGGAAAAGAGGCAGAACGTCCACAATGATGAACTTGGCCAAAAAGGGCGTATGCGTTTTTTCCTGAATATATTCAGGAAAAAACGCATACGCCCTTTTTGGCCAACCAAGCAAACTTGCAAAGGAAATCTGCACTACAATGAAGTCTCACTTCTCCCCGGTCAAAAGGGCCATCTGAAAAAAGTGTAAAATCCAGAAAGGCAACAGGCCATTGAGAACTGGCAGCCTTGTTATGCTGATGGGCGGGATGTAAATTGCCAACAGACACTTGGGAGAAGTGTATGGTGTTTCCTGAAACATCTAAAAAACAAAGCAACAGAGCCTAGGGCACTTCCACTTATGGTCCTATAGCTTAGGGAAATTAAAATCAAAAAGACACAGCCACCCCAAAGTTTGGGACGCCTCTGTTTACAAGAACCTCGTTTACAGTACAAGTTCAACATCGCAGAAAGTGAAAAATGGATAAAGAAGTTGTGGTATTTACTTACAAAGCAATATCACTCAGCAATGAAATCTGTGTCATCAGGCCCTTAGCAGCACAATGAGTGGATTCAGGTAGGATGATTCTAACTGAAATAAGTCACACAGAAAAAGAAACATCATAAGATATCAGTAATACACGGAATGGAAACTTGGCTACACAGGAACTGAATTACAGAACAGAACAGGGTCTCAAATTTAGAAAACCAACTTATTCTTGCTTAAGGGTAAAGTTGAGTTGGGGTGCTGCATAAAACCAGAGATTGAAATGAGCACAGATAAAGTTCCTGAAGCCAAATATGGAATAGACAAGAGCTACTCCTTGCTCAACGAAATGGACTCAACACCCCATATTAAACGCCTAAGAATGTACCTGACTAGTAAGTATCTTAAAACCTATGGATTGCTATGTCTCCGAAAGAGAATCAAGCATGTGTACAGGGGCATAAACACAGCAGTGATAGGATTGGAGATGTTCGGTGAGCAAATGAAGACCCTTTGAAGTCATATTGCATGGTACCCATTACACGGGTCTTAACTCTCCAGGTTTAAGGTATTCTTCCTTCAGCTAAAACATGCATGTGGAACCCAAGTATGATCAACCATGTGAATGGGAGACGTGTTCAAATATGTCTCAGTTTTTGTACCCTGGTACTCGGGTGCAACATTCCAGACGCTTTACTAACACTCTCCCCACTTGGAGAGTCAGCGCCTTTAACCTCCTGTTTGGTCCAGTTTGCAATTTCTGCGGAAGATGAACAGGAATAGCGAGAACCAATGAGAAACTAGCTGGAGGTGTCTGGACGGGCAAATTTAACTCTCATTTCCCACCAGGAAGAGGAAATAACCAAAGGCTCAGCGTACCATGCCAGAACCAGATTAGGGCCTGAAGCCATCCTGCGGTGTTGCGGCCAGGTCACAAGAAAGCGAGTTGAAGAAAGGAGCTCAGGGGCACTGTAATTCACAAACCTGCAGAGGTATAAATGACAGCTATCATCCAAAAATATACTGAAGTAAGGCTGCCAAGAGGACTTGAAAGCGGGGCAGAATTGCAGGAAACCGATTTCAGGAGGTAGACTGGAATTGCATTGAAAGCATAGGAAAAGAGGCAGAACGTCCACAATGATGCACTTGGCGAAAAAGGACGTATGCGTTTTTTCCTGAATATATTCAGGAAAGAACGCATACGCCCTTTTTGGCCAACCAAGCAAGCTTGCAAAGGAAATCTGCACTACAATGAAGTCTCACTTCCCCCCGGTCAAAAGGGCCATCTGAAAAAAGTGTAAAATCCAGAAAGGCAGGTCAGGCCATGGAGAACTGGGAGCCTTGTTATGCTGATGGGCGGGATGTAAATTGCCAACAACCACTCGGGAGAAGTGTATGGTGTTTCCTGAAACATCTAAAAAACAAAGCAACAGAACCTAGGGCACTTCCACTTATGGTCCTATAGCTTAGGGAAATTAAAATCAAAAAGACACAGCCACCCCAAAGTTTGGAACGGCTCTGTTTACAAGAACCTCGTTTACAGTACAAGTTCAACATCACAGAAAGTGAAAAATGGATAAAGAAGTTGTGCTATTTACTTACAAAGCAATATCACTCAGCAATGAAATCTGTGTCATCAGGCCCTTAGCAGCACAATGAGTGGATTCAGGTATGATGATTCTAACTGAAATAAGTCACACAGAAAAAGAAACATCATAAGATATCAGTAATACACGGAATGGAAACTTAGCTACACAGGAACTGAATTACAGAACAGAACAGGGTCTCAAATTTAGAAAACCAACTTATGCTTGCTTAAGGTGAAAGGTTAGTTGGGGTGCTGCATAAAACCAGAGATTGAAATGAGCACAGATAAAGTTCCTAAAGCCAAATATGGAATAGACAAGAGCTACTCCTTGCTCAACGAAATGGACTCAACACCCCATATTAAACGCCTAAGAATGTACCTGACTAGCAAGTATCTTAAAACCTATGGATTGCTATGTCTCCGAAAGAGAATCAAGCATGTGTACAGGGGCATAAACGCAGCAGTGATAGGATTGGAGAGGTTCGGTGAGCAAATGAAGACCCTTTGAAGTCATATTGCATGGTACCCATTACACGGGTCTTAACTCTCCAGGTTTAAGGTATTCTTCCTTCAGCTAAAACATGTATGTGGAACCCAAGTATGATCAACCATGTGAACGGGAGACGTGTTCAAATATGTCTCAGTTTTCCTCCCCTGGTACTCGGGTGCAACATTCCAGACGCTTTACTAACACTCTCCCCACTTGGAGAGTCAGCGCCTTTAACCTCCTTTTTGGCCCTGTTTGCAATTTCTGCGGAAGATGAACAGGAATAGCGAGAACCAATGAGAGACTAGCTGGAGGTGTCTGGACGGGCAAATTTAACTCTCATTTCCCACCAGGAAGAGGAAATAACCAAAGGCTCAGCATGCCATGCCGGAACCAGATTAGGGCCTGAAGCCATCCTGCGGTGTTGCGGCCTGGTCACAAGAAAGCGAGTTGAAGAAAGGAGCTCAGGGGCACTGTAATTCACAAACCTGCAGAGTTATAAATGACAGCTATCGTCCAAAAATAGACTGAAGTAAGGCTGCCAAGAGGACTTGAAAGCGGGGCAGAATTGCAGGAAACCGATTTCAGGAGGTAGACTGGAATTGCATTGAAAGCATAGGAAAAGAGGCAGAACGTCCACAATGATGCACTTTTCCAAAAAGGGCGTATGCATTTATTCCTGAATATATTCAGGAAAAAACGCATACGCCCTTTTTGGCCAACCAAGCAAGCTTGCAAAGGAAATCTGCACTACAATGAAGTCTCACTTCCCCCCGGTCAAAAGGGCCATCTGAAAAAAGTGTAAAATCCAGAGAGGCAAGACAGGCCATGGAGAACTGGGAGCCTTGTTATGCTGATGGGCGGGATGTAAATTGCCAACAGACACTCGGGAGAAGTGTATGGTGTTTCCTGAAACATCTAAAAAACAAAGCAACAGAGCCTAGGGCACTTCCACTTATGGTCCTATAGCTTAGGGAAATTAAAATCAAAAAGACACAGCCACCCCAAAGTTTGGGACGCCTCTGTTTACAAGAACCTCGTTTACAGTACAAGTTCAACATCACAGAAAGTGAAAAATGGATAAAGAAGTTGTGGTATTTACTTACAAAGCAATATCACTCAGCAATGAAATCTGTGTCATCAGGCCCTTAGCAGCACAATGAGTGGATTCAGGTAGGATAATTCTAACTGAAATAAGTCACACAGAAAAAGAAACATCATAAGATATCAGTAATACACGTATTGTAAACTTGGCTACACAGGAACTGAATTACAGAACAGAACAGGGTCTCAAATTTAGAAAACCAACTTATTCTTGCTTAAGGGTAAAGTTGAGTTGGGGTGCTGCATAAAACCAGAGATTGAAATGAGCACAGATAAAGTTCCTGAAGCCAAATATGGAATAGACAAGAGCTACTCCTTGCTCAACGAAATGGACTCAACACCGCATATTAAACGCCTAAGAATGTACCTGACTAGTAAGTATCTTAAAACCTATGGATTGCTATGTCTCCAAAAGAGAATCAAGCATGTGTACAGGGGCATCAACACAGCAGTGATAGGATTGGAGAGGTTCGGTGAGCAAATGAAGACCCTTTGAAGTCATATTGCATGGTACCCATTACACGGGTCTTAACTCTCCAGGTTTAAGGTATTCTTCCTTCAGCTAAAACATGCATGTGGAACCCAAGTATGATCAACCATGTGAACGGGAGACGTGTTCAAATATGTCTCAGTTTTTGTACCCTGGTACTCGGGTGCAACATTCCAGACGCTTTACTAACACTCTCCCCACTTGGAGAGTCAGCGGCTTTAACCTCCTGTTTGGTCCAGTTTGCAATTTCTGCGGAAGATGAACAGGAATAGCGAGAACCAATGAGAAACTAGCTGGACGTGTCTGGACGGGCAAATTTAACTCTCATTTCCCACCAGGAAGAGGAAATAACCAAAGGCTCAGCGTTCCTTGCCAGAACCACATTAGGGCCTGAAGCCATCCTGCGGTGTTGCGGCCAGGTCACAAGAAAGCGAGTTGAAGAAAGGAGCTCAGGGGCACTGTAATTCACAAACCTGCAGAGTTATTAATGACAGCTATCATCCAAAAATATACTGAAGTAAGGCTGCCAAGAGGACTTGAAAGCGGGGCAGAATTGCAGGAAACCAATTTCAGGAGGTAGACTGGAATTGCATTGAAAGCATAGGAAAAGAGGCAGAACGTCCACAATGATGCACTTGGCCAAAAAGGGCGTATGCGTTTTTTCCTGAATATATTCAGGAAAAAACGCATACGCCCTTTTTGGCCAACCAAGCAAGCTTGCAAAGGAAATCTGCACTACAATGAAGTCTCACTTCCCCCCGGTCAAAAGGGCCATCTGAAAAAAGTGTAAAATCCAGAAAGGCAGGTCAGGCCATGGAGAACTGGGAGCCTTGTTATGCTGATGGGCGGGATGTAAATTGCCAACAACCACTCGGGAGAAGTGTATGGTGTTTCCTGAAACATCTAAAAAACAAAGCAACAGAACCTAGGGCACTTCCACTTATGGTCCTATAGCTTAGGGAAATTAAAATCAAAAAGACACAGCCACCCCAAAGTTTGGAACGGCTCTGTTTACAAGAACCTCGTTTACAGTACAAGTTCAACATCGCAGAAAGTGAAAAATGGATAAAGAAGTTGTGGTATTTACTTACAAAGCAATATCACTCAGCAATGAAATCTGTGTCATCAGGCCCTTAGCAGCACAATGAGTGGATTCAGGTATGATGATTCTAACTGAAATAAGTCACACAGAAAAAGAAACATCATAAGATATCAGTAATACACGGAATGGAAACTTGGCTACACAGGAACTGAATTACAGAACAGAACAGGGTCTCAAATTTAGAAAACCAACTTATGCTTGCTTAAGGGTAAAGGTGAGTTGGGGTGCTGCATAAAACCAGAGATTGAAATGAGCACAGATAAAGTTCCTTAAGTCAAATATGGAATAGACAAGAGCTACTCCTTGCTCAACGAAATGGACTCAACACCGCATATTAAACGCCTAAGAATGTACCTGACTAGTAAGTATCTTAAAACCTATGGATTGCTATGTCTCCGAAAGAGAATCAAGCATGTGTACAGGGGCATAAACGCAGCAGTGATAGGATTGGAGAGGTTCGGTGAGCAAATGAAGACCCTTTGAAGTCATATTGCATGGTACCCATTATACGGGTCTTAACTCTCCAGGTTTAAGGTATTCTTCCTTCAGCTAAAACATGCATGTGGAACCCAAGTATGATCAACCATGTGAACGGGAGACGTGTTCAAATATGTCTCAGTTTTTGTACCCTGGTACTCGGGTGCAACATTCCAGACGCTTTACTAACACTCTCCCCACTTGGAGAGTCAGCGCCTTTAACCTCCTGTTTGGTCCAGTTTGCAATTTCTGCGGAAGATGAACAGGAATAGCGAGAACCAATGAGAAACTAGCTGGAGGTGTCTGGACGGGCAAATTTAACTCTCATTTCCCACCAGGAAGAGGAAATAACCAAAGGCTCAGCGTACCGTGCCAGAACCAGATTAGGGCCTGAAGCCATCCTGCGGTGTTGCGGCCAGGTCACAAGAAAGCGAGTTGAAGAAAGGAGCTCAGGGGCACTGTAATTCACAAACCTGCAGAGGTATAAATGACAGCTATCATCCAAAAATATACTGAAGTAAGGCTGCCAAGAGGACTTGAAAGCGGGGCAGAATTGCAGGAAACCGATTTCAGGAGGTAGACTGGAATTGCATTGAAAGCATAGGAAAAGAGGCAGAACGTCCACAATGATGCACTTGGCCAAAAAGGGCGTATGCGTTTTTTCCTGAATATATTCAGGAAAAAACGCATACGCCCTTTTTGGCCAACCAAGCAAGCTTGCAAAGGAAATCTGCACTACAATGAAGTCTCACTTCCCCCCGGTCAAAAGGGCCATCTGGAAAAAGTGTAAAATCCAGAAAGGCAGGTCAGGCCATGGAGAACTGGGAGCCTTGTTATGCTGATGGGCGGGATGTAAATTGCCAACAACCACTCGGGAGAAGTGTATGGTGTTTCCTGAAACATCTAAAAAACAAAGCAACAGAACCTAGGGCACTTCCACTTATGGTCCTATAGCTTAGGGAAATTAAAATCAAAAAGACACAGCCACCCCAAAGTTTGGAACGGCTCTGTTTACAAGAACCTCGTTTACAGTACAAGTTCAACATCACAGAAAGTGAAAAATGGATAAAGAAGTTGTGCTATTTACTTACAAAGCAATATCACTCAGCAATGAAATCTGTGTCATCAGGCCCTTAGCAGCACAATGAGTGGATTCAGGTATGATGATTCTAACTGAAATAAGTCACACAGAAAAAGAAACATCATAAGATATCAGTAATACACGGAATGGAAACTTAGCTACACAGGAACTGAATTACAGAACAGAACAGGGTCTCAAATTTAGAAAACCAACTTATGCTTGCTTAAGGGTAAAGGTGAGTTGGGGTGCTGCATAAAACCAGAGATTGAAATGAGCACAGATAAAGTTCCTTAAGCCAAATATGGAATAGACAAGAGCTACTCCTTGCTCAACGAAATGGACTCAACACCGCATATTAAACGCCTAAGAATGTACCTGACTAGTAAGTATCTTAAAACCTATGGATTGCTATGTCTCCGAAAGAGAATCAAGCATGTGTACAGGGGCATAAACGCAGCAGTGATAGGATTGGAGAGGTTCGGTGAGCAAATGAAGACCCTTTGAAGTCATATTGCATGGTACCCATTACACGGGTCTTAACTCTCCAGGTTTAAGGTATTCTTCCTTCAGCTAAAACATGTATGTGGAACCCAAGTATGATCAACCATGTGAACGGGAGACGTGTTCAAATATGTCTCAGTTTTCCTCCCCTGGTACTCGGGTGCAACATTCCAGACGCTTTACTAACACTCTCCCCACTTGGAGAGTCAGCGCCTTTAACCTCCTGTTTGGCCCTGTTTGCAATTTCTGCGGAAGATGAACAGGAATAGCGAGAACCAATGAGAGACTACCTGGAGGTGTCTGGACGGGCAAATTTAACTCTCATTTCCCACCAGGAAGAGGAAATAACCAAAGGCTCAGCATGCCGTGCCGGAACCAGATTAGGGCCTGAAGCCATCCTGCGGTGTTGCGGCCAGGTCACAAGAAAGCGAGTTGAAGAAAGGAGCTCAGGGGCACTGTAATTCACAAACCTGCAGAGTTATAAATGACAGCTATCGTCCAAAAATAGACTGAAGTAAGGCTGCCAAGAGGAGTTGAAAGCGGGGCAGAATTGCAGGAAACCGATTTCAGGAGGTAGACTGGAATTGCATTGAAAGCATAGGAAAAGAGGCAGAACGTCCACAATGATGCACTTTTCCAAAAAGGGCGTATGCATTTTTTCCTGAATATATTCAGGAAAAAACGCATACGCCCTTTTTGGCCAACCAAGCAAGCTTGCAAAGGAAATCTGCACTACAATGAAGTCTCACTTCCCCCCGGTCAAAAGGGCCATCTGAAAAAAGTGTAAAATCCAGAAAGGCAGGACAGGCCATGGAGAACTGGGAGCCTTGTTATGCTGATGGGCGGGATGTAAATTGCCAACAGACACTCGGGAGAAGTGTATGGTGTTTCCTGAAACATCTAAAAAACAAAGCAACAGAGCCTAGGGCACTGCCACTTATGGTCCTACAGCTTAGGGAAATTAAAATCAAAAAGACACAGCCACCCCAAAGTTTGGGACGCCTCTGTTTACAAGAACCTCGTTTACAGTACAAGTTCAACATCGCAGAAAGTGAAAAATGGATAAAGAACTTGTGGTACTTACGTACAATGCAGTATCACTCAGCAATGAAATCTATCTCATCAGGCCTGTAGCAGCATAATGAGTGGATTCAGGTACGATGATTCTAACTGAAATAAGTCACACAGAAAATGAAACATCATAAGATATCGCTAATACACGGAATGTAAACTTGGCTACACAGGAACTGCATTCCAAAACAGAACAGGGTCTCAAATTTAGAAAACCAACTTATGCTTGCTTAAGGGGAAAGGTGAGTTGGGGTGCTGCATAAAACCAGAGATTGAAATGAGCACAGATAAAGTTCCTTAAGCCAAATATGGAATAGACAAGAGCTACTCCTTGCTCAACGAAATGGACTCTAAACCCCATATTAAACGCCTAAGAATGTACCTGACTAGTAAGTATCTTAAAACCTATGGATTGCTATGTCTCCGAAAGAGAATCAAGCGTGTGTACAGGGGCATAAACGCAGCAGTGATAGGATTGGAGAGGTTCGGTGAGCAAATGAAGACCCTTTGAAGTCATATTGCATGGTACCCATTACACGGGTCTCAACTCTCCATGTTTAAGGTATTCTTCCTTCAGCTAAAACATGCATGTGGAACCCAAGTATGATCAACCATGTGAACGGGAGACGTGTTCAAATATGTCTCAGTTTTTGTACCCTGGTACTCGGGTGCAACATTCCAGACGCTTTACTAACACTCTCCCCACTTGGAGAGTCAGCGCCTTTAACCTCCTGTTTGGTCCAGTTTGCAATTTCTGCGGAAGATGAACAGGAATAGCGAGAACCAATGAGAAACTAGCTGGAGGTGTCTGGACGGGCAAATTTAACTCTCATTTCCCACCAGGAAGAGGAAATAACCAAAGGCTCAGCGTACCGTGCCAGAACCAGATTAGGGCCTGAAGCCATCCTGCGGTGTTGCGGCCAGCTCACAAGAAAGCGAGTTGAAGAAAGGAGCTCAGGGGCACTGTAATTCACAAACCTGCAGAGGTATAAATGACAGCTATCATCCAAAAATAGACTGAAGTAAGGCTGCCAAGAGGACTTGAAAGCGGGGCAGAATTGCAGGAAACCGATTTCAGGAGGTAGACTGGAATTGCATTGAAAGCATAGGAAAAGAGGCAGAACGTCCACAATGATGCACTTGGCCAAAAAGGGCGTATGCGTTTTTTCCTGAATATATTCAGGAAAAAACGCATACGCCCTTTTTGGCCAACCAAGCAAGCTTGCAAAGGAAATCTGCACTACAATGAAGTCTCACTTCCCCCCGGTCAAAAGGGCCATCTGAAAAAAGTGTAAAATCCAGAAAGGCAGGACAGGCCATGGAGAACTGGGAGCCTTGTTATGCTGATGGGCGGGATGTAAATTGCCAACAACCACTTGGGAGAAGTGTATGGTGTTTCCTGAAACATCTAAAAAACAAAGCAACAGAACCTAGGGCACTTCCACTTATGGTCCTATAGCTTAGGGAAATTAAAATCAAAAAGACACAGCCACCCCAAAGTTTGGAACGGCTCTGTTTACAAGAACCTCGTTTACAGTACAAGTTCAACATCACAGAAAGTGAAAAATGGATAAAGAAGTTGTGGTATTTACTTACAAAGCAATATCACTCAGCAATGAAATCTGTGTCATCAGGCCCTTAGCAGCACAATGAGTGGATTCAGGTATGATGATTCTAACTGAAATAAGTCACACAGAAAAAGAAACATCATACGATATCAGTAATACACGGAATGGAAACTTAGCTACACAGGAACTGAATTACAGAACAGAACAGGGTCTCAAATTTAGAAAACCAACTTATGCTTGCTTAAGGGGAAAGGTGAGTTGGGGTGCTGCATAAAACCAGAGATTGAAATGAGCACAGATAAAGTTCCTTAAGCCAAATATGGAATAGACAAGAGCTACTCCTTGCTCAACGAAATGGACTCAACACCGCATATTAAACGCCTAAGAATGTACCTGACTAGTAAGTATCTTAAAACCTATGGATTGCTATGTCTCCGAAAGAGAATCAAGCATGTGTACAGGGGCATAAACGCAGCAGTGATAGGATTGGAGAGGTTCGGTGAGCAAATGAAGACCCTTTGAAGTCATATTGCATGGTACCCATTACACGGGTCTTAACTCTCCAGGTTTAAGGTATTCTTCCTTCAGCTAAAACATGTATGTGGAACCCAAGTATGATCAACCATGTGAACGGGAGACGTGTTCAAATATGTCTCAGTTTTCCTCCCCTGGTACTCGGGTGCAACATTCCAGACGCTTTACTAACACTCTCCCCACTTGGAGAGTCAGCGCCTTTAACCTCCTGTTTGGCCCAGTTTGCAATTTCTGCGGAAGATGAACAGGAATAGCGAGAACCAATGAGAGACTAGCTGGAGGTGTCTGGACGGGCAAATTTAACTCTCATTTCCCACAAGGAAGAGGAATTAACCAAAGGCTCAGCGTGCCGTGCCGGAACCAGATTAGGGCCTGAAGCCATCCTGCGGTGTTGCGGCCAGGTCACAAGAAAGCGAGTTGAAGAAAGGAGCTCAGGGGCACTGTAATTCACAAACCTGCAGAGTTATAAATGACAGCTATCGTCCAAAAATAGACTGAAGTAAGGCTGCCAAGAGGACTTGAAAGCGGGGCAGAATTGCAGGAAACCGATTTCAGGAGGTAGACTGGAATTGCATTGAAAGCATAGGAAAAGAGGCAGAAGGTCCACAATGATGCACTTGGCCAAAAAGGGCGTATGCGTTTTTTCCTGAATATATTCAGGAAAAAACGCATACGCCCTTTTTGGCCAACCAAGCAAGCTTGCAAAGGAAATCTGCACTACAATGAAGTCTCACTTCCCCCCGGTCAAAAGGGCCATCTGAAAAAAGTGTAAAATCCAGAAAGGCAGGACAGGCCATGGAGAACTGGGAGCCTTGTTATGCTGATGGGCGGGATGTAAATTGCCAACAGACACTCCGGAGAAGTGTATGGTGTTTCCTGAAACATCTAAAAAACAAAGCAACAGAGCCTAGGGCACTTCCACTTATGGTCCTATAGCTTAGGGAAATTAAAATCAAAAAGACACAGCCACCCCAAAGTTTGGGACGCCTCTGTTTACAAGAACCTCGTTTACAGTACAAGTTCAACATCGCAGAAAGTGAAAAATGGATAAAGAAGTTGTGGTATTTACTTACAAAGCAATATCACTCAGCAATGAAATCTGTGTCATCAGGCCCTTAGCAGCACAATGAGTGGATTCAGGTATGATGATTCTAACTGAAATAAGTCACACAGAAAAAGAAACATCATAAGATATCAGTAATACACGGAGTGGAAACTTGGCTACACAGGAACTGAATTACAGAACAGAACAGGGTCTCAAATTTAGAAAACCAACTTATGCTTGCTTAAGGGTAAAGGTGAGTTGGGGTGCTGCATAAAACCAGAGATTGAAATGAGCACAGATAAAGTTCCTTAAGCCAAATATGGAATAGACAAGAGCTACTCCTTGCTCAACGAAATGGACTCAACACCGCATATTAAACGCCTAAGAATGTACCTGACTAGTAAGTATCTTAAAACCTATGGATTGCTATGTCTCCGAAAGAGAATCAAGCATGTGTACAGGGGCATAAACGCAGCAGTGATAGGATTGGAGAGGTTCGGTGAGCAAATGAAGACCCTTTGAAGTCATATTGCATGGTACCCATTACACGGGTCTTAACTCTCCAGGTTTAAGGTATTCTTCCTTCAGCTAAAACATGTATGTGGAACCCAAGTATGATCAACCATGTGAACGGGAGACGTGTTCAAATATGTCTCAGTTTTCCCCCCCTGGTACTCGGGTGCAACATTCCAGACGCTTTACTAACACTCTCCCCACTTGGAGAGTCAGCGCCTTTAACCTCCTGTTTGGTCCAGTTTGCAATTTCTGCGGAAGATGAACAGGAATAGCGAGAACCAATGAGAGACTAGCTGGAGGTGTCTGGACGGGCAAATTTAACTCTCATTTCCCACCAGGAAGAGGAAATAACCAAAGGCTCAGCATGCCGTGCCAGAACCAGATTAGGGCCTGAAGCCATCCTGCGGTGTTGCGGCCAGGTCACAAGAAAGCTAGTTGAAGAAAGGAGCTCAGGGGCACTGTAATTCACAAACCTGCAGAGTTATAAATGACAGCTATCGTCCAAAAATAGACTGAAGTAAGGCTGCCAAGAGGACTTGAAAGCGGGGCAGAATTGCAGGAAACCGATTTCAGGAGGTAGACTGGAATTGCATTGAAAGCATAGGAAAAGAGGCAGAACGTCCACAATGATGCACTTGGCCAAAAAGGGCGTATGCGTTTTTTCCTGAATATATTCAGGAAAAAACGCATACGCCCTTTTTGGCCAACCAAGCAAGCTTGCAAAGGAAATCTGCACTACAATGAAGTCTCACTTCCCCCCGGTCAAAAGGGCCATCTGAAAAAAGTGTAAAATCCAGAAAGGCAGGTCAGGCCATGGAGAACTGGGAGCCTTGTTATGCTGATGGGCGGGATGTAAATTGCCAACAACCACTCGGGAGAAGTGTATGGTGTTTCCTGAAACATCTAAAAAACAAAGCAACAGAACCTAGGGCACTTCCACTTATGGTCCTATAGCTTAGGGAAATTAAAATCAAAAAGACACAGCCACCCCAAAGTTTGGAACGGCTCTGTTTACAAGAACCTCGTTTACAGTACAAGTTCAACATCGCAGAAAGTGAAAAATGGATAAAGAAGTTGTGGTATTCACTTACAAAGCAATATCACTCAGCAATGGAATCTATGTCATCAGGCCCTTAGCAGCACAATGAGTGGATTCAGGTATGATGATTCTAACTGAAATAAGTCACACAGAAAAAGAAACATCATAAGATATCAGTAATACACGGAATGGAAACTTGGCTACACAGGAACTGAATTACAGAACAGAACAGGGTCTCAAATTTAGAAAACCAACTTATGCTTGCTTAAGGGGAAAGGTGAGTTGGGGTGCTGCATAAAACCAGAGATTGAAATGAGCACAGATAAAGTTCCTTAAGCCAAATATGGAATAGACAAGAGCTATTCCTTGCTCAATGAAATGGACTCAACACCGCATATTAAACGCCTAAGAATGTACCTGACTAGTAAGTATCTTAAAACCTATGGATTGCTGTGTCTCCGAAAGAGAATCAAGCATGTGTACAGGGGCATAAACGCAGCAGTGATAGGACTGGAGAGGTTCGGTGAGCAAATGAAGACCCTTTGAAGTCATATTGCATGGTACCCATTACACGGGTTTCAACTACCCAGGTTTAAGGTATTCTTCCTTCAGCTAAAACATGCATGTGGAACCCAGAGTATGATCAACCATGTGATCGGGAGACGTGTTCAAATATGTCTCAGTTTTCGTACCCTGGTACTCGGGTGCAACATTCGAGACGCTTTACTAACACTCTCCCGACTTGGAGAGTCAGTCCCTTTAACCTCCTGTTTGGCCCAGTTTGCAATTTCTGCGGAAGATGAACAGGAATAGCGAGAACCAATGAGAGGCTAGCTGGAGGTGTCTGGATGGGCAAATTTAACTCTCATTTCCCACCAGGAAGAGGAATTAACCAAAGGCTCAGCGTGCCGTGCCGGAACCAGATTAGGGCCTGAAGCCATCCTGCGGTGTTGCGGCCAGGTCACAAGAAAGCGAGTTGAAGAAAGGAGCTCAGGGGCACTGTAATTCACAAACCTGCAGAGTTATAAATGACAGCTATCGTCCAAAAATATACTGAAGTAAGGTTGCCAAGAGGACTTGAAAGCGGGGCAGAATTGCAGGAAACCGATTTCAGGAGGTAGACTGGAATTGCATTGAAAGCATAGGAAAAGAGGCAGAACGTCCACAATGATGCACTTGGCCAAAAAGGGCGTATGCGTTTTTTCCTGAATATATTCAGGAAAAAACGCATACGCCCTTTTTGGCCAACCAAGCAAGCTTGCAAAGGAAATCTGCACTACAATGAAGTCTCACTTCCCCCCGGTCAAAAGGGCCATCTGAAAAAAGTGTAAAATCCAGAAAGGCAGGACAGGCCATGGAGAACTGGGAGCCTTGTTATGCTGATGGATGGGATCTAAATTGCCAACAACCACTGGGGAGAAGTGTATGCTGTTTCCTGAAACATCTAAAAAACAAAGCAACAGAACCTAGGGCACTGCCACTTATGGTCCTATAGCTTAGGGAAATTAAAATCAAAAAATTAAAATCCAAAAAGTTTGGAACGGCTCTGTTTACAAGAACCTCGTTTACAGTACAAGTTCAACATCGCAGAAAGTGAAAAATGGATAAAGAAGTTGTGGTATTTACTTACAAAGCAATATCACTCAGCAATGAAATCTGTGTCATCAGGCCCTTAGCAGCACAATGAGTGGATTCAGGTATGATGATTCTAACTGAAATAAGTCACACAGAAAAAGAAACATCATAAGATATCAGTAATACACGGAATGGAAACTTGGCTACACAGGAACTGAATTACAGAACAGAACAGGGTCTCAAATTTAGAAAACCAACTTATGCTTGCTTAAGGGGAAAGGTGACTTGGGGTGCTGCATAAAACCAGAGATTGAAATGAGCACAGATAAAGTTCCTTAAGTCAAATATGGAATAGACAAGAGCTACTCCTTGCTCAACGAAATGGACTCAACACCGCATATTAAACACCTAAGTATGTACCTGACTAGTAAGTATCTTAAAACCTATGGATTGCTATGTCTCCGAAAGAGAATCAAGCATGTGTACAGGGGCATAAACGCAGCAGTGATAGGATTGGAGAGGTTCGGTGAGCAAATGAAGACCCTTTGAAGTCATATTGCATGGTACCCATTACACGGGTCTTAACTCTCCAGGTTTAAGGTATTCTTCCTTCAGCTAAAACATGCATGTGGAACCCAAGTATGATCAACCATGTGAATGGGAGATGTGTTCAAATATGTCTCAGTTTTCCTCCCCTGGTACTCGGGTGCAACATTCCAGACGCTTTACTAACACTCTCCCCACTTGGAGAGTCAGCGCCTTTAACCCCCTGTTTGGCCCAGTTTGCAATTTCTGCGGAAGATGAACAGGAATAGCGAGAACCAATGAGAGGCTAGCTGGAGGTGTCTGGACGGGCAAATTTAACTCTCATTTCCCACCAGGAAGAGGAAATAACCAAAGGCTCAGCGTGCTGTGCCGGAACCAGATTAGGGCCTGAAGCCATCCTGCGGTGTTGCGGCCAGGTCACAAGAAAGCAAGTTGAAGAAAGGAGCTCAGGGGCACTATAATTCAAAAACCTGCAGAGTTATAAATGACAGCTATCGTCCAAAAATAGACTGAAGTAAGGCTGCCAAGAGGACTTGAAAGCGGGGCAGAATTGCAGGAAACCGATTTCAGGAGGTAGACTGGAATTGCATTGAAAGCATAGGAAAAGAGGCAGAACGTCCACAATGATGCACTTGGCCAAAAAGGGCGTATGCGTTTTTTCCTGAATATATTCAGGAAAAAACGCATACGCCCTTTTTGGCCAACCAAGCAAGCTTGCAAAGGAAATCTGCACTACAATGAAGTCTCACTTCCCCCCGGTCAAAAGGGCCATCTGAAAAAAGTGTAAAATCCAGAAAGGCAGGACAGGCCATGGAGAACTGGGAGCCTTGTTATGCTGATGGGCGGGATGTAAATTGCCAACAGACACTCGGGAGAAGTGTATGGTGTTTCCTGAAACAACTAAAAAACAAACCAATAGAGCCTAGGGCACTGCCACTTATGGTCCTATAGCTTAGGGAAATTAAAATCAAAAAGACACAGCCACCCCAAAGTTTGGGACGCCTCTGTTTACAAGAACCTCGTTTACAGTACAAGTTCAACATCGCAGAAAGTGAAAAATGGATAAAGAAGTGGTGGTATTTACTTACAAAGCAATATCACTCAGCAATGAAATCTATGTCATCAGGCCCTTAGCAGCACAATGAGTGGATTCAGGTATGATGATTCTAACTGAAATAAGTCACACAGAAAAAGAAACATCATAAGATATCAGTAATACATGGAATGTAAACTTGGCTACACAGGAACTGAATTACAGAACAGAACAGGGTCTCAAATTTAGAAAACCAACTTATGCTTGCTTAAGGGGAAAGGTGAGTTGGGGTGCTGCATAAAACCAGAGATTGAAATGAGCACAGATAAAGTTCCTTAAGCCAAATATGGAATAGACAAGAGCTACTCCTTGCTCAACGAAATGGACTCAACACCGCATATTAAACGCCTAAGAATGTACCTGACTAGTAAGTATCTTAAAACCTATGGATTGCTATGTCTCCGAAAGAGAATCAAGCATGTGTACAGGGGCATAAACGCAGCAGTGATAGGATTGGAGATGTTCGGTGAGCAAATGAAGACCCTTTGAAGTCATATTGCATGGTACCCATTCCACGGGTTTCAACTACCCAGGTTTTAGGTATTCTTCCTTCAGCTAAAACATGCATGTGGAACCCAGAGTATGATCAACCATGTGATCGGGAGACGTGTTCAAATATGTCTCAGTTTTCCTCCCCTGGTACTCGGATGCAACATTCCAGACGCTTTACTAACACTCTCCCCACTTGGAGAGTCAGCGCCTTTAACCTCCTGTTTGGCCCAGTTTGCAATTTCTGCGGAAGATGAACAGGAATAGCGAGAACCAATGAGAGGCTAGCTGGAGGTGTCTGGACGGGCAAATTTAACTCTCATTTCCCACCAGGAAGAGGAAATAACCAAAGTCTCAGCGTGTCGTACCGGAACCAGATTAGGGCCTGAAGCCATCCTGCGGTGTTGCGGCCAGCTCAAAAGAAAGCGAGTTGAAGAAAGGGTCTCAGGGGCACTGTAATTCACAAACCTGCAGAGTTATAAATGACAGCTATCGTCCAAAAATAGACTGAAGTAAGGCTGCCAAGAGGACTTGAAAGCGGGGCAGAATTGCAAGAAACCGATTTCAGGAGGTAGACTGGAATTGCATTGAAAGCATAGGAAAAGAGGCAGAACGTCCACAATGATGCACTTGGCCAAAAAGGGCGTATGCGTTTTTTCCTGAATATATTCAGGAAAAAACGCATACGCCCTTTTTGGCCAACCAAGCAAGCTTGCAAAGGAAATCTGCACTACAATGAAGTCTCACTTCCCCCCGGTCAAAAGGGCCATCTGAAAAAAGTGTAAAATCCAGAAAGGCAGGACAGGCCATGGAGAACTGGGAGCCTTGTTATGCTGATGGGCGGGATGTAAATTGCCAACAACCACTCGGGAGAAGTGTATGGTGTTTCCTGAAACATCTAAAAAACAAAGCAACAGAACCTAGGGCACTTCCACTTATGGTCCTATAGCTTAGGGAAATTAAAATCAAAAAGACACAGCCACCCCAAAGTTTGGAACGGCTCTGTTTACAAGAACCTCGTTTACAGTACAAGTTCAACATCGCAGAAAGTGCAAAATGGATAAAGAAGTTGTGGTATTTAATTACAAAGCAATATCACTCAGCAATGAAATCTGTGTCATCAGGCCCTTAGCAGCACAATGAGTGGATTCAGGTAGGATGATTCTAACTGAAATAAGTCACACAGAAAAAGAAACATCATAAGATATCAGTAATACACGGAATGTAAACTTGGCTACACAGGAACTGAATTACAGAACAGAACAGGGTCTCAAATTTAGAAAACCAACTTATGCTTGCTTAAGGGGAAAGGTGAGTTGGGGTGCTGCATAAAACCAGAGATTGAAATGAGCACAGATAAAGTTCCTTAAGCCAAATATGGAATAGACAAGAGCTACTCCTTGCTCAACGAAATGGACTCAACACCCCATATTAAACGCCTAAGAATGTACCTGACTAGTAAGTATCTTAAAACCTATGGATTGCTATGTCTCCAAAAGAGAATCAAGCATGTGTACAGGGGCATAAATGCAGCAGTGATAGGATTGGAGAGGTTCGGTGAGCAAATGAAGACCCTTTGAAGTCATATTGCATGGTACCCATTCCACGGGTTTCAACTACCCAGGTTTAAGGTATTCTTCCTTCATCTAAAACATGCATGTGGAACCTAGAGTATGATCAACCATTTGATCGGGAGACGTGTTCAAATATGTCTCAGTTTTCCTCCCCTGGTACTCGGGTGCAACATTCCAGACGCTTTACTAACACTCTCCCCACTTGGAGAGTCAGCGCCTTTAACCTCCTGTTTGGCCCAGTTTGCAATTTCTGCGGAAGATGAACAGGAATAGCGAGAACCAATGAGAGGCTAGCTGGAGGTGTCTGGACGGGCAAATTTAACTCTCATTTCCCACCAGGAAGAGGAAATAACCAAAGTCTCAGCGTGTCATACCGGAACCAGATTAGGGCCTGAAGCCATCCTGCGGTGTTGCGGCCAGCTCAAAAGAAAGCGAGTTGAAGAAAGGATCTCAGGGGCACTGTAATTCACAAACCTGCAGAGTTATAAATGACAGCTATCGTCCAAAAATAGACTGAAGTAAGGCTGCCAAGAGGACTTGAAAGCGGGGCAGAATTGCAGGAAACCGATTTCAGGAGGTAGACTGGAATTGCATTGAAAGCATAGGAAAAGAGGCAGAACGTCCACAATGATGCACTTGGCCAAAAAGGGCGTATGCGTTTTTTCCTGAATATATTCAGGAAAAAACGCATACGCCCTTTTTGGCCAACCAAGCAAGCTTGCAAAGGAAATCTGCACTACAATGAAGTCTCACTTCCCCCCGGTCAAAAGGGCCATCTGAAAAAAGTGTAAAATCCAGAAAGGCAGGACAGGCCATGGAGAACTGGGAGCCTTGTTATGCTGATGGGCGGGATGTAAATTGCCAACAACCACTCGGGAGAAGTGTATGGTGTTTCCTGAAACATCTAAAAAACAAAGCAACAGAACCTAGGGCACTTCCACTTATGGTCCTATAGGTTAGGGAAATTAAAATCAAAAAGACACAGCCACCCCAAAGTTTTGAACGGCTCTGTTTACAAGAACCTCGTTTACAGTACAAGTTCAACATCGCAGAAAGTGAAAAATGGATAAAGAAGTTGTGGTATTTACTTACAAAGCAATATCACTCAGCAATGAAATCTGTGTCATCAGGCCCTTAGCAGCACAATGAGTGGATTCAGGTAGGATGATTCTAACTGAAATAAGTCACACAGAAAAAGAAACATCATAAGATATCACTAATACACGGAATGTAAACTTGGCTACACAGGAACTGAATTACAGAACAGAACAGGGTCTCAAATTTAGAAAACCAACTTATGCTTGCTTAAGGGTAAAGGTGAGTTGGGGTGCTGCATAAAACCAGAGATTGAAATGAGCACAGATAAAGTTCCTTAAGCCAAATATGGAATAGACAAGAGCTACTCCTTGCTCAACGAAATGGACTCAACACCCCATATTAAACGCCTAAGAATATACCTGACTAGTAAGTATCTTAAAACCTATGGATTGCTATGTCTCCAAAAGAGAATCAAGCATGTGTACAGGGGCATAAATGCAGCAGCGATAGGATTGGAGAGGTTCGGTGAGCAAATGAAGACCCTTTGAAGTCATATTGCATGGTACCCATTCCACGGGTTTCAACTACCCAGGTTTAAGGTATTCTTCCTTCATCTAAAACATGCATGTGGAACCTAGAGTATGATCAACCATTTGATCGGGAGACGTGTTCAAATATGTCTCAGTTTTCCTCCCCTGGTACTCGGGTGCAACATTCCAGACGCTTTACTAACACTCTCCCCACTTGGAGAGTCAGCGCCTTTAACCTCCTGTTTGGCCCAGTTTGCAATTTCTGCGGAAGATGAACAGGAATAGCGAGAACCAATGAGAGGCTAGCTGGAGGTGTCTGGACGGGCAAATTTAACTCTCATTTCCCACCAGGAAGAGGAATTAACCAAAGGCTCAGCGTGCCGTGCCGGAACCAGATTAGGGCCTGAAGCCATCCTGCAGTGTTGCGGCCAGCTCACAAGAAAGCGAGTTGAAGAAAGGAGCTCAGGGGCACTGTAATTCACAAACCTGCAGAGTTATAAATGACAGCTATCGTCCAAAAATAGACTGAAGTAAGGCTGCCAAGAGGACTTGAAAGCGGGGCAGAATTGCAGGAAACCGATTTCAGGAGGTAGACTGGAATTGCATTGAAAGCATAGGAAAAGAGGCAGAACGTCCACAATGATGCACTTGGCCAAAAAGGGCGTATGCGTTTTTTCCTGAATATATTCAGGAAAAAACGCATACGCCCTTTTTGGCCAACCAAGCAAGCTTGCAAAGGAAATCTGCACTACAATGAAGTCTCACTTCCCCCCGGTCAAAAGGGCCATCTGAAAAAAGTGTAAAATCCAGAAAGTCAGGACAGGCCATGGAGAACTGGGAGCCTTGTTATGCTGATGGGCGGGATGTAAATTGCCAACAGACACTCGGGAGAAGTGTATGGTGTTTCCTGAAACATCTAAAAAACAAACCAATAGAGCCTAGGGCACTGCCACTTATGGTCCTATAGCTTAGGGAAATTAAAATCAAAAAGACACAGCCACCCCAAAGTTTGGGACGCCTCTGTTTACAAGAACCTCGTTTACAGTACAAGTTCAACATCGCAGAAAGTGAAAAATGGATAAAGAAGTGGTGGTATTTACTTACAAAGCAATATCACTCAGCAATGAAATCTATGTCATCAGGCCCTTAGCAGCACAATGAGTGGATTCAGGTATGATGATTCTAACTGAAATAAGTCACACAGAAAAAGAAACATCATAAGATATCAGTAATACATGGAATGTAAACTTGGCTACACAGGAACTGAATTACAGAACAGAACAGGGTCTCAAATTTAGAAAACCAACTTATGCTTGCTTAAGGGGAAAGGTGAGTTGGGGTGCTGCATAAAACCAGAGATTGAAATGAGCACAGATAAAGTTCCTTAAGCCAAATATGGAATAGACAAGAGCTACTCCTTGCTCAACGAAATGGACTCAACACCGCATATTAAACGCCTAAGAATGTACATGACTAGTAAGTATCTTAAAACCTATGGATTGCTATGTCTCCGAAAGAGAATCAAGCATGTGTACAGGGGCATAAACGCAGCAGTGATAGGATTGGAGATGTTCGGTGAGCAAATGAAGACCCTTTGAAGTCATATTGCATGGTACCCATTCCACGGGTTTCAACTACCCAGGTTTTAGGTATTCTTCCTTCAGCTAAAACATGCATGTGGAACCCAGAGTATGATCAACCATGTGATCGGGAGACGTGTTCAAATATGTCTCAGTTTTCCTCCCCTGGTACTCGGGTGCAACATTCCAGACGCTTTACTAACACTCTCCCCACTTGGAGAGTCAGCGCCTTTAACCTCCTGTTTGGCCCAGTTTGCAATTTCTGCGGAAGATGAACAGGAATAGCGAGAACCAATGAGAGGCTAGCTGGAGGTGTCTGGACGGGCAAATTTAACTCTCATTTCCCACCAGGAAGAGGAAATAACCAAAGTCTCAGCGTGTCGTACCGGAACCAGATTAGGGCCTGAAGCCATCCTGCGGTGTTGCGGCCAGCTCAAAAGAAAGCGAGTTGAAGAAAGGATCTCAGGGGCACTGTAATTCACAAACCTGCAGAGTTATAAATGACAGCTATCGTCCAAAAATAGACTGAAGTAAGGCTGCCAAGAGGACTTGAAAGCGGGGCAGAATTGCAGGAAACCGATTTCAGGAGGTAGACTGGAATTGCATTGAAAGCATAGGAAAAGAGGCAGAACGTCCACAATGATGCACTTGGCCAAAAAGGGCGTATGCGTTTTTTCCTGAATATATTCAGGAAAAAACGCATACGCCCTTTTTGGCCAACCAAGCAAGCTTGCAAAGGAAATCTGCACTACAATGAAGTCTCACTTCCCCCCGGTCAAAAGGGCCATCTGAAAAAAGTGTAAAATCCAGAAAGGCAGGACAGGCCATGGAGAACTGGGAGCCTTGTTATGCTGATGGGCGGGATGTAAATTGCCAACAACCACTCGGGAGAAGTGTATGGTGTTTCCTGAAACATCTAAAAAACAAAGCAACAGAACCTAGGGCACTTCCACTTATGGTCCTATAGCTTAGGGAAATTAAAATCAAAAAGACACAGCCACCCCAAAGTTTTGAACGGCTCTGTTTACAAGAACCTCGTTTACAGTACAAGTTCAACATCGCAGAAAGTGAAAAATGGATAAAGAAGTTGTGGTATTTAATTACAAAGCAATATCACTCAGCAATGAAATCTGTGTCATCAGGCCCTTAGCAGCACAATGAGTGGATTCAGGTAGGATGATTCTAACTGAAATAAGTCACACAGAAAAAGAAACATCATAAGATATCAGTAATACACGGAATGTAAACTTGGCTACACAGGAACTGAATTACAGAACAGAACAGGGTCTCAAATTTAGAAAACCAACTTATGCTTGCTTAAGGGTAAAGGTGAGTTGGGGTGCTGCATAAAACCAGAGATTGAAATGAGCACAGATAAAGTTCCTTAAGCCAAATATGGAATAGACAAGAGCTACTCCTTGCTCAACGAAATGGACTCAACACCCCATATTAAACGCCTAAGAATGTACCTGACTAGTAAGTATCTTAAAACCTATGGATTGCTATGTCTCCAAAAGAGAATCAAGCATGTGTACAGGGGCATAAATGCAGCAGTGATAGGATTGGAGAGGTTCGGTGAGCAAATGAAGACCCTTTGAAGTCATATTGCATGGTACCCATTCCACGGGTTTCAACTACCCAGGTTTAAGGTATTCTTCCTTCATCTAAAACATGCATGTGGAACCTAGAGTATGATCAACCATGTGAACGGGAGACGTGTTCAAATATGTCTCAGTTTTCCTCCCCTGGTACTCGGGTGCAACATTCCAGACGCTTTACTAACACTCTCCCGACTTGGAGAGTCAGTCCCTTTAACCTCCTGTTTGGCCCAGTTTGCAATTTCTGCGGAAGATGAACAGGAATAGCGAGAACCAATGAGAGACTAGCTGGAGGTGTCTGGACGGGCAAATTTAACTCTCATTTCCCACCAGGAAGAGGAATTAACCAAAGGCTCAGCGTGCCGTGCCGGAACCAGATTAGGGCCTGAAGCCATCCTGCAGTGTTGTGGCCAGCTCACAAGAAAGCGAGTTGAAGAAAGGAGCTCAGGGGCACTGTAATTCACAAACCTGCAGAGTTATAAATGACAGCTATCGTCTAAAAATAGACTGAAGTAAGGCTGCCAAGAGGACTTGAAAGCGGGGCAGAATTGCAGGAAACCGATTTCAGGAGGTAGACTGGAATTGCATTGAAAGCATAGGAAAAGAGGCAGAACGTCCACAATGATGCACTTGGCCAAAAAGGGCGTATGTGTTTTTTCCTGAATATATTCAGGAAAAAACGCATACGCCCTTTTTGGCCAACCAAGCAAGCTTGCAAAGGAAATCTGCACTACAATGAAGTCTCACTTCCCCCCGGTCAAAAGGGCCATCTGAAAAAAGTGTAAAATCCAGAAAGGCAGGACAGGCCATGGAGAACTGGGAGCCTTGTTATGCTGATGGGCGGGATGTAAATTGCCAACAGACACTCGGAAGAAGTGTATGGTGTTTCCTGAAACATCTAAAAAACAAACCAATAGAGCCTAGGGCACTGCCACTTATGGTCCTATAGCTTAGGGAAATTAAAATCAAAAAGACACAGCCACCCCAAAGTTTGGGACGCCTCTGTTTACAAGAACCTCGTTTACAGTACAAGTTCAACATCGCAGAAAGTGAAAAATGGATAAAGAAGTTGTGGTATTTACTTACAAAGCAATATCACTCAGCAATGAAATCTATGTCATCAGGCCCTTAGCAGCACAATGAGTGGATTCAGGTATGATGATTCTAACTGAAATAAGTCACACAGAAAAAGAAACATCATAAGATATCAGTAATACATGGAATGTAAACTTGGCTACACAGGAACTGAATTACAGAACAGAACAGGGTCTCAAATTTAGAAAACCAACTTATGCTTGCTTAAGGGTAAAGGTGAGTTGGGGTGCTGCATAAAACCAGAGATTGAAATGAGCACAGATAAAGTTCCTTAAGCCAAATATGGAATAGACAAGAGCTACTCCTTGCTCAACGAAATGGACTCAACACCGCATATTAAACGCCTAAGAATGTACCTGACTAGTAAGTATCTTAAAACCTATGGATTGCTATGTCTCCGAAAGAGAATCAAGCATGTGTACAGGGGCATAAACGCAGCAGTGATAGGATTGGAGATGTTCGGTGAGCAAATGAAGACCCTTTGAAGTCATATTGCATGGTACCCATTACACGGGTTTCAACTACCCAGGTTTTAGGTATTCTTCCTTCAGCTAAAACATGCATGTGGAACCCAGAGTATGATCAACCATGTGATCGGGAGACGTGTTCAAATATGTCTCAGTTTTCCTCCCCTGGTACTCGGGTGCAACATTCCAGACGCTTTACTAACACTCTCCCCACTTGGAGAGTCAGCGCCTTTAACCTCCTGTTTGGCCCAGTTTGCAATTTCTGCGGAAGATGAACAGGAATAGCGAGAACCAATGAGAGGCTAGCTGGAGGTGTCTGGACGGGCAAATTTAACTCTCATTTCCCACCAGGAAGAGGAAATAACCAAAGGCTCAGCGTGTCGTACCGGAACCAGATTAGGGCCTGAAGCCATCCTGCGGTGTTGCGGCCAGCTCAAAAGAAAGCGAGTTGAAGAAAGGAGCTCAGGGGCACTGTAATTCACAAACCTGCAGAGTTATAAATGACAGCTATCGTCCAAAAATAGACTGAAGTAAGGCTGCCAAGAGGACTTGAAAGCGGGGCAGAATTGCAGGAAACCGATTTCAGGAGGTAGACTGGAATTGCATTGAAAGCATAGGAAAAGAGGCAGAACGTCCACAATGATGCACTTGGCCAAAAAGGGCGTATGCGTTTTTTCCTGAATATATTCAGGAAAAAACGCATACGCCCTTTTTGGCCAACCAAGCAAGCTTGCAAAGGAAATCTGCACTACAATGAAGTCTCACTTCCCCCCGGTCAAAAGGGCCATCTGAAAAAAGTGTAAAATCCAGAAAGGCAGGACAGGCCATGGAGAACTGGGAGCCTTGTTATGCTGATGGGCGGGATGTAAATTGCCAACAACCACTCGGGAGAAGTGTATGGTGTTTCCTGAAACATCTAAAAAACAAAGCAACAGAACCTAGGGCACTTCCACTTATGGTCCTATAGCTTAGGGAAATTAAAATCAAAAAGACACAGCCACCCCAAAGTTTTGAACGGCTCTGTTTACAAGAACCTCGTTTACAGTACAAGTTCAACATCGCAGAAAGTGAAAAATGGATAAAGAAGTTGTGGTATTTACTTACAAAGCAATATCACTCAGCAATGAAATCTGTGTCACCAGGCCCTTAGCAGCACAATGAGTGGATTCAGGTAGGATGATTCTAACTGAAATAAGTCACACAGAAAAAGAAACATCATAAGATATCACTAATACACGGAATGTAAACTTGGCTACACAGGAACTGAATTACAGAACAGAACAGGGTCTCAAATTTAGAAAACCAACTTATGCTTGCTTAAGGGGAAAGGTGAGTTGGGGTGCTGCATAAAACCAGAGATTGAAATGAGCACAGATAAAGTTCCTTAAGCCAAATATGGAATAGACAAGAGCTACTCCTTGCTCAACGAAATGGACTCAACACCCCATATTAAACGCCTAAGAATGTACCTGACTAGTAAGTATCTTAAAACCTATGGATTGCTATGTCTCCAAAAGAGAATCAAGCATGTGTACAGGGGCATAAACGCAGCAGTGATAGGATTGGAGAGGTTCGGTGAGCAAATGAAGACCCTTTGAAGTCATATTGCATGGTACCCATTCCACGGGTTTCAACTACCCAGGTTTAAGGTATTCTTCCTTCATCTAAAACATGCATGTGGAACCTAGAGTATGATCAACCATTTGATCGGGAGACGTGTTCAAATATGTCTCAGTTTTCCTCCCCTGGTACTCGGGTGCAACATTCCAGACGCTTTACTAACACTCTCCCGACTTGGAGAGTCAGTCCCTTTAACCTCCTGTTTGGCCCAGTTTGCAATTTCTGCGGAAGATGAACAGGAATAGCGAGAACCAATGAGAGACTACCTGGAGGTGTCTGGACGGGCAAATTTAACTCTCATTTCCCACCAGGAAGAGGAAATAACCAAAGGCTCAGCGTGCCGTGCCGGAACCAGATTAGGGCCTGAAGCCATCCTGCGGTGTTGCGGCCAGGTCACAAGAAAGCGAGTTGAAGAAAGGAGCTCAGGGGCACTGTAATTCACAAACCTGCAGAGTTATAAATGACAGCTATCGTCCAAATATAGACTGAAGTAAGGCTGCCAAGAGGACTTGAAAGCGGGGCAGAATTGCAGGAAACCGATTTCAGGAGGTAGACTGGAATTGCATTGAAAGCATAGGAAAAGAGGCAGAACGTCCACAATGATGCACTTGGCCAAAAAGGGCGTATGCGTTTTTTCCTGAATATATTCAGGAAAAAACACATACGCCCTTTTTGGCCAACCAAGCAAGCTTGCAAAGGAAATCTGCACTACAATGAAGTCTCACTTCCCCCCGGTCAAAAGGGCCATCTGAAAAAAGTGCAAAATCCAGAAAGGCAGGACAGGCCATGGAGAACTGGGAGCCTTGTTATGCTGATGGGCGGGATGTAAATTGCCAACAACCACTCAGGAGAAGTGTACGGTGTTTCCTGAAACATCTAAAAAACAAAGCAACAGAGCCTAGGGCACTTCCACTTATGGTCCTATAGCTTAGGGAAATTAAAATCAAAAAGACACAGCCACCCCAAAGTTTGGGACGCCTCTGTTTACAAGAACCTCGTTTACAGTACAAGTTCAATATCACAGAAAGTGAAAAATGGATAAAGAAGTTGTGGTATTTACTTACAAAGCAATATCACTCAACAATGAAATCTGTGTCATCAGGCCCTTAGCAGCACAATGAGTGGATTCAGGTAGGATGATTCTAACTGAAATAAGTCACACAGAAAAAGAAACATCATAAGATATCAGTAATACACGGAATGGAAACTTGGCTACACAGGAACTGAATTACAGAACAGAACAGGGTCTCAAATTTAGAAAACCAACTTATGCTTGCTTAAGGGGAAAGGTGAGTTGGGGTGCTGCATAAAACCAGAGATTGAAATGAGCACAGATAAAGTTCCTTAAGCCAAATATGGAATAGACAAGAGCTACTCCTTGCTCAACGAAATGGACTCAACACCGCATATTAAACGCCTAAGAATGTACCTGACTAGTAAGTATCTTAAAACCTATGGATTGCTATGTCTCCGAAAGAGAATCAAGCATGTGTACAGGGGCATAAACGCAGCAGTGATAGGATTGGAGAGGTTGGGTGAGCAAATGAAGACCCTTTGAAGTCATATTGCATGGTACCCATTACACGGGTCTTAACTCTCCAGGTTTAAGGTATTCTTCCTTCAGCTAAAACATGCATGTGGATCCCAAGTATGATCAACCATGTGAACGGGAGACGTGTTCAAATATGTCTCAGTTTTTGTAACCTGGTACTCGGGTGCAACATTCCAGACACTTTACTAACACTCTCCCCACTTGGAGAGTCAGCGCCTTTAACCTCCTGTTTGGTCCAGTTTGCAATTTCTGCGGAAGATGAACAGGAATAGCGAGAACCAATGAGAGACTAGCTGGAGGTGTCTGGACGGGCAAATTTAACTCTCATTTCCCACCAGGAAGAGGAAATAACCAAAGGATCAGCGTGCCGTGCCAGAACCAGATTAGGGCCTGAAGCCATCCTGCGGTGTTGCGGCCAGGTCACAAGAAAGCTAGTTGAAGAAAGGAGCTCAGGGGCACTGTAATTCACAAACCTGCAGAGTTATAAATGACAGCTATCGTCCAAAAATAGACTGAAGTAAGGCTGCCAAGAGGACTTGAAAGCGGGGCAGAATTGCAGGAAACCGATTTCAGGAGGTAGACTGGAATTGCATTGAAAGCATAGGAAAAGAGGCAGAACGTCCACAATGATGCACTTGGCCAAAAAGGGCGTATGCGTTTTTTCCTGAATATATTCAGGAAAAAACGCATACGCCCTTTTTGGCCAACCAAGCAAGCTTGCAAAGGAAATCTGCACTACAATGAAGTCTCACTTCCCCCCGGTCAAAAGGGCCATCTGAAAAAAGTGTAAAATCCAGAAAGGCAGGACAGGCCATGGAGAACTGGGAGCCTTGTTATGCTGATGGGCGGGATGTAAATTGCCAACAGACACTCGGGAGAAGTGTATGGTGTTTCCTGAAACATCTAAAAAACAAACCAATAGAGCCTAGGGCACTGCCACTTATGGTCCTATAGCTTAGGGAAATTAAAATCAAAAAGACACAGCCACCCCAAAGTTTGGGACGCCTCTGTTTACAAGAACCTCGTTTACAGTACAAGTTCAACATCGCAGAAAGTGAAAAATGGATAAAGAAGTGGTGGTATTTACTTACAAAGCAATATCACTCAGCAATGAAATCTGTGTCATCAGGCCCTTAGCAGCACAATGAGTGGATTCAGGTATGATGATTCTAACTGAAATAAGTCACACAGAAAAAGAAACATCATAAGATATCAGTAATACATGGAATGTAAACTTGGCTACACAGGAACTGAATTACAGAACAGAACAGGGTCTCAAATTTAGAAAACCAACTTATGCTTGCTTAAGGGTAAAGGTGAGTTGGGGTGCTGCATAAAACCAGAGATTGAAATGAGCACAGATAAAGTTCCTTAAGCCAAATATGGAATAGACAAGAGCTACTCCTTGCTCAACGAAATGGACTCAACACCCCATATTAAACGCCTAAGAATGTACCTGACTAGTAAGTATCTTAAAACCTATGGATTGCTATGTCTCCGAAAGAGAATCAAGCATGTGTACAGGGGCATCAACGCAGCAGTGATAGGATTGGAGATGTTCGGTGAGCAAATGAAGACCCTTTGAAGTCATATTTCATGGTACCCATTCCACGGGTTTCAACTACCCAGGTTTTAGGTATTCTTCCTTCAGCTAAAACATGCATGTGGAACCCAGAGTATGATCAACCATGTGATCGGGAGACGTGTTCAAATATGTCTCAGTTTTCCTCCCCTGGTACTCGGGTGCAACATTCCAGACGCTTTACTAACACTCTCCCCACTTGGAGAGTCAGCGCCTTTAACCTCCTGTTTGGCCCAGTTTGCAATTTCTGCGGAAGATGAACAGGAATAGCGAGAACCAATGAGAGACTACCTGGAGGTGTCTGAACGGGCAAATTTAACTCTCATTTCCCACCAGGAAGAGGAATTAACCAAAGGCTCAGCGTGCCGTGCCGGAACCAGATTAGGGCCTGAAGCCATCCTGCGGTGTTGCGGCCAGGTCACAAGAAAGCGAGTTGAAGAAAGGAGCTCAGGGGCACTGTAATTCACAAACCTGCAGAGTTATAAATGACAGCTATCGTCCAAAAATATACTGAAGTAACGTTGCCAAGAGGACTTGAAAGCGGGGCAGAATTGCAGGAAACCGATTTCAGGAGGTAGACTGGAATTGCATTGAAAGCATAGGAAAAGAGGCAGAACGTCCACAATGATGCACTTGGCCAAAAAGGGCGTATGCGTTTTTTCCTGAATATATTCAGGAAAAAACGCATACGCCCTTTTTGGCCAACCAAGCAAGCTTGCAAAGGAAATCTGCACTACAATGAAGTCTCACTTCCCCCCGGTCAAAAGGGCCATCTGAAAAAAGTGTAAAATCCAGAAAGGCAGGACAGGCCATGGAGAACTGGGAGCCTTGTTATGCTGATGGATGGGATGTAAATTGCCAACAACCACTGGGGAGAAGTGTATGCTGTTTCCTGAAACATCTAAAAAACAAAGCAACAGAACCTAGGGCACTGCCACTTATGGTCCTATAGCTTAGGGAAATTAAAATCAAAAAAATTAAAATCCAAAAAGTTTGGAACGGCTCTGTTTACAAGAACCTCGTTTACAGTACAAGTTCAACATCGCAGAAAGTGAAAAATGGATAAAGAAGTTGTGGTATTTACTTACAAAGGAATATCACTCAGCAATGAAATCTGTGTCATCAGGCCCTTAGCAGCACAATGAGTGGATTCAGGTATGATGATTCTAACTGAAATATGTCACACAGAAAAAGAAACATCATAAGATATCAGTAATACACGGAATGGAAACTTGGCTACACAGGAACTGAATTACAGAACAGAACAGGGTCTCAAATTTAGAAAACCAACTTATGCTTGCTTAAGGGGAAAGGTGACTTGGGGTGCTGCATAAAACCAGAGATTGAAATGAGCACAGATAAAGTTCCTTAAGTCAAATATGGAATAGACAAGAGCTACTCCTTGCTCAACGAAATGGACTGAACACCGCATATTAAACACCTAAGTATGTACCTGACTAGTAAGTATCTTAAAACCTATGGATTGCTATGTCTCCGAAAGAGAATCAAGCATGTGTACAGGGGCATCAACGCAGCAGTGATAGGATTGGAGAGGTTCGGTGAGCAAATGAAGACCCTTTGAAGTCATATTGCATGGTACCCATTACACGGGTCTCAACTCTCCAGGTTTAAGGTATTCTTCCTTCAGCTAAAACATGCATGTGGAAACCAGAGTATGATCAACCATGTGAACGGGAGACGTGTTCAAATATGTCTCAGTTTTCCCCCCCTGGTACTCGGGTGCAACATTCCAGACGCTTTACTAACACTCTCCCGACTTGGAGAGTCAGTCCCTTTAACCTCCTGTTTGGTCCAGTTTGCAATTTCTGCGGAAGATGAACAGGAATAGCGAGAACCAATGAGAGGCTAGCTGGAGGTGTCTGGACGGGCAAATTTAACTCTCATTTCCCACCAGGAAGAGGAATTAACCAAAGGCTCAGCATGCCGGGCCGGAACCAGATTAGGGCCTGAAGCCATCCTGCGGTGTTGCGGCCAGGTCACAAGAAAGCAAGTTGAAGAAAGGAGCTCAGGGGCACTGTAATTCACAAACCTGCAGAGTTATAAATGACAGCTATCGTCCAAAAATAGACTGAAGTAAGGCTGCCAAGAGGACTTGAAAGCGGGGCAGAATTGCAGGAAACCGATTTCAGGAGGTAGACTGGAATTGCATTGAAAGCATAGGAAAAGAGGCAGAACGTCCACAATGATGCACTTGGCCAAAAAGGGCGTATGCGTTTTTTCCTGAATATATTCAGGAAAAAACGCATACGCCCTTTTTGGCCAACCAAGCAAGCTTGTAAAGGAAATCTGCACTACAATGAAGTCTCACTTCCCCCCGGTCAAAAGGGCCATCTGAAAAAAGTGTAAAATCCAGAAAGGCAACAGGCCATTGAGAACTGGGAGCCTTGTTATGCTGATGGGCGGGATGTAAATTGCCAACAGACACTTGGGAGAAGTGTATGGTGTTTCCTGAAACATCTAAAAAACAAAGCAACAGAGCCTAGGGCACTGCCACTTATGGTCCTATAGCTTAGGGAAATTAAAATCAAAAAGACACAGCCACCCCAAAGTTTGGAACGGCTCTGTTTACAAGAACCTCGTTTATAGTACAAGTTCAACATCGCAGAAAGTGAAAAATGGATAAAGAAGTTCTGGTATTCACTTACAAAGGAATATCACTCAGCAATGGAATCTATGTCATCAGGCCCTTAGCAGCACAATGAGTGGACTCAGGTATGATGATTTTAACTGAAATAAGTCACACAGAAAAAGAAACATCATAAGATATCAGTAATACACGGAATGGAAACTTGGCTACACAGGAACTGAATTACAGAACAGAACAGGGTCTCAAATTTAGAAAACCAACTTATGCTTGCTTAAGGGTAAAGGTGAGTTGGGGTGCTGCATAAAACCAGAGATTGAAATGAGCACAGATAAAGTTCCTTAAGCCAAATATGGAATAGACAAGAGCTACTCCTTGCTCAACGAAATGGACTCAAAACCGCATATTAAACGCCTAAGAATGTACCTGACTAGTAAGTATCTTAAAACCTATGGATTGCTATGTCTCCAAAAGAGAATCAAGCATGTGTACAGGGGCATAAACGCAGCAGTGATAGGATTGGAGAGGTTCGGTGAGCAAATGAAGACCCTTTGAAGTCATATTGCATGGTACCAATTACACGGGTCTCAACTCTCCAGGTTTTAGGTATTCTTCCTTCAGCTAAAACATGCATGTGGAACCCAGAGTATGATCAACCATGTGAACGGGAGACGTGTTCAAATATGTCTCAGTTTTCCCCCCCTGGTACTCGGGTGCAACATTCCAGACGCTTTACTAACACTCTCCCGACTTGGAGAGTCAGTCCCTTTAACCTCCTGTTTGGCCCAGTTTGCAATTTCTGCGGAAGATGAACAGGAATAGCGAGAACCAATGAGAGGCTAGCTGGAGGTGTCTGGACGGGCAAATTTAACTCTCATTTCCCACCAGGAAGAGGAAATAACCAAAGGCTCAGCGTGCCGTGCCGGAACCAGATTAGGGCCTGAAGCCATCCTGCGGTGTTGCGGCCAGGTCACAAGAAAGCAAGTTGAAGAAAGGAGCTCAGGGGCACTGTAATTCACAAACCTGCAGAGTTATAAATGACAGCTATCGTCCAAAAATAGACTGAAGTAAGGCTGCCAAGAGGACTTGAAAGCGGGGCAGAATTGCAGGAAACCGATTTCAGGAGGTAGACTGGAATTGCATTGAAAGCATAGGAAAAGAGGCAGAACGTCCACAATGATGCACTTGGCCAAAAAGGGCGTATGCGTTTTTTCCTGAATATATTCAGGAAAAAACGCATACGCCCTTTTTGGCCAACCAAGCAAGCTTGCAAAGGAAATCTGCACTACAATGAAGTCTCACTTCCCCCCGGTCAAAAGGGCCATCTGAAAAAAGTGTAAAATCCAGAAAGGCAGGACAGGCCATGGAGAACTGGGAGCCTTGTTATGCTGATGGGCGGGATGTAAATTGCCAACAACCACTCGGGAGAAGTGTATGGTGTTTCCTGAAACATCTAAAAAACAAAGCAATAGAGCCTAGGGCACTGCCACTTATGGTCCTATAGCTTAGGGAAATTAAAATCAAAAAGACACAGCCACCCCAAAGTTTGGGACGCCTCTGTTTACAAGAACCTCGTTTACAGTACAAGTTCAACATCGCAGAAAGTGAAAAATGGATAAAGAAGTTGTGGTATTTACTTACAAAGCAATATCACTCAGCAATGAAATCTATGTCATCAGGCCCTTAGCAGCACAATGAGTGGATTCAGGTATGATGATTCTAACTGAAATAAGTCACACAGAAAAAGAAACATCATAAGATATCAGTAATGCATGGAATGTAAACTTGGCTACACAGGAACTGAATTACAGAACAGAACAGGGTCTCAAATTTAGAAAACCAACTTATGCTTGCTTAAGGGTAAAGGTGAGTTGGGGTGCTGCATAAAACCAGAGATTGAAATGAGCACAGATAAAGTTCCTTAAGCCAAATATGGAATAGACAAGAGCTACTCCTTGCTCAACGAAATGGACTCAACACCGCATATTAAACGCCTAAGAATGTACCTGACTAGTAAGTATCTTAAAACCTATGGATTGCTATGTCTCCGAAAGAGAATCAAGCATGTGTACAGGGGCATAAACGCAGCAGTGATAAGATTGGAGAGGTTTGGTGAGCAAATGAAGACCCTTTGAAGTCATATTGCATGGTACCAATTACACGGGTCTTAACTCTCCAGGTTTAAGGTATTCTTCCTTCAGCTAAAACATGCATGTGGAACCCAAGTATGATCAACCATGTGAACGGGAGACGTGTTCAAATATGTCTCAGTTTTCGTACCCTGGTACTCGGGTGCAACATTCCAGATGCTTTACTAACACTCTCCCCACTTGGAGAGTCAGCGCCTTTAACCTCCTGTTTGGCCCAGTTTGCAATTTCTGCGGAAGATGAACAGGAATAGCGAGAACCAATGAGAGGCTAGCTGGAGGTGTCTGGACGGGCAAATTTAACTCTCATTTCCCACCAGGAAGAGGAAATAACCAAAGGCTCAGCGTGCCGTACCGGAACCAGATTAGGGCCTGAAGCCATCCTGCGGTGTTGCGGCCAGCTCAAAAGAAAGCGAGTTGAAGAAAGGAGCTCAGGGGCACTGTAATTCACAAACCTGCAGAGTTATAAATGACAGCTATCGTCCAAAAATAGACTGAAGTAAGGCTGCCAAGAGGACTTGAAAGCGGGGCAGAATTGCAGGAAACCGATTTCAGGAGGTAGACTGGAATTGCATTGAAAGCATAGGAAAAGAGGCAGAACGTCCACAATGATGCACTTGGCCAAAAAGGGCGTATGCGTTTTTTCCTGAATATATTCAGGAAAAAACGCATACGCCCTTTTTGGCCAACCAAGCAAGCTTGCAAAGGAAATCTGCACTACAATGAAGTCTCACTTCCCCCCGGTCAAAAGGGCCATCTGAAAAAAGTGTAAAATCCAGAAAGGCAGGACAGGCCATGGAGAACTGGGAGCCTTGTTATGCTGATGGGCGGGATGTAAATTGCCAACAAGCACTCCAGAGAAGTGTATGGTGTTTCCTGAAACATCTAAAAAACAAAGCAACAGAACCTAGGGCACTTCCACTTATGGTCCTATAGCTTAGGAAAATTAAAATCAAAAAGACACAGCCACCCCAAAGTTTGGAACGGCTCTGTTTACAAGAACCTCGTTTACAGTACAAGTTCAACATCGCAGAAAGTGAAAAATGGATAAAGAAGTTGTGGTATTTACTTACAAAGCAATATCACTCAGCAATGAAATCTGTGTCATCAGGCCCTTAGCAGCACAATGAGTGGATTCAGGTATGATGATTCTAACTGAAATAAGTCACACAGAAAAAGAAACATCATAAGATATCAGTAATACACGGAATGTAAACTTGGCTACACAGGAACTGAATTACAGAACAGAACAGGGTCTCAAATTTAGAAAAACAACTTATGCTTGCTTAAGGGGAAAGGTGAGTTGGGGTGCTGCATAAAACCAGAGATTGAAATGAGCACAGATAAAGTTCCTTAAGCCAAATATGGAATAGACAAGAGCTACTCCTTGCTCAACGAAATGGACTCAACACCCCATATTAAACGCCTAAGAATGTACCTGACTAGTAAGTATCTTAAAACCTATGGATTGCTATGTCTCCGAAAGAGAATCAAGCATGTGTACAGGGGCATAAACGCAGCAGTGATAGGATTGGAGAGGTTCGGTGAGCAACTGAAGACCCTTTGAAGTCATATTGCATGGTACCCATTCCACGGGTTTCAACTACCCAGGTTTAAGGTATTCTTCCTTCAGCTAAAACATGCATGTGGAACCCAAGTATGATCAACCATGTGAATGGGAGACGTGTTCTAATATGTCTCAGTTTTCCTCCCCTGGTACTCGGGTGCAACATTCCAGACGCTTTACTAACACTCTCCCCACTTGGAGAGTCAGCGCCTTTAACCTCCTGTTTGGCCCAGTTTGCAATTTCTGCGGAAGATGAACAGGAATACCGAGAACCAATGAGAGGATAGCTGGAGGTGTCTGGACGGACAAATTTAACTCTCATTTCCCACCAGGAAGAGGAAATAACCAAAGGCTCAGCATGCCGTGCCGGAACCAGATTAGAGCCTGAAGCCATCCTGCGGTGTTGCGGCCAGGTCACAAGAAAGCAAGTTGAAGAAAGGAGCTCAGGGGCACTGTAATTCACAAACCTGCAGAGTTATAAATGACAGCTATCGTCCAAAAATAGACTGAAGTAAGGCTGCCAAGAGGACTTGAAAGCGGGGCAGAATTGCAGGAAACCGATTTCAGGAGGTAGACTGGAATTGCATTGAAAGCATAGGAAAAGAGGCAGAACGTCCACAATGATGCACTTGGCCAAAAAGGGCGTATGCGTTTTTTCCTGAATATATTCAGGAAAAAACGCATACGCCCTTTTTGGCCAACCAAGCAAGCTTGCAAAGGAAATCTGCACTACAATGAAGTCTCACTTCCCCCTGGCAAAAGGGCCATCTGAAAAAAGTGTAAAATCCAGAAAGGCAGGACAGGCCATGGAGAACTGGGAGCCTTGTTATGCTGATGGGCGGGATGTAAATTGCCAACAGACACTCGGGAGAAGTGTATGGTGTTTCCTGAAACATCTAAAAAACAAACCAATAGAGCCTAGGGCACTGCCACTTATGGTCCTATAGCTTAGGGAAATTAAAATCAAAAAGACACAGCCACCCCAAAGTTTGGGACGCCTCTGTTTACAAGAACCTCGTTTACAGTACAAGTTCAACATCGCAGAAAGTGAAAAATGGATAAAGAAGTGGTGGTATTTACTTACAAAGCAATATCACTCAGCAATGAAATCTATGTCATCAGGCCCTTAGCAGCACAATGAGTGGATTCAGGTATGATGATTCTAACTGAAATAAGTCACACAGAAAAAGAAACATCATAAGATATCAGTAATACATGGAATGTAAACTTGGCTACACAGGAACTGAATTACAGAACAGAACAGGGTCTCAAATTTAGAAAACCAACTTATGCTTGCTTAAGGGTAAAGGTGAGTTGGGGTGCTGCATAAAACCAGAGATTGAAATGAGCACAGATAAAGTTCCTTAAGCCAAATATGGAATAGACAAGAGCTACTCCTTGCTCAACGAAATGGACTCAACACCGCATATTAAACGCCTAAGAATGTACCTGACTAGTAAGTATCTTAAAACCTATGGATTGCTATGTCTCCGAAAGAGAATCAAGCATGTGTACAGGGGCATAAACGCAGCAGTGATAGGATTGGAGAGGTTCAGTGAGCAAATGAAGACCCTATGAAGTCATATTGCATGGTACCCATTCCACGGGTTTCAACTACCCAGGTTTTAGGTATTCTTCCTTCAGCTAAAACATGCATGTGGAACCCAGAGTATGATCAACCATGTGATCGGGAGACGTGTTCAAATATGTCTCAGTTTTCTTCCCCTGGTACTCGGGTCCAACATTCCAGACACTTTACTAACACTCTCCCCACTTGGAGAGTCAGCGCCTTTAACCTCCTGTTTGGCCCAGTTTGCAATTTCTGCGGAAGATGAACAGGAATAGCGAGAACCAATGAGAGGCTAGCTGGAGGTGTCTGGACGGGCAAATTTAACTCTCATTTCCCACCAGGAAGAGGAAATAACCAAAGGCTCAGCGTGCCGTACCGGAACCAGATTAGGGCCTGAAGCCATCCTGCGGTGTTGCGGCCAGCTCAAAAGAAAGCGAGTTGAAGAAAGGAGCTCAGGGGCACTGTAATTCACAAACCTGCAGAGTTATAAATGACAGCTATCGTCCAAAAATAGACTGAAGTAAGGCTGCCAAGAGGACTTGAAAGCGGGGCAGAATTGCAGGAAACCGATTTCAGGAGGTAGACTGGAATTGCATTGAAAGCATAGGAAAAGAGGCAGAACGTCCACAATGATGCACTTGGCCAAAAAGGGCGTATGCGTTTTTTCCTGAATATATTCAGGAAAAAACGCATACGCCCTTTTTGGCCAACCAAGCAAGCTTGCAAAGGAAATCTGCACTACAATGAAGTCTCACTTCCCCCCGGTCAAAAGGGCCATCTGAAAAAAGTGTAAAATCCAGAAAGGCAGGACAGGCCATGGAGAACTGGGAGCCTTGTTATGCTGATGGGCGGGATGTAAATTGCCAACAACCACTCGGGAGAAGTGTATGGTGTTTCCTGAAACATCTAAAAAACAAAGCAACAGAACCTAGGGCACTTCCACTTATGGTCCTATAACTTAGGGAAATTAAAATCAAAAAGACACAGACACCCCAAAGTTTGGAATGGCTCTGTTTACAAGAACCTCGTTTACAGTACAAGTTCAACATCGCAGAAAGTGAAAAATGGATAAAGAAGTTGTGGTATTTACTTACAAAGCAATATCACTCAGCAATGAAATCTGTGTCATCAGGCCCTTAGCAGCACAATGAGTGGACTCAGGTATGATGATTCTAACTGAAATAAGTCACACAGAAAAAGAAACATCATAAGATATCAGTAATACACGGAATGTAAACTTGGCTACACAGGAACTGAATTACAGAACAGAACAGGGTCTCAAATTTAGAAAACCAACTTATGCTTGCTTAAGGGTAAAGGTGAGTTGGGGTGCTGCATAAAACCAGAGATTGAAATGAGCACAGATAAAGTTCCTTAAGTCAAATATGGAATAGACAAGAGCTACTCCTTGCTCAACGAAATGGACTCAACACCGCATATTAAACGCCTAAGAATGTACCTGACTAGTAAGTATCTTAAAACCTATGGATTGCTATGTCTCCGAAAGAGAATCAAGCATGTGTACAGGGGCATAAACGCAGCAGTGATAGGATTGGAGAGGTTCGGTGAGCAAATGAAGACCCTTTGAAGTCATATTGCATGGTACCCATTCCACGGGTTTCAACTACCCAGGTTTTAGGTATTCTTCCTTCAGCTAAAACATGCATGTGGAACCTAGAGTATGATCAACCATGTGATCGGGAGACATGTTCAAATATGTCTCAGTTTTCGTACCCTGGTACTCGGGTACAACATTCCAGACGCTTTACTAACACTCTCCCGACTTGGAGAGTCAGTCCCTTTAACCTCCTGTTTGGCCCAGTTTGCAATTTCTGCGGAAGATGAACAGGAATAGCGAGAATCAATGAGAGGCTAGCTGGAGGTGTCTGGACGGGCAAATTTAACTCTCATTTCCCACCAGGAAGAGGAATTAACCAAAGGCTCAGCGTGCCGTGCCGGAACCAGATTAGGGCCTGAAGCCATCCTGCGGTGTTGCGGCCAGGTCACAAGAAAGCGAGTTGAAGAAAGTAGCTCAGGGGCACTGTAATTCACAAACCTGCAGAGTTATAAATGACAGCTATCGTCCAAAAATACACTGAAGTAAGGTTGCCAAGAGGACTTGAAAGCGGGGCAGAATTGCAGGAAACCGATTTCAGGAGGTAGACTGGAATTGCATTGAAAGCATAGGAAAAGAGGCAGAACGTCCACAATGATGCACTTGGCCAAAAAGGGCGTATGCGTTTTTTCCTGAATATATTCAGGAAAAAACGCATACGCCCTTTTTGGCCAACCAAGCAAGCTTGCAAAGGAAATCTGCACTACAATGAAGTCTCACTTCCCCCCGGTCAAAAGGGCCATCTGAAAAAAGTGTAAAATCCAGAAAGGCAGGACAGGCCATGGAGAACTGGGAGCCTTGTTATGCTGATGGGTGGGATGTAAATTGCCAACAACCACTCGGGAGAAGTGTATGCTGTTTCCTGAAACATCTAAAAAACAAATCAACAGAACCTAGGGCACTTCCACTTATGGTCCTATAGCTTAGGGAAATTAAAATCAAAAAATTAATATCCAAAAAGTTTGGAACGGCTCTGTTTACAAGAACCTCGTTTACAGTACAAGTTCAACATCGCAGAAAGTGAAAAATGGATAAAGAAGTTGTGGTATTTACTTACAAAGCAATATCACTCAGCAATGAAATCTGTGTCATCAGGCCCTTAGCAGCACAATGAGTGGATTCAGGTATGATGATTCTAACTGAAATAAGTCACACAGAAAAAGAAACATCATAAGATATCAGTAATACACGGAATGGAAACTTGGCTACACAGGAACTGATTTACAGAACAGAACAGGGTCTCAAATTTAGAAAACCAACTTATGCTTGCTTAAGGGGAAAGGTGAGTTGGGGTGCTGCATAAAACCAGAGATTGAAATGAGCACAGATAAAGTTCCTTAAGTCAAATATGGAATAGACAAGGCTACTCCTTGCTCAACGAAATGGACTCAACACCGCATATTAAACACCTAAGTATGTACCTGACTAGTAAGTATCTTAAAACCTATGGATTGCTATGTCTCCGAAAGAGAATCAAGCATGTGTACAGGGGCATCAACGCAGCAGTGATAGGATTGGAGAGGTTCGGTGAGCAAATGAAGACCCTTTGAAGTCATATTGCATGGTACCCATTACACGGGTCTTAACTCTCCAGGTTTAAGGTATTCTTCCTTCAGCTAAAACATGCACGTGGAACCCAAGTATGATCAACCATGTGAATGGGAGACGTGTTCAAATATGTCTCAGTTTTCCTCCCCTGGTACTCGGGTGCAACATTCCAGACGCTTTACTAACACTCTCCCCACTTGGAGAGTCAGCGCCTTTAACCCCCTGTTTGGCCCAGTTTGCAATTTCTGCGGAAGATGAACAGGAATAGCGAGAACCAATGAGAGACTAGCTGGAGGTGTCTGGACGGGCAAATTTAACTCTCATTTCCCACCAGGAAGAGGAAATAACCAAAGGCTCAGCGTGCCGTGCCGGAACCAGATTAGGGCCTGAAGCCATCCTGCGGTGTTGCGGCCAGGTCACAAGAAAGCAAGTTGAAGAAAGGAGCTCAGGGGCACTGTAATTCACAAACCTGCAGAGTTATAAATGACAGCTATCGTCCAAAAATAGACTGAAGTAAGGCTGCCAAGAGGACTTGAAAGCGGGGCAGAATTGCAGGAAACCGATTTCAGGAGGTAGACTGGAATTGCATTGAAAGCATAGGAAAAGAGGCAGAACGTCCACAATGATGCACTTGGCCAAAAAGGGCGTATGCGTTTTTTCCTGAATATATTCAGGAAAAAACGCATACGCCCTTTTTGGCCAACCAAGCAAGCTTGCAAAGGAAATCTGCACTACAATGAAGTCTCACTTCCCCCCGGTCAAAAGGGCCATCTGAAAAAAGTGTAAAATCCAGAAAGGCAGGACAGGCCATGGAGAACTGGGAGCCTTGTTATGCTGATGGGCGGGATGTAAATTGCCAACAACCACTCGGGAGAAGTGTATGGTGTTTCCTGAAACATCTAAAAAACAAACCAATAGAGCCTAGGGCACTGCCACTTATGGTCCTATAGCTTAGGGAAATTAAAATCAAAAAGACACAGCCACCCCAAAGTTTGGGACGCCTCTGTTTACAAGAACCTCGTTTACAGTACAAGTTCAACATCGCAGAAAGTGAAAAATGGATAAAGAAGTGGTGGTATTTACTTACAAATCAATATCACTCAGCAATGAAATCTATGTCATCAGGCCCTTAGCAGCACAATGAGTGGATTCAGGTATGATGATTCTAACTGAAATAAGTCACACAGAAAAAGAAACATCATAAGATATCAGTAATACATGGAATGTAAACTTGGCTACACAGGAACTGAATTACAGAACAGAACAGGGTCTCAAATTTAGAAAACCAACTTATGCTTGCTTAAGGGTAAAGGTGAGTTGGGGTGCTTCATAAAACCAGAGATTGAAATGAGCACAGATAAAGTTCCTTAAGCCAAATATGGAATAGACAAGAGCTACTCCTTGCTCAACGAAATGGACTCAACACCGCATATTAAACGCCTAAGAATGTACCTGACTAGTAAGTATCTTAAAACCTATGGATTGCTATGTCTCCGAAAGAGAATCAAGCATGTGTACAGGGGCATAAACGCAGCAGTGATAGGATTGGAGAGGTTCGGTGAGCAAATGAAGACCCTTTGAAGTCATATTGCATGGTACCCATTCCACGGGTTTCAACTACCCAGGTTTTAGGTATTCTTCCTTCAGCTAAAACATGCATGTGGAACCCAGAGTATGATCAACCATGTGATCGGGAGACGTGTTCAAATATGTCTCAGTTTTCCTCCCCTGGTACTCGGGTGCAACATTCCAGACGCTTTACTAACACTCTCCCCACTTGGAGAGTCAGCGCCTTTAACCTCCTGTTTGGCCCAGTTTGCAATTTCTGCGGAAGATGAACAGGAATAGCGAGAACCAATGAGAGGCTAGCTGGAGGTGTCTGGACGGGCAAATTTAACTCTCATTTCCCACCAGGAAGAGGAAATAACCAAAGGCTCAGCGTGCCGTACCGGAACCAGATTAGGGCCTGAAGCCATCCTGCGGTGTTGCGGCCAGCTCAAAAGAAAGCGAGTTGAAGAAAGGAGCTCAGGGGCACTGTAATTCACAAACCTGCAGAGTTATAAATGACAGCTATCGTCCAAAAATAGACTGAAGTAAGGCTGCCAAGAGGACTTGAAAGCGGGGCAGAATTGCAGGAAACCGATTTCAGGAGGTAGACTGGAATTGCATTGAAAGCATAGGAAAAGAGGCAGAACGTCCACAATGATGCACTTGGCCAAAAAGGGCGTATGCGTTTTTTCCTGAATATATTCAGGAAAAAACGCATACGCCCTTTTTGGCCAACCAAGCAAGCTTGCAAAGGAAATCTGCACTACAATGAAGTCTCACTTCCCCCCGGTCAAAAGGGCCATCTGAAAAAAGTGTAAAATCCAGAAAGGCAGGACAGGCCATGGAGAACTGGGAGCCTTGTTATGCTGATGGGCGGGATGTAAATTGCCAACAACCACTCGGGAGAAGTGTATGGTGTTTCCTGAAACATCTAAAAAACAAAGCAACAGAACCTAGGGCACTTCCACTTATGGTCCTATAACTTAGGGAAATTAAAATCAAAAAGACACAGACACCCCAAAGTTTGGAACGGCTCTGTTTACAAGAACCTCGTTTACAGTACAAGTTCAACATCGCAGAAAGTGAAAAATGGATAAAGAAGTTGTGGTATTTACTTACAAAGCAATATCACTCAGCAATGAAATCTGTGTCATCAGGCCCTTAGCAGCACAATGAGTGGACTCAGGTATGATGATTCTAACTGAAATAAGTCACACAGAAAAAGAAACATCATAAGATATCAGTAATACACGGAATGTAAACTTGGCTACACAGGAACTGAATTACAGAACAGAACAGGGTCTCAAATTTAGAAAACCAACTTATGCTTGCTTAAGGGTAAAGGTGAGTTGGGGTGCTGCATAAAACCAGAGATTGAAATGAGCACAGATAAAGTTCCTTAAGCCAAATATGGAATAGACAAGAGCTACTCCTTGCTCAACGAAATGGACTCAACACCGCATATTAAACGCCTAAGAATGTACCTGACTAGTAAGTATCTTAAAACCTATGGATTGCTATGTCTCCGAAAGAGAATCAAGCATGTGTACATGGGCATAAACGCAGCAGTGATAGGATTGGAGAGGTTCGGTGAGCAAATGAAGACCCTTTGAAGTCATATTGCATGGTACCCATTCCACGGGTTTCAACTACCCAGGTTTTAGGTATTCTTCCTTCAGCTAAAACATGCATGTGGAACCTAGAGTATGATCAACCATGTGATCGGGAGACATGTTCAAATATGTCTCAGTTTTCGTACCCTGGTACTCGGGTGCAACATTCCAGACGCTTTACTAACACTCTCCCGACTTGGAGAGTCAGTCCCTTTAACCTCCTGTTTGGCCCAGTTTGCAATTTCTGCGGAAGATGAACAGGAATAGCGAGAACCAATGAGAGGCTAGCTGGAGGTGTCTGGACGGGCAAATTTAACTCTCATTTCCCACCAGGAAGAGGAATTAACCAAAGGCTCAGCGTGCCGTGCCGGAACCAGATTAGGGCCTGAAGCCATCCTGCGGTGTTGCGGCCAGGTCACAAGAAAGCGAGTTGAAGAAAGGAGCTCAGGGGCACTGTAATTCACAAACCTGCAGAGTTATAAATGACAGCTATCGTCCAAAAATACACTGAAGTAAGGTTGCCAAGAGGACTTGAAAGCGGGGCAGAATTGCAGGAAACCGATTTCAGGAGGTAGACTGGAATTGCATTGAAAGCATAGGAAAAGAGGCAGAACGTCCACAATGATGCACTTGGCCAAAAAGGGCGTATGCGTTTTTTCCTGAATATATTCAGGAAAAAACGCATACGCCCTTTTTGGCCAACCAAGCAAGCTTGCAAAGGAAATCTGCACTACAATGAAGTCTCACTTCCCCCCGGTCAAAAGGGCCATCTGAAAAAAGTGTAAAATCCAGAAAGGCAGGACAGGCCATGGAGAACTGGGAGCCTTGTTATGCTGATGGGTGGGATGTAAATTGCCAACAACCACTCGGGAGAAGTGTATGCTGTTTCCTGAAACATCTAAAAAACAAATCAACAGAACCTAGGGCACTTCCACTTATGGTCCTATAGCTTAGGGAAATTAAAATCAAAAAATTAAAATCCAAAAAGTTTGGAACGGCTCTGTTTACAAGAACCTCGTTTACAGTACAAGTTCAACATCGCAGAAAGTGAAAAATGGATAAAGAAGTTGTGGTATTTACTTACAAAGCAATATCACTCAGCAATGAAATCTGTGTCATCAGGCCCTTAGCAGCACAATGAGTGGACTCAGGTATGATGATTCTAACTGAAATAAGTCACACAGAAAAAGAAACATCATAAGATATCAGTAATACACGGAATGGAAACTTGGCTACACAGGAACTGAATTACAGAACAGAACAGGGTCTCAAATTTAGAAAACCAACTTATGCTTGCTTAAGGGTAAAGGTGAGTTGGGGTGCTGCATAAAACCAGAGATTGAAATGAGCACAGATAAAGTTCCTTAAGTCAAATATGGAATAGACAAGGCTACTCCTTGCTCAACGAAATGGACTCAACACCGCATATTAAACACCTAAGTATGTACCTGACTAGTAAGTATCTTAAAACCTATGGATTGCTATGTCTCCGAAAGAGAATCAAGCATGTGTACAGGGGCATCAACGCAGCAGTGATAGGATTGGAGAGGTTCGGTGAGCAAATGAAGACCCTTTGAAGTCATATTACATGGTACCCATTCCACGGGTTTCAACTACCCAGGTTTTAGGTATTCTTCCTTCAGCTAAAACATGCATGTGGAACCCAGAGTATGATCAACCATGTGATCGGGAGACGTGTTCAAATATGTCTCAGTTTTCCTCCCCTGGTACTTGGGTGCAACATTCCAGACGCTTTACTAACACTCTCCCCACTTGGAGAGTCAACGCCTTTAACCTCCTGTTTGGCCCAGTTTGCAATTTCTGCGGAAGATGAACAGGAATAGCGAGAACCAATGAGAGGCTAGCTGGAGGTGTCTGGACGGGCAAATTTAACTCTCATTTCCCACCAGGAAGAGGAAATAACCAAAGGCTCAGCATGCCGTGCCGGAACCAGATTAGGGCCTGAAGCCATCCTGCGGTGTTGCGGACAGGTCACAAGAAAGCGAGTTGAAGAAAGGAGGTCAGGGCCACTGTAATTCACAAACCTGCAGAGTTATAAATGACAGCTATCGTCCAAAAATAGACTGAAGTAAGGCTGCCAAGAGGACTTGAAAGCGGGGCAGAATTGCAGGAAACCGATTTCAGGAGGTAGACTGGAATTGCATTGAAAGCATAGGAAAAGAGGCAGAACGTCCACAATGATGCACTTGGCCAAAAAGGGCGTATGCGTTTTTTCCTGAATATATTCAGGAAAAAACGCATACGCCCTTTTTGGCCAACCAAGCAAGCTTGCAAAGGAAATCTGCACTACAATGAAGTCTCACTTCCCCCCGGTCAAAAGGGCCATCTGAAAAAAGTGTAAAATCCAGAAAGGCAGGACAGGCCATGGAGAACTGGGAGCCTTGTTATGCTGATGGGCGGGATGTAAATTGCCAACAACCACTCGGGAGAAGTGTATGGTGTTTCCTGAAACATCTAAAAAACAAAGCAACAGAACCTAGGGCACTTCCACTTATGGTCCTATAACTTAGGGAAATTAAAATCAAAAAGACACAGACACCCCAAAGTTTGGAACGGCTCTGTTTACAAGAACCTCGTTTACAGTACAAGTTCAACATCGCAGAAAGTGAAAAATGGATAAAGAAGTTGTGGTATTTACTTACAAAGCAATATCACTCAGCAATGAAATCTGTGTCATCAGGCCCTTAGCAGCACAATGAGTGGACTCAGGTATGATGATTCTAACTGAAATAAGTCACACAGAAAAAGAAACATCATAAGATATCAGTAATACACGGAATGTAAACTTGGCTACACAGGAACTGAATTACAGAACAGAACAGGGTCTCAAATTTAGAAAACCAACTTATGCTTGCTTAAGGGTAAAGGTGAGTTGGGGTGCTGCATAAAACCAGAGATTGAAATGAGCACAGATAAAGTTCCTTAAGCCAAATATGGAATAGACAAGAGCTACTCCTTGCTCAACGAAATGGACTCAACACCGCATATTAAACGCCTAAGAATGTACCTGACTAGTAAGTATCTTAAAACCTATGGATTGCTATGTCTCCGAAAGAGAATCAAGCATGTGTACATGGGCATAAACGCAGCAGTGATAGGATTGGAGAGGTTCGGTGAGCAAATGAAGACCCTTTGAAGTCATATTGCATGGTACCCATTCCACGGGTTTCAACTACCCAGGTTTTAGGTATTCTTCCTTCAGCTAAAACATGCATGTGGAACCTAGAGTATGATCAACCATGTGATCGGGAGACATGTTCAAATATGTCTCAGTTTTCGTACCCTGGTACTCGGGTGCAACATTCCAGACGCTTTACTAACACTCTCCCGACTTGGAGAGTCAGTCCCTTTAACCTCCTGTTTGGCCCAGTTTGCAATTTCTGCGGAAGATGAACAGGAATAGCGAGAACCAATGAGAGGCTAGCTGGAGGTGTCTGGACGGGCAAATTTAACTCTCATTTCCCACCAGGAAGAGGAATTAACCAAAGGCTCAGCGTGCCGTGCCGGAACCAGATTAGGGCCTGAAGCCATCCTGCGGTGTTGCGGCCAGGTCACAAGAAAGCGAGTTGAAGAAAGGAGCTCAGGGGCACTGTAATTCACAAACCTGCAGAGTTATAAATGACAGCTATCGTCCAAAAATACACTGAAGTAAGGTTGCCAAGAGGACTTGAAAGCGGGGCAGAATTGCAGGAAACCGATTTCAGGAGGTAGACTGGAATTGCATTGAAAGCATAGGAAAAGAGGCAGAACGTCCACAATGATGCACTTGGCCAAAAAGGGCGTATGCGTTTTTTCCTGAATATATTCAGGAAAAAACGCATACGCCCTTTTTGGCCAACCAAGCAAGCTTGCAAAGGAAATCTGCACTACAATGAAGTCTCACTTCCCCCCGGTCAAAAGGGCCATCTGAAAAAAGTGTAAAATCCAGAAAGGCAGGACAGGCCATGGAGAACTGGGAGCCTTGTTATGCTGATGGGTGGGATGTAAATTGCCAACAACCACTCGGGAGAAGTGTATGCTGTTTCCTGAAACATCTAAAAAACAAATCAACAGAACCTAGGGCACTTCCACTTATGGTCCTATAGCTTAGGGAAATTAAAATCAAAAAATTAAAATCCAAAAAGTTTGGAACGGCTCTGTTTACAAGAACCTCGTTTACAGTACAAGTTCAACATCGCAGAAAGTGAAAAATGGATAAAGAAGTTGTGGTATTTACTTACAAAGCAATATCACTCAGCAATGAAATCTGTGTCATCAGGCCCTTAGCAGCACAATGAGTGGACTCAGGTATGATGATTCTAACTGAAATAAGTCACACAGAAAAAGAAACATCATAAGATATCAGTAATACACGGAATGGAAACTTGGCTACACAGGAACTGAATTACAGAACAGAACAGGGTCTCAAATTTAGAAAACCAACTTATGCTTGCTTAAGGGTAAAGGTGAGTTGGGGTGCTGCATAAAACCAGAGATTGAAATGAGCACAGATAAAGTTCCTTAAGTCAAATATGGAATAGACAAGGCTACTCCTTGCTCAACGAAATGGACTCAACACCGCATATTAAACACCTAAGTATGTACCTGACTAGTAAGTATCTTAAAACCTATGGATTGCTATGTCTCCGAAAGAGAATCAAGCATGTGTACAGGGGCATCAACGCAGCAGTGATAGGATTGGAGAGGTTCGGTGAGCAAATGAAGACCCTTTGAAGTCATATTACATGGTACCCATTCCACGGGTTTCAACTACCCAGGTTTTAGGTATTCTTCCTTCAGCTAAAACATGCATGTGGAACCCAGAGTATGATCAACCATGTGATCGGGAGACGTGTTCAAATATGTCTCAGTTTTCCTCCCCTGGTACTTGGGTGCAACATTCCAGACGCTTTACTAACACTCTCCCCACTTGGAGAGTCAACGCCTTTAACCTCCTGTTTGGCCCAGTTTGCAATTTCTGCGGAAGATGAACAGGAATAGCGAGAACCAATGAGAGGCTAGCTGGAGGTGTCTGGACGGGCAAATTTAACTCTCATTTCCCACCAGGAAGAGGAAATAACCAAAGGCTCAGCATGCCGTGCCGGAACCAGATTAGGGCCTGAAGCCATCCTGCGGTGTTGCGGACAGGTCACAAGAAAGCGAGTTGAAGAAAGGAGGTCAGGGCCACTGTAATTCACAAACCTGCAGAGTTATAAATGACAGCTATCGTCCAAAAATAGACTGAAGTAAGGCTGCCAAGAGGACTTGAAAGCGGGGCAGAATTGCAGGAAACCGATTTCAGGAGGTAGACTGGAATTGCATTGAAAGCATAGGAAAAGAGGCAGAACGTCCACAATGATGCACTTGGCCAAAAAGGGCGTATGCGTTTTTTCCTGAATATATTCAGGAAAAAACGCATACGCCCTTTTTGGCCAACCAAGCAAGCTTGCAAAGGAAATCTGCACTACAATGAAGTCTCACTTCCCCCCGGTCAAAAGGGCCATCTGAAAAAAGTGTAAAATCCAGAAAGGCAGGACAGGCCATGGAGAACTGGGAGCCTTGTTATGCTGATGGGCGGGATGTAAATTGCCAACAGACACTCGGGAGAAGTGTATGGTGTTTCCTGAAACATCTAAAAAACAAAGCAACAGAGCCTAGGGCACTTCCACTTATGGTCCTATAGCTTAGGGAAATTAAAATCAAAAAGACACAGCCACCCCAAAGTTTGGGACGCCTCTGTTTACAAGAACCTCGCTTACAGTACAAGTTCAATATCACAGAAAGTGAAAAATGGATAAAGAAGTTGTGGTATTTACTTACAAAGCAATATCACTCAGCAATGAAATCTGTGTCATCAGGCCCTTAGCAGCACAATGAGTGGATTCAGGTATGATGATTCTAACTGAAATAAGTCACACAGAAAAAGAAACATCATAAGATATCAGTAATACACGGAATGGAAACTTGGCTACACCGGAACTGAATTACAGAACAGAACAGGGTCTCAAATTTAGAAAACCAACTTATGCTTGCTTAAGGGGAAAGGTGAGTTGGGGTGCTGCATAAAACCAGAGATTGAAATGAGCACAGATAAAGTTCCTTAAGCCAAATATGGAATAGACAAGAGCTACTCCTTGCTCAACGAAATGGACTCAACACCGCATATTAAACGCCTAAGAATGTACCTGACTAGTAAGTATCTTAAAACCTATGGATTGCTATGTCTCCGAAAGAGAATCAAGCATGTGTACAGGGGCATAAACGCAGCAGTGATAGGATTGGAGAGGTTCGGTGAGCAAATGAAGACCCTTTGAAATCATATTGCATGGTACCCATTACACGGGTCTTAACTCTCCAGGTTTAAGGTATTCTTCCTTCAGCTAAAACATGCATGTGGAACCCAAGTATGATCAACCATGTGAACGGGAGACGTGTTCAAATATGTCTCAGTTTTTGTACCCTGGTACTCGGATGCAACATTCCAGACGCTTTACTAACACTCTCCCCACTTGGAGAGTCAGCGCCTTTAACCTCCTGTTTGGTCCAGTTTGCAATTTCTGCGGAAGATGAACAGGAATAGCGAGAACCAATGAGAGACTAGCTGGAGGTGTCTGGACGGGCAAATTTAACTCTCATTTCCCACCAGGAAGAGGAAATAACCAAAGGCTCAGCGTGCTGTGCCAGAACCAGATTAGGGCCTGAAGCCATCCTGCGGTGTTGCGGCCAGGTCACAAGAAAGCTAGTTGAAGAAAGGGCTCAGGGGCACTGTAATTCACAAACCTGCAGAGTTATAAATGACAGCTATCGTCCAAAAATAGACTGAAGTAAGGCTGCCAAGAGGACTTGAAAGCGGGGCAGAATTGCAGGAAACCGATTTCAGGAGGTAGACTGGAATTGCATTGAAAGCATAGGAAAAGAGGCAGAACGTCCACAATGATGCACTTGGTCAAAAAGGGCGTATGCGTTTTTTCCTGAATATATTCAGGAAAAAACGCATACGCCCTTTTTGGCCAACCAAGCAAGCTTGCAAAGGAAATCTGCACTACAATGAAGTCTCACTTCCCCCCGGTCAAAAGGGCCATCTGAAAAAAGTGTAAAATCCAGAAAGGCAGGACAGGTCATGGAGAACTGGGAGCCTTGTTATGCTGATGGGCGGGATGTAAATTGCCAACAGACACTCGGGAGAAGTGTATGGTGTTTCCTGAAACATCTAAAAAACAAAGCAACAGAGCCTAGGGCACTGCCACTTATAGTCCTATAGCTTAGGGAAATTAAAATCAAAAAGACACAGCCACCCCAAAGTTTGGGACGCCTCTGTTTACAAGAACCTCGTTTACAGTACAAGTTCAACATCGCAGAAAGTGAAAAATGGATAAAGAACTTGTGGTACTTACGTACAATGCAGTATCACTCAGCAATGAAATCTATCTCATCAGGCCCGTAGCAGCATAATGAGTGGATTCAGGTACGATGATTCTAACTGAAATAAGTCACACAGAAAAAGAAACATCATAAGATATCACTAATACACGGAATGTAAACTTGGCTACACAGGAACTGCATTCCAAAACAGAACAGGGTCTCAAATTTAGAAAACCAACTTATGCTTGCTTAAGGGGAAAGGTGAGTTGGGGTGCTGCATAAAACCAGAGATTGAAATGAGCACAGATAAAGTTCCTTAAGCCAAATATGGAATAGACAAGAGCTACTCCTTGCTCAACGAAATGGACTCAAAACCCCATATTAAACGCCTAAGAATGTACCTGACTAGTAAGTATCTTAAAACCTATGGATTGCTATGTCTCCAAAAGAGAATCAAGCGTGTGTACAGGGGCATAAACGCAGCAGTGATAGGATTGGAGAGGTTCGGTGAGCAAATGAAGACCCTTTGAAGTCATATTGCATGGTACCCATTACACCGGTCTCAACTCTCCAGGTTTAAGGTATTCTTCCTTCAGCTAAAACATGCATGTGGAAACCAGAGTATGATCAACCATGTGAACGGGAGACGTGTTCAAATATGTCTCAGTTTTCCCCCCCTGGTACTCGGGTGCAACATTCCAGACGCTTTACTAACACTCTCCCCACTTGGAGAGTCAGTGCCTTTAACCTGCTGTTTGGTCCAGTTTGCAATTTCTGCGGAAGATGAACAGGAATAGCGAGAACCAATGAGAGGCTAGCTGGAGGTGTCTGGACGGGCAAATTTAACTCTCATTTCCCACCAGGAAGAGGAATTAACCAAAGGCTCAGCATGCCGGGCCGGAACCAGATTAGGGCCTGAAGCCATCCTGCGGTGTTGCGGCCAGGTCACAAGAAAGCGAGTTGAAGAAAGGAGCTCAGGGGCACTGTAATTCACAAACCTGCAGAGTTATAAATGACAGCTATCGTCCAAAAATAGACTGAAGTAAGGCTGCCAAGAGGACTTGAAAGCGGGGCAGAATTGCAGGAAACCGATTTCAGGAGGTAGACTGGAATTGCATTGAAAGCATAGGAAAAGAGGCAGAACGTCCACAATGATGCACTTGGCCAAAAAGGGCGTATGCGTTTTTTCCTGAATATATTCAGGAAAAAACGCATACGCCCTTTTTGGCCAACCAAGCAAGCTTGCAAAGGAAATCTGCACTACAATGAAGTCTCACTTCCCCCCGGTCAAAAGGGCCATCTGAAAAAAGTGTAAAATCCAGAAAGGCAGGACAGGCCATGGAGAACTGGGAGCCTTGTTATGCTGATGGGCGGGATGTAAATTGCCAACAGACACTCGGGAGAAGTGTATGGTGTTTCCTGAAACATCTAAAAAACAAAGCAACAGAACCTAGGGCACTTCCACTTATGGTCCTATAGCTTAGGGAAATTAAAATCAAAAAGACACAGACACCCCAAAGTTTGGAACGGCTCTGTTTACAAGAACCTCGTTTACAGTACAAGTTCAACATCGCAGAAAGTGAAAAATGGATAAAGAAGTTGTGGTATTTACTTACAAAGCAATATCACTCAGCAATGAAATCTGTGTCATCAGGCCCTTAGCAGCACAATGAGTGGATTCAGGTATGATGATTCTAACTGAAAGAAGTCACACAGAAAAAGAAACATCATAAGATATCAGTAATACACGGAATGGAAACTTGGCTACACAGGAACTGAATTACAGAACAGAACAGGGTCTCAAATTTAGAAAACCAACTTATGCTTGCTTAAGGGGAAAGGTGAGTTGGGGTGCTGCATAAAACCAGAGATTGAAATGAGCACAGATAAAGTTCCTTAAGCCAAATATGGAATAGACAAGAGCTACTCCTTGCTCAACGAAATGGACTCAACACCGCATATTAAACGCCTAAGAATGTACCTGACTAGTAAGTATCTTAAAACCTATGGATTGCTATGTCTCCGAAAGAGAATCAAGCATGTGTACAGGGGCATAAACGCAGCAGTGATAGGATTGGAGAGGTTCGGTGAGCAAATGAAGACCCTTTGAAGTCATATTGCATGGTACCCATTACACGGGTCTTAACTCTCCAGGTTTAAGGTATTCTTCCTTCAGCTAAAACATGCATGTGGAACCCAAGTATGATCAACCATGTGAACGGGAGACGTGTTCAAATATGTCTCAGTTTTCCTCCCCTCTACTCGGGTACAACATTCCAGACGCTTTACTAACACTCTCCCGACTTGGAGAGTCAGTCCCTTTAACCTCCTGTTTGGCCCAGTTTGCAATTTCTGCGGAAGATGAACAGGAATAGCGAGAACCAATGAGAGGCTAGCTGGAGGTGTCTGGACGGGCAAATTTAACTCTCATTTCCCACCAGGAAGAGGAATTAACCAAAGGCTCAGCATGCCGGGCCGGAACCAGATTAGGGCCTGAAGCCATCCTGCGGTGTTGCGGCCAGGTCACAAGAAAGCGAGTTGAAGAAAGGAGCTCAGGGGCACTGTAATTCACAAACCTGCAGAGTTATAAATGACAGCTATCGTCCAAAAATAGACTGAAGTAAGGCTGCCAAGAGGACTTGAAAGCGGGGCAGAATTGCAGGAAACCGATTTCAGGAGGTAGACTGGAATTGCATTGAAAGCATAGGAAAAGAGGCAGAACGTCCACAATGATGCACTTGGCCTAAAAGGGCGTATGCATTTTTTCCTGAATATATTCAGGAAAAAACGCATACGCCCTTTTTGGCCAACCAAGCAAGCTTGCAAAGGAAATCTGCACTACAATGAAGTCTCACTTCCCCCCGGTCAAAAGGGCCATCTGAAAAAAGTGTAAAATCCAGAAAGGCAGGACAGGCCATGGAGAACTGGGAGCCTTGTTATGCTGATGGGCGGGATGTAAATTGCCAACAGACACTCGGGAGAAGTGTATGGTGTTTCCTGAAACATCTAAAAAACAAAGCAACAGAGCCTAGGGCACTGCCACTTATGGTCCTATAGCTTAGGGAAATTAAAATCAAAAAGACACAGCCACCCAAAAGTTTGGAACGGCTCTGTTTACAAGAACCTCGTTTACAGTACAAGTTCAACATCGCAGAAAGTGAAAAATGGATAAAGAAGTTGTGGTATTTACTTACAAAGCAATATCACTCAGCAATGAAATCTGTGTCATCAGGCACTTAGCAGCACAATGAGTGGATTCAGGTATGATGATTCTAACTGAAATAAGTCACACAGAAAAAGAAACATCATAAGATATCAGTAATACACGGAATGGAAACTTGGCTACACAGGAACTGAATTACAGAACAGAACAGGGTCTCAAATTTAGAAAACCAACTTATGCTTCCTTAAGGGTAAAGGTGAGATGGGGTGCTGCATAAAACCAGAGATTGAAATGAGCACAGATAAAGTTCCTTAAGCCAAATATGGAATAGACAAGAGCTACTCCTTGCTCAACGAAATGGACTCAACACCGCATATTAAAAGCCTAAGAATGTACCTGACTAGTAAGTATCTTAAAACCTATGGATTGCTATGTCTCCGAAAGAGAATCAAGCATGTGTACAGGGGCATAAACGCAGCAGTGATAGGATTGGAGAGGCTCGTGAGCAAATGAAGACCCTTTGAAGTCATATTGCATGGTACCCATTCCACGGGTTTCAACTACCCAGGTTTAAGGTATTCTTCCTTCAGCTAAAACATGCATGTGGAACTTAGAGTATGATCAACCATGTGATCGGGAGACGTGTTCAAATATGTCTCAGTTTTCGTACCCTGGTACTCGGGTGCAACATTCCAGACGCTTTACTAACACTCTCCCCACTTGGAGAGTCAGTCCCTTTAACCTCCTGTTTGGCCCAGTTTGCAATTTCTGTGGAAGATGAACAGGAATAGCGAGAACCAATGAGAGACTAGCTGGAGGTGTCTGGATGGGCAAATTTAACTCTCATTTCCCACCAGGAAGAGGAATTAACCAAAGGCTCAGCGTGCCGTGCCAGAACCAGATTAGGGCCTGAAGACATCCTGCGGTGTTGCGGCCAGCTCACAAGAAAGCGAGTTGAAAAAGGAGCTCAGGGGCACTGTAATTCACAAACCTGCAGAGTTATAAATGACAGCTATCGTCCAAAAATAGACTGAAGTAAGGCTGCCAAGAGGACTTGAAAGCGGGGCAGAATTGCAGGAAACCGATTTCAGGAGGTAGACTGGAATTGCATTGAAAGCATAGGAAAAGAGGCAGAACGTCCACAATGATGCACTTGGCCAAAAAGGGCGTATGCGTTTTTTCCTGAATATATTCAGGAAAAAACGCATACGCCCTTTTTGGCCAACCAAGGAAGCTTGCAAAGGAAATCTGCACTACAATGAAGTCTCACTTCCCCCCGGTCAAAAGGGCCATCTGCAAAAAGTGTAAAATCCAGAAAGGCAGGACAGGCCATGGAGAATTGGGAGCCTTGTTATGCTGATGGGCGGGATGTAAATTGCCAACAGACACTCAGGAGAAGTGTATGGTGTTTCCTGAAACATCTAAAAATCAAAGCAACAGAGCCTAGGGCACTTCCACTTATGGTCTTATAGATTAGGGAAATTAAAATCAAAAAGACACAGCCACCCCAAAGTTTGGGACGCCTCTGTTTACAAGAACCTCGTTTACCGTACAAGTTCAATATCACAGAAAGTGAAAAATGGATAAAGAACTTGTGGTACTTACGTACAATGCAGTATCACTCAGCAATGAAATCTATGTCATCATGCCTGTAGCAGCATAATGAGTAGATTCAGGTACGATGATTCTAACTGAAATCAGTCACACAGAAAAAGAAACATCATAAGATATCACTAATACACGGAATGTAAACTTGGCTACACAGGAACTGCATTCCAAAACAGAACAGGTTCTCAAATTTAGAAAACCAACTTATGCTTGCTTAAGGGGAAAGGTGAGTTGGGTTGCTGCATACAACCAGAGATTGAAATGAGCACAGACAAAGTTCCTTAAGCCAAATATGGAATAGACAAGAGCTACTCCTTGCTCAACGAAATGGACTCAACACCGCATATTAAACGCCTAAGAATGTACCTGACTAGTAAGTATCTTAAAACCTATGGATTGCTATGTCTCCGAAAGAGAATCAAGAATGTGTACAGGGCCATAAACGCAGCAGTGATAGGATTGGAGAGGTTAGAGAGCAAATGAAGACCCTTTGAAGTCATATTGCATGGTACCCATTCCACGGGTTTCAACTACCGAGGTTTAAGGTATTCTTCCTTCAGCTAAAACATGCATGTGGAACCTAGAGTATGATCAACCATGTGATCGGGAGACGTGTTCAAATATGTCTCAGTTTTCGTACCCTGGTACTCGGGTGCAACATTCCAGACGCTTTACTAACACTCTCCCCACTTGGAGAGTCAGTCCCTTTAACCTCCTGTTTGGCCCAGTTTGCAATTTCTGTGGAAGATGAACAGGAATAGCGAGAACCAATGAGAGACTAGCTGGAGGTGTCTGAACGGGCAAATTTAACTCTCATTTCCCACCAGGAAGAGGAATTAACCAAAGGCTCAGCATGCCGGGCCGGAACCAGATTAGGGCCTGAAGCCATCCTGCAGTGTTGCGGCCAGGTCACAAGAAAGCAAGTTGAAGAAAGGAGCTCAGGGGCACTGTAATTCACAAACCTGCAGAGTTATAAATGACAGCTATCGTCCAAAAATAGACTGAAGTAAGGCTGCCAAGGGGACTTGAAAGCGGGGCAGAATTGCAGGAAACCGATTTCAGGAGGTAGACTGGAATTGCATTGAAAGCATAGGAAAAGAGGCAGAACGTCCACAATGATGCACTTGGCCAAAAAGGGCGTATGCGTTTTTTCCTGAATATATTCAGGAAAAAACGCATACGCCCTTTTTGGCAAACCAAGCAAGCTTGCAAAGGAAATCTGCACTACAATGAAGTCTCACTTCCCCCCAGTCAAAAGGGCCATCTGAAAAAAGTGTAAAATCCAGAAAGGCAGGACAGGCCATGGAGAACTGGGAGCCTTGTTATGCTGATGGGCGGGATGTAAATTCCCACAACCACTCGGGAGAAGTGTATGGTGTTTCCTGAAACATCTAAAAAACAAAGCAACAGAGCCTAGGGCACTTCCACTTATGGTCCTATAGCTTAGGGAAATTAAAATGAAAAAGACACAGCCACCACAAAGTTTGGAACGGCTCTGTTTACAAGAACCTCTTTTACAGTACATGTTCAACATCGCAGAAAGTGAAAAATGGATAAAGAAGTTGTGGTATTTACTTACAAAGCAATATCACTCAGCAATGAAATCTGTGTCACAAGGCCCTTAGCAGCACAATGAGTGGATTCAGGTATGATGATTCTAACTGAAATAAGTCACACAGGAAAAGAAACATCATAAGATATCAGTAATACACGGAATGTAAACTTGGCTACACAGGAACTGAATTACAGAACAGAACAGGGTCTCAAATTTAGAAAACCAACTTATGCTTGCTTAAGGGGAAAGGTGAGTTGGGGTGCTGCATAAAACCAGAGATTGAAATGAGCACAGATAAAGTTCCTTAAGCCAAATATGGAATAGACAAGAGCTACTCCTTGCTCAACGAAATGGACTCAACACCGCATATTAAACGCCTAAGAATGTACCTGACTAGTAAGTATCTAAAAACCTATGGATTGCTATGTCTCCGAAAGAGAATCAAGCATGTGTACAGGGGCATAAACGCAGCAGTGATAGGATTGGAGAGGTTCGTGAGCAAATGAAGACCCTTTGAAGTCATATTGCATGGTACCCATTCCACGGGTTTCAACTACCCAGGTTTAAGGTATTCTTCCTTCAGCTAAAACATGCATGTGGAACCTAGAGTATGATCAACCATGTGATCGGGAGACGTGTTCAAATATGTCTCAGTTTTTGTACCCTGGTACTCGGGTGCAACATTCCAGACGCTTTACTAACACTCTCCCCACTTGGAGAGTCAGTCCCTTTAACCTCCTGTTTGGACCAGTTTGCAATTTCTGTGGAAGATGAACAGAAATAGCGAGAACCAATGAGAGACTAGCTGGAGGTGTCTGGATGGGCACATTTAACTCTCATTTCCCACCAGGAAGAGGAATTAACCAAAGGCTCAGCGTGCCGTGCCAGAACCAGATTAGGGCCTGAAGTCATCCTGCGGTGTTGCGGCCAGGTCACAAGAAAGCGAGTTGAAGAAAGGAGCTCAGGGGCACTGTAATTCACAAACCTGCAGAGTTATAAATGACAGCTATCGTCCAAAAATAGACTGAAGTAAGGCTGCCAAGAGGACTTGAAAGCGGGGCAGAATTGCAGGAAACCGATTTCAGGAGGTAGACTGGAATTGCACTGAAAGCATAGGAAAAGAGGCAGAACGTCCACAATGATGCACTTGGCCAAAAAGGGCGTATGCGTTTTTTCCTGAATATATTCAGGAAAAAACGCATACGCCCTTTTTGGCCAACCAAGCAAACTTGCAAAGGAAATCTGCACTACAATGAAGTCTCACTTCTCCCCGGTCAAAAGGGCCATCTGCAAAAAGTGTAAAATCCAGAAAGGCAGGACAGTCCATGGAGAACTGGGAGCCTTGTTATGCTGATGGGCGGGATGTAAATTGCCAACAGACACTCGGGAGAAGTGTATGGTGTTTCCTGAAACATCTAAAAAACAAAGCAACAGAACCTAGGGCACTTCCACTTATGGTCCTATAGCTTAGGGAAATTAAAATCAAAAAGACACAGCCACCCCAAAGTTTGGGACGCCTCTGTTTACAAGAACCTCGCTTACAGTACAAGTTCAATATCACAGAAAGTGAAAAATGGATAAAGAAGTTGTGGTATTTACTTACAAAGCAATATCACTCAGCAATGAAATCTGTGTCATCAGGCCCTTAGCAGCACAATGAGTGGATTCAGGTATGATGATTCTAACTGAAATAAGTCACACAGAAAAAGAAACATCATAAGATATCAGTAATACACGGAATGGAAACTTGGCTACACCGGAACTGAATTACAGAACAGAACAGGGTCTCAAATTTAGAAAACCAACTTATGCTTGCTTAAGGGGAAAGGTGAGTTGGGGTGCTGCATAAAACCAGAGATTGAAATGAGCACAGATAAAGTTCCTTAAGCCAAATATGGAATAGACAAGAGCTACTCCTTGCTCAACGAAATGGACTCAACACCGCATATTAAACGCCTAAGAATGTACCTGACTAGTAAGTATCTTAAAACCTATGGATTGCTATGTCTCCGAAAGAGAATCAAGCATGTGTACAGGGGCATAAACGCAGCAGTGATAGGATTGGAGAGGTTCGGTGAGCAAATGAAGACCCTTTGAAATCATATTGCATGGTACCCATTACACGGGTCTTAACTCTCCAGGTTTAAGGTATTCTTCCTTCAGCTAAAACATGCATGTGGAACCCAAGTATGATCAACCATGTGAACGGGAGACGTGTTCAAATATGTCTCAGTTTTTGTACCCTGGTACTCGGATGCAACATTCCAGACGCTTTACTAACACTCTCCCCACTTGGAGAGTCAGCGCCTTTAACCTCCTGTTTGGTCCAGTTTGCAATTTCTGCGGAAGATGAACAGGAATAGCGAGAACCAATGAGAGACTAGCTGGAGGTGTCTGGACGGGCAAATTTAACTCTCATTTCCCACCAGGAAGAGGAAATAACCAAAGGCTCAGCGTGCTGTGCCAGAACCAGATTAGGGCCTGAAGCCATCCTGCGGTGTTGCGGCCAGGACACAAGAAAGCTAGTTGAAGAAAGGGCTCAGGGGCACTGTAATTCACAAACCTGCAGAGTTATAAATGACAGCTATCGTCCAAAAATAGACTGAAGTAAGGCTGCCAAGAGGACTTGAAAGCGGGGCAGAATTGCAGGAAACCGATTTCAGGAGGTAGACTGGAATTGCATTGAAAGCATAGGAAAAGAGGCAGAACGTCCACAATGATGCACTTGGCCTAAAAGGGCGTATGCGTTTTTTCCTGAATATATTCAGGAAAAAACGCATACGCCCTTTTTGGCCAACCAAGGAAGCTTGCAAAGGAAATCTGCACTACAATGAAGTCTCACTTCCCCCCGGTCAAAAGGGCCATCTGCAAAAAGTGTAAAATCCAGAAAGGCAGGACAGGCCATGGAGAATTGGGAGCCTTGTTATGCTGATGGGCGGGATGTAAATTGCCAACAGACACTCAGGAGAAGTGTATGGTGTTTCCTGAAACATCTAAAAATCAAAGCAACAGAGCCTAGGGCACTTCCACTTATGGTCTTATAGATTAGGGAAATTAAAATCAAAAAGACACAGCCACCCCAAAGTTTGGGATGCCTCTGTTTACAAGAACCTCGTTTACCGTACAAGTTCAATATCACAGAAAGTGAAAAATGGATAAAGAACTTGTGGTACTTACGTACAATGCAGTATCACTCAGCAATGAAATCTATGTCATCATGCCTGTAGCAGCATAATGAGTAGATTCAGGTACGATGATTCTAACTGAAATAAGTCACACAGAAAAAGAAACATCATAAGATATCACTAATACACGGAATGTAAACTTGGCTACACAGGAACTGCATTCCAAAACAGAACAGGTTCTCAAATTTAGAAAACCAACTTATGCTTGCTTAAGGGGAAAGGTGAGTTGGGTTGCTGCATACAACCAGAGATTGAAATGAGCACAGACAAAGTTCCTTAAGCCAAATATGGAATAGACAAGAGCTACTCCTTGCTCAACGAAATGGACTCAACACCGCATATTAAACGCCTAAGAATGTACCTGACTAGTAAGTATCTTAAAACCTATGGATTGCTATGTCTCCGAAAGAGAATCAAGAATGTGTACAGGGCCATAAACGCAGCAGTGATAGGATTGGAGAGGTTCGGTGAGCAAATGAAGACCCTTTGAAGTCATATTGCATGGTACCCATTACACGGGTCTTAACTCTCCAGGTTTAAGGTATTCTTCCTTCAGCTAAAACATGCATGTGGAACCTAGAGTATGATCAACCATGTGATCGGGAGACGTGTTCAAATATGTCTCAGTTTTTGTACCCTGGTACTCGGGTGCAACATTCCAGACGCTTTACTAACACTCTCCCCACTTGGAGAGTCAGTCCCTTTAACCTCCTGTTTGGACCAGTTTGCAATTTCTGTGGAAGATGAACAGGAATAGCGAGAACCAATGAGAGACTAGCTGGAGGTGTCTGGATGGGCACATTTAACTCTCATTTCCCACCAGGAAGAGGAATTAACCAAAGGCTCAGCGTGCCGTGCCAGAACCAGATTAGGGCCTGAAGTCATCCTGCGGTGTTGCGGCCAGGTCACAAGAAAGCGAGTTGAAGAAAGGAGCTCAGGGGCACTGTAATTCACAAACCTGCAGAGTTATAAATGACAGCTATCGTCCAAAAATAGACTGAAGTAAGGCTGCCAAGAGGACTTGAAAGCGGGGCAGAATTGCAGGAAACCGATTTCAGGAGGTAGACTGGAATTGCACTGAAAGCATAGGAAAAGAGGCAGAACGTCCACAATGATGCACTTGGCCAAAAAGGGCGTATGCGTTTTTTCCTGAATATATTCAGGAAAAAACGCATACGCCCTTTTTGGCCAACCAAGCAAACTTGCAAAGGAAATCTGCACTACAATGAAGTCTCACTTCTCCCCGGTCAAAAGGGCCATCTGCAAAAAGTGTAAAATCCAGAAAGGCAGGACAGTCCATGGAGAACTGGGAGCCTTGTTATGCTGATGGGCGGGATGTAAATTGCCAACAGACACTCAGGAGAAGTGTATGGTGTTTCCTGAAACATCTAAAAAACAAAGCAACAGAGCCTAGGGCACTTCCACTTATGGTCCTATAGCTTAGGGAAATTAAAATCAAAAAGACACAGCCACCCCAAAGTTTGGGACGCCTCCGTTTACAAGAACCTCGTTTACCGTACAAGTTCAATATCACAGAAAGTGAAAAATGGATAAAGAACTTGTGGTACTTATGTACAATGCAGTATCACTCAGCAATGAAATCTATGTCATCAGGCCCGTAGCAGCATAATGAGTGGATTCAGGTACGATGATTCTAACTGAAATAAGTCACACAGAAAAAGAAACATCATAAGATATCACTAATACACGGAATGTAAACTTGGCTACACAGGAACTGCATTCCAAAACAGAACAGGGTCTCAAATTTAGAAAACCAACTTATGCTTGCTTAAGGGGAAAGGTGAGTTGGGGTGCTGCATAAAACCAGAGATTGAAATGAGCACAGATAAAGTTCCTTAAGTCAAATATGGAATAGACAAGAGCTACTCCTTGCTCAACGAAATGGACTCAAAACCCCATATTAAACGCCTAAGAATGTACCTGACTAGTAAGTATCTTAAAACCTATGGATTGCTATGTCTCCAAAAGAGAATCAAGCGTGTGTACAGGGGCATAAACGCAGCAGTGATAGGATTGGAGAGGTTCGGTGAGCAAATGAAGACCCTTTGAAGTCATATTGCATGGTACCCATTACACGGGTCTCAACTCTCCAGGTTTTAGGTATTCTTCCTTCAGCTAAAACATGCATGTGGAACCCAGAGTATGATCAACCATGTGAACGGGAGACGTGTTCAAATATGTCTCAGTTTTCCTCCCCTGGTACTCGGGTGCAACATTCCAGACGCTTTACTAACACTCTCCCGACTTGGAGAGTCAGTCCCTTTAACCTCCTGTTTGGCCCAGTTTGCAATTTCTGCGGAAGATGAACAGGAATAGCGAGAACCAATGAGAGGCTAGCTGGAGGTGTCTGGACGGGCAAATTTAACTCTCATTTCCCACCAGGAAGAGGAATTAACCAAAGGCTGAGCATGCCGGGCCGGAACCAGATTAGGGCCTGAAGCCATCCTGCGGTGTTGCGGCCAGGTCACAAGAAAGCAAGTTGAAGAAAGGAGCTCAGGGGCACTGTAATTCACAAACCTGCAGAGTTATAAATGACAGCTATCGTCCAAAAATAGACTGAAGTAAGGCTGCCAAGAGGACTTTAAAGCGGGGCAGAATTGCAGGAAACCGATTTCAGGAGGTAGACTGGAATTGCATTGAAAGCATAGGAAAAGAGGCAGAACGTCCACAATGATGCACTTGGCCAAAAAGGGCGTATGCGTTTTTTCCTGAATATATTCAGGAAAAAACGCATACGCCCTTTTTGGCCAACCAAGCAAGCTTGCAAAGGAAATCTGCACTACAATGAAGTCTCACTTCCCCCCGGTCAAAAGGGCCATCTGAAAAAAGTGTAAAATCCAGAAAGGCAACAGGCCATTGAGAACTGGGAGCCTTGTTATGCTGATGAGCAGGATGTAAATTGCCAACAGACACTTGGGAGAAGTGTATGGTGTTTCCTGAAACATCTAAAAAACAAAGCAACAGAACCTAGGGCACTTCCACTTATGGTCCTATAGCTTAGGGAAATTAAAATCAAAAAGACACAGCCACCCCAAAGTTTGGAACGGCTCTGTTTACAAGAACCTCGTTTACAATACAAGTTCAACATCGCAGAAAGTGAAAAATGGATAAAGAAGTTGTGGTATTCACTTACAAAGCAATATCACTCAGCAATGGAATCTATGTCATCAGGCCCTTAGCAGCACAATGAGTGGATTCAGGTATGATGATTCTAACTGAAATAAGTCACACAGAAAAAGAAACATCATAAGATATCAGTAATACACGGAATGGAAACTTGGCTACACAGGAACTGAATTACAGAACAGAACAGGGTCTCAAATTTAGAAAACCAACTTATGCTTGCTTACGGGGAAAGGTGAGTTGGGGTGCTGCATAAAACCAGAGATTGAAATGAGCACAGATAAAGTTCCTTAAGCCAAATATGGAATAGACAAGAGCTACTCCTTGCTCAACGAAATGGACTCAACACCGCATATTAAACGCCTAAGAATGTACCTGACTAGTAAGTATCTTAAAACCTATGGATTGCTATGTCTCCGAAAGAGAATCAAGCATGTGTACAGGGGCATAAACGCAGCAGTGATAGGATTGGAGAGGTTCGGTGAGCAAATGAAGACCCTTTGAAGTCATATTGCATGGTACCCATTACACGGGTTTCAACTACCCAGGTTTAAGGTATTCTTCCTTCAGCTAAAACATGCATGTGGAACCCAAGTATGATCAACCATGTGAATGGGAGACGTGTTCAAATATGTCTCAGTTTTCCTCCCCTGGTACTCGGGTGCAACATTCCAGACGCTTTACTAACACTCTCCCCACTTGGAGAGTCAGCGCCTTTAACCTCCTGTTTGGCCCAGTTTGCAATTTCTGCGGAAGATGAACAGGAATAGCGAGAACCAATGAGAGACTAGCTGGAGGTGTCTAGACGGGCAAATTTAACTCTCATTTCCCACCAGGAAGAGGAAATAACAAAAGGTTCAGCGTGCCGTGCCGGAACCAGATTAGGACCTGAAGCCATCCTGCTGTGTTGCGGCCAGGTCACAAGAAAGCGAGTTGAAGAAAGGAGCTCAGGGGCACTGTAATTCACAAACCTGCAGAGTTATAAATGACAGCTATCGTCCAAAAATAGACTGAAGTAAGGCTGCCAAGAGGACTTGAAAGCGGGGCAGAATTGCAGGAAACCGATTTCAGGAGGTAGACTGGAATTGCACTGAAAGCATAGGAAAAGAGGCAGAACGTCCACAATGATGCACTTGGCCAAAAAGGGTGTATGCGTTTTTTCCTGAATATATTCAGGAAAAAACGCATACGCACTTTTTGGCCAACCAAGCAAGCTTGCAAAGGAAATCTGCACTACAATGAAGTCTCACTTCCCCCCGGTCAAAAGGGCCATCTGAAAAAAGTGTAAAATCCAGAAAGGCAGGACAGGTCATGGAGAACTGGGAGCCTTGTTATGCTGATGGGCGGGATGTAAATTGCCAACAGACACTCGGGAGAAGTGTATGGTGTTTCCTGAAACATCTAAAAAACAAAGCAACAGAGCCTAGGGCACTGCCACTTATAGTCCTATAGCTTAGGGAAATTAAAATCAAAAAGACACAGCCACCCCAAAGTTTGGAACGGCTCCGTTTACAAGAACCTCGTTTACAGTACAAGTTCAACATCGCAGAAAGTGAAAAATGGATAAAGAAGTTGTGGTATTTACTTACAAAGCAATATCACTCAGCAATGAAATCTGTGTCATCAGGCCCTTAGCAGCACAATGAGTGGATTCAGGTACGATGATTCTAACTGAAATAAGTCACACAGAAAAAGAAACATCATAAGATATCAGTAATACACGGAATGGAAACTTGGCTACACAGGAACTGAATTACAGAACAGAACAGGGTCTCAAAATTAGAAAACCAACTTATGCTTGCTTAAGGGGAAAGGTGAGTTGGGGTGCTGCATAAAACCAGAGATTGAAATGAGCACAGATAAAGTTCCTTAAGCCAAATATGGAATAGACAAGAGCTACTCCTTGCTCAACGAAATGGACTCAAAACCCCATATTAAACGCCTAAGAATGTACCTGACTAGTAAGTATCTTAAAACCTATGGATTGCTATGTCTCCAAAAGAGAATCAAGCGTGTGTACAGGGGCATAAACGCAGCAGTGATAGGATTGGAGAGGTTCGGTGAGCAAATGAAGACCCTTTGAAGTCATATTGCATGGTACCCATTACACGGGTCTCAACTCTCCAGGTTTTAGGTATTCTTCCTTCAGCTAAAACATGCATGTGGAACCCAGAGTATGATCAACCATGTGAACGGGAGACGTGTTCAAATATGTCTCAGTTTTCCTCCCCTGGTACTCGGGTGCAACATTCCAGACGCTTTACTAACACTCTCCCGACTTGGAGAGTCAGTCCCTTTAACCTCCTGTTTGGCCCAGTTTGCAATTTCTGCGGAAGATGAACAGGAATAGCGAGAACCAATGAGAGGCTAGCTGGAGGTGTCTGGACGGGCAAATTTAACTCTCATTTCCCACCAGGAAGAGGAATTAACCAAAGGCTGAGCATGCCGGGCCGGAACCAGATTAGGGCCTGAAGCCATCCTGCGGTGTTGCGGCCAGGTCACAAGAAAGCAAGTTGAAGAAAGGAGCTCAGGGGCACTGTAATTCACAAACCTGCAGAGTTATAAATGACAGCTATCGTCCAAAAATAGACTGAAGTAAGGCTGCCAAGAGGACTTTAAAGCGGGGCAGAATTGCAGGAAACCGATTTCAGGAGGTAGACTGGAATTGCATTGAAAGCATAGGAAAAGAGGCAGAACGTCCACAATGATGCACTTGGCCAAAAAGGGCGTATGCGTTTTTTCCTGAATATATTCAGGAAAAAACGCATACGCCCTTTTTGGCCAACCAAGCAAGCTTGCAAAGGAAATCTGCACTACAATGAAGTCTCACTTCCCCCCGGTCAAAAGGGCCATCTAAAAAAAGTGTAAAATCCAGAAAGGCAACAGGCCATTGAGAACTGGGAGCCTTGTTATGCTGATGAGCAGGATGTAAATTGCCAACAGACACTTGGGAGAAGTGTATGGTGTTTCCTGAAACATCTAAAAAACAAAGCAACAGAACCTAGGGCACTTCCACTTATGGTCCTATAGCTTAGGGAAATTAAAATCAAAAAGACACAGCCACCCCAAAGTTTGGAACGGCTCTGTTTACAAGAACCTCGTTTACAATACAAGTTCAACATCGCAGAAAGTGAAAAATGGATAAAGAAGTTGTGGTATTCACTTACAAAGCAATATCACTCAGCAATGGAATCTATGTCATCAGGCCCTTAGCAGCACAATGAGTGGATTCAGGTATGATGATTCTAACTGAAATAAGTCACACAGAAAAAGAAACATCATAAGATATCAGTAATACACGGAATGGAAACTTGGCTACACAGGAACTGAATTACAGAACAGAACAGGGTCTCAAATTTAGAAAACCAACTTATGCTTGCTTACGGGGAAAGGTGAGTTGGGGTGCTGCATAAAACCAGAGATTGAAATGAGCACAGATAAAGTTCCTTAAGCCAAATATGGAATAGACAAGAGCTACTCCTTGCTCAACGAAATGGACTCAACACCGCATATTAAACGCCTAAGAATGTACCTGACTAGTAAGTATCTTAAAACCTATGGATTGCTATGTCTCCGAAAGAGAATCAAGCATGTGTACAGGGGCATAAACGCAGCAGTGATAGGATTGGAGAGGTTCGGTGAGCAAATGAAGACCCTTTGAAGTCATATTGCATGGTACCCATTACACGGGTCTTAACTCTCCAGGTTTAAGGTATTCTTCCTTCAGCTAAAACATGCATGTGGAACCCAAGTATGATCAACCATGTGAATGGGAGACGTGTTCAAATATGTCTCAGTTTTCTTCCCCTGGTACTCGGGTGCAACATTCCAGACGCTTTACTAACACTCTCCCCACTTGGAGAGTCAGCGCCTTTAACCTCCTGTTTGGCCCAGTTTGCAATTTCTGCGGAAGATGAACAGGAATAGCGAGAACCAATGAGAGACTAGCTGGAGGTGTCTAGACGGGCAAATTTAACTCTCATTTCCCACCAGGAAGAGGAAATAACAAAAGGTTCAGCGTGCCGTGCCAGAACCAGATTAGGACCTGAAGCCATCCTGCTGTGTTGCGGCCAGGTCACAAGAAAGCGAGTTGAAGAAAGGAGCTCAGGGGCACTGTAATTCACAAACCTGCAGAGTTATAAATGACAGCTATCGTCCAAAAATAGACTGAAGTAAGGCTGCCAAGAGGACTTGAAAGCGGGGCAGAATTGCAGGAAACCGATTTCAGGAGGTAGACTGGAATTGCACTGAAAGCATAGGAAAAGAGGCAGAACGTCCACAATGATGCACTTGGCCAAAAAGGGTGTATGCGTTTTTTCCTGAATATATTCAGGAAAAAACGCATACGCACTTTTTGGCCAACCAAGCAAGCTTGCAAAGGAAATCTGCACTACAATGAAGTCTCACTTCCCCCCGGTCAAAAGGGCCATCTGAAAAAAGTGTAAAATCCAGAAAGGCAGGACAGGTCATGGAGAACTGGGAGCCTTGTTATGCTGATGGGCGGGATGTAAATTGCCAACAGACACTCGGGAGAAGTGTATGGTGTTTCCTGAAACATCTAAAAAACAAAGCAACAGAGCCTAGGGCACTGCCACTTATAGTCCTATAGCTTAGGGAAATTAAAATCAAAAAGACACAGCCACCCCAAAGTTTGGAACGGCTCCGTTTACAAGAACCTCGTTTACAGTACAAGTTCAACATCGCAGAAAGTGAAAAATGGATAAAGAAGTTGTGGTATTTACTTACAAAGCAATATCACTCAGCAATGAAATCTGTGTCATCAGGCCCTTAGCAGCACAATGAGTGGATTCAGGTACGATGATTCTAACTGAAATAAGTCACACAGAAAAAGAAACATCATAAGATATCAGTAATACACGGAATGGAAACTTGGCTACACAGGAACTGAATTACAGAACAGAACAGGGTCTCAAAATTAGAAAACCAACTTATGCTTGCTTAAGGGGAAAGGTGAGTTGGGGTGCTGCATAAAACCAGAGATTGAAATGAGCACAGATAAAGTTCCTTAAGCCAAATATGGAATAGACAAGAGCTACTCCTTGCTCAACGAAATGGACTCAAAACCCCATATTAAACGCCTAAGAATGTACCTGACTAGTAAGTATCTTAAAACCTATGGATTGCTATGTCTCCAAAAGAGAATCAAGCGTGTGTACAGGGGCATAAACGCAGCAGTGATAGGATTGGAGAGGTTCGGTGAGCAAATGAAGACCCTTTGAAGTCATATTGCATGGTACCCATTACACGGGTCTCAACTCTCCAGGTTTTAGGTATTCTTCCTTCAGCTAAAACATGCATGTGGAACCCAGAGTATGATCAACCATGTGAACGGGAGACGTGTTCAAATATGTCTCAGTTTTCCTCCCCTGGTACTCGGGTGCAACATTCCAGACGCTTTACTAACACTCTCCCGACTTGGAGAGTCAGTCCCTTTAACCTCCTGTTTGGCCCAGTTTGCAATTTCTGCGGAAGATGAACAGGAATAGCGAGAACCAATGAGAGGCTAGCTGGAGGTGTCTGGACGGGCAAATTTAACTCTCATTTCCCACCAGGAAGAGGAATTAACCAAAGGCTGAGCATGCCGGGCCGGAACCAGATTAGGGCCTGAAGCCATCCTGCGGTGTTGCGGCCAGGTCACAAGAAAGCAAGTTGAAGAAAGGAGCTCAGGGGCACTGTAATTCACAAACCTGCAGAGTTATAAATGACAGCTATCGTCCAAAAATAGACTGAAGTAAGGCTGCCAAGAGGACTTTAAAGCGGGGCAGAATTGCAGGAAACCGATTTCAGGAGGTAGACTGGAATTGCATTGAAAGCATAGGAAAAGAGGCAGAACGTCCACAATGATGCACTTGGCCAAAAAGGGCGTATGCGTTTTTTCCTGAATATATTCAGGAAAAAACGCATACGCCCTTTTTGGCCAACCAAGCAAGCTTGCAAAGGAAATCTGCACTACAATGAAGTCTCACTTCCCCCCGGTCAAAAGGGCCATCTGAAAAAAGTGTAAAATCCAGAAAGGCAACAGGCCATTGAGAACTGGGAGCCTTGTTATGCTGATGGGCAGGATGTAAATTGCCAACAGACACTTGGGAGAAGTGTATGGTGTTTCCTGAAACATCTAAAAAACAAAGCAACAGAGCCTAGGGCACTTCCACTTATGGTCCTATAGCTTAGGGAAATTAAAATCAAAAAGACACAGCCACCCCAAAGTTTGGAACGGCTCTGTTTACAAGAACCTCGTTTACAATACAAGTTCAACATCGCAGAAAGTGAAAAATGGATAAAGAAGTTGTGGTATTCACTTACAAAGCAATATCACTCAGCAATGGAATCTATGTCATCAGGCCCTTAGCAGCACAATGAGTGGATTCAGGTATGATGATTCTAACTGAAATAAGTAACACAGAAAAAGAAACATCATAAGATATCAGTAATACACGGAATGGAAACTTGGCTACACAGGAACTGAATTACAGAACAGAACAGGGTCTCAAATTTAGAAAACCAACTTATGCTTGCTTACGGGGAAAGGTGAGTTGGGGTGCTGCATAAAACCAGAGATTGAAATGAGCACAGATAAAGTTCCTTAAGCCAAATATGGAATAGACAAGAGCTACTCCTTGCTCAACGAAATGGACTCAACACCGCATATTAAACGCCTAAGAATGTACCTGACTAGTAAGTATCTTAAAACCTATGGATTGCTATGTCTCCGAAAGAGAATCAAGCATGTGTACAGGGGCATAAACGCAGCAGTGATAGGATTGGAGAGGTTCGGTGAGCAAATGAAGACCCTTTGAAGTCATATTGCATGGTACCCATTACACGGGTCTTAACTCTCCAGGTTTAAGGTATTCTTCCTTCAGCTAAAACATGCATGTGGAACCCAAGTATGATCAACCATGTGAATGGGAGACGTGTTCAAATATGTCTCAGTTTTCTTCCCCTGGTACTCGGGTGCAACATTCCAGACGCTTTACTAACACTCTCCCCACTTGGAGAGTCAGCGCCTTTAACCTCCTGTTTGGCCCAGTTTGCAATTTCTGCGGAAGATGAACAGGAATAGCGAGAACCAATGAGAGACTAGCTGGAGGTGTCTAGACGGGCAAATTTAACTCTCATTTCCCACCAGGAAGAGGAAATAACAAAAGGTTCAGCGTGCCGTGCCGGAACCAGATTAGGACTTGAAGCCATCCTGCTGTGTTGCGGCCAGGTCACAAGAAAGCGAGTTGAAGAAAGGAGCTCAGGGGCACTGTAATTCACAAACCTGCAGAGTTATAAATGACAGCTATCGTCCAAAAATAGACTGAAGTAAGGCTGCCAAGAGGACTTGAAAGCGGGGCAGAATTGCAGGAAACCGATTTCAGGAGGTAGACTGGAATTGCATTGAAAGCATAGGAAAAGAGGCAGAACGTCCACAATGATGCACTTGGCCAAAAAGGGCGTATGCGTTTTTTCCTGAATATATTCAGGAAAAAACGCATACGCCCTTTTTGGCCAACCAAGCAAGCTTGCAAAGGAAATCTGCACTACAATGAAGTCTCACTTCCCCCCGGTCAAAAGGGCCATCTGAAAAAAGTGTAAAATCCAGAAAGGCAGGACAGGTCATGGAGAACTGGGAGCCTTGTTATGCTGATGGGCGGGATGTAAATTGCCAACAGACACTCGGGAGAAGTGTATGGTGTTTCCTGAAACATCTAAAAAACAAAGCAACAGAGCCTAGGGCACTGCCACTTATAGTCCTATAGCTTAGGGAAATTAAAATCAAAAAGACACAGCCACCCCAAAGTTTGGAACGGCTCTGTTTACAAGAACCTCGTTTACAGTACAAGTTCAACATCGCAGAAAGTGAAAAATGGATAAAGAACTTGTGGTACTTACGTACAATGCAGTATCACTCAGCAATGAAATCTATCTCATCAGGCCCGTAGCAGCATAATGAGTGGATTCAGGTACGATGATTCTAACTGAAATAAGTCACACAGAAAAAGAAACATCATAAGATATCACTAATACACGGAATGGAAACTTGGCTACACAGGAACTGCATTCCAAAACAGAACAGGGTCTCAAATTTAGAAAACCAACTTATGCTTGCTTAAGGGGAAAGGTGAGTTGGGGTGCTGCATAAAACCAGAGATTGAAATGAGCACAGATAAAGTTCCTTAAGCCAAATATGGAATAGACAAGAGCTACTCCTTGCTCAACGAAATGGACTCAAAACCCCATATTAAACGCCTAAGAATGTACCTGACTAGTAAGTATCTTAAAACCTATGGATTGCTATGTCTCCAAAAGAGAATCAAGCGTGTGTACAGGGGCATAAACGCAGCAGTGATAGGATTGGAGAGGTTCGGTGAGCAAATGAAGACCCTTTGAAGTCATATTGCATGGTACCCATTACACGGGTCTCAACTCTCCAGGTTTAAGGTATTCTTCCTTCAGCTAAAACATGCATGTGGAAACCAGAGTATGATCAACCATGTGAACGGGAGACGTGTTCAAATATGTCTCAGTTTTCCCCCCCTGGTACTCGGGTGCAACATTCCAGACGCTTTACTAACACTCTCCCCACTTGGAGAGTCAGTGCCTTTAACCTGCTGTTTGGTCCAGTTTGCAATTTCTGCGGAAGATGAACAGGAATAGCGAGAACCAATGAGAGGCTAGCTGGAGGTGTCTGGACGGGCAAATTTAACTCTCATTTCCCACCAGGAAGAGGAATTAACCAAAGGCTCAGCATGCCGGGCCGGAACCAGATTAGGGCCTGAAGCCATCCTGCGGTGTTGCGGCCAGGTCACAAGAAAGCGAGTTGAAGAAAGGAGCTCAGGGGCACTGTAATTCACAAACCTGCAGAGTTATAAATGACAGCTATCGTCCAAAAATAGACTGAAGTAAGGCTGCCAAGAGGACTTGAAAGCGGGGCAGAATTGCAGGAAACCGATTTCAGGAGGTAGACTGGAATTGCATTGAAAGCATAGGAAAAGAGGCAGAACGTCCACAATGATGCACTTGGCCAAAAAGGGCGTATGCGTTTTTTCCTGAATATATTCAGGAAAAAACGCATACGCCCTTTTTGGCCAACCAAGCAAGCTTGCAAAGGAAATCTGCACTACAATGAAGTCTCACTTCCCCCCGGTCAAAAGGGCCATCTGAAAAAAGTGTAAAATCCAGAAAGGCAGGACAGGCCATGGAGAACTGGGAGCCTTGTTATGCTGATGGGCGGGATGTAAATTGCCAACAACCACTCGGGAGAAGTGTATGGTGTTTCCTGAAACATCTAAAAAACAAAGCAACAGAACCTAGGGCACTTCCACTTATGGTCCTATAGCTTAGGGAAATTAAAATCAAAAAGACACAGACACCCCAAAGTTTGGAACGGCTCTGTTTACAAGAACCTCGTTTACAGTACAAGTTCAACATCGCAGAAAGTGAAAAATGGATAAAGAAGTTGTGGTATTTACTTACAAAGCAATATCACTCAGCAATGAAATCTGTGTCATCAGGCACTTAGCAGCACAATGAGTGGATTCAGGTATGATGATTCTAACTGAAATAAGTCACACAGAAAAAGAAACATCATAAGATATCAGTAATACACGGAATGGAAACTTGGCTACACAGGAACTGAATTACAGAACTGAATTACAGAACAGAACAGGGTCTCAAATTTAGAAAACCAACTTATGCTTGCTTAAGGGGAAAGGTGAGTTGGGGTGCTGCATAAAACCAGAGATTGAAATGAGCACAGATAAAGTTCCTTAAGCCAAATATGGAATAGACAAGAGCTACTCCTTGCTCAACGAAATGGACTCAACACCGCATATTAAACGCCTAAGAATGTACCTGACTAGTAAGTATCTTAAAACCTATGGATTGCTATGTCTCCGAAAGAGAATCAAGCATGTGTACAGGGGCATAAACGCAGCAGTGATAGGATTGGAGAGGTTCGGTGAGCAAATGAAGACCCTTTGAAGTCATATTGCATGGTACCCATTCCACGGGTCTTAACTCTCCAGGTTTAAGGTATTCTTCCTTCAGCTAAAACATGCATGTGGAACCCAAGTATGATCAACCATATGAACGGGAGACGTGTTCAAATATGTCTCAGTTTTTGTACCCTGTTACTCGGGTGCAACATTCCAGACGCTTTACTAACACTCTCCCCACTTGGAGAGTCAGCGCCTTTAACCTCCTGTTTGGTCCAGTTTGCAATTTCTGCGGAAGATGAACAGGAATAGCGAGAACCAATGAGAGACTAGCTGGAGGTGTCTGGACGGGCAAATTTAACTCTCATTTCCCACCAGTAAGAGGAAATAACCAAACGCTCAGCGTGCCGTGCCAGAACCAGATTAGGGCCTGAAGCCATCCTGCGGTGTTGCGGCCAGGTCACAAGAAAGCTAGTTGAAGAAAGGAGCTCAGGGGCACTGTAATTCACAAACCTGCAGAGTTATAAATGACAGCTATCGTCCAAAAATAGACTGAAGTAAGGCTGCCAAGAGGACTTGAAAGCGGGGCAGAATTGCAGGAAACCGATTTCAGGAGGTAGACTGGAATTGCATTGAAAGCATAGGAAAAGAGGCAGAACGTCCACAATGATGCACTTGGCCAAAAAGGGCGTATGCGTTTTTTCCTGAATATATTCAGGAAAAAACGCATACGCCCTTTTTGGCCAACCAAGCAAGCTTGCAAAGGAAATCTGCACTACAATGAAGTCTCACTTCCCCCCGGTCAAAAGGGCCATCTGAAAAAAGTGTAAAATCCAGAAAGGCAGGACAGGCCATGGAGAACTGAGAGCCTTGTTATGCTGATGGGCGGGATGTAAATTGCCAACAGACACTTGGGAGAAGTGTATGGTGTTTCCTGAAACATCTAAAAAACAAAGCAACAGAGCCTAGGGCACTGCCACTTATGGTCCTACAGCTTAGGGAAATTAAAATAAAAAAGACACAGCCACCCCAAAGTTTGGGACGCCTCTGTTTACAAGAACCTCGTTTACAGTACAAGTTCAACATCGCAGAAAGTGAAAAATGGATAAAGAACTTGTGGTACTTACGTTCAATGCAGTATCACTCAGCAATGAAATCTATCTCATCAGGCCCGTAGCAGCATAATGAGTGGATTCAGGTACGATGATTCTAACTGAAATAAGTCACACAGAAAAAGAAACATCATAAGATATCACTAATACACGGAATGTAAACTTGGCTACACAGGAACTGCATTCCAAAACAGAACAGGGTCTCAAATTTAGAAAACCAACTTATGCTTGCTTAAGGGGAAAGGTGAGTTGGGGTGCTGCATAAAACCAGAGATTGAAATGAGCACAGATAAAGTTCCTTAAGCCAAATATGGAATAGACAAGAGCTACTCCTTGCTCAACGAAATGGACTCAAAACCCCATATTAAACGCCTAAGAATGTACCTGACTAGTAAGTATCTTAAAACCTATGGATTGCTATGTCTCCAAAAGAGAATCAAGCATGTGTACAGGGGCATAAACGCAGCAGTGATAGGATTGGAGAGGTTCGGTGAGCAAATGAAGACCCTTTGAAGTCATATTGCATGGTACCCATTACACGGGTCTCAACTCTCCAGGTTTAAGGTATTCTTCCTTCAGCTAAAACATGCATGTGGAAACCAGAGTATGATCAACCATGTGAACAGGAGACGTGTTCAAATATGTCTCAGTTTTCCCCCCCTGGTACTCGGGTGCAACATTCCAGACGCTTTACTAACACTCTCCCGACTTGGAGAGTCAGTCCCTTTAACCTCCTGTTTGGTCCAGTTTGCAATTTCTGCGGAAGATGAACAGGAATAGCGAGAACCAATGAGAGGCTAGCTGGAGGTGTCTGGACGGGCAAATTTAACTCTCATTTCCCACCAGGAAGAGGAATTAACCAAAGGCTCAGCATGCCGGGCCGGAACCAGATTAGGGCCTGAAGCCATCCTGCGGTGTTGCGGCCAGGTCACAAGAAAGCGAGTTGAAGAAAGGAGCTCAGGGGCACTGTAATTCACAAACCTGCAGAGTTATAAATGACAGGTATCGTCCAAAAATAGACTGAAGTAAGGCTGCCAAGAGGACTTGAAAGCGGGGCAGAATTGCAGGAAACCGATTTCAGGAGGTAGACTGGAATTGCATTGAAAGCATAGGAAAAGAGGCAGAACGTCCACAATGATGCACTTGGCCAAAAAGGGCGTATGCGTTTTTTCCTGAATATATTCAGGAAAAAACGCATACGCCCTTTTTGGCCAACCAAGCAAGCTTGCAAAGGAAATCTGCACTACAATGAAGTCTCACTTCCCCCCGGTCAAAAGGGCCATCTGAAAAAAGTGTAAAATCCAGAAAGGCAACAGGCCATTGAGAACTGGGAGCCTTTTTATGCTGATGGGCGGGATGTAAATTGCCAACAGACACTTGGGAGAAGTGTATGGTGTTTCCTGAAACATCTAAAAAACAAAGCAACAGAGCCTAGGGCACTTCCACTTATGGTCCTATAGCTTAGGGAAATTAAAATCAAAAAGACACAGCCACCCCAAAGTTTGGAACGGCTCTGTTTACAAGAACCTCGTTTACAGTACAAGTTCAACATCGCAGAAAGTGAAAAATGGATAAAGAAGTTGTGGTATTCACTTACAAAGCAATATCACTCAGCAATGGAATCTATGTCATCAGGCCCTTAGCAGCACAATGAGTGGATTCAGGTATGATGATTCTAACTGAAATAAGTCACACAGAAAAAGAAACATCATAAGATATCAGTAATACACGGAATGGAAACTTGGCTACACAGGAACTGAATTACAGAACAGAACAGGGTCTCAAATTTAGAAAACCAACTTATGCTTGCTTAAGGGGAAAGGTGAGTTGGGGTGCTGCATAAAACCAGAGATTGAAATGAGCACAGATAAAGTTCCTTAAGCCAAATATGGAATAGACAAGAGCTACTCCTTGCTCAACGAAATGGACTCAACACCGCATATTAAACGCCTAAGAATGTACCTGACTAGTAAGTATCTTAAAATCTATGGATTGCTATGTCTCCGAAAGAGAATCAAGCATGTGTACAGGGACATAAACGCAGCAGTGATAGGATTGGAGAGGTTCGGTGAGCAAATGAAGACCCTTTGAAGTCATATTGCATGGTACCCATTACACGGGTCTTAACTCTCCAGGTTTAAGGTATTCTTCCTTCAGCTAAAACATGCATGTGGAAGCCAAGTATGATCAACCATGTGAACGGGAGACGTGTTCAAATATGTCTCAGTTTTTGTAACCTGGTACTCGGGTGCAACATTCCAGACGCTTTACTAACACTCTCCCCACTTGGAGAGTCAGCGCCTTTAACCTCCTGTTTGGTCCAGTTTGCAATTTCTGCGGAAGATGAACAGGAATAGCGAGAACCAATGAGAGACTAGCTGGAGGTGTCTGGACGGGCAAATTTAACTCTCATTTCCCACCAGGAAGAGGAAATAACCAAAGGCTCAGCGTGCCGTGCCAGAACCAGATTAAGGCCTGAAGCCATCCTGCGGTGTTGCGGCCAGGTCACAAGAAAGCTAGTTGAAGAAAGGAGCTCAGGGGCACTGTAATTCACAAACCTGCAGAGTTATAAATGACAGCTATCGTCCAAAAATAGACTGAAGTAAGGCTGCCAAGAGGACTTGAAAGCGGGGCAGAATTGCAGGAAACCGATTTCAGGAGGTAGACTGGAATTGCATTGAAAGCATAGGAAAAGAGGCAGAACGTCCACAATGATGCACTTGGCCAAAAAGGGCGTATGCGTTTTTTCCTGAATATATTCAGGAAAAAACGCATACGCCCTTTTTGGCCAACCAAGCAAGCTTGCAAAGGAAATCTGCACTACAATGAAGTCTCACTTCCCCCCGGTCAAAAGGGCCATCTGAAAAAAGTGTAAAATCCAGAAAGGCAGGACAGGCCATGGAGAACTGAGAGCCTTGTTATGCTGATGGGCGGGATGTAAATTGCCAACAGACACTTGGGAGAAGTGTATGGTGTTTCCTGAAACATCTAAAAAACAAAGCAACAGAGCCTAGGGCACTGCCACTTATGGTCCTACAGCTTAGGGAAATTAAAATCAAAAAGACACAGCCACCCCAAAGTTTGGGACGCCTCTGTTTACAAGAACCTCGTTTACAGTACAAGTTCAACATCGCAGAAAGTGAAAAATGGATAAAGAACTTGTGGTACTTACGTACAATGCAGTATCACTCAGCAATGAAATCTATCTCATCAGGCCCGTAGCAGCATAATGAGTGGATTCAGGTACGATGATTCTAACTGAAATAAGTCACACAGAAAAAGAAACATCATAAGATATCACTAATACACGGAATGTAAACTTGGCTACACAGGAACTGCATTCCAAAACAGAACAGGATCTCAAATTTAGAAAACCAACTTATGCTTGCTTAAGGGGAAAGGTGAGTTGGGGTGCTGCATAAAACCAGAGATTGAAATGAGCACAGATAAAGTTCCTTAAGCCAAATATGGAATAGACAAGAGCTACTCCTTGCTCAACGAAATGGACTCAAAACCCCATATTAAACGCCTAAGAATGTACCTGACTAGTAAGTATCTTAAAACCTATGGATTGCTATGTCTCCAAAAGAGAATCAAGCGTGTGTACAGGGGCATAAACGCAGCAGTGATAGGATTGGAGAGGTTCGGTGAGCAAATGAAGACCCTTTGAAGTCATATTGCATGGTACCCATTACACGGGTCTCAACTCTCCATGTTTAAGGTATTCTTCCTTCAGCTAAAACATGCATGTGGAAACCAGAGTATGATCAACCATGTGAACAGGAGACGTGTTCAAATATGTCTCAGTTTTCCCCCCCTGGTACTCGGGTGCAACATTCCAGACGCTTTACTAACACTCTCCCGACTTGGAGAGTCAGTGCCTTTAACCTGCTGTTTGGTCCAGTTTGCAATTTCTGCGGAGATGAACAGGAATAGCGAGAACCAATGAGAGGCTAGCTGGAGGTGTCTGGACGGGCAAATTTAACTCTCATTTCCCACCAGGAAGAGGAATTAACCAAAGGCTGAGCATGCCGGGCCGGAACCAGATTAGGGCCTGAAGCCATCCTGCGGTGTTGCGGCCAGGTCACAAGAAAGCGAGTTGAAGAAAGGAGCTCAGGGGCACTGTAATTCACAAACCTGCAGAGTTATAAATGACAGCTATCGTCCAAAAATAGACTGAAGTAAGGCTGCCAAGAGGACTTGAAAGCGGGGCAGAATTGCAGGAAACCGATTTCAGGAGGTAGACTGGAATTGCTTTGAAAGCATAGGAAAAGAGGCAGAACGTCCACAATGATGCACTTGGCCAAAAAGGGCGTATGCGTTTTTTCCTGAATATATTCAGGAAAAAACGCATACGCCCTTTTTGGCCAACCAAGCAAGCTTGCAAAGGAAATCTGCACTACAATGAAGTCTCACTTCCCCCCGGTCAAAAGGGCCATCTGAAAAAAGTGTAAAATCCAGAAAGGCAGGACAGGCCATGGAGAACTGGGAGCCTTGTTATGCTGATGGGCGGGATGTAAATTGCCAACAGACACTCGGGAGAAGTGTATGGTGTTTCCTGAAACATCTAAAAAACAAAGCAACAGAACCTAGGGCACTTCCACTTATGGTCCTATAGCTTAGGGAAATTAAAATCAAAAAGACACAGACACCCCAAAGTTTGGAACGGCTCTGTTTACAAGAACCTCGTTTACAGTACAAGTTCAACATCGCAGAAAGTGAAAAATGGATAAAGAAATTGTGGTACTTACGTACAATGCAGTATCACTCAGCAATGAAATCTATCTCATCAGGCCCGTAGCAGCATAATGAGTGGATTCAGGTACGATGATTCTAACTGAAATAAGTCACACAGAAAAAGAAACATCATAAGATATCACTAATACACGGAATGGAAACTTGGCTACACAGGAACTGCATTCCAAAACAGAACAGGGTCTCAAATTTAGAAAACCAACTTATGCTTGCTTAAGGGGAAAGGTGAGTTGGGGTGCTGCATAAAACCAGAGATTGAAATGAGCACAGATAAAGTTCCTTAAGCCAAATATGGAATAGACAAGAGCTACTCCTTGCTCAACGAAATGGACTCAAAACCCCATATTAAACGCCTAAGAATGTACCTGACTAGTAAGTATCTTAAAACCTATGGATTGCTATGTCTCCAAAAGAGAATCAAGCGTGTGTACAGGGGCATAAACGCAGCAGTGATAGGATTGGAGAGGTTCGGTGAGCAAATGAAGACCCTTTGAAGTCATATTGCATGGTACCCATTACACGGGTCTCAACTCTCCAGGTTTAAGGTATTCTTCCTTCAGCTAAAACATGCATGTGGAAACCAGAGTATGATCAACCATGTGAACGGGAGACGTGTTCAAATATGTCTCAGTTTTCCCCCCCTGGTACTCGGGTGCAACATTCCAGACGCTTTACTAACACTCTCCCCACTTGGAGAGTCAGTGCCTTTAACCTGCTGTTTGGTCCAGTTTGCAATTTCTGCGGAAGATGAACAGGAATAGCGAGAACCAATGAGAGGCTAGCTGGAGGTGTCTGGACGGGCAAATTTAACTCTCATTTCCCACCAGGAAGAGGAATTAACCAAAGGCTCAGCATGCCGGGCCGGAACCAGATTAGGGCCTGAAGCCATCCTGCGGTGTTGCGGCCAGGTCACAAGAAAGCGAGTTGAAGAAAGGAGCTCAGGGGCACTGTAATTCACAAACCTGCAGAGTTATAAATGACAGCTATCGTCCAAAAATAGACTGAAGTAAGGCTGCCAAGAGGACTTGAAAGCGGGGCAGAATTGCAGGAAACCGATTTCAGGAGGTAGACTGGAATTGCATTGAAAGCATAGGAAAAGAGGCAGAACGTCCACAATGATGCACTTGGCCAAAAAGGGCGTATGCGTTTTTTCCTGAATATATTCAGGAAAAAACGCATACGCCCTTTTTGGCCAACCAAGCAAGCTTGCAAAGGAAATCTGCACTACAATGAAGTCTCACTTCCCCCCGGTCAAAAGGGCCATCTGAAAAAAGTCTAAAATCCAGAAAGGCAGGACAGGCCATGGAGAACTGGGAGCCTTGTTATGCTGATGGGCGGGATGTAAATTGCCAACAGACACTCGGGAGAAGTGTATGGTGTTTCCTGAAACATCTAAAAAACAAAGCAACAGAACCTAGGGCACTTCCACTTATGGTCCTATAGCTTAGGGAAATTAAAATCAAAAAGACACAGACACCCCAAAGTTTGGAACGGCTCTGTTTACAAGAACCTCGTTTACAGTACAAGTTCAACATCGCAGAAAGTGAAAAATGGATAAAGAAGTTGTGGTATTTACTTACAAAGCAATATCACTCAGCAATGAAATCTGTGTCATCAGGCCCTTAGCAGCACAATGAGTGGATTCAGGTATGATGATTCTAACTGAAATAAGTCACACAGAAAAAGAAACATCATAAGATATCAGTAATACACGGAATGGAAACTTGGCTACACAGGAACTGAATTACAGAACAGAACAGGGTCTCAAATTTAGAAAACCAACTTATGCTTGCTTAAGGGGAAAGGTGAGTTGGGGTGCTGCATAAAACCAGAGATTGAAATGAGCACAGATAAAGTTCCTTAAGCCAAATATGGAATAGACAAGAGCTACTCCTTGCTCAACGAAATGGACTCAACACCGCATATTAAACGCCTAAGAATGTACCTGACTAGTAAGTATCTTAAAACCTATGGATTGCTATGTCTCCGAAAGAGAATCAAGCATGTGTACAGGGGCATAAACGCAGCAGTGATAGGATTGGAGAGGTTCGGTGAGCAAATGAAGACCCTTTGAAGTCATATTGCATGGTACCCATTCCACGGGTCTTAACTCTCCAGGTTTAAGGTATTCTTCCTTCAGCTAAAACATGCATGTGGAACCCAAGTATGATCAACCATATGAACGGGAGACGTGTTCAAATATGTCTCAGTTTTTGTACCCTGTTACTCGGGTGCAACATTCCAGACGCTTTACTAACACTCTCCCCACTTGGAGAGTCAGCGCCTTTAACCTCCTGTTTGGTCCAGTTTGCAATTTCTGCGGAAGATGAACAGGAATAGCGAGAACCAATGAGAGACTAGCTGGAGGTGTCTGGACGGGCAAATTTAACTCTCATTTCCCACCAGTAAGAGGAAATAACCAAACGCTCAGCGTGCCGTGCCAGAACCAGATTAGGGCCTGAAGCCATCCTGCGGTGTTGCGGCCAGGTCACAAGAAAGCTAGTTGAAGAAAGGAGCTCAGGGGCACTGTAATTCACAAACCTGCAGAGTTATAAATGACAGCTATCGTCCAAAAATAGACTGAAGTAAGGCTGCCAAGAGGACTTGAAAGCGGGGCAGAATTGCAGGAAACCGATTTCAGGAGGTAGACTGGAATTGCATTGAAAGCATAGGAAAAGAGGCAGAACGTCCACAATGATGCACTTGGCCAAAAAGGGCGTATGCGTTTTTTCCTGAATATATTCAGGAAAAAACGCATACGCCCTTTTTGGCCAACCAAGCAAGCTTGCAAAGGAAATCTGCACTACAATGAAGTCTCACTTCCCCCCGGTCAAAAGGGCCATCTGAAAAAAGTGTAAAATCCAGAAAGGCAGGACAGGCCATGGAGAACTGAGAGCCTTGTTATGCTGATGGGCGGGATGTAAATTGCCAACAGACACTTGGGAGAAGTGTATGGTGTTTCCTGAAACATCTAAAAAACAAAGCAACAGAGCCTAGGGCACTGCCACTTATGGTCCTACAGCTTAGGGAAATTAAAATCAAAAAGACACAGCCACCCCAAAGTTTGGGACGCCTCTGTTTACAAGAACCTTGTTTACAGTACAAGTTCAACATCGCAGAAAGTGAAAAATGGATAAAGAACTTGTGGTACTTACGTTCAATGCAGTATCACTCAGCAATGAAATCTATCTCATCAGGCCCGTAGCAGCATAATGAGTGGATTCAGGTACGATGATTCTAACTGAAATAAGTCACACAGAAAAAGAAACATCATAAGATATCACTAATACACGGAATGTAAACTTGGCTACACAGGAACTGCATTCCAAAACAGAACAGGGTCTCAAATTTAGAAAACCAACTTATGCTTGCTTAAGGGGAAAGGTGAGTTGGGGTGCTGCATAAAACCAGAGATTGAAATGAGCACAGATAAAGTTCCTTAAGCCAAATATGGAATAGACAAGAGCTACTCCTTGCTCAACGAAATGGACTCAAAACCCCATATTAAACGCCTAAGAATGTACCTGACTAGTAAGTATCTTAAAACCTATGGATTGCTATGTCTCCAAAAGAGAATCAAGCATGTGTACAGGGGCATAAACGCAGCAGTGATAGGATTGGAGAGGTTCGGTGAGCAAATGAAGACCCTTTGAAGTCATATTGCATGGTACCCATTACACGGGTCTCAACTCTCCAGGTTTAAGGTATTCTTCCTTCAGCTAAAACATGCATGTGGAAACCAGAGTATGATCAACCATGTGAACAGGAGACGTGTTCAAATATGTCTCAGTTTTCCCCCCCTGGTACTCGGGTGCAACATTCCAGACGCTTTACTAACACTCTCCCGACTTGGAGAGTCAGTCCCTTTAACCTCCTGTTTGGTCCAGTTTGCAATTTCTGCGGAAGATGAACAGGAATAGCGAGAACCAATGAGAGGCTAGCTGGAGGTGTCTGGACGGGCAAATTTAACTCTCATTTCCCACCAGGAAGAGGAATTAACCAAAGGCTCAGCATGCCGGGCCGGAACCAGATTAGGGCCTGAAGCCATCCTGCGGTGTTGCGGCCAGGTCACAAGAAAGCGAGTTGAAGAAAGGAGCTCAGGGGCACTGTAATTCACAAACCTGCAGAGTTATAAATGACAGCTATCGTCCAAAAATAGACTGAAGTAAGGCTGCCAAGAGGACTTGAAAGCGGGGCAGAATTGCAGGAAACCGATTTCAGGAGGTAGACTGGAATTGCATTGAAAGCATAGGAAAAGAGGCAGAACGTCCACAATGATGCACTTGGCCAAAAAGGGCGTATGCGTTTTTTCCTGAATATATTCAGGAAAAAACGCATACGCCCTTTTTGGCCAACCAAGCAAGCTTGCAAAGGAAATCTGCACTACAATGAAGTCTCACTTCCCCCCGGTCAAAAGGGCCATCTGAAAAAAGTGTAAAATCCAGAAAGGCAACAGGCCATTGAGAACTGGGAGCCTTTTTATGCTGATGGGCGGGATGTAAATTGCCAACAGACACTTGGGAGAAGTGTATGGTGTTTCCTGAAACATCTAAAAAACAAAGCAACAGAGCCTAGGGCACTTCCACTTATGGTCCTATAGCTTAGGGAAATTAAAATCAAAAAGACACAGCCACCCCAAAGTTTGGAACGGCTCTGTTTACAAGAACCTCGTTTACAGTACAAGTTCAACATCGCAGAAAGTGAAAAATGGATAAAGAAGTTGTGGTATTCACTTACAAAGCAATATCACTCAGCAATGGAATCTATGTCATCAGGCCCTTAGCAGCACAATGAGTGGATTCAGGTATGATGATTCTAACTGAAATAAGTCACACAGAAAAAGAAACATCATAAGATATCAGTAATACACGGAATGGAAACTTGGCTACACAGGAACTGAATTACAGAACAGAACAGGGTCTCAAATTTAGAAAACCAACTTATGCTTGCTTAAGGGGAAAGGTGAGTTGGGGTGTTGCATAAAACCAGAGATTGAAATGAGCACAGATAAAGTTCCTTAAGCCAAATATGGAATAGACAAGAGCTACTCCTTGCTCAACGAAATGGACTCAACACCGCATATTAAACGCCTAAGAATGTACCTGACTAGTAAGTATCTTAAAATCTATGGATTGCTATGTCTCCGAAAGAGAATCAAGCATGTGTACAGGGACATAAACGCAGCAGTGATAGGATTGGAGAGGTTCGGTGAGCAAATGAAGACCCTTTGAAGTCATATTGCATGGTACCCATTACACGGGTCTTAACTCTCCAGGTTTAAGGTATTCTTCCTTCAGCTAAAACATGCATGTGGAAGCCAAGTATGATCAACCATGTGAACGGGAGACGTGTTCAAATATGTCTCAGTTTTTGTAACCTGGTACTCGGGTGCAACATTCCAGACGCTTTACTAACACTCTCCCCACTTGGAGAGTCAGCGCCTTTAACCTCCTGTTTGGTCCAGTTTGCAATTTCTGCGGAAGATGAACAGGAATAGCGAGAACCAATGAGAGACTAGCTGGAGGTGTCTGGACGGGCAAATTTAACTCTCATTTCCCACCAGGAAGAGGAAATAACCAAAGGCTCAGCGTGCCGTGCCAGAACCAGATTAGGGCCTGAAGCCATCCTGCGGTGTTGCGGCCAGGTCACAAGAAAGCTAGTTGAAGAAAGGAGCTCAGGGGCACTGTAATTCACAAACCTGCAGAGTTATAAATGACAGCTATCGTCCAAAAATAGACTGAAGTAAGGCTGCCAAGAGGACTTGAAAGCGGGGCAGAATTGCAGGAAACCAATTTCAGGAGGTAGACTGGAATTGCATTGAAAGCATAGGAAAAGAGGCAGAACGTCCACAATGATGCACTTGGCCAAAAAGGGCGTATGCGTTTTTTCCTGAATATATTCAGGAAAAAACGCATACGCCCTTTTTGGCCAACCAAGCAAGCTTGCAAAGGAAATCTGCACTACAATGAAGTCTCACTTCCCCCCGGTCAAAAGGGCCATCTGAAAAAAGTGTAAAATCCAGAAAGGCAGGACAGGCCATGGAGAACTGAGAGCCTTGTTATGCTGATGGGCGGGATGTAAATTGCCAACAGACACTTGGGAGAAGTGTATGGTGTTTCCTGAAACATCTAAAAAACAAAGCAACAGAGCCTAGGGCACTGCCACTTATGGTCCTACAGCTTACGGAAATTAAAATAAAAAAGACACAGCCACCCCAAAGTTTGGGACGCCTCTGTTTACAAGAACCTCGTTTACAGTACAAGTTCAACATCGCACAAAGTGAAAAATGGATAAAGAACTTGTGGTACTTACGTACAATGCAGTATCACTCAGCAATGAAATCTATCTCATCAGGCCCGTAGCAGCATAATGAGTGGATTCAGGTACGATGATTCTAACTGAAATAAGTCACACAGAAAAAGAAACATCATAAGATATCACTAATACACGGAATGTAAACTTGGCTACACAGGAACTGCATTCCAAAACAGAACAGGATCTCAAATTTAGAAAACCAACTTATGCTTGCTTAAGGGGAAAGGTGAGTTGGGGTGCTGCATAAAACCAGAGATTGAAATGAGCACAGATAAAGTTCCTTAAGCCAAATATGGAATAGACAAGAGCTACTCCTTGCTCAACGAAATGGACTCAAAACCCCATATTAAACGCCTAAGAATGTACCTGACTAGTAAGTATCTTAAAACCTATGGATTGCTATGTCTCCAAAAGAGAATCAAGCGTGTGTACAGGGGCATAAACGCAGCAGTGATAGGATTGGAGAGGTTCGGTGAGCAAATGAAGACCCTTTGAAGTCATATTGCATGGTACCCATTACACGGGTCTCAACTCTCCAGGTTTAAGGTATTCTTCCTTCAGCTAAAACATGCATGTGGAAACCAGAGTATGATCAACCATGTGAACGGGAGACGTGTTCAAATATGTCTCAGTTTTCCCCCCCTGGTACTCGGGTGCAACATTCCAGACGCTTTACTAACACTCTCCCCACTTGGAGAGTCAGTGCCTTTAACCTGCTGTTTGGTCCAGTTTGCAATTTCTGCGGAAGATGAACAGGAATAGCGAGAACCAATGAGAGGCTAGCTGGAGGTGTCTGGACGGGCAAATTTAACTCTCATTTCCCACCAGGAAGAGGAATTAACCAAAGGCTCAGCATGCCGGGCCGGAACCAGATTAGGGCCTGAAGCCATCCTGCGGTGTTGCGGCCAGGTCACAAGAAAGCGAGTTGAAGAAAGGAGCTCAGGGGCACTGTAATTCACAAACCTGCAGAGTTATAAATGACAGCTATCGTCCAAAAATAGACTGAAGTAAGGCTGCCAAGAGGACTTGAAAGCGGGGCAGAATTGCAGGAAACCGATTTCAGGAGGTAGACTGGAATTGCATTGAAAGCATAGGAAAAGAGGCAGAACGTCCACAATGATGCACTTGGCCAAAAAGGGCGTATGCGTTTTTTCCTGAATATATTCAGGAAAAAACGCATACGCCCTTTTTGGCCAACCAAGCAAGCTTGCAAAGGAAATCTGCACTACAATGAAGTCTCACTTCCCCCCGGTCAAAAGGGCCATCTGAAAAAAGTGTAAAATCCAGAAAGGCAGGACAGGCCATGGAGAACTGGGAGCCTTGTTATGCTGATGGGCGGGATGTAAATTGCCAACAGACACTCGGGAGAAGTGTATGGTGTTTCCTGAAACATCTAAAAAACAAAGCAACAGAACCTAGGGCACTTCCACTTATGGTCATATAGCTTAGGGAAATTAAAATCAAAAAGACACAGACACCCCAAAGTTTGGAACGGCTCTGTTTACAAGAACCTCGTTTACAGTACAAGTTCAACATCGCAGAAAGTGAAAAATGGATAAAGAAGTTGTGGTATTTACTTACAAAGCAATATCACTCAGCAATGAAATCTGTGTCATCAGGCCCTTAGCAGCACAATGAGTGGATTCAGGTATGATGATTCTAACTGAAATAAGTCACACAGAAAAAGAAACATCATAAGATATCAGTAATACACGGAATGGAAACTTGGCTACACAGGAACTGAATTACAGAACAGAACAGGGTCTCAAATTTAGAAAACCAACTTATGCTTGCTTAAGGGTAAAGGTGAGTTGGGGTGCTGCATAAAACCAGAGATTGAAATGAGCACAGATAAAGTTCCTTAAGCCAAATATGGAATAGACAAGAGCTACTCCTTGCTCAACGAAATGGACTCAACACCGCATATTAAACGCCTAAGAATGTACCTGACTAGTAAGTATCTTAAAACCTATGGATTGCTATGTCTTCGAAAGAGAATCAAGCATGTGTACAGGGGCATAAACGCAGCAGTGATAGGATTGGAGAGGTTCGGTGAGCAAATGAAGACCCTTTGAAGTCATATTGCATGGTACCCATTACACGGGTCTTAACTCTCCAGGTTTAAGGTATTCTTCCTTCAGCTAAAACATGCATGTGGAAGCCAAGTATGATCAACCATGTGAACGGGAGACGTGTTCAAATATGTCTCAGTTTTTGTAACCTGGTACTCGGGTGCAACATTCCAGACGCTTTACTAACACTCTCCCCACTTGGAGAGTCAGCGCCTTTAACCTCCTGTTTGGTCCAGTTTGCAATTTCTGCGGAAGATGAACAGGAATAGCGAGAACCAATGAGAGACTAGCTGGAGGTGTCTGGACGGGCAAATTTAACTCTCATTTCCCACCAGGAAGAGGAAATAACCAAAGGCTCAGCGTGCCGTGCCAGAACCAGATTAGGGCCTGAAGCCATCCTGCGGTGTTGCGGCCAGGTCACAAGAAAGCTAGTTGAAGAAAGGAGCTCAGGGGCACTGTAATTCACAAACCTGCAGAGTTATAAATGACAGCTATCGTCCAAAAATAGACTGAAGTAAGGCTGCCAAGAGGACTTGAAAGCGGGGCAGAATTGCAGGAAACCGATTTCAGGAGGTAGACTGGAATTGCATTGAAAGCATAGGAAAAGAGGCAGAACGTCCACAATGATGCACTTGGCCAAAAAGGGCGTATGCGTTTTTTCCTGAATATATTCAGGAAAAAACGCATACGCCCTTTTTGGCCAACCAAGCAAGCTTGCAAAGGAAATCTGCACTACAATGAAGTCTCACATCCCCCCGGTCAAAAGGGCCATCTGAATAAAGTGTAAAATCCAGAAAGGCAGGACAGGCCATGGAGAACTGAGAGCCTTGTTATGCTGATGGGCGGGATGTAAATTGCCAACAGACACTTGGGAGAAGTGTATGGTGTTTCCTGAAACATCTAAAAAACAAAGCAACAGAGCCTAGGGCACTGCCACTTATGGTCCTACAGCTTAGGGAAATTAAAATCAAAAAGACACAGCCACCCCAAAGTTTGGGACGCCTCTGTTTACAAGAACCTCGTTTACAGTACAAGTTCAACATCGCAGAAAGTGAAAAATGGATAAAGAACTTGTGGTACTTACGTTCAATGCAGTATCACTCAGCAATGAAATCTATCTCATCAGGCCCGTAGCAGCATAATGAGTGGATTCAGGTACGATGATTCTAACTGAAATAAGTCACACAGAAAAAGAAACATCATAAGATATCACTAATACACGGAATGTAAACTTGGCTACACAGGAACTGCATTCCAAAACAGAACAGGGTCTCAAATTTAGAAAACCAACTTATGCTTGCTTAAGGGGAAAGGTGAGTTGGGGTGCTGCATAAAACCAGAGATTGAAATGAGCACAGATAAAGTTCCTTAAGCCAAATATGGAATAGACAAGAGCTACTCCTTGCTCAACGAAATGGACTCAAAACCCCATATTAAACGCCTAAGAATGTACCTGACTAGTAAGTATCTTAAAACCTATGGATTGCTATGTCTCCAAAAGAGAATCAAGCATGTGTACAGGGGCATAAACGCAGCAGTGATAGGATTGGAGAGGTTCGGTGAGCAAATGAAGACCCTTTGAAGTCATATTGCATGGTACCCATTACACGGGTCTCAACTCTCCAGGTTTAAGGTATTCTTCCTTCAGCTAAAACATGCATGTGGAACCCAGAGTATGATCAACCATGTGAACAGGAGACGTGTTCAAATATGTCTCAGTTTTCCCCCCCTGGTACTCGGGTGCAACATTCCAGACGCTTTACTAACACTCTCCCGACTTGGAGAGTCAGTCCCTTTAACCTCCTGTTTGGTCCAGTTTGCAATTTCTGCGGAAGATGAACAGGAATAGCGAGAACCAATGAGAGGCTAGCTGGAGGTGTCTGGACGGGCAAATTTAACTCTCATTTCCCACCAGGAAGAGGAATTAACCAAAGGCTCAGCATGCCGGGCCGGAACCAGATTAGGGCCTGAAGCCATCCTGCGGTGTTGCGGCCAGCTCACAAGAAAGCGAGTTGAAGAAAGGAGCTCAGGGGCACTGTAATTCACAAACCTGCAGAGTTATAAATGACAGGTATCGTCCAAAAATAGACTGAAGTAAGGCTGCCAAGAGGACTTGAAAGCGGGGCAGAATTGCAGGAAACCGATTTCAGGAGGTAGACTGGAATTGCATTGAAAGCATAGGAAAAGAGGCAGAACGTCCACAATGATGCACTTGGCCAAAAAGGGCGTATGCGTTTTTTCCTGAATATATTCAGGAAAAAACGCATACGCCCTTTTTGGCCAACCAAGCAAGCTTGCAAAGGAAATCTGCACTACAATGAAGTCTCACTTCCCCCCGGTCAAAAGGGCCATCTGAAAAAAGTGTAAAATCCAGAAAGGCAACAGGCCATTGAGAACTGGGAGCCTTTTTATGCTGATGGGCGGGATGTAAATTGCCAACAGACACTTGGGAGAAGTGTATGGTGTTTCCTGAAACATCTAAAAAACAAAGCAACAGAACCTAGGGCACTTCCACTTATGGTCCTATAGCTTAGGGAAATTAAAATCAAAAAGACACAGCCACCCCAAAGTTTGGAACGGCTCTGTTTACAAGAACCTCGTTTACAGTACAAGTTCAACATCGCAGAAAGTGAAAAATGGATAAAGAAGTTGTGGTATTCACTTACAAAGCAATATCACTCAGCAATGGAATCTATGTCATCAGGCCCTTAGCAGCACAATGAGTGGATTCAGGTATGATGATTCTAACTGAAATAAGTCACACAGAAAAAGAAACATCATAAGATATCAGTAATACACGGAATGGAAACTTGGCTACACAGGAACTGAATTACAGAACAGAACAGGGTCTCAAATTTAGAAAACCAACTTATGCTTGCTTAAGGGGAAAGGTGAGTTGGGGTGCTGCATAAAACCAGAGATTGAAATGAGCACAGATAAAGTTCCTTAAGCCAAATATGGAATAGACAAGAGCTACTCCTTGCTCAACGAAATGGACTCAACACCGCATATTAAACGCCTAAGAATGTACCTGACTAGTAAGTATCTTAAAACCTATGGATTGCTATGTCTCCGAAAGAGAATCAAGCATGTGTACAGGGGCATAAACGCAGCAGTGATAGGATTGGAGAGGTTCGGTGAGCAAATGAAGACCCTTTGAAGTCATATTGCATGGTACCCATTACACGGGTCTTAACTCTCCAGGTTTAAGGTATTCTTCCTTCAGCTAAAACATGCATGTGGAACCCAAGTATGATCAGCCATGTGAATGGGAGACGTGTTCAAATATGTCTCAGTTTTCCCCCCCTGGTACTCGGGTGCAACATTCCAGACGCTTTACTAACACTCTCCCGACTTGGAGAGTCAGTCCCTTTAACCTCCTGTTTGGTCCAGTTTGCAATTTCTGCGGAAGATGAACAGGAATAGCGAGAACCAATGAGAGGCTAGCTGGAGGTGTCTGGACGGGCAAATTTAACTCTCATTTCCCACCAGGAAGAGGAATTAACCAAAGGCTCAGCATGCCGGGCCGGAACCAGATTAGGGCCTGAAGCCATCCTGCGGTGTTGCGGCCAGGTCACAAGAAAGCGAGTTGAAGAAAGGAGCTCAGGGGCACTGTAATTCACAAACCTGCAGAGTTATAAATGACAGCTATCGTCCAAAAATAGACTGAAGTAAGGCTGCCAAGAGGACTTGAAAGCGGGGCAGAATTGCAGGAAACCGATTTCAGGAGGTAGACTGGAATTGCATTGAAAGCATAGGAAAAGAGGCAGAACGTCCACAATGATGCACTTGGCCAAAAAGGGCGTATGCGTTTTTTCCTGAATATATTCAGGAAAAAACGCATACGCCCTTTTTGGCCAACCAAGCAAGCTTGCAAAGGAAATCTGCACTACAATGAAGTCTCACTTCCCCCCGGTCAAAAGGGCCATCTGAAAAAAGTGTAAAATCCAGAAAGGCAGGACAGGCCATGGAGAACTGGGAGCCTTGTTATGCTGAAGGGCGGGATGTAAATTGCCAACAACCACTCGGGAGAAGTGTATGGTGTTTCCTGAAACATCTAAAAAACAAAGCAACAGAGCCTAGGGCACTGCCACTTATGGTCCTATAGCTTAGGCAATTTAAAATCAAAAACACACAGCCACCCCAAAGTTTGGAACGGCTCTGTTTACAAGAACCTCGTTTACAGTACAAGTTCAACATCGCAGAAAGTGAAAAATGGATAAAAAAGTTGTGGTATTTACTTACAAAGCAATATTACTCAGCAATGAAATCTCTGTCATCAGGCCCTTAGCAGCACAATGAGTGGATTCAGGTATGATGATTCTAACTGAAATAAGTCACACAGAAAAAGAAACATCATAAGATATCAGTAATACACGGAATGTAAACTTGGCTACACAGGAACTGAATTACAGAACAGAACAGGGTCTCAAATTTAGAAAACCAACTTATGCTTGCTTAAGGGGAAAGGTGAGTTGGGGTGCTGCATAAAACCAGAAATTGAAATGAGCACAGATAAAGTTCCTTAAGCCAAATATGGAATAGACAAGAGCTACTCCTTGCTCAACCAAATGGACTCAACACCGCACATTAAATGCCTAAGAATGTACCTGACTAGTAAGTATCTTAAAACCTATGGATTGCTATGTCTCTGAAAGAGAATCAAGCATGTGTACAGGGGCATAAACGCAGCAGTGATTGGATTGGAGATGTTCGGTGAGCAAATGAAGACCCTTTGAAGTCATATTGCATGGTACCCATTCCACGGGTTTCAAATACCCAGGTTTAAGGTATTCTTCCTTCAGCTAAAACATGCATGTGGAACCTAGAGTATGATCAACCATGTGATCGGGAGACGTGTTCAAATATGTCTCAGTTTTCGTACCCTGGTACTCGGGTGCAACATTCCAGACGCTTAACTAACACTCTCCCGACTTGGAGAGTCAGTCCCTTTAACCTCCTGTTTGGCCCAGTTTGCAATTTCTGCGGAAGATGAACTGGAATAGCGAGAACCAATGAGAGACTAGCTGGAGGTGTCTGAACGGGCAAATTTAACTCTCATTTCCCACCAGGAAGAGGAAACAACCAAAGGCTCAGCGTGCCGTGCCGGAACCAGATAAGGGCCTGAAGCCTTCCTGCGGTGTTTCGGCCAGCTCAAAAGAAAGCGAATTGAAGAAAGGAGCTCAGGGGCACTGTAATTCACAAACCTGCAGAGTTATAAATGACAGCTATCGTCCAAAAATAGACTGAAGTAAGGCTGCCAAGAGGACTTGAAAGCGGGGCAGAATTGCAGGAAACCGTTTTAAGGAGGTAGACTGCAATTGCATTGAAAGCATAGGAAAAGAGGCAGAACGTCCACAATGATGCACTTGGCCAAAAACGGCATATGGGTTTTTTCCTGAATATATTCAGGAAAAAACGCATATGCACTTTTTGGCCAACCAAGCAAGCTTGCAAAGGAAATCTGCACTACAATGAAGTCTCACTTCCCCCCGGTCAAAAGGGCCATCTGAAAAAAGTGTAAAATCCAGAAAGGCAGGACAGGCCATGGAGAACTGGGAGCCTTGTTATGCTGATGGGCGGGATGTAAATTGCCAACAGACACTCGGGAGAAGTGTATGGTGTTTCCTGAAACATCTAAAAAACAAAGCAACAGAGCCTAGGGCACTTCCACTTATGGTCCTATAGCTTAGGGAAATTAAAATCAAAAAGACACAGCCACCCCAATGTTTGGGACGCCTCTGTTTACAAGAACCTTGTTTACCGTACAAGTTCAATATCACAGAAAGTGAAAAATGGATAAAGAACATGTGGTACTTACGTACAATGCAGTATCACTCAGCAATGAAATCTATGTAATCAGGCCCGTACCAGCATAATGAGTGGATTGAGGCACGATGATTCTAAGTGAAATAAGTCACACAGAAAAAGAAACATCATAAGGTATCTCTAATACACGGAATGTGAACTTGGCTACACATGAACTGAATTACAAAACAGAACAGGGTCTCAAGTTTAGAAAACCAACTTATCCCTGCTTAAGGGGGAAGGTGAATTGGGGTGCTGCATAAAACCAGAGTTTGAAATTATCACAGATACCATTCCATAAGCCAAATATGTAATAGACAAGAGCTACCCCTTGCTCAACGAAATGGATTCAACAATGAGGTATCACCTCACACCTGGTAGAATAGGCATCATTGAAAATCTACAAACAAAAAATGCTGGAAAGGGTGTGGAGAAAAGGAACCCTCTTCCACTATTGTTGGGAATATAAATTGATACAGTCATTATGGAGAACAATATGGAATTTCTTAAGAAACTAACAATAGAATTACCATATGATACAGCAATCCCAGTACTGGACATATACCCAGACAAAACCATAAATCAAAAAGAGTCATTCACCGCAATGTTCATTGCATCACTATTTACAATATCGAGGTAATGGAAGCAACCTAAATGCCCACAGACAGACGAATGCATAAAGCTGTGGTACATATATAAAATGGAATATTACTAAGCCATGAAAAGGAATGAAATTGGGTCATTTGTAGAGACGTCGATGGATCTAGAGACTGTCATACAGAGTGAAGTAAGTCAGAAAGAGAAAAACAAATCTTGTATATTCATGCATATATGTGGAACCTAGAAAAACTGTACAGATTAACCATTTTGCAAGGCATAAATAGAGCAACAGATGTAGACAACAAACGTATGGACAACAAGGGGGGAAAGCTGTTGGGGGGTGGTGGTGGGAGGAGTTGAGAGACTGGGATTGGCATGTATACATTTATATGTATAAAATAGATAACCAATAAGAACCTGCTGTATAAAAATATAAAATAAAATTCAAAATTAAAAAGAAATAAAATTTAAAAAATAAAACAGAAAAAACAATTATTCCCTGCACATACATGTATTTATATGAATAAATTATTTCCATGCTTATATCTGTAAATACAAAAAAGAGGAATAAAATCTACCTTGAACCAAAAACGAAAAAGAGAAAAAAAACACAGAACCCACCAGTTACACAGAGGAAAACCGTATCAGGGCACTTGCTCCAGTTGTAAACAATTCTGAAGTTGGTCAGTGGTGGGGAATCGTCTCGCATTCAGCCAGCAGCCCCCACGCAACAAGCGTCCTCATTGCAAAGCTGGGGCACCGTGCCGAGGCATCTGTGAGTAAACGTGAGCTGAGCCCCAGGCCAGTTGCTGCTGAACTATTCCCACCCGTCCCAGGTAAAACACCTGAATATATACAAGGACTTGAAAGCCTAGAGGAAGGGCCATAGAGCCACACGAGTGACAGCATGCCGGCCGACTTGGTGCCTGCAAGCCAGCCAGGATGGTCCTGGCCCTGGGTGCTCTTCTGGAAGATTTCCATTTCCCTGCCTGAGATACCCGTCCTGTCCCTGCCCCCACTGCTTTTTTCCTTCCTCACCTCTGCCCAGGGAGAAATTCCAGCAGCAGGTATGGGTGACACATCCTCTTCTTTAGCAGGTGGCAGCCTGGCAACTGCTGCAGAAAGTCCAGCAGAGCCCCACTCACACTGGGCCACCCACAAAGCCGTGGCCTCTCACTCCCTCCCACCAGCCCAGCCCCGAGACTGCTGACAGGGCAGAGAAAATGGCGTCAGGCACGGCTGCAGGGGCTCTTGCTGCCTGGAGTGGTATTTATATTGATCTCAACCCAGGCACACCTGGGGAGGGCTGGCCGGCACGGTAAGGCTGCCCAGGTCAGCCAATCATCACCCCTCAGGGGCTCACAGTTGCAGAAAATGGAACTTGCTGAACCGGCCAGGTCCAAGGAACAGGTGTGGGCTCCTGAGAGTCAGGATAGACAAGGGGCTGCAGCTTTGGCTTGTTTTCTAATCATTTTATCTGGCCCATGAGTGGGAGACAACTTCAAGAAAACCCTCTCCTAATGAGAGGAACCCAGGAGTCAGGGAGAGGAGGGGTGGGTGGTGGTTGGAGACAGAGGCCTGGTGCCCCGGGTGCAGTGGAAGTCTCTGGAAGACCAGGTGGAGGGAGGCCTCACGGAGTGATGCCCAGGGTCACAGACCTGTCACAGCTGCTGTTTGTTAGTTCAAGTCCTGCTCTGAGGTGCTCTGTGTCAGCTCTGAGCGACAGGTGAGCTGGGGGTGCTCTGCAATGAGGGCTATGTGCACGGTTCCTGTGTGCCCAGCCCTGCCACGGTACCTGCAAGGGTAGCTCTGTATCCTGGGAGGGGCCTGACCACGAGAGCTCCATGGGCTGGGGTGGGGGTGGGGTACCTGCCCAGGTGAGCTCCATATTCTGGGATTGGTCTGACCACGAGAGCCCCATGGGCTGCTGGGGACCTGGTAAAGGATGTCAGGACAGTCAGTGAAGCCACCGAGGATGTACCTCCAGTTGCTCCTAATTCCTACACCCTGCTGGTCATTCTACCAACCACCAGGACATGGTATTCTGTATTAGTCTTCAATGATGCCTTCTTTTGTATTCCATTAGTCCCAGAGTCACAAGAAATTTTGGCTTGTGAGTGGCAGGACTCAACATACAACTAAAACAATACTTCCGGGCCGTCTGGCCCCAAGGGTGCAAAAATTCCCACACCATCTTTGGGGAAAGCTTAGCTAAAGACCTAAAAGTTCTACCTCTGGAAAAGGAAACCCTCCTTCAATATGCAGACAACATTCTGATCACCAGCCCTACTAAGGAGGCCTCTGAACTACCAAGCCAATAAAGGATAGAAGTTGTCCAAGAAAAAGCTCAAATATCACAGACTGCGGTGACCTGCCTGGGCTTCATTCTCACAGAAGGTCAGAGAAGCCCATCCCAGGAAAGGGAAGAAACCATTTTCAGCCTTACCCCTTTCTAAAACTAGAAGACAGCTTAGGGGTTCCTGGGGAGGCCAGGGTTTGCTGCTTCTGGATCCCTAACTACAGTCTACTAGCTGGGCCTCTATATGAAACACTGAAAGGAAAAGATGATGATCCTTTTGAATAGAATCCAGAAGTGGCCTTTCAAGAATGGAAAGAGCAGTCAATTCAGACCCTTGCCCTGGAACTCCCTAATTTAGCTAAACCCTTTGACCTTTACATTCCCGGTGAAAGGTGAATCGCCATTGGAGAATTAGTGCAAAAACTGGGACCACTTGAAATGGAACAATGCAAGAATGCCATCCAGGTAGGATAAACTACAGTCACTAAGGGGCTTGGCCCACTGCCACATCTGGCCAAGATACTGGCGGTATCTAAAAACCTGGAAATCAGCAGCCCAAAAGGCCACCTCCCTCCTAAGGGAAAAGGACCCCACGTGGTGATCCTAACCACCAACCATGCCCTGAAGTTGCAGGGTTCGCTCCGTGGGCACACCAACCTCGAGTGAGGAGGCCCTCCAACTCCAACATCCAGAGAGATAACCGGGGGCAACAGGGCACCATGACGACTCGTGTGAACATCACTTGACCTGGAGTTTCTCTCATAAAACAACAAGAGTGTGTCCCAAAAGAGTAGACTACTGCTTGCAGGACTTACTGCACCCAGAGGGGAGCTAATAATCTTGGCGGGGGAACAGTATACCACACTGTCACCATAGAAAAGCCTACAGACACCGTGATGATGGTGGCCAATAAGACCGGCTGGACTCCTGTTTACTTCAAAAGGCTGTTGACTCAGTAGCCATCATGGTCCTTGGTCACCACTGACCCTGGACTGTCTGGGAGTTGAGCGGGCAGGGCTCTGACACCTGGTGCTGTTTGTACGTTAATTCAGGGGCCTAATTGAAGAAAGCGCAGACTACTGGTCAGAGCATCTAGGCTGGCAGAGACGGTCAGCCTAAGGTGGCCGAACAAATGTGGGGCGGGGTGAAACCGGCCCCCACAGCGTCTCTGCACATCTCTTTCCTGGACCCTTAAAGGTCATTAGAATCTATAACACTTCCAATGCTGGTGCTCAGGTGGACGAGCAGGGAGGCAGGGGTCCTGGGGACAATCAACGTCACCGGGAGGCTGCTGGGGAGAAGCTCTGAGCCTCGCCCCAGGGTATGAGGGCTCCCAACTCAGCACTCAGCAGTTACAGAAGAAGGGTCTGCACCCTCAGCACTCCAAGAATGAGGAACGGGACAAAAGGCAGAGGAGGGGTTTGTCCCCAGCAAAGCCCATTAAAAATCCCTGGGAGATAAAAATAGAATCTGGGCAATAAAGTCAAGTCTAACCTTTTTTATCCTTTGTGCTTTGTCTAATTTCACGTGCTCCTAGGGTCCCGCATGCAGAGGTTCCACACCCGGCACTTCAGACCAGATTTCCTAGTGCAGAATGGCTGGGTCGACACCTCAGCTCCTGGGGCCCAGTGCAGACTCCACGATATAGAGCCTGAGCTACAGCCAACCCGGCCCTCGAGAGCTCCGCCGCCTCCCTCCCTCCCACTGACTCTGACAGGATCTCTACACAGCAGCCCAGCCCACAGCCCACGGGGTAGTGCATGCTCTCACCTCTCCATTCTCTGATCAAAATATAAAGTTTCCTTTGCTTGTGAACCAAACTCAGTCTCGATCTGTTGGCCCCAATGACACTGGGCAGGGGGACACTTGTTGGGGTCCACTCTGGAGGATCAGTAACAGAAATTGAGACTATTGTAACCTCAATGAACAGATGTGTGAGCCAAACTGTAGTTAACATAGAACAGTGTATAAGGCTCGGGTAAAATAAGATGTTTTTAACACTTCCATTTGATATTTCCATCACTTTTTATAAGCAAGTTCAGTGAAAAGGTTTGTCTTATTTGTCAGGTCAATATTAGAGAAACGAAGTGATTTCTTTCCAAGGATGTACATCTAATAATCTTGGTTAAACCTTCAATCTTGTTTTAAATGCTTTTCCATTGAAAATGATACCTCTCTTTCAGCTCCCCCATTTCTGAGAAGTATAAAACCTTATAATTTATTATTACCAAAGGGGAAAGGTGGGAGGAGGGATAAATTAACAGTTTGGAATGAACACATACACACTGCTATGTATAAAATAGATCATCAACAAGGAACTACTGTATAGCACAGGGAACTACACTCAACATTTTGCAATAACCTATAAGGGGAAATAATCTGAAAAAGAATAGATATTTTTATTGACATCATCTATCAATGACAGTTAAAGTGTAGCCTAAGGGAAGCTGGTGGTGAGTGCTTCTGACCCTGAAGACTTCAATCATCTAAAGTTTGGACTCTGCCTACTTCTCAAGGCCCTTAATGAACATATGTGTAGCTGTAGCTTAAAAAATTCCCCAGTTTGGGTTTCGGGGAGACACTGATTTTGAAAAAGCCCTGGTGTTCTCCTTACATGAATGGGACTCTTCCTACTGCTAAAACATGTCTGTCACACCCAGAGGATGGTATACCGTCTGATCGGGAAGAGTTTGGAAAAGGCATCTCATCTCCTCATCTCCTGGTGCTCGGGTTCACCCCTCCAGCGTCTTTACTAACAGTCTCCCCACTTGGAGATGTCAGCACTGTCAACATCCTGTTGCGTACAGTTTGGAATTTGTCCAGAGGATGAAGCGGAAGGATGAGGAACAATGAGAGACAAGTCCTAGGTGTTCAGACAGGCACATGTCACTCTAATTTCCAATCAGGAAGACGAATTGACCAAAGGCTAAGGTTGCCCATGGAAACAGTATAGGGCCTGAGGAAATCCCGCTGCTTTGTGGCCAGTTCCCATAAACACGAGTTGAACAATGGAACTCAGGGGCAGTAAAATTCACAAAACTGCAGAGTTGAAAATATCCATCACTGAAAAATGTCTTGAGGAAAGTCAGAGAAAAGGACTTGTAAGCAAGGGAGAATGGCAGGAAAAGGATTTGAGGAGGTAGAAAGGACTCGCCATTAAGCACAAGAAAAGGAGCTGAACATTGCCAACATTGCCAACATTGCAGTTGGCCAAAAAGGGTGTATGCGTTCTTTTCTGTATATATTCAAGAAAAGGGCATACACTTTTTTAGCCAACCAAACAGGTGGGCACTGGAAGTCAATACTACAAAAGATATCACTTCGCATCAGTCAGAAGAGCCATCCTCATAAAGCGTAAACAACAGAAATGCAGGACAGGGCAACGAGAAGAGGGAGCCCTGTGAGACTTATAGTGGAAATGTATATTGCCAACGGCCATTCTGGAGAAGTGTATTGTGTTTACTAAAGCATCTAAAAAATGAGCTACAGAGCATAGGGCACTTGCACTCATGGGCGTATATCTTGGGAAAAACAAAAATCGAGAGGACACAGGCACCCCAATGTTTACCCCCTCTCTGTTTAAAAGATCCTCGACTAGGATATAACTTAAATGTCTCTGGAGGGAAAAAATGGATAGAGATGTGGTACTTAGGTAGAGTGGAATATTATTCAGCCTGGAAATCAATGAAATATGGCCAGTTGTAACAACTCCGGAGGAGTTACGTATGATCATTCTAAGTGACAGAATTCAAAAAGAAAAAGACACATATCATAAGATATCACTTAAAGGTGGAATCCAAAATGGCTACACATGAAATAAATTACAAAACAAAAACATAGTCAAATATGTAGAAAACACGCATAAGGCTGCTAAACGGGAAAGGTGGGGAGGGGTGAGGCATCATCCAGGAGGTTGAAATTAGCAAAGATACCATTCCAAATACCAAACTGATAATCAACAAGGCCTACACGGTAGCTAAAAGAACTGCACTCAGCACACTCAAGTCACTGGAAAAGAATATATACGACTGGTAAGAATCTGAAAAAGAATTTATTGATGTCTCTCTGTATGTGAATCAAGTGGATGTACAGCAGCAAGAAACAGAGCTTTGAAAATCAGCTGTAACCAATATAGTAATAAATTGAAAAAAATAAACGACAGAGAGACAGAGAAAACCTCTTACAACTTTTCCTCAGGGACGGTGATGCAACATGGATTGAACACATCTAGACCCACAGCAGGATGAGACATAAGGCTGGAAACTGTTTGCGCTAAGAGAAATGTGAGGTTGGGTGAGGAAATGCACACCCTTTAAAGTAATACTACCTGGTACCCATTCAATGGGTCCCAAATCTGCAGGTTCAAGGGATCTTCCTACAGCTAAAACATGCATGGAAAACCCAGAGGACTGTACACCATGTGATCAGGAGATGTGTCTAAAATGCACCTCATTTATCCTCTCCTGGTGCTCCTGTTCACCATTCCAGCCACGCTACTTAGAATCTCCCCACTTGGAGAATCAGCACATTGAAACTTCTGTTTCACACATTTTGCAAATTGTGAGGAGGATGAACGGGAAGAGGGGGAACCAATGAGAGAAGAGTTGTAGGGGTTTGGACGGGCACATATCACTCTAATTTCCCATTAAGAATAAGAATTAAAGAAAGGCTCAGCCTGCCTCGCCGGAGCCAAAATAGGGCCTGAAGCAATCCTGCGGGTTTGAGGCCAGCTCACAAAAGAGCAACTTAAAAAATGGAGCTCAGGGTCACTGCAATTCACAAACCTGCAGAGTTATAAATGAAAACTAACGTCCAAAAATATGTTGAGGTAAGGCAAAGAAGAGGATCTGAATGCAAGACAGAATTGCAAGAAACAGATTTCAAGAGATAGATTGGACTCGTCTTTAACGCACATGAAAAGCGGCAGAATTTCGACAATGATGCAGTTGGCCCAAAAGGGCGTATGCGTTTTTTCCTGATTATATCCAGGAAAAAACGCATACGCACTTTATGGGCAACGAAGCAAGCAAGCAATGCAAATGTGCACAACAAAGAAGTCTCACTTCCCACCGGTCAAAAGGGCCATCCTAAAAAACTGTAAAAACCAGAAATGCAGGACAGGCCATGGAGAACAGGGAGCCTTTATACGCTGATGGGCAGTGTGTGAACTGCCGAGAGCCACTCTGGAGAAGTGTATGGTGGTTCCTAAATCATCTAAAAAACAGAGCTACAGAGCATAGGACACTTCCAATCATGGGAGTATATCTAGGGAAGTCTAAAAATCAACAAGACACAAGCACACCACAGTTTAGGGCTACTCTGTTTACAAGAACCTCAACTTCAGTACACCTTAAATATCCCAGGAAAGAGAACAATGGATAAAGAAGATGTGGTACTTATGTACAATGGAATATCTCTTCACCATGAAATCAATGTAATAAGGCTAGTAGAAGGATAAAGAGTGGATTTAGGTCCGATAATACTACTTGAAATAAGTCAAACAGAAAAAGAAACATATCATAAGATATCACTTATAGAGGGAGGGTAAATATGGCTGCACAAGAAATGAATTACAGAACAGAACAGTGTCTCACATTTAGAAATCACACTTATGTCAGCTTAAGGGGAAAGGAGAGGTGGGGTGATGCATAAAACCAGAGTTTGAAATTAGCACAGATACCGTTCAATAAACCAAATAGGTATTAGACAAGATCTACACCTTGCTCAATGAACAGGCCTCAACACACCCTATACACCGCAGAGAAATATATCTGAGGAATAAGAATCTTAAAACCCATGTATTGATATATCTCCATAAGGGAATCAAGTGTGTGCAGAGCGGCACAAACACAGCAGTGAAAAGGAGCTAAACCCCATTATAGAAATAAATTTTAAAAACAAAACGCTGAAACAATGAAAGAGAGAAAAATTCTTACAAAATTCGCTCAGGGGCTGTGATGCAACCTGGATTGACCACATATAAACCCACAGCTGGATAAGACATAAGGCTGGACACTTGGGGCTGACAGGATTGGTGAGCTTTGGTGAGCAACTGCCGAAAGTTTAATGCAATACTTCATGCTACTCATTCCAAGGGTCCCAACACTCCAGGTTGAAGGGAATCTTCCTACAGCTAAACCATGCTTGGGAAACCCAGCGACTGGTATACCATATGATCGGGAAAGGTTTCTAGAACGCACCTCATTTTTCCTCTCCTGGGGCTCTGGATTGACATTCCAGCCGCTTTACTAAGAACATCCCCACATGGAGTCAATGCCTTTAAGTTCTGGTATCGCACAGTCTGCAGTTAGTGCAGAGGATGAATGGGAATAGGGGGAACCAGTGAGAAACTAGCTGTAGCGGTTTCAATGGGCACATGTCACTCTAATATCACATCAGTAAGAAGAATTAACCAAAGGCACAGCAAGGTGCCCCAGAAGAAAAATAGGGCTTCAAGGAATCCTGTGGTTATGGGGCAAGACCACAAAAATAAGAGCTAAAAAATGGAGCTAAGGGCCACTGCAATTCAAAAACCTGCAGAGTTATAAAGGCCAACTATTTTTAAAAAATATATTGAGGTAAGGCTATGAAGAGGCATTGAAAGCAAGGCAGAATTGCAGGAAACCGATTTCAGGAGGTAGACTGGAATTGCATTGAAAGCATATGAAGAGAGTCAGAAACTCGACAATGATGCACTTGGCCAAAAAGGGCGTATGCGTTTTTTCCTGAATATATTCAGGAAAAAACGCATACGCACTTTTTGGCCAACCAAGCAAGCTTGCAAAGGAAATCTGCACTACAATGAAGTCTCACTTCCACCTGGTCAAAAGGGCCATCTGAAAAAAGTGTAAAATCCATAAAGGCACGACAGGCCATGGAGAACGGGGAGCCTTCTTATGCTGATGGGCGGGATGTAAATTGCCAACAGCCACTCTGGAGAAGTGTATGGTGTTTCCTGTAACATCTAAAAAACAAAGCAACAGAGCCTAGGGCACTTCCACTTATGGTACTATAGTTTAGGGAAATTAAAATCAAAAAGACACAGCCACCCCAAAGTTTGGGACGCCTCTGTTTACAAGAACCTCGTTTACCGTACAAGTTCAATATCACAGAAAGTGAAAAATGGATAAAGAACTTGTGGTACTTACGTACAATGCAATATCACTCAGCAATGAAATCTATGTAATCAGGCCCGTAGCAGCATAATGAGTGGATTCAGGTATGATGATTCGAACTGAAATAAGTCACACAGAAAAGAAACATCATAAGATATCACTAATACACAGAATGTGAACTTGGCTACACATGAACTGAATTACAAAACAGAACAGTGTCTCAAGTTTAGAAAACCAACTTATGCTTGCTTAAGGGGGAAGGTGAGTTGGGGTGCTGCATAAAACCAGAGATTGAAATGAGCACAGATAAAGTTCCTTAAGCCAAATATGGAATAGACAAGAGCTACTCCTTGCTCAACGAAATGGACTCAACACCGCATATTAAACGCCTAAGAATGTACCTGACTAGTAAGTATCTTAAAACCTATGGATTGCTATGTCTCCAAAAGAGAATCAAGTGTGTGTACAAGGGCATAAACGCAGCAGTGATAGGATTGGAGAGGTTCGGTGAGCAAATGAAGACCCCTTGAAGTCATATTGCATGGTACCCATTACACGGGTCTCAACTCTCCAGGTTTAAGGTATTCTTCCTTCAGCTAAAACATGCATGTGGAACCCAGAGTATGATCAACCATGTGAACGGGAGACGTGTTCAAATATGTCTCAGTTTTCCTCCCCTGGTACTCGGGTGCAACATTCCAGACGCTTTACTAACACTCTCCCCACTTGGAGAGTCAGCACTTTTAACCTCCTGTTTGGCCCCGTTTGCAATTTCTGCGGAAGATGAACAGGAATAGGGAGAACCAATGTGAGACCAGCTGGAGGTGTCTGCACGGGCAAATTTAACTCTCATTTCCCACCAGAAAGAGGAAATAACCAAAGGCTCAGCATGCCGTGCCGGAACCAGATTAGGGCCTGAAGCCATCCAGCGGTTTTGCAGCCAGCTCACAAGAAACCGAGTTGAAGAAAGGAGCTCTGGGGCACTGTAATTCACAAACCTGCAGAGTTATAAATGACAGCTATCGTCCAAAAATAGACTGAAGTAAGGCTGCCAAGAGGACTTGAAAGCGGGGCAGAATTGCAGGAAACCGATTTCAGGTGGTAGACTGGAATTGCATTGAAAGCATAGGAAAAGAGGCAGAACGTCCACAATGATGCACTTGGCCAAAAAGGGCGTATGCGTTTTTTCCTGAATATATTCAGAAAAACACGCATACGCCCTTTTTGGCCAACCAAGCAAGCTTGCAAAGGAAATCTGCACTACAATGAAGTCTCACTTCCCCCCGGTCAAAAGGGCCATATGAAAAAAGTGTAAAATCCAGAAAGGCAGGACAGGCCATGGAGAACTGGGAGCCTTGTTATGCTGATGGGCGGGATGTAAATTGCCAACAGACACTCGGGAGAAATGTATGGTGTTTCCTGAAACATCGAAAAAACAAAGCAACAGAGCCTAGGGCACTTCCACTTATGGTCCTATAGCTTAGGGAAATTAAAATCAAAAAGACACAGCCACCCCAAAGTTTGGGACGGCTCTGTTTACAAGAACCTCGTTTACAGTACAAGTTCAACATCACAGAAAATGAAAAATGGATAAAGAAGCTGTGGTATTTACTTACAAAGCAATATCACTCAGCAATGAAATCTATGTCATCAGGCACTTAGCAGCACAATGAGTGGATTCAGGTATGATGATTCTAACTGAAATAAGTCACACAGAAAAAGAAACATCATAAGATATCACTAGTAAACGGAATGTAAACTTGGCTACACAGGAACTGAATTACAGAACAGAACAGTGTCTCAAATTTAGAAAACCAACTTATGCTTGCTTAAGGGGAATGATGATTTGGGGTGCTGCATAAAACCAGAGATTGAAATGAGCACAGATAAAGTTCCTTAAGCCAAATATGGAATAGACAAGAGCTACTCCTTGCTCAACGAAATGAACTCAACACCGCATATTAAACGCCTAAGAATGTACCTGACTAGTAAGTATCTTAAAACCTATGGATTGCTATGTCTCCGAAAGAGAATCAAGCATGTGTACAGGGGCATAAATGCAGCAGTGATAGGATTGGAGAGGTTTGGTGGCAAATGAAGGCCCTTTGAAGTCATATTGCATGGTACCCATTCCATGGGTTTCAATGACCCAGGTTTAAGATATTCTTCCTTCAGCTAAAACATGCATGTGTCCCTAGAGTATGATCAACCATGTGATCGGGGGACGTGTTCAAATATGTCTCAGTTTTCGTACCCTGGTACTCGGGTGCAACATTCCAGACGCTTTACTAACACTCTCCCCACTTGGAGAGTCAGTCCCTTTAACCTCCTGTTTGTCCCCGTTTGCAATTTCTGCGGAAGATGAACAGGAATAGGGAGAACCAATGAGAGACTAGCCGGAGGTGTCTGCACGGGCAAATTTAACTCTCATTTCCCACCAGAAAGAGGAACTAACCAAAGGCTCAGCATGCCGTGCCGGAACCAGATTAGGGCCTGAAGCCATCCAGCGGTGTTGCAGCCAGCTCACAAGAAAGCGAGTTGAAGAAAGGAGCTCAGGGGCACTGTAATTCACAAACCTGCAGAGTTATAAATGACAGGTATCGTCCAAAAATAGACTGAAGTAAGGCTGCCAAGAGGACTTGAAAGCGGGGCAGAATTGCAGGAAACCGATTTCAGGAGGTAGACTGGAATTGCATTGAAAGCATAGGAAAAGAGGCAGAACGTCCACAATGATGCACTTGGCCAAAAAGGGCGTATGCGTTTTTTCCTGAATATATTCAGGAAAAAACGCATACGCCCTTTTTGGCCAACCAAGCAAGCTTGCAAAGGAAATCTGCACTACAATGAAGTCTCACTTCCCCCCGGTCAAAAGGGCCATCTGAAAAAAGTGTAAAATCCAGAAAGGCAACAGGCCATTGAGAACTGGGAGCCTTTTTATGCTGATGGGCGGGATGTAAATTGCCAACAGACACTTGGGATAAGTGTATGGTGTTTCCTGAAACATCTAAAAAACAAAGCAACAGAACCTAGGGCACTTCCACTTATGGTCCTATAGCTTAGGGAAATTAAAATCAAAAAGACACAGCCACCCCAAAGTTTGGAACGGCTCTGTTTACAAGAACCTCGTTTACAGTACAAGTTCAACATCGCAGAAAGTGAAAAATGGATAAAGAAGTTGTGGTATTCACTTACAAAGCAATATCACTCAGCAATGGAATCTATGTCATCAGGCCCTTAGCAGCACAATGAGTGGATTCAGGTATGATGATTCTAACTGAAATAAGTCACACAGAAAAAGAAACATCATAAGATATCAGTAATACACGGAATGGAAACTTGGCTACACAGGAACTGAATTACAGAACAGAACAGGGTCTCAAATTTAGAAAACCAACTTATGCTTGCTTAAGGGGAAAGGTGAGTTGGGGTGCTGCATAAAACCAGAGATTGAAATGAGCACAGATAAAGTTCCTTAAGCCAAATATGGAATAGACAAGAGCTACTCCTTGCTCAACGAAATGGACTCAACACCCCATATTAAAAGCCTAAGAATGTACCTGACTAGTAAGTATCTTAAAACCTATGGATTGCTATGTCTCCGAAAGAGAATCAAGCATGTGTACAGGGGCATAAATGCAGCAGTGATAGGATTGGAGAGGTTTGGTGGCAAATGAAGGCCCTTTGAAGTCATATTGCATGGTACCCATTCCATGGGTTTCAATGACCCAGGTTTAAGATATTCTTCCTTCAGCTAAAACATGCATGTGTCCCTAGAGTATGATCAACCATGTGATCGGGAGACGTGTTCAAATATGTCTCAGTTTTCGTACCCTGGTACTCGGGTGCAACATTCCAGACGCTTTACTAACACTCTCCCCACTTGGAGAGTCAGTCCCTTTAACCTCCTGTTTGTCCCCGTTTGCAATTTCTGCGGAAGATGAACAGGAATAGGGAGAACCAATGAGAGACTAGCCGGAGGTGTCTGCACGGGCAAATTTAACTCTCATTTCCCACCAGAAAGAGGAACTAACCAAAGGCTCAGCATGCCGTGCCGGAACCAGATTAGGGCCTGAAGCCATCCAGCGGTGTTGCAGCCAGCTCACAAGAAAGCGAGTTGAAGAAAGGAGCTCAGGGGCACTGTAATTCACAAACCTGCAGAGTTATAAATGACAGGTATCGTCCAAAAATAGACTGAAGTAAGGCTGCCAAGAGGACTTGAAAGCGGGGCAGAATTGCAGGAAACCGATTTCAGGAGGTAGACTGGAATTGCATTGAAAGCATAGGAAAAGAGGCAGAACGTCCACAATGATGCACTTGGCCAAAAAGGGCGTATGCGTTTTTTCCTGAATATATTCAGGAAAAAACGCATACGCCCTTTTTGGCCAACCAAGCAAGCTTGCAAAGGAAATCTGCACTACAATGAAGTCTCACTTCCCCCCGGTCAAAAGGGCCATCTGAAAAAAGTGTAAAATCCAGAAAGGCAACAGGCCATTGAGAACTGGGAGCCTTTTTATGCTGATGGGCGGGATGTAAATTGCCAACAGACACTTGGGAGAAGTGTATGGTGTTTCCTGAAACATCTAAAAAACAAAGCAACAGAACCTAGGGCACTTCCACTTATGGTCCTATAGCTTAGGGAAATTAAAATCAAAAAGACACAGCCACCCCAAAGTTTGGAACGGCTCTGTTTACAAGAACCTCGTTTACAGTACAAGTTCAACATCGCAGAAAGTGAAAAATGGATAAAGAAGTTGTGGTATTCACTTACAAAGCAATATCACTCAGCAATGGAATCTATGTCATCAGGCCCTTAGCAGCACAATGAGTGGATTCAGGTATGATGATTCTAACTGAAATAAGTCACACAGAAAAAGAAACATCATAAGATATCAGTAATACACGGAATGGAAACTTGGCTACACTGGAACTGAATTACAGAACAGAACAGGGTCTCAAATTTAGAAAACCAACTTATGCTTGCTTAAGGGGAAAGGTGAGTTGGGGTGCTGCATAAAACCAGAGATTGAAATGAGCACAGATAAAGTTCCTTAAGCCAAATATGGAATAGACAAGAGCTACTCCTTGCTCAACGAAATGGACTCAACACCCCATATTAAACGCCTAAGAATGTACCTGACTAGTAAGTATCTTAAAACCTATGGATTGCTATGTCTCCAAAAGAGAATCAAGCGTGTGTACAAGGGCATAAACGCAGCAGTGATAGGATTGGAGAGGTTCGGTGAGCAAATGAAGACCCCTTGAAGTCATATTGCATGGTACCCATTACACGGGTCTCAACTCTCCAGGTTTAAGGTATTCTTCCTTCAGCTAAAACATGCATGTGGAACCCAGAGTATGATCAACCATGTGAACGGGAGACGTGTTCAAATATGTCTCAGTTTTCCTCCCCTGGTACTCGGGTGCAACATTCCAGACGCTTTACTAACACTCTCCCCACTTGGAGAGTCAGCACTTTTAACCTCCTGTTTGGCCCCGTTTGCAATTTCTTCGGAAGATGAACAGGAATAGGGAGAACCAATGTGAGACCAGCTGGAGGTGTCTGCACGGGCAAATTTAACTCTCATTTCCCACCAGAAAGAGGAAATAACCAAAGGCTCAGCATGCCGTGCCGGAACCAGATTAGGGCCTGAAGCCATCCAGCGGTTTTGCAGCCAGCTCACAAGAAACCGAGTTGAAGAAAGGAGCTCAGGGGCACTGTAATTCACAAACCTGCAGAGTTATAAATGACAGCTATCGTCCAAAAATAGACTGAAGTAAGGCTGCCAAGAGGACTTGAAAGCGGGGCAGAATTGCAGGAAACCGATTTCAGGTGGTAGACTGGAATTGCATTGAAAGCATAGGAAAAGAGGCAGAACGTCCACAATGATGCACTTGGCCAAAAAGGGCGTATGCGTTTTTTCCTGAATATATTCAGAAAAACACGCATACGCCCTTTTTGGCCAACCAAGCAAGCTTGCAAAGGAAATCTGCACTACAATGAAGTCTCACTTCCCCCCGGTCAAAAGGGCCATCTGAAAAAAGTGTAAAATCCAGAAAGGCAGGACAGGCCATGGAGAACTGGGAGCCTTGTTATGCTGATGGGCGGGATGTAAATTGCCAACAGACACTCGGGAGAAGTGTATGGTGTTTCCTGAAACATCGAAAAAACAAAGCAACAGAGCCTAGGGCACTTCCACTTATGGTCCTATAGCTTAGGGAAATTAAAATCAAAAAGACACAGCCACCCCAAAGTTTGGGACGGCTCTGTTTACAAGAACCTCGTTTACAGTACAAGTTCAACATCACAGAAAATGAAAAATGGATAAAGAAGCTGTGGTATTTACTTACAAAGCAATATCACTCAGCAATGAAATCTATGTCATCAGGCACTTAGCAGCACAATGAGTGGATTCAGGTATGATGATTCTAACTGAAATAAGTCACACAGAAAAAGAAACATCATAAGATATCACTAGTAAACGGAATGTAAACTTGGCTACACAGGAACTGAATTACAGAACAGAACAGTGTCTCAAATTTAGAAAACCAACTTATGCTTGCTTAAGGGGAATGATGATTTGGGGTGCTGCATAAAACCAGAGATTGAAATGAGCACAGATAAAGTTCCTTAAGCCAAATATGGAATAGACAAGAGCTACTCCTTGCTCAACGAAATGAACTCAACACCGCATATTAAACGCCTAAGAATGTACCTGACTAGTAAGTATCTTAAAACCTATGGATTGCTATGTCTCCGAAAGAGAATCAAGCATGTGTACAGGGGCATAAATGCAGCAGTGATAGGATTGGAGAGGTTCGGTGGCAAATGAAGGCCCTTTGAAGTCATATTGCATGGTACCCATTCCATGGGTTTCAACGACCCAGGTTTAAGATATTCTTCCTTCAGCTAAAACATGCATGTGTCCCTAGAGTATGATCAACCATGTGATCGGGAGACGTGTTCAAATATGTCTCAGTTTTCGTACCCTGGTACTCGGGTGCAACATTCCAGACGCTTTACTAACACTCTCCCCACTTGGAGAGTCAGTCCCTTTAACCTCCTGTTTGTCCCCGTTTGCAATTTCTGCGGAAGATGAACAGGAATAGGGAGAACCAATGAGAGACTAGCCGGAGGTGTCTGCACGGGCAAATTTAACTCTCATTTCCCACCAGAAAGAGGAACTAACCAAAGGCTCAGCATGCCGTGCCGGAACCAGATTAGGGCCTGAAGCCATCCAGCGGTGTTGCAGCCAGCTCACAAGAAAACGAGCTGAAGAAAGGAGCTCAGGTTCACTGTAATTCACAAACCTGCAGAGTTATAAATGACAGCTATCGTCCAAAAATAGACTGAAGTAAGGCTGCCAAGAGGACTTGAAAGTGGGGCAGAATTGCAGGAAACTGATTTCAGGAGGTAGACTGGAATTGCATTGAAAGCATAGGAAAAGAGGCAGAACGTCCACAATGATGCACTTGGCAAAAGGGCGTATGCGTTTTTTCCTGAATATATTCAGGAAAAAACGCATACGCCCTTTTTGGCCAACCAAGCAAGCTTGCAAAGGAAATCTGCACTACAATGAAGTCTCCCTTCCCCCCAGTCAAAAGGGCCATCTGAAAAAAGTGTAAAATCCAGAAAGGCAGGACAGGTCATGGAGAACTGGGAGCCTTGTTATGCTGATGGACTGGATGTAAATTGCCAACAGACACTCCAGAGAAGTGTATGGTGTTTCCTGAAACATCTAAAAAACAAAGCAACAGAGCCTAGGGCACTGCCACTTATGGTCCTATAGCTTAGGGAATTTAAAATCAAAAAGACACAGCTAACCCAAAGTTTGGAACGGCTCTGTTTACAAGAACCTCGTTTACAGTACAAGTTCTACATCGCAGAAAGTGAAAAATGGATAAAGAAGTTGTGGTATTTACTTACAAAGCAATATCACTCAGCAATGAAATCTGTGTCATCAGGCCCTTAGGAGCACAATGAGTGGATTCAGGTATGATGATTCTAACTGAAATAGGTCACACAGAAAAAGAAACATCATAAGATATCAGTAATACACGGAATGTAAACTTGGCTACAGAGGAACTGAATTACAGAACAGAACAGGGTCTCAAATTTAGAAAAACAACTTATGCTTGCTTAAGGTTAAAGGTGAGTTGGGGTGCTGCATAAAACCAGAGATTGAAATGAGCACAGATAAAGTTCCTTAAGCCAAATATGGAATAGACAAGAGCTACTCCTTGCTCAACGAAATGGACTCAACACCCCATATTAAACGCCTAAGAATGTACCTGACTAGTAAGTATCTTAAAACCTATGGATTGCTATGTCTCCGAAAGAGAATCAAGCATGTGTACAGGGGCATAAACGCAGCAGTGATAGGATTGGAGAGGTTCGGTGAACAAATGAAGACCCTTTGAAGTCATTTTGCATGGTACCCATTCCACGGGTTTAAACTACCCAGGTTTAAGGTATTCTTCCTTCAGCTAAAACATGCATGTGGAACCTAGAGTATGATCAACCACGTGATCGGGAGACGTGTTCAAATATGTCTCAGTTTTCGTACCCTGGTACTCGGGGGCAACATTCCAGACGCTTTACTAACACTCTCCCGACTTGGAGAGTCAGCGCCTTTAACCTCCTGTTTGACCCAGTTTGCAATTTCTGCGGAAGATGAACAGGAATAGCGAGACCCAATGAGAGACTAGCTGGAGGTGTCTGGACGGGCAAATTTAACTCTCATTTCCCACCAGGAAGAGGAATTAACCAAAGGCTCAGCGTGCCGTGCCGGAACCAGATTAGGGCCTGAAGACATCCTGCGGTGTTGCGGCCATCTCACAAGAAAGCGAGGTGAAGAAAGGAGCTCAGGGACACTGTAATTGACAAACCTGCAGAGTTATAAATGACAGCTATCGTCCAAAAATATACTGAAGTAAGGCTGCCAAGAGGACTTGAAAGCGGGGCAGAATTGCAGGAAACCGATTTCAGGAGGTAGACTGGAATTGCATTGAAAGCATAGGAAAAGAGGCAGAACGTCCACAATGATGCACTTGGCCAAAAAGGGCGTATGCGTTTTTTCCTGAATATATTCAGGAAAAAACGCATACGCCCTTTTTGGCCAACCAAGCAAGCTTGCAAAGGAAATCTGCACTACAATGAAGTCTCACTGCCCCCCGGTCAAAAGGGCCATCTGAAAAAAGTGTAAAATCCAGAAAGGCAGGACAGGCCATGGAGAACTGGGAGCCTTGTTATGCTGATGGGCGGGATGTAAATTGCCAACAGACGCTCGGGAGAAGTGTATGGTGTTTCCTGAAACATCGAAAAAACAAAGCAACAGAGCCTAGGGCACTTCCACTTATGGTCCTATAGCTTAGGGAAATTAAAATCAAAAAGACACAGCCACCCCAAAGTTTGGGACGGCTCTGTTTACAAGAACCTCGTTTACAGTACAAGTTCAACATCACAGAAAATGAAAAATGGATAAAGAAGCTGTGGTATTTACTTACAAAGCAATATCACTCAGCAATGAAATCTATGTCATCAGGCCCTTAGCAGAACAATGAGTGGATTCAGGTATGATGATTCTAACTGAAATAAGTCACACAGAAAAAGAAACATCATAAGACATCACTAATACACGGAATGGAAACTTGGCTACACAGGAACTGAATTACAGAACAGAAAAGGGTCTCAAATTTAGAAAACCAACTTATGCTTGCTTAAGGGTAAAGGTGAGTTGGGGTGCTGCATAAAACCAGAGATTGAAATGAGCACAGATAAAGTTCCTTAAGCCAAATATGGAATAGACAAGAGCTACTCCTTGCTCAACGAAATGGACTCAACACCCCATATTAAATGCCTAAGAATGTACCTGACTAGTAAGTATCTTAAAACCTATGGATTGCTATGTCTCCGAAAGAGAATCAAGCATGTGTACAGGGGCATAAACGCAGCAGTGATAGGATTGGAGAGGTTCGGTGAGCAAATGAAGACCCTTTGAAGTCATATTGCATGGTACCCATTCCACGGGTTTCAACTACCCAGGTTTTAGGTATTCTTCCTTCAGCTAAAACATGCATGTGGAACCCAGAGTATGATCAACGGTGTGAACGGGAGATGTGTTCAAATATGTCTCAGTTTTCCTCCCCTGGTACTCGGGTGCAACATTCCAGATGCTTTACTAACACTCTCCCTACTTGGAGAGTCAGTGCCTTTAACCTCCTGTTTGCCCCAGTTTGCAATTTCTGCGGAAGATGAACAGGAATAGCGAGAACCAATGAGAGACTAGCTGGAGGTGTCTGAACGGGCAAATTTAACTCTCATTTCCCACCAGGAAGAGGAATTAACCAAAGGCTCAGCGTGCCATGCCGGAACCACATTAGGGCCTGAAGCCATCCTGCGGTGTTGCGGCCAGCTCACAAGAAAGCGAGTTGAAGAAAGGAGCTCTGGGGCACTGTAATTCACAAACCTGCAGAGTTATAAATGACAGCTATCGTCCAAAAATAGACTGAAGTAAGGCTGCCAAGAGGACTTGAAAGCGGGGCAGAATTGCAGGAAACCGATTTCAGGAGGTAGACAGGAATTGCATTTCAAGCATAGGAAAAGAGGCAGAACGTCCACAGTGATGCACTTGGCCAAAAAGGGCGTATGCGTGTTTTCCTGAATATATTCAGGAAAACACGCATACGCCGTTTTTGGCCAACCAAGCAAGCTTGCAAAGGAAATCTTCACTACAATGAAGTCTCACTTCCCCCCGGTCAAAAGGGCCATGTGAAAAAAGTGTAAAATCCAGAAAGGCAGGACAGGCCATGGAGAACTGGGAGCCTTGTTATGCTGATGGGCGGGATGTAAATTGCCAACAGACACTCAGGAGAAGTGTATGGTGTTTCCTGAAACATCTAAAAAACAAAGCAACAGAGCCTACGGCACTTCCACTTATGGTCCTATAGCTTAGGGAAATTAAAATCAAAAAGACACAGCCACCCCAAAGTTTGGAACGGCTCTGTTTACAAGAACCTCGTTTACAGTACAAATTCAACATCGCAGAAAGTGAAAAATGGATAAAGAAGTTGTGGTATTTACTTACAAAGCAATATCACTCAGCAATGAAATCTATGTCATCAGGCACTTAGCAGCACAATGAGTGGATTCAGGTACGATGATTCTAACTGAAATAAGTCACACAGAAAAAGAAACATCATAAGATATCACTAGTAAACGGAATGTAAACTTGGCTACACAGGAACTGAATTACAGAACAGAACAGTGTCTCAAATTTAGAAAACCAACTTATGCTTGCTTAAGGGGAAAGGTGAGTTGGGGTGCTGCATAAAACCAGAGATTGAAATGAGCACAGATAAAGTTCCTTAAGCCAAATATGGAATAGACAAGAGCTACTCCTTGCTCAACGAAATGAACTCAACACCGCATATTAAATGCCTAAGAATGTACCTGACTAGTAAGTATCTTAAAACCTATGGATTGCTATGTCTCCGAAAGAGAATCAAGCATGTGTACAGGGGCATAAATGCAGCAGTGATAGGATTGGAGAGGTTCGGTGGCAAATGAAGGCCCTTTGAAGTCATATTGCATGGTACCCATTCCACGGGTTTCAACGACCCAGGTTTAAGATATTCTTCCTTCAGCTAAAACATGCATGTGTCCCTAGAGTATGATCAACCATGTGATCGGGAGACGTGTTCAAATATGTCTCAGTTTTCGTACCCTGGTACTCGGGTGCAACATTCCAGACGCTTTACTAACACTCTCCCGACTTGGAGAGTCAGTCCCTTTAACCTCCTGTTTGGCCCAGTTTGCAATTTCTGCGGAAGATGAACAGGAATAGCGAGAACCAATGAGAGACTAGCTGGAGGTGTCTGGACGGGCATAATTAACTCTCATTTCCCACCAGGAAGAGGAATTAACCAAAGGCTCAGCGTGCCGTGCCGGAACCAGATTAGGGCCTGAAGCCATCCTGCGGTGTTGCGGACAGCTCACAAGAAAGCGAGTTGAAGAAAGGAGCTCAGGGGCACTGTAATTCGCAAACCTGCAGAGTTATAAATGACAGCTATCGTCCAAAAATTGACTGAAGTAAGGCTGCCAAGAGGACTTGAAAGCGGGGCAGAATTGCAGGAAACCGATTTCAGGAGGTAGACTGGAATTGCATTGAAAGCATAGGAAAAGAGGCAGAACGTCCACAATGATGCACTTGGCCAAAAAGGGCGTATGCGTTTTTTTCCTGAATATATTCAGGAAAAAACGCATACGCCCTTTTTGGCCAACCAAGCAAACTTGCAAAGGAAATCTGCACTACAATGAAGTCTCACTTCCCCCCGGTCAAAAGGGCCATCTGAAAAAAGTGTAAAATCCAGAAAGGCAGGACAGGCCATGGACAACTGGGAGCCTTGTTATGCTGATGGGCGGGATGTAAATTGCCAACAGACACTCGGGAGAAGTGTATGGTGTTTCCTGAAACATCGAAAAAACAAAGCAACAGAGCCTAGGGCACTTCCACTTATGGTCCTATAGCTTAGGGAAATTAAAATCAAAAAGACACAGCCACCCCAAAATTTGGGACGCCTCTGTTTACAAGAACCTCGTTTACCGTACAAGTTCAATATCGCAGAATGTGAAAATTGGATAAAGAACTTGTGGTACTTACGTACAATGCAGTATCACTCAACAATGAAATCTATGTCATCAGGCCTGTAGCAGCATAATGAGTGGATTCAGGTACGATGATTCTAACTGAAATAAGTCACACAGAAAAAGAAACATCATAAGATATCACTAATACACGGAATGTAAACTTGGCTACAGAGGAACAGAATTCCAAAACAGAACAGGGTCTCAAATTTAGAAAACCAACTTATGCTTGCTTAAGGGTAAAGGTGAGTAGGGGTGCTGCATAAAACCAGAGATTGAAATGAGCACAGATAAAGTTCCTTAAGCCAAATATGGAATAGACAAGAGCTACTCCTTGCTCAACGAAATGGACTCAACACCCCATATTAAACGCCTAAGAATGTACCTGACTAGTAAGTATCTTAAAACCTATGGATTGCTATGTCTCCAAAAGAGAATCAAGCGTGTGTACAGGGGCATAAACGCAGCAGTGATAGGATTGCAGACGTTCGGTGAGCAAATGAAGTCCCTTTGAAGTCATATTGCATGGTACCCATTCCACGGGTTTCAACTACCCAGGTTTAAGGTATTCTTCCTTCAGCTAAAACATGCATGGGGAACCCAGAGTATGATCAACCGTGTGAACGGGTGACGTGTTCAAATATGTCTCAGTTTTCGTACCCTGGTACTCGGGTGCAACATTCCAGACGCTTTACTAACACTCTCCCGACTTGGACAGTCAGTCCCTTTAACCTCCTGTTTGGCCCAGTTTGCAATTTCTGCGGAAGATGAACAGGAATAGCGAGAACCAATGAGAGACTAGCTGGAGGTGTCTGGATGGGCAAATTTAACTCTCATTTCCCAGCAGAAAGAGGAATTAACGAAAGGCTCAGCGTGCCGTGCCGGAACCAGTTTAGGGCCTGAAGCCATCCTGCGATGTTGCGGCCAGGTCACAAGAAAGTGAGTTGAAGAAAGGAGATCAGGGGCACTGTAATTCACAAACTGCAGAGTTATAAATGACAGCTATCGTCCAAAAATAGACTGAAGTAAGGCTGCCAAGAGGACTTGAAAGCGGGGCAGAATTGCAGGAAACCGATTTCAGGAGGTAGACTGGAAATGCATTGAAAGCATAAGAAAAGAGGCAGAACGTCCACAATGATGCACTTGGCCAAAAAGGGCGTATGCGTTTTTTCCTGAATATATTCAGGAAAAAACGCATACGCCCTTTTTGGCCAACCAAGCAAGCTTGCAAAGGAAATCTGCACTACAATGAAGTCTCACTTCCCCCTGGTCAAATGGGCCATCTGAAAAAAGTGTAAAATCCAGAAAGGCAGGACAGGCCATGGACAACTGGGAGCCTTGTTATGCTGATGGGCGGGATGTAAATTGCCAACAGACACTCGGGAGAAGTGTATGGTGTTTCCTGAAACATCTAAAAAACAAAGCAACAGAGCCTAGGGCACTTCCACTTATGGTCCTATAGCTTAGGGAAATTAAAATCAAAAAGACACAGCAACCCCAAAATTTGGGACGGCTGTTTTTACAGGAATCTCTTCTTCAGCACAAGTTAAATATCCCAGAGAGCAAATAATGGATAAAGAAGTTGCGGTACTTATGTACAACAGAATACCACTGAGCAATGAAATCTATGTGACCAGGCCCGTACCAGCATAATGAGTGGATTGAGGCACGATGATTCTAAGTGAAATAAGTCACACAGAAAAAGAAACATCATAAGTTATCACTAATACACGGAATGTGAACTTGGCTACACATGAACTGAATTACAAAACAGAACAGGGTCTCAAGTTTAGAAAACCAACTTATGCCTGCTTAAGGGGGAAGGTGATTTGGGGTGCTGCATAAAAGCAGAGTTTGAAATTAGCACAGATACCGTTCCATAAGCCAAATATGTAATAGACAAGAGCTACCCCTTGCTCAACGAAATGGATTCAACAATGAGGTATCACCTCACACCTGGTAGAATAGGCATCATTGAAAATCTACAAACAAAAAATGCTGGAAAGGGTGTGGAGAAAAGGAACCCTCTTCCACTATTGTTGGGAATATAAATTGATACAGTCATTATGGAGAACAATATGGAATTTCTGAAGAAACTAACAATAGAATTACCATATGATACAGCAATCCCAGTACTGGACATATACCCAGACAAAACCATAAATCAAAAAGAGTCATTCACCGCAATGTTCATTGCATCACTATTTTCAATATCGAGGTAATGGAAGCAACCTAAATGCCCACAGACAGACGAATGCATAAAGCTGTGGTACATATATAAAATGGAATATTACTAAGCCATGAAAAGGAATGAAATTGGGTCATTTGTAGAGACGTCGATGGATCTAGAGACTGTCATACAGAGTGAAGTAAGTCAGAAAGAGAAAAACAAATCTTGTATATTCATGCATATATGTGGAACCTAGAAAAACTGTACAGATTAACCATTTTGCAAGGCATAAATAGAGCAACAGATGTAGACAACAAACGTATGGACAACAAGGGGGGAAAGCTGTTGGGGGGTGGTGGTGGGAGGGGTTGAGAGACTGGGATTGGCATGTATACATTTATATGTATAAAATAGATAACCAATAAGAACCTGCTGTATAAAAATATAAAATAAAATTCAAAATTAAAAAGAAATAAAATTTAAAAAATAAAACAGAAAAAACAATTATTCCCTGCACATACATGTATTTATATGAATAAATTATTTCCATGCTTATATCTGTAAATACAAAAAAGAGGAATAAAATCTACCTTGAACCAAAAACGAAAAAGAGAAAAAAAACACAGAACCCACCAGTTACACAGAGGAAAACCGTATCAGGGCACTTGCTCCAGTTGTAAACAATTCTGAAGTTGGTCAGTGGTGGGGAATCGTCTCCCATTCAGCCAGCAGCCCCCACGCAACAAGCGTCCTCATTGCAAAGCTGGGGCACCGTGCCGAGGCATCTGTGAGTAAACGTGAGCTGAGCCCCAGGCCAGTTGCTGCTGAACTATTCCCACCCGTCCCAGGTAAAACACCTGAATATATACAAGGACTTGAAAGCCTAGAGGAAGGGCCATAGAGCCACACGAGTGACAGCATGCCGGCCGACTTGGTGCCTGCAGGCCAGCCAGGATGGTCCTGGCCCTGGGTGCTCTTCTGGAAGATTTCCATTTCCCTGCCTGAGATACCCGTCCTGTCCCTGCCCCCACTGCTTTTTTCCTTCCTCACCTCTGCCCAGGGAGAAATTCCAGCAGCAGGTATGGGTGACACATCCTCTTCTTTAGCAGGTGGCAGCCTGGCAACTGCTGCAGAAAGTCCAGCAGAGCCCCACTCACACTGGGCCACCCACAAAGCCGTGGCCTCTCACTCCCTCCCACCAGCCCAGCCCCGAGACTGCTGACAGGGCAGAGAAAATGGCGTCAGGCACGGCTGCAGGGGCTCTTGCTGCCTGGAGTGGTATTTATATTGATCTCAACCCAGGCACACCTGGGGAGGGCTGGCCGGCACGGTAAGGCTGCCCAGGTCAGCCAATCATCACCCCTCAGGGGCTCACAGTTGCAGAAAATGGAACTTGCTGAACCGGCCAGGTCCAAGGAACAGGTGTGGGCTCCTGAGAGTCAGGATAGACAAGGGGCTGCAGCTTTGGCTTGTTTTCTAATCATTTTATCTGGCCCATGAGTGGGAGACAACTTCAAGAAAACCCTCTCCTAATGAGAGGAACCCAGGAGTCAGGGAGAGGAGGGGTGGGTGGTGGTTGGAGACAGAGGCCTGGTGCCCCGGGTGCAGTGGAAGTCTCTGGAAGACCAGGTGGAGGGAGGCCTCACGGAGTGATGCCCAGGGTCACAGACCTGTCGCAGCTGCTGTTTGTTAGTTCAAGTCCTGCTCTGAGGTGCTCTGTGTCAGCTCTGAGCGACAGGTGAGCTGGGGGTGCTCTGCAATGAGGGCTATGTGCACGGTTCCTGTGTGCCCAGCCCTGCCACGGTACCTGCAAGGGTAGCTCTGTATCCTGGGAGGGGCCTGACCACGAGAGCCCCGTGGGCTGGGGTGGGGGTGGGGTACCTGCCCAGGTGAGCTCCATATTCTGGGATTGGTCTGACCACGAGAGCCCCATGGGCTGCTGGGGACCTGGTAAATGATGTCAGGACAGTCAGTGAAGCCACCGAGGATGTACCTCCAGTTGCTCCTAATTCCTACACCCTGCTGGTCATTCTACCAACCACCAGGACATGGTATTCTGTATTAGTCTTCAATGATGCCTTCTTTTGTATTCCATTAGTCCCAGAGTCACAAGAAATTTTGGCTTGTGAGTGGCAGGACTCAACATACAACTAAAACAATACTTCCGGGCCGTCTGGCCCCAAGGGTGCAAAAATTCCCACACCATCTTTGGGGAAAGCTTAGCTAAAGACCTAAAAGTTCTACCTCTGGAAAAGGAAACCCTCCTTCAATATGCAGACGACATTCTGATCACCAGCCCTACTAAGGAGGCCTCTGAACTACCAAGCCAATAAAGGATAGAAGTTGTCCAAGAAAAAGCTCAAATATCACAGACTGCGGTGACCTGCCTGGGCTTCATTCTCACAGAAGGTCAGAGAAGCCCATCCCAGGAAAGGGAAGAAACCATTTTCAGCCTTACCCCTTTCTAAAACTAGAAGACAGCTTAGGGGTTCCTGGGGAGGCCAGGGTTTGCTGCTTCTGGATCCCTAACTACAGTCTACTAGCTGGGCCTCTATATGAAACACTGAAAGGAAAAGATGATGATCCTTTTGAATAGAATCCAGAAGTGGCCTTTCAAGAATGGAAAGAGCAGTCAATTCAGACCCTTGCCCTGGAACTCCCTAATTTAGCTAAACCCTTTGACCTTTACATTCCCGGTGAAAGGTGAATCGCCATTGGAGAATTAGTGCAAAAACTGGGACCACTTGAAATGGAACAATGCAAGAATGCCATCCAGGTAGGATAAACTACGGTCACTAAGGGGCTTGGCCCACTGCCACATCTGGCCAAGATACTGGCGGTATCTAAAAACCTGGAAATCAGCAGCCCAAAAGGCCACCTCCCTCCTAAGGGAAAAGGACCCCACGTGGTGATCCTAACCACCAACCATGCCCTGAAGTTGCAGGGTTCGCTCCGTGGGCACACCGACCTCGAGTGAGGAGGCCCTCCAACTCCAACATCCAGAGAGATAACCGGGGGCAACAGGGCACCATGACGACTCGTGTGAACATCACTTGACCTGGAGTTTCTCTCATAAAACAACAAGAGTGTGTCCCAAAAGAGTAGACTACTGCTTGCAGGACTTACTGCACCCAGAGGGGAGCTAATAATCTTGGCGGGGGAACAGTATACCACACTGTCACCATAGAAAAGCCTACAGACACCGTGATGATGGTGGCCAATAAGACCGGCTGGACTCCTGTTTACTTCAAAAGGCTGTTGACTCAGTAGCCATCATGGTCCTTGATCACCACTGACCCTGGACTGTCTGGGAGTTGAGCGGGCAGGGCTCTGACACCTGGTGCTGTTTGTACGTTAATTCAGGGGCCTAACTGAAGAAAGCGCAGACTACTGGTCAGAGCATCTAGGCTGGCAGAGACGGTCAGCCTAAGGTGGCCGAACAAATGTGGGGCGGGGTGAAACCGGCCCCCACAGCGTCTCTGCACATCTCTTTCCTGGACCCTTAAAGGTCATTAGAATCTATAACACTTCCAATGCTGGTGCTCAGGTGGACGAGCAGGGAGGCAGGGGTCCTGGGGACAATCAACGTCACCGGGAGGCTGCTGGGGAGAAGCTCTGAGCCTCGCCCCAGGGTATGAGGGCTCCCAACTCAGCACTCAGCAGTTACAGAAGAAGGGTCTGCACCCTCAGCACTCCAAGAATGAGGAACGGGACAAAAGGCAGAGGAGGGGTTTGTCCCCAGCAAAGCCCATTAAAAATCCCTGGGAGATAAAAATAGAATCTGGGCAATAAAGTCAAGTCTAACCTTTTTTATCCTTTGTGCTTTGTCTAATTTCACGTGCTCCTAGGGTCCCGCATGCAGAGGTTCCACACCCGGCACTTCAGACCAGATTTCCTAGTGCAGAATGGCTGGGTCGACACCTCAGCTCCTGGGGCCCAGTGCAGACTCCACGATATAGAGCCTGAGCTACAGCCAACCCGGCCCTCGAGAGCTCCGCCGCCTCCCTCCCTCCCACTGACTCTGACAGGATCTCTACACAGCAGCCCAGCCCACAGCCCACGGGGTAGTGCATGCTCTCACCTCTCCATTCTCTGATCAAAATATAAAGTTTCCTTTGCTTGTGAACCAAACTCAGTCTCGATCTGTTGGCCCCGATGACACTGGGCAGGGGGACACTTGTTGGGGTCCACTCTGGAGGATCAGTAACAGAAATTGAGACTATTGTAACCTCAATGAACAGATGTGTGAGCCAAACTGTAGTTAACATAGAACAGTGTATAAGGCTCGGGTAAAATAAGATGTTTTTAACACTTCCATTTGATATTTCCATCACTTTTTATAAGCAAGTTCAGTGAAAAGGTTTGTCTTATTTGTCAGGTCAATATTAGAGAAACGAAGTGATTTCTTTCCAAGGATGTACATCTAATAATCTTGGTTAAACCTTCAATCTTGTTTTAAATGCTTTTCCATTGAAAATGATACCTCTCTTTCAGCTCCCCCATTTCTGAGAAGTATAAAATCTTATAATTTATTATTACCAAAGGGGAAAGGTGGGAGGAGGGATAAATTAACAGTTTGGAATGAACACATACACACTGCTATGTATAAAATAGATCATCAACAAGGAACTACTGTATAGCACAGGGAACTACACTCAACATTTTGCAATAACCTATAAGGGGAAATAATCTGAAAAAGAATAGATATTTTTATTGACATCATCTATCAATGACAGTTAAAGTGTAGCCTAAGGGAAGCTGGTGGTGAGTGCTTCTGACCCTGAAGACTTCAATCATCTAAAGTTTGGACTCTGCCTACTTCTCAAGGCCCTTAATGAACATATGTGTAGCTGTAGCTTAAAAAATTCCCCAGTTTGGGTTTCGGGGAGACACTGATTTTGAAAAAGCCCTGGTGTTCTCCTTACATGAATGGGACTCTTCCTACTGCTAAAACATGTCTGTCACACCCAGAGGATGGTATACCGTCTGATCGGGAAGAGTTTGGAAAAGGCATCTCATCTCCTCATCTCCTGGTGCTCGGGTTCACCCCTCCAGCGTCTTTACTAACAGTCTCCCCACTTGGAGATGTCAGCACTGTCAACATCCTGTTGCGTACAGTTTGGAATTTGTCCAGAGGATGAAGCGGAAGGATGAGGAACAATGAGAGACAAGTCCTAGGTGTTCAGACAGGCACATGTCACTCTAATTTCCAATCAGGAAGACGAATTGACCAAAGGCTAAGGTTGCCCATGGAAACAGTATAGGGCCTGAGGAAATCCCGCTGCTTTGTGGCCAGTTCCCATAAACACGAGTTGAACAATGGAACTCAGGGGCAGTAAAATTCACAAAACTGCAGAGTTGAAAATATCCATCACTGAAAAATGTCTTGAGGAAAGTCAGAGAAAAGGACTTGTAAGCAAGGGAGAATGGCAGGAAAAGGATTTGAGGAGGTAGAAAGGACTCGCCATTAAGCACAAGAAAAGGAGCTGAACATTGCCAACATTGCAGTTGGCCAAAAAGGGTGTATGCGTTCTTTTCTGTATATATTCAAGAAAAGGGCATACACTTTTTTAGCCAACCAAACAGGTGGGCACTGGAAGTCAATACTACAAAAGATATCACTTCGCATCAGTCAGAAGAGCCATCCTCATAAAGCGTAAACAACAGAAATGCAGGACAGGGCAACGAGAAGAGGGAGCCCTGTGAGACTTATAGTGGAAATGTATATTGCCAACGGCCATTCTGGAGAAGTGTATTGTGTTTACTAAAGCATCTAAAAAATGAGCTACAGAGCATAGGGCACTTGCACTCATGGGCGTATATCTTGGGAAAAACAAAAATCGAGAGGACACAGGCACCCCAATGTTTACCCCCTCTCTGTTTAAAAGATCCTCGACTAGGATATAACTTAAATGTCTCTGGAGGGAAAAAATGGATAGAGATGTGGTACTTAGGTAGAGTGGAATATTATTCAGCCTGGAAATCAATGAAATATGGCCAGTTGTAACAACTCCGGAGGAGTTACGTATGATCATTCTAAGTGACAGAATTCAAAAAGAAAAAGACACATATCATAAGATATCACTTAAAGGTGGAATCCAAAATGGCTACACATGAAATAAATTACAAAACAAAAACATAGTCAAATATGTAGAAAACACGCATAAGGCTGCTAAACGGGAAAGGTGGGGAGGGGTGAGGCATCATCCAGGAGGTTGAAATTAGCAAAGATACCATTCCAAATACCAAACTGATAATCAACAAGGCCTACACGGTAGCTAAAAGAACTGCACTCAGCACACTCAAGTCACCGGAAAAGAATATATACGACTGGTAAGAATCTGAAAAAGAATTTATTGATGTCTCTCTGTACGTGAATCAAGTGGATGTACAGCAGCAAGAAACAGAGCTTTGAAAATCAGCTGTAACCAATATAGTAATAAATTGAAAAAAATAAACGACAGAGAGACAGAGAAAACCTCTTACAACTTTTCCTCAGGGACGGTGATGCAACATGGATTGAACACATCTAGACCCACAGCAGGATGAGACATAAGGCTGGAAACTGTTTGCGCTAAGAGAAATGTGAGGTTGGGTGAGGAAATGCACACCCTTTAAAGTAATACTACCTGGTACCCATTCAATGGGTCCCAAATCTGCAGGTTCAAGGGATCTTCCTACAGCTAAAACATGCATGGAAAACCCAGAGGACTGTACACCATGTGATCAGGAGATGTGTCTAAAATGCACCTCATTTATCCTCTCCTGGTGCTCCTGTTCACCATTCCAGCCACGCTACTTAGAATCTCCCCACTTGGAGAATCAGCACATTGAAACTTCTGTTTCACACATTTTGCAAATTGTGAGGAGGATGAACGGGAAGAGGGGGAACCAATGAGAGAAGAGTTGTAGGGGTTTGGACGGGCACATATCACTCTAATTTCCCATTAAGAATAAGAATTAAAGAAAGGCTCAGCCTGCCTCGCCGGAGCCAAAATAGGGCCTGAAGCAATCCTGCGGGTTTGAGGCCAGCTCACAAAAGAGCAACTTAAAAAATGGAGCTCAGGGTCACTGCAATTCACAAACCTGCAGAGTTATAAATGAAAACTAACGTCCAAAAATATGTTGAGGTAAGGCAAAGAAGAGGATCTGAATGCAAGACAGAATTGCAAGAAACAGATTTCAAGAGATAGATTGGACTCGTCTTTAACGCACATGAAAAGCGGCAGAATTTCGACAATGATGCAGTTGGCCCAAAAGGGCGTATGCGTTTTTTCCTGATTATATCCAGGAAAAAACGCATACGCACTTTATGGGCAACGAAGCAAGCAAGCAATGCAAATGTGCACAACAAAGAAGTCTCACTTCCCACCGGTCAAAAGGGCCATCCTAAAAAACTGTAAAAACCAGAAATGCAGGACAGGCCATGGAGAACAGGGAGCCTTTATACGCTGATGGGCAGTGTGTGAACTGCCGAGAGCCACTCTGGAGAAGTGTATGGTGGTTCCTAAATCATCTAAAAAACAGAGCTACAGAGCATAGGACACTTCCAATCATGGGAGTATATCTAGGGAAGTCTAAAAATCAACAAGACACAAGCACACCACAGTTTAGGGCTACTCTGTTTACAAGAACCTCAACTTCAGTACACCTTAAATATCCCAGGAAAGAGAACAATGGATAAAGAAGATGTGGTACTTATGTACAATGGAATATCTCTTCACCATGAAATCAATGTAATAAGGCTAGTAGAAGGATAAAGAGTGGATTTAGGCCCGATAATACTACTTGAAATAAGTCAAACAGAAAAAGAAACATATCATAAGATATCACTTATAGAGGGAGGGTAAATATGGCTGCACAAGAAATGAATTACAGAACAGAACAGTGTCTCACATTTAGAAATCACACTTATGTCAGCTTAAGGGGAAAGGAGAGGTGGGGTGATGCATAAAACCAGAGTTTGAAATTAGCACAGATACCGTTCAATAAACCAAATAGGTATTAGACAAGATCTACACCTTGCTCAATGAACAGGCCTCAACACACCCTATACACCGCAGAGAAATATATCTGAGGAATAAGAATCTTAAAACCCATGTATTGATATATCTCCATAAGGGAATCAAGTGTGTGCAGAGCGGCACAAACACAGCAGTGAAAAGGAGCTAAACCCCATTATAGAAATAAATTTTAAAAACAAAACGCTGAAACAATGAAAGAGAGAAAAATTCTTACAAAATTCGCTCAGGGGCTGTGATGCAACCTGGATTGACCACATATAAACCCACAGCTGGATAAGACATAAGGCTGGACACTTGGGGCTGAGAGGATTGGTGAGCTTTGGTGAGCAACTGCCGAAAGTTTAATGCAATACTTCATGCTACTCATTCCAAGGGTCCCAACACTCCAGGTTGAAGGGAATCTTCCTACAGCTAAACCATGCTTGGGAAACCCAGCGACTGGTATACCATATGATCGGGAAAGGTTTCTAGAACGCACCTCATTTTTCCTCTCCTGGGGCTCTGGATCGACATTCCAGCCGCTTTACTAAGAACATCCCCACATGGAGTCAATGCCTTTAAGTTCTGGTATCGCACAGTCTGCAGTTAGTGCAGAGGATGAATGGGAATAGGGGGAACCAGTGAGAAACTAGCTGTAGCGGTTTCAATGGGCACATGTCACTCTAATATCACATCAGTAAGAAGAATTAACCAAAGGCACAGCAAGGTGCCCCAGAAGAAAAATAGGGCTTCAAGGAATCCTGTGGTTATGGGGCAAGACCACAAAAATAAGAGCTAAAAAATGGAGCTAAGGGCCACTGCAATTCAAAAACCTGCAGAGTTATAAAGGCCAACTATTTTTAAAAAATATATTGAGGTAAGGCTATGAAGAGGCATTGAAAGCAAGGCAGAATTGCAGGAAACCGATTTCAGGAGGTAGACTGGAATTGCATTGAAAGCATATGAAGAGAGTCAGAAACTCGACAATGATGCACTTGGCCAAAAAGGGCGTATGCGTTTTTTCCTGAATATATTCAGGAAAAAACGCATACGCACTTTTTGGCCAACCAAGCAAGCTTGCAAAGGAAATCTGCACTACAATGAAGTCTCACTTCCACCTGGTCAAAAGGGCCATCTGAAAAAAGTGTAAAATCCATAAAGGCACGACAGGCCATGGAGAACGGGGAGCCTTCTTATGCTGATGGGCGGGATGTAAATTGCCAACAGCCACTCTGGAGAAGTGTATGGTGTTTCCTGTAACATCTAAAAAACAAAGCAACAGAGCCTAGGGCACTTCCACTTATGGTACTATAGTTTAGGGAAATTAAAATCAAAAAGACACAGCCACCCCAAAGTTTGGGACGCCTCTGTTTACAAGAACCTCGTTTACCGTACAAGTTCAATATCACAGAAAGTGAAAAATGGATAAAGAACTTGTGGTACTTACGTACAATGCAATATCACTCAGCAATGAAATCTATGTAATCAGGCCCGTAGCTGCATAATGAGTGGACTCAGGTATGATGATTCGAACTGAAATAAGTCACACAGAAAAGAAACATCATAAGGTATCACTAATACACAGAATGTGAACTTGGCTACACATGAACTGAATTACAAAACAGAACAGTGTCTCAAGTTTAGAAAACCAACTTATGCTTGCTTAAGGGGGAAGGTGAGTTGGGGTGCTGCATAAAACCAGAGATTGAAATGAGCACAGATAAAGTTCCTTAAGCCAAATATGGAATAGACAAGAGCTACTCCTTGCTCAACGAAATGGACTCAACACCGCATATTAAACGCCTAAGAATGTACCTGACTAGTAAGTATCTTAAAACCTATGGATTGCTATGTCTCCAAAAGAGAATCAAGTGTGTGTACAAGGGCATAAACGCAGCAGTGATAGGATTGGAGAGGTTCGGTGAGCAAATGAAGACCCCTTGAAGTCATATTGCATGGTACCCATTACACGGGTCTCAACTCTCCAGGTTTAAGGTATTCTTCCTTCAGCTAAAACATGCATGTGGAACCCAGAGTATGATCAACCATGTGAACGGGAGACGTGTTCAAATATGTCTCAGTTTTCCTCCCCTGGTACTCGGGTGCAACATTCCAGACGCTTTACTAACACTCTCCCCACTTGGAGAGTCAGCACTTTTAACCTCCTGTTTGGCCCCGTTTGCAATTTCTGCGGAAGATGAACAGGAATAGGGAGAACCAATGTGAGACCAGCTGGAGGTGTCTGCATGGGCAAATTTAACTCTCATTTCCCACCAGAAAGAGGAAATAACCAAAGGCTCAGCATGCCGTGCCGGAACCAGATTAGGGCCTGAAGCCATCCAGCGGTTTTGCAGCCAGCTCACAAGAAACCGAGTTGAAGAAAGGAGCTCAGGGGCACTGTAATTCACAAACCTGCAGAGTTATAAATGACAGCTATCGTCCAAAAATAGACTGAAGTAAGGCTGCCAAGAGGACTTGAAAGCGGGGCAGAATTGCAGGAAACCGATTTCAGGTGGTAGACTGGAATTGCATTGAAAGCATAGGAAAAGAGGCAGAACGTCCACAATGATGCACTTGGCCAAAAAGGGCGTATGCGTTTTTTCCTGAATATATTCAGAAAAACACGCATACGCCCTTTTTGGCCAACCAAGCAAGCTTGCAAAGGAAATCTGCACTACAATGAAGTCTCACTTCCCCCCGGTCAAAAGGGCCATCTGAAAAAAGTGTAAAATCCAGAAACGCAGGACAGGCCATGGAGAACTGGGAGCCTTGTTATGCTGATGGGCGGGATGTAAATTGCCAACAGACACACGGGAGAAATGTATGGTGTTTCCTGAAACATCGAAAAAACAAAGCAACAGAGCCTAGGGCACTTCCACTTATGGTCCTATAGCTTAGGGAAATTAAAATCAAAAAGACACAGCCACCCCAAAGTTTGGGACGGCTCTGTTTACAAGAACCTCGTTTACAGTACAAGTTCAACATCACAGAAAATGAAAAATGGATAAAGAAGCTGTGGTATTTACTTACAAAGCAATATCACTCAGCAATGAAATCTATGTCATCAGGCACTTAGCAGCACAATGAGTGGATTCAGGTACGATGATTCTAACTGAAATAAGTCACACAGAAAAAGAAACATCATAAGATATCACTAGTAAACGGAATGTAAACTTGGCTACACAGGAACTGAATTACAGAACAGAAGAGTGTCTCAAATTTAGAAAACCAACTTATGCTTGCTTAAGGGGAATGATGATTTGGGGTGCTGCATAAAACCAGAGATTGAAATGAGCACAGATAAAGTTCCTTAAGCCAAATATGGAATAGACAAGAGCTACTCCTTGCTCAACGAAATGAACTCAACACCGCATATTAAACGCCTAAGAATGTACCTGACTAGTAAGTATCTTAAAACCTATGGATTGCTATGTCTCCGAAAGAGAATCAAGCATGTGTACGGGGGCATAAATGCAGCAGTGATAGGATTGGAGAGGTTCGGTGGCAAATGAAGGCCCTTTGAAGTCATATTGCATGGTACCCATTCCATGGGTTTCAACGACCCAGGTTTAAGATATTCTTCCTTCAGCTAAAACATGCATGTGTCCCTAGAGTATGATCAACCATGTGATCGGGAGACGTGTTCAAATATGTCTCAGTTTTCGTACCCTGGTACTCGGGTGCAACATTCCAGACGCTTTACTAACACTCTCCCCACTTGGAGAGTCAGTCCCTTTAACCTCCTGTTTGTCCCCGTTTGCAATTTCTGCGGAAGATGAACAGGAATAGGGAGAACCAATGAGAGACTAGCCGGAGGTGTCTGCACGGGCAAATTTAACTCTCATTTCCCACCAGAAAGAGGAACTAACCAAAGGCTCAGCATGCCGTGCCGGAACCAGATTAGGGCCTGAAGCCATCCAGCGGTGTTGCAGCCAGCTCACAAGAAAACGAGCTGAAGAAAGGAGCTCAGGGGCACTGTAATTCACAAACCTGCAGAGTTATAAATGACAGCTATCGTCCAAAAATAGACTGAAGTAAGGCTGCCAAGAGGACTTGAATGTGGGGCAGAATTGCAGGAAACTGATTTCAGGAGGTAGACTGGAATTGCATTGAAAGCATAGGAAAAGAGGCAGAACGTCCACAATGATGCACTTGGCCAAAAAGGGCGTATGCGTTTTTTCCTGAATATATTCAGGAAAAAACGCATACGCCCTTTTTGGCCAACCAAGCAAGCTTGCAAAGGAAATCTGCACTACAATGAAGTCTCACTTCCCCCCGGTCAAAAGGGCCATCTGAAAAAAGTGTAAAATCCAGAAAGGCAGGACAGGCCATGGAGAACTGGGAGCCTTGTTATGCTGATGGACGGGATGTAAATTGCCAACAGACACTCGGGAGAAGTGTATGGTGTTTCCTGAAACATCTAAAAAACAAAGCAACAGAGCCTAGGGCACTTCCACTTATGGTCCTATAGCTTAGGGAAATTAAAATCAAAAAGACACAGCTATCCCAAAGTTTGGAACTGCTCTGTTTACAAGAACCTCGTTTACAGTACAAGTTCTACATCGCAGAAAGTGAAAAATGGATAAAGAAGTTGTGGTATTTACTTACAAAGCAATATCACTCAGCAATGAAATCTGTGTCATCAGGCCCTTAGCAGCACAATGAGTGGATTCAGGTATGATGATTCTAACTGAAATAAGTCACACAGAAAAAGAAACATCATAAGATATCAGTAATACACGGAATGTAAACTTGGCTACAGAGGAACTGAATTACAGAACAGAACAGGGTCTCAAATTTAGAAAAACAACTTATGCTTGCTTAAGGTTAAAGGTGAGTTGGGGTGCTGCATAAAACCAGAGATTGAAATGAGCACAGATAAAGTTCCTTAAGCCAAATATGGAATAGACAAGAGCTACTCCTTGCTCAACGAAATGGACTCAACACCGCATATTAAACGCATAAGAATGTAACTGACTAGTAAGTATCTTAAAACCTATGGATTGCTATGTCTCCGAAAGAGAATCAAGCATGTGTACAGGGGCATAAACGCAGCAGTGATAGGATTGGAGAGGTTCGGTGAACAAATGAAGACCCTTTGAAGTCATTTTGCATGGTACCCATTCCACGGGTTTAAACTACCCAGGTTTAAGGTATTCTTCCTTCAGCTAAAACATGCATGTGGAACCTAGAGTATGATCAACCACGTGATCGGGAGACGTGTTCAAATATGTCTCAGTTTTCGTACCCTGGTACTCGGGGGCAACATTCCAGACGCTTTACTAACACTCTCCCGACTTGGAGAGTCAGCGCCTTTAACCTCCTGTTTGGCCCAGTTTGCAATTTCTGCGGAAGATGAACAGGAATAGCGAGAACCAATGAGAGACTAGCTGGAGGTGTCTGGACGGGCAAATTTAACTCTCATTTCCCACCAGGAAGAGGAATTAACCAAAGGCTCAGCGTGCCGTGCCGGAACCAGATTAGGGCCTGAAGACATCCTGCGGTGTTGCGGCCATCTCACAAGAAAGCGAGGTGAAGAAAGGAGCTCAGGGACACTGTAATTCACAAACCTGCAGAGTTATAAATGACAGCTATCGTCCAAAAATATACTGAAGTAAGGCTGCCAAGAGGACTTGAAAGCGGGGCAGAATTGCAGGAAACCGATTTCAGGAGGTAGACTGGAATTGCATTGAAAGCATAGGAAAAGAGGCAGAACGTCCACAATGATGCACTTGGCCAAAAAGGGCGTATGCGTTTTTTCCTGAATATATTCAGGAAAAAACGCATACGCCCTTTTTGGCCAACCAAGCAAGCTTGCAAAGGAAATCTGCACTACAATGAAGTCTCACTTCCCCCCGGTCAAAAGGGCCATCTGAAAAAAGTGTAAAATCCAGAAAGGCAGGACAGGCCATGGAGAACTGGGAGCCTTGTTATGCTGATGGGCGGGATGTAAATTGCCAACAGACACTCGGGAGAAGTGTATGGTGTTTCCTGAAACATCGAAAAAACAAAGCAACAGAGCCTAGGGCACTTCCACTTATGGTCCTATAGCTTAGGGAAATTAAAATCAAAAAGACACAGCCACCCCAAAGTTTGGGACGGCTCTGTTTACAAGAACCTCGTTTACAGTACAAGTTCAACATCACAGAAAATGAAAAATGGATAAAGAAGCTGTGGTATTTACTTACAAAGCAATATCACTCAGCAATGAAATCTATGTCATCAGGCCCTTAGCAGAACAATGAGTGGATTCAGGTATGATGATTCTAACTGAAATAAGTCACACAGAAAAAGAAACATCATAAGACATCACTAATACACGGAATGGAAACGTGGCTACACAGGAACTGAATTACAGAACAGAAAAGGGTCTCAAATTTAGAAAACCAACTTATGCTTGCTTAAGGGTAAAGGTGAGTTGGGGTGCTGCATAAAACCAGAGATTGAAATGAGCACAGATAAAGTTCCTTAAGCCAAATATGGAATAGACAAGAGCTACTCCTTGCTCAACGAAATGGACTCAACACCCCATATTAAATGCCTAAGAATGTACCTGACTAGTAAGTATCTTAAAACCTATGGATTGCTATGTCTCCGAAAGAGAATCAAGCATGTGTACAGGGGCATAAACGCAGCAGTGATAGGATTGGAGAGGTTCGGTGAGCAAATGAAGACCCTTTGAAGTCATATTGCATGGTACCCATTCCACGGGTTTCAACTACCCAGGTTTTAGGTATTCTTCCTTCAGCTAAAACATGCATGTGGAATCCAGAGTATGATCAACGGTGTGAACGGGAGATGTGTTCAAATATGTCTCAGTTTTCCTCCTCTGGTACTCGGGTGCAACATTCCAGATGCTTTACTAACACTCTCCCTACTTGGAGAGTCAGTGCCTTTAACCTCCTGTTTGCCCCAGTTTGCAATTTCTGCGGAAGATGAACAGGAATAGCGAGAACCAATGAGAGACTAGCTGGAGGTGTCTGAACGGGCAAATTTAACTCTCATTTCCCACCAGGAAGAGGAATTAACCAAAGGCTCAGCGTGCCATGCCGGAACCACATTAGGGCCTGAAGCCATCCTGCGGTGTTGCGGCCAGCTCACAAGAAAGCGAGTTGAAGAAAGGAGCTCTGGGGCACTGTAATTCACAAACCTGCAGAGTTATAAATGACAGCTATCGTCCAAAAATAGACTGAAGTAAGGCTGCCAAGAGGACTTGAAAGCGGGGCAGAATTGCAGGAAACCGATTTCAGGAGGTAGACAGGAATTGCATTTCAAGCATAGGAAAAGAGGCAGAACGTCCACAGTGATGCACTTGGCCAAAAAGGGCGTATGCGTGTTTTCCTGAATATATTCAGGAAAACACGCATACGCCCTTTTTGGCCAACCAAGCAAGCTTGCAAAGGAAATCTTCACTACAATGAAGTCTCACTTCCCCCCGGTCAAAAGGGCCATCTGAAAAAAGTGTAAAATCCAGAAAGGCAGGACAGGCCATGGAGAACTGGGAGCCTTGTTATGCTGATGGGCGGGATGTAAATTGCCAACAGACACTCGGGAGAAGTGTATGGTGTTTCCTGAAACATCTAAAAAACAAAGCAACAGAGCCTACGGCACTTCCACTTATGGTCCTATAGCTTAGGGAAATTAAAATCAAAAAGACACAGCCACCCCAAAGTTTGGAACGGCTCTGTTTACAAGAACCTCGTTTACAGTACAAATTCAACATCGCAGAAAGTGAAAAATGGATAAAGAAGTTGTGGTATTTACTTACAAAGCAATATCACTCAGCAATGAAATCTATGTCATCAGGCACTTAGCAGCACAATGAGTGGATTCAGGTACGATGATTCTAACTGAAATAAGTCACACAGAAAAAGAAACATCATAAGATATCACTAGTAAACGGAATGTAAACTTGGCTACACAGGAACTGAATTACAGAACAGAACAGTGTCTCAAATTTAGAAAACCAACTTATGCTTGCTTAAGGGGAAAGGTGAGTTGGGGTGCTGCATAAAACCAGAGATTGAAATGAGCACAGATAAAGTTCCTTAAGCCAAATATGGAATAGACAAGAGCTACTCCTTGCTCAACGAAATGAACTCAACACCGCATATTAAATGCCTAAGAATGTACCTGACTAGTAAGTATCTTAAAACCTATGGATTGCTATGTCTCCGAAAGAGAATCAAGCATGTGTACAGGGGCATAAATGCAGCAGTGATAGGATTGGAGAGGTTCGGTGGCAAATGAAGGCCCTTTGAAGTCATATTGCATGGTACCCATTCCACGGGTTTCAACGACCCAGGTTTAAGATATTCTTCCTTCAGCTAAAACATGCATGTGTCCCTAGAGTATGATCAACCATGTGATCGGGAGACGTGTTCAAATATGTCTCAGTTTTCCCCCCCTGGTACTCGGGTGCAACATTCCAGACGCTTTACTAACACTCTCCCGACTTGGAGAGTCAGTCCCTTTAACCTCCTGTTTGGCCCAGTTTGCAATTTCTGCGGAAGATGAACAGGAATAGCGAGAACCAATGAGAGACTAGCTGGAGGTGTCTGGACGGGCATAATTAACTCTCATTTCCCACCAGGAAGAGGAATTAACCAAAGGCTCAGCGTGCCGTGCCGGAACCAGATTAGGGCCTGAAGCCATCCTGCGGTGTTGCGGACAGCTCACAAGAAAGCGAGTTGAAGAAAGGAGCTCAGGGGCACTGTAATTCGCAAACCTGCAGAGTTATAAATGACAGCTATCGTCCAAAAATAGACTGAAGTAAGGCTGCCAAGAGGACTTGAAAGCGGGGCAGAATTGCAGGAAACCGATTTCAGGAGGTAGACTGGAATTGCATTGAAAGCATAGGAAAAGAGGCAGAACGTCCACAATGATGCACTTGGCCAAAAAGGGCGTATGCGTTTTTTTCCTGAATATATTCAGGAAAAAACGCATACGCCCTTTTTGGCCAACCAAGCAAACTTGCAAAGGAAATCTGCACTACAATGAAGTCTCACTTCCCCCCGGTCAAAAGGGCCATCTGAAAAAAGTGTAAAATCCAGAAAGGCAGGACAGGCCATGGACAACTGGGAGCCTTGTTATGCTGATGGGCGGGATGTAAATTGCCAACAGACACTCGGGAGAAGTGTATGGTGTTTCCTGAAACATCTAAAAAACAAAGCAACAGAGCCTAGGGCACTTCCACTTATGGTCCTATAGCTTAGGGAAATTAAAATCAAAAAGACACAGCCACCCCAAAATTTGGGACGCCTCTGTTTACAAGAACCTCGTTTACCGTACAAGTTCAATATCGCAGAATGTGAAAATTGGATAAAGAACTTGTGGTACTTACGTACAATGCAGTATCACTCAACAATGAAATCTATGTCATCAGGCCTGTAGCAGCATAATGAGTGGATTCAGGTACGATGATTCTAACTGAAATAAGTCACACAGAAAAAGAAACATCATAAGATATCACTAATACACGGAATGTAAACTTGGCTACAGAGGAACAGAATTCCAAAACAGAACAGGGTCTCAAATTTAGAAAACCAACTTATGCTTGCTTAAGGGTAAAGGTGAGTAGGGGTGCTGCATAAAACCAGAGATTGAAATGAGCACAGATAAAGTTCCTTAAGCCAAATATGGAATAGACAAGAGCTACTCCTTGCTCAACGAAATGGACTCAACACCCCATATTAAACGCCTAAGAATGTACCTGACTAGTAAGTATCTTAAAACCTATGGATTGCTATGTCTCCAAAAGAGAATCAAGCGTGTGTACAGGGGCATAAACGCAGCAGTGATAGGATTGCAGACGTTCGGTGAGCAAATGAAGTCCCTTTGAAGTCATATTGCATGGTACCCATTCCACGGGTTTCAACTACCCAGGTTTAAGGTATTCTTCCTTCAGCTAAAACATGCATGTGGAACCCAGAGTATGATCAACCGTGTGAACGGGAGACGTGTTCAAATATGTCTCAGTTTTCGTACCCTGGTACTCGGGTGCAACATTCCAGACGCTTTACTAACACTCTCCCGACTTGGACAGTCAGTCCCTTTAACCTCCTGTTTGGCCCAGTTTGCAATTTCTGCGGAAGATGAACAGGAATAGCGAGAACCAATGAGAGACTAGCTGGTGGTGTCTGGACGGGCAAATTTAACTCTCATTTCCCAGCAGAAAGAGGAATTAACGAAAGGCTCAGCGTGCCGTGCCGGAACCAGTTTAGGGCCTGAAGCCATCCTGCGATGTTGCGGCCAGGTCACAAGAAAGTGAGTTGAAGAAAGGAGATCAGGGGCACTGTAATTCACAAACTGCAGAGTTATAAATGACAGCTATCGTCCAAAAATAGACTGAAGTAAGGCTGCCAAGAGGACTTGAAAGCGGGGCAGAATTGCAGGAAACCGATTTCAGGAGGTAGACTGGAAATGCATTGAAAGCATAAGAAAAGAGGCAGAACGTCCACAATGATGCACTTGGCCAAAAAGGGCGTATGCGTTTTTTCCTGAATATATTCAGGAAAAAACGCATACGCCCTTTTTGGCCAACCAAGCAAGCTTGCAAAGGAAATCTGCACTACAATGAAGTCTCACTTCCCCCTGGTCAAATGGGCCATCTGAAAAAAGTGTAAAATCCAGAAAGACAGGACAGGCCATGGACAACTGGGAGCCTTGTTATGCTGATGGGCGGGATGTAAATTGCCAACAGACACTCGGGAGAAGTGTATGGTGTTTCCTGAAACATCTAAAAAACAAAGCAACAGAGCCTAGGGCACTTCCACTTATGGTCCTATAGCTTAGGGAAATTAAAATCAAAAAGACACAGCAACCCCAAAATTTGGGACGGCTGTTTTTACAGGAATCTCTTCTTCAGCACAAGTTAAATATCCCAGAGAGCAAATAATGGATAAAGAAGTTGCGGTACTTATGTACAACAGAATACCACTGAGCAATGAAATCTATGTGACCAGGCCCGTACCAGCATAATGAGTGGATTGAGGCACGATGATTCTAAGTGAAATAAGTCACACAGAAAAAGAAACATCATAAGTTATCACTAATACACGGAATGTGAACTTGGCTACACATGAACTGAATTACAAAACAGAACAGGGTCTCAAGTTTAGAAAACCAACTTATGCCTGCTTAAGGGGGAAGGTGATTTGGGGTGCTGCATAAAAGCAGAGTTTGAAATTAGCACAGATACCGTTCCATAAGCCAAATATGTAATAGACAAGAGCTACCCCTTGCTCAACGAAATGGATTCAACAATGAGGTATCACCTCACACCTGGTAGAATAGGCATCATTGAAAATCTACAAACAAAAAATGCTGGAAAGGGTGTGGAGAAAAGGAACCCTCTTCCACTATTGTTGGGAATATAAATTGATACAGTCATTATGGAGAACAATATGGAATTTCTGAAGAAACTAACAATAGAATTACCATATGATACAGCAATCCCAGTACTGGACATATACCCAGACAAAACCATAAATCAAAAAGAGTCATTCACCGCAATGTTCATTGCATCACTATTTTCAATATCGAGGTAATGGAAGCAACCTAAATGCCCACAGACAGACGAATGCATAAAGCTGTGGTACATATATAAAATGGAATATTACTAAGCCATGAAAAGGAATGAAATTGGGTCATTTGTAGAGACGTCGATGGATCTAGAGACTGTCATACAGAGTGAAGTAAGTCAGAAAGAGAAAAACAAATCTTGTATATTCATGCATATATGTGGAACCTAGAAAAACTGTACAGATTAACCATTTTGCAAGGCATAAATAGAGCAACAGATGTAGACAACAAACGTATGGACAACAAGGGGGGAAAGCTGTTGGGGGGTGGTGGTGGGAGGGGTTGAGAGACTGGGATTGGCATGTATACATTTATATGTATAAAATAGATAACCAATAAGAACCTGCTGTATAAAAATATAAAATAAAATTCAAAATTAAAAAGAAATAAAATTTAAAAAATAAAACAGAAAAAACAATTATTCCCTGCACATACATGTATTTATATGAATAAATTATTTCCATGCTTATATCTGTAAATACAAAAAAGAGGAATAAAATCTACCTTGAACCAAAAACGAAAAAGAGAAAAAAAACACAGAACCCACCAGTTACACAGAGGAAAACCGTATCAGGGCACTTGCTCCAGTTGTAAACAATTCTGAAGTTAGTCAGTGGTGGGGAATCGTCTCCCATTCAGCCAGCAGCCCCCACGCAACAAGCGTCCTCATTGCAAAGCTGGGGCACCGTGCCGAGGCATCTGTGAGTAAACGTGAGCTGAGCCCCAGGCCAGTTGCTGCTGAACTATTCCCACCCGTCCCAGGTAAAACACCTGAATATATACAAGGACTTGAAAGCCTAGAGGAAGGGCCATAGAGCCACACGAGTGACAGCATGCCGGCCGACTTGGTGCCTGCAGGCCAGCCAGGATGGTCCTGGCCCTGGGTGCTCTTCTGGAAGATTTCCATTTCCCTGCCTGAGATACCCGTCCTGTCCCTGCCCCCACTGCTTTTTTCCTTCCTCACCTCTGCCCAGGGAGAAATTCCAGCAGCAGGTATGGGTGACACATCCTCTTCTTTAGCAGGTGGCAGCCTGGCAACTGCTGCAGAAAGTCCAGCAGAGCCCCACTCACACTGGGCCACCCACAAAGCCGTGGCCTCTCACTCCCTCCCACCAGCCCAGCCCCGAGACTGCTGACAGGGCAGAGAAAATGGCGTCAGGCACGGCTGCAGGGGCTCTTGCTGCCTGGAGTGGTATTTATATTGATCTCAACCCAGGCACACCTGGGGAGGGCTGGCCGGCACGGTAAGGCTGCCCAGGTCAGCCAATCATCACCCCTCAGGGGCTCACAGTTGCAGAAAATGGAACTTGCTGAACCGGCCAGGTCCAAGGAACAGGTGTGGGCTCCTGAGAGTCAGGATAGACAAGGGGCTGCAGCTTTGGCTTGTTTTCTAATCATTTTATCTGGCCCATGAGTGGGAGACAACTTCAAGAAAACCCTCTCCTAATGAGAGGAACCCAGGTGTCAGGGAGAGGAGGGGTGGGTGGTGGTTGGAGACAGAGGCCTGGTGCCCCGGGTGCAGTGGAAGTCTCTGGAAGACCAGGTGGAGGGAGGCCTCACGGAGTGATGCCCAGGGTCACAGACCTGTCGCAGCTGCTGTTTGTTAGTTCAAGTCCTGCTCTGAGGTGCTCTGTGTCAGCTCTGAGCGACAGGTGAGCTGGGGGTGCTCTGCAATGAGGGCTATGTGCACGGTTCCTGTGTGCCCAGCCCTGCCACGGTACCTGCAAGGGTAGCTCTGTATCCTGGGAGGGGCCTGACCACGAGAGCCCCGTGGGCTGGCGTGGGGGTGGGGTACCTGCCCAGGTGAGCTCCATATTCTGGGATTGGTCTGACCACGAGAGCCCCATGGGCTGCTGGGGACCTGGTAAAGGATGTCAGGACAGTCAGTGAAGCCACCGAGGATATACCTCCAGTTGCTCCTAATTCCTACACCCTGCTGGTCATTCTACCAACCACCAGGACATGGTATTCTGTATTAGTCTTCAATGATGCCTTCTTTTGTATTCCATTAGTCCCAGAGTCACAAGAAATTTTGGCTTGTGAGTGGCAGGACTCAACATACAACTAAAACAATACTTCCGGGCCGTCTGGCCCCAAGGGTGCAAAAATTCCCACACCATCTTTGGGGAAAGCTTAGCTAAAGACCTAAAAGTTCTACCTCTGGAAAAGGAAACCCTCCTTCAATATGCAGACGACATTCTGATCACCAGCCCTACTAAGGAGGCCTCTGAACTACCAAGCCAATAAAGGATAGAAGTTGTCCAAGAAAAAGCTCAAATATCACAGACTGCGGTGACCTGCCTGGGCTTCATTCTCACAGAAGGTCAGAGAAGCCCATCCCAGGAAAGGGAAGAAACCATTTTCAGCCTTACCCCTTTCTAAAACTAGAAGACAGCTTAGGGGTTCCTGGGGAGGCCAGGGTTTGCTGCTTCTGGATCCCTAACTACAGTCTACTAGCTGGGCCTCTATATGAAACACTGAAAGGAAAAGATGATGATCCTTTTGAATAGAATCCAGAAGTGGCCTTTCAAGAATGGAAAGAGCAGTCAATTCAGACCCTTGCCCTGGAACTCCCTAATTTAGCTAAACCCTTTGACCTTTACATTCCCGGTGAAAGGTGAATCGCCATTGGAGAATTAGTGCAAAAACTGGGACCACTTGAAATGGAACAATGCAAGAATGCCATCCAGGTAGGATAAACTACGGTCACTAAGGGGCTTGGCCCACTGCCACATCTGGCCAAGATACTGGCAGTATCTAAAAACCTGGAAATCAGCAGCCCAAAAGGCCACCTCCCTCCTAAGGGAAAAGGACCCCACGTGGTGATCCTAACCACCAACCATGCCCTGAAGTTGCAGGGTTCACTCCGTGGGCACACCGACCTCGAGTGAGGAGGCCCTCCAACTCCAACATCCAGAGAGATAACCGGGGGCAACAGGGCACCATGACGACTCGTGTGAACATCACTTGACCTGGAGTTTCTCTCATAAAACAACAAGAGTGTGTCCCAAAAGAGTAGACTACTGCTTGCAGGACTTACTGCACCCAGAGGGGAGCTAATAATCTTGGCGGGGGAACAGTATACCACACTGTCACCATAGAAAAGCCTACAGACACCGTGATGATGGTGGCCAATAAGACCGGCTGGACTCCTGTTTACTTCAAAAGGCTGTTGACTCAGTAGCCATCATGGTCCTTGATCACCACTGACCCTGGACTGTCTGGGAGTTGAGCGGGCAGGGCTCTGACACCTGGTGCTGTTTGTACGTTAATTCAGGGGCCTAATTGAAGAAAGCGCAGACTACTGGTCAGAGCATCTAGGCTGGCAGAGACGGTCAGCCTAAGGTGGCCGAACAAATGTGGGGCGGGGTGAAACCGGCCCCCACAGCATCTCTGCACATCTCTTTCCTGGACCCTTAAAGGTCATTAGAATCTATAACACTTCCAATGCTGGTGCTCAGGTGGACGAGCAGGGAGGCAGGGGTCCTGGGGACAATCAACGTCACCAGGAGGCTGCTGGGGAGAAGCTCTGAGCCTCGCCCCAGGGTATGAGGGCTCCCAACTCAGCACTCAGCAGTTACAGAAGAAGGGTCTGCACCCTCAGCACTCCAAGAATGAGGAACGGGACAAAAGACAGAGGAGGGGTTTGTCCCCAGCAAAGCCCATTAAAAATCCCTGGGAGATAAAAATAGAATCTGGGCAATAAAGTCAAGTCTAACCTTTTTTATCCTTTGTGCTTTGTCTAATTTCACGTGCTCCTAGGGTCCCGCATGCAGAGGTTCCACACCCGGCACTTCAGACCAGATTTCCTAGTGCAGAATGGCTGGGTCGACACCTCAGCTCCTGGGGCCCAGTGCAGACTCCACGATATAGAGCCTGAGCTACAGCCAACCCGGCCCTCGAGAGCTCCGCCGCCTCCCTCCCTCCCACTGACTCTGACAGGATCTCTACACAGCAGCCCAGCCCACAGCCCACGGGGTAGTGCATGCTCTCACCTCTCCATTCTCTGATCAAAATATAAAGTTTCCTTTGCTTGTGAACCAAACTCAGTCTCGATCTGTTGGCCCCGATGACACTGGGCAGGGGGACACTTGTTGGGGTCCACTCTGGAGGATCAGTAACAGAAATTGAGACTATTGTAACCTCAATGAACAGATGTGTGAGCCAAACTGTAGTTAACATAGAACAGTGTATAAGGCTCGGGTAAAATAAGATGTTTTTAACACTTCCATTTGATATTTCCATCACTTTTTATAAGCAAGTTCAGTGAAAAGGTTTGTCTTATTTGTCAGGTCAATATTAGAGAAACGAAGTGATTTCTTTCCAAGGATGTACATCTAATAATCTTGGTTAAACCTTCAATCTTGTTTTAAATGCTTTTCCATTGAAAATGATACCTCTCTTTCAGCTCCCCCATTTCTGAGAAGTATAAAATCTTATAATTTATTATTACCAAAGGGGAAAGGTGGGAGGAGGGATAAATTAACAGTTTGGAATGAACACATACACACTGCTATGTATAAAATAGATCATCAACAAGGAACTACTGTATAGCACAGGGAACTACACTCAACATTTTGCAATAACCTATAAGGGGAAATAATCTGAAAAAGAATAGATATTTTTATTGACATCATCTATCAATGACAGTTAAAGTGTAGCCTAAGGGAAGCTGGTGGTGAGTGCTTCTGACCCTGAAGACTTCAATCATCTAAAGTTTGGACTCTGCCTACTTCTCAAGGCCCTTAATGAACATATGTGTAGCTGTAGCTTAAAAAATTCCCCAGTTTGGGTTTCGGGGAGACACTGATTTTGAAAAAGCCCTGGTGTTCTCCTTACATGAATGGGACTCTTCCTACTGCTAAAACATGTCTGTCACACCCAGAGGATGGTATACCGTCTGATCGGGAAGAGTTTGGAAAAGGCATCTCATCTCCTCATCTCCTGGTGCTCGGGTTCACCCCTCCAGCGTCTTTACTAACAGTCTCCCCACTTGGAGATGTCAGCACTGTCAACATCCTGTTGCGTACAGTTTGGAATTTGTCCAGAGGATGAAGCGGAAGGATGAGGAACAATGAGAGACAAGTCCTAGGTGTTCAGACAGGCACATGTCACTCTAATTTCCAATCAGGAAGACGAATTGACCAAAGGCTAAGGTTGCCCATGGAAACAGTATAGGGCCTGAGGAAATCCCGCTGCTTTGTGGCCAGTTCCCATAAACACGAGTTGAACAATGGAACTCAGGGGCAGTAAAATTCACAAAACTGCAGAGTTGAAAATATCCATCACTGAAAAATGTCTTGAGGAAAGTCAGAGAAAAGGACTTGTAAGCAAGGGAGAATGGCAGGAAAAGGATTTGAGGAGGTAGAAAGGACTCGCCATTAAGCACAAGAAAAGGAGCTGAACATTGCCAACATTGCAGTTGGCCAAAAAGGGTGTATGCGTTCTTTTCTGTATATATTCAAGAAAAGGGCATACACTTTTTTAGCCAACCAAACAGGTGGGCACTGGAAGTCAATACTACAAAAGATATCACTTCGCATCAGTCAGAAGAGCCATCCTCATAAAGCGTAAACAACAGAAATGCAGGACAGGGCAACGAGAAGAGGGAGCCCTGTGAGACTTATAGTGGAAATGTATATTGCCAACGGCCATTCTGGAGAAGTGTATTGTGTTTACTAAAGCATCTAAAAAATGAGCTACAGAGCATAGGGCACTTGCACTCATGGGCGTATATCTTGGGAAAAACAAAAATCGAGAGGACACAGGCACCCCAATGTTTACCCCCTCTCTGTTTAAAAGATCCTCGACTAGGATATAACTTAAATGTCTCTGGAGGGAAAAAATGGATAGAGATGTGGTACTTAGGTAGAGTGGAATATTATTCAGCCTGGAAATCAATGAAATATGGCCAGTTGTAACAACTCCGGAGGAGTTACGTATGATCATTCTAAGTGACAGAATTCAAAAAGAAAAAGACACATATCATAAGATATCACTTAAAGGTGGAATCCAAAATGGCTACACATGAAATAAATTACAAAACAAAAACATAGTCAAATATGTAGAAAACACGCATAAGGCTGCTAAACGGGAAAGGTGGGGAGGGGTGAGGCATCATCCAGGAGGTTGAAATTAGCAAAGATACCATTCCAAATACCAAACTGATAATCAACAAGGCCTACACGGTAGCTAAAAGAACTGCACTCAGCACACTCAAGTCACCGGAAAAGAATATATACGACTGGTAAGAATCTGAAAAAGAATTTATTGATGTCTCTCTGTACGTGAATCAAGTGGATGTACAGCAGCAAGAAACAGAGCTTTGAAAATCAGCTGTAACCAATATAGTAATAAATTGAAAAAAATAAACGACAGAGAGACAGAGAAAACCTCTTACAACTTTTCCTCAGGGACGGTGATGCAACATGGATTGAACACATCTAGACCCACAGCAGGATGAGACATAAGGCTGGAAACTGTTTGCGCTAAGAGAAATGTGAGGTTGGGTGAGGAAATGCACACCCTTTAAAGTAATACTACCTGGTACCCATTCAATGGGTCCCAAATCTGCAGGTTCAAGGGATCTTCCTACAGCTAAGACATGCATGGAAAACCCAGAGGACTGTACACCATGTGATCGGGAGATGTGTCTAAAATGCACCTCATTTATCCTCTCCTGGTGCTCCTGTTCACCATTCCAGCCACGCTACTTAGAATCTCCCCACTTGGAGAATCAGCACATTTAAACTTCTGTTTCACACATTTTGCAAATTGTGAGGAGGATGAACGGGAAGAGGGGGAACCAATGAGAGAAGAGTTGTAGGGGTTTGGACGGGCACATATCACTCTAATTTCCCATTAAGAATAAGAATTAAAGAAAGGCTCAGCCTGCCTCGCCGGAGCCAAAATAGGGCCTGAAGCAATCCTGCGGGTTTGAGGCCAGCTCACAAAAGAGCAACTTAAAAAATGGAGCTCAGGGTCACTGCAATTCACAAACCTGCAGAGTTATAAATGAAAACTAACGTCCAAAAATATGTTGAGGTAAGACAAAGAAGAGGATCTGAATGCAAGACAGAATTGCAAGAAACAGATTTCAAGAGATAGATTGGACTCGTCTTTAACGCACATGAAAAGCGGCAGAATTTCGACAATGATGCAGTTGGCCCAAAAGGGCGTATGCGTTTTTTCCTGATTATATCCAGGAAAAAACGCATACGCACTTTATGGGCAACGAAGCAAGCAAGCAATGCAAATGTGCACAACAAAGAAGTCTCACTTCCCACCGGTCAAAAGGGCCATCCTAAAAAATTGTAAAAACCAGAAATGCAGGACAGGCCATGGAGAACAGGGAGCCTTTATACGCTGATGGGCAGTGTGTGAACTGCCGAGAGCCACTCTGGAGAAGTGTATGGTGGTTCCTAAATCATCTAAAAAACAGAGCTACAGAGCATAGGACACTTTCAATCATGGGAGTATATCTAGGGAAGTCTAAAAATCAACAAGACACAAGCACACCACAGTTTAGGGCTACTCTGTTTACAAGAACCTCAACTTCAGTACACCTTAAATATCCCAGGAAAGAGAACAATGGATAAAGAAGATGTGGTACTTATGTACAATGGAATATCTCTTCACCATGAAATCAATGTAATAAGGCTAGTAGAAGGATAAAGAGTGGATTTAGTCCTTGAAATAAGTCAAACAGAAAAAGAAACATATCATAAGATATCACTTATAGAGGGAGGGTAAATATGGCTGCACAAGAAATGAATTACAGAACAGAACAGTGTCTCACATTTAGAAAACACACTTATGTCAGCTTAAGGGGAAAGGAGAGGTGGGGTGATGCATAAAACCAGAGTTTGAAATTAGCACAGATACCGTTCAATAAACCAAATAGGTATTAGACAAGATCTACACCTTGCTCAATGAACTGGCCTCAACACACCCTATACACCGCAGAGAAATATATCTGAGGAATAAGAATCTTAAAACCCATGTATTGATATATCTCCATAAGGGAATCAAGTGTGTGCAGAGCGGCACAAACACAGCAGTGAAAAGGAGCTAAACCCCATTATAGAAATAAATTTTAAAAACAAAACGCTGAAACAATGAAAGAGAGAAAAATTCTTACAAAATTCGCTCAGGGGCTGTGATGCAACCTGGATTGACCACATATAAACCCACAGCTGGATAAGACATAAGGCTGGACACTTGGGGCTGAGAGGATTGGTGAGCTTTGGTGAGCAACTGCCGAAAGTTTAATGCAATACTTCATGCTACTCATTCCAAGGGTCCCAACACTCCAGGTTGAAGGGAATCTTCCTACAGCTAAACCATGCTTGGGAAACCCAGCGACTGGTATACCATATGATCGGGAAAGGTTTCTAAAACGCACCTCATTTTTCCTCTCCTGGGGCTCCAGATCGACATTCTAGCCGCTTTACTAACAACATCCCCACATGGAGTCAATGCCTTTAAGTTCTGGTATCGCACAGTCTGCAGTTAGTGCAGAGGATGAATGGGAATAGGGGGAACCAGTGAGAAACTAGCTGTAGCGGTTTCAATGGGCACATGTCACTCTAATATCACATCAGTAAGAAGAATTAACCAAAGGCACAGCAAGGTGTCCCAGAAGAAAAATAGGGCTTCAAGGAATCCTGTGGTTATGGGGCAAGACCACAAAAATAAGAGCTAAAAAATGGAGCTACGGGCCACTGCAATTCAAACACCTGCAGAGTTATAAAGGCCAACTATTTTTAAAAAATATATTGAGGTAAGGCTATGAAGAGGCATTGAAAGCGGGGCAGAATTGCAGGAAACCGATTTCAGGAGGTAGACTGGAATTGCATTGAAAGCATAGGAAAAGAGGCAGAACGTCCACAATGATGCACTTGGCCAAAAAGGGCGTATGCGTTTTTTCCTGAATATATTCAGGAAAAAACGCATACGCCCTTTTTGGCCAACCAAGCAAGCTTGCAAAGGAAATCTGCACTACAATGAAGTCTCACTTCCACCTGGTCAAAAGGGCCATCTGAAAAAAGTGTAAAATCCATAAAGGCACGACAGGCCATGGAGAACGGGGAGCCTTCTTATGCTGATGGGCGGGATGTAAATTGCCAACAGCCACTCTGGAGAAGAGTATGGTGTTTCCTGAAACCTCTAAAAAACAAAGCAACAGAGCCTAGGGCACTTCCACTTATGGTCTTATAGCTTAGGGAAATTAAAATCAAAAAGACACAGCCACCCCAAAGTTTGGGACGCCTCCGTTTACAAGAACCTCGTTTACGGTACAAGTTCAATATCGCAGAAAGTGAAAAATGGATAAAGAACTTGTGGTACTTACGTACAATGCAATATCACTCAGCAATGAAATCTATGTCATCAGGCCCGTAGCAGCACAATGAGTGGATTCAGGTATGATGATTCTAACTGAAATAAGTCATACAGAAAAAGAAACATCATAAGATATCAGTAATACATGGAATGGAAACTTGGCTACACAGGAACTGAATTACAGAACAGAACAGGGTCTCAAATTTAGAAAACCAACTTATGCTTGCTTAAGGGTAAAGGTGAGTTGGAGTGCTGCATAAAACCAGAGATTGAAATGAGCACAGATAAAGTTCCTTAAGCCAAATATGGAATAGACAAGAGCTACTCCTTGCTCAACGAAATGGACTCAACACCGCATATTAAACGCCTAAGAATGTACCTGACTAGTAAGTATCTTAAAACCTATGGATTGCTATGTCTCCGAAAGAGAATCAAGCATGTGTACAGGGGCATAAACGCAGCAGTGATAGGATTGGAGAGGTTCGTGAGCAAATGAAGACCCTTTGAAGTCATATTGCATGGTACCCATTCCACGGTTTTCAACTACCCAGGTATAAGGTATTCTTCCTTCAGCTAAAACATGCATGTGGAACCCAAGTATGATCAACCATGTGATCGGGAGACGTGTTCAAATATGTCTCAGTTTTCATACCCTGGTACTCGGGTGCAACATTCCAGACGCTTTACTAACACTCTCCCCACTTGGAGAGTCAGTCCCTTTAACCTCCTGTTTGGCCCAGTTTGCAATTTCTGCGGAAGATGAACAGGAATAGCGAGAACCAATGAGAGGCTAGCTGGAGGTGTCTGGACGGGCAAATTTAACTCTCATTTCCCACCAGGAAGAGGAATTAACCAAAGGATCAGCGTGCCGTGCCGGAACCAGATTAGGGCCTGAAGCCATCCTGCGGTGTTGCGGCCAGCTCAAAAGAAAGCGAGTTGAAGAAGGGAGCTCAGGGGCAATGTAATTCACAAACCTGCAGAGTTATAAATGACAGCTATCGTCCAAAAATAGACTGAAGTAAGGCTGCCAAGAGGACTTGAAAGCGGGGCAGAATTGCAGGAAACCGATTTCAGGAGGTAGACTGGAATTGCACTGAAAGCATAGGAAAAGAGGCAGAACGTCCACAATGATGCACTTGGCCAAAAAGTGTGTATGCGTTTTTTCCTGAATATATTCAGGAAAAAACGCATACGCCCTTTTTGGCCAACCAAGCAAGCTTGCAAAGGAAATCTGCACTACAATGAAGTCTCACTTCCCCCCGGTCAAAAGGGCCATCTGAAAAAAGTGTAAAATCCAGAAAGGCAGGACAGGCCATGGAGAACTAGGAGCCTTGTTATGCTGATGGGCGGGATGTAAATTGTCAACAGACACTCCGGAGAAGTGTATGGTGTTTCCTGAAACATCTAAAAAACAAAGCAACAGAGCCTAGGGCACTGCCACTTATGGTCCTATAGCTTAGGGAAATTAAAATCAAAAAGACACAGCCACCCCAAAGTTTGGGACGCCTCTGTTTACAAGAACCTCGTTTACAGTACAAGTTCAACATCGCAGAAAGTGAAAAATGGATAAAGAAGTTGTGGTATTTACTTACAAAGCAATATCACTCAGCAATGAAATCTGTGTCATCAGGCCTATAGCAGCACAATGAGTGGATTCAGGTATGATGATTCTAACTGAAATAAGTCACACAGAAAAAGAAACATCATAAGATATCACTAATACACGGAATGTAAACTTGGCTACACAGGAACTGAATTACAGAACAGAACAGGGTCTCAAATTTAGAAAACCAACTTATGCTTGCTTAAGGGTAAAGGTGAGTTGGGGTGCTGCATAAAACCAGAGATTGAAATGAGCACAGATAAAGTTCCTTAAGCCAAATATGGAATAGACAAGAGCTACTCCTTGCTCAACGAAATGGACTCAACACCGCATATTAAACGCCTAAGAATGTACCTGACTAGTAAGTATCTTAAAACCTATAGATTGCTATGTCTCCGAAAGAGAATCAAGCATGTGTACAGGGGCATAAACGCAGCAGTGATAGGATTGGAGAGGTTCGGTGAGCAAATGAAGACCCTTTGAAGTCATATTGCATGGTACCCATAACACGGGTTTCAACGATCCAGGTTTTAGGTATTCTTCCTTCAGCTAAAACATGCATGTGGAACCCAGAGTATGATCAACCATGTGATCGGGAGACATGTTCAAATATGTCTCAGTTTTCATACCCTGGTACTCGGGTGCAACATTCCAGACGCTTTACTAACACTCTCCCCACTTGGAGAGTGAGTGCCTTTAACCTCCTGTTTGGCACAGTTTGCAATTTCTGCGGAAGATGAACAGGAATAGCGAGAACCAATGAGAGACTAGCTGGAGGTGTCTGGACGGGCAAATTTAACTCTCATTTCCCACCAGGAAGAGGAAATAACCAAAGGCTCAGCGTGCCGTACCGGAACCAGATTAGGGCCTGAAGCCATCCTGCGGTGTTGCGGCCAGCTAAAAAGAAAGCGAGTTGAAGAAAGGAGCTCAGGGGTACTGTAATTCACAAACCTGCAGAGTTATAAATGACAGCTATCGTCCAAAAATAGACTGAAGTAAGGCTGCCAAGAGGACTTGAAAGCGGGGCAGAATTGCAGGAAACCGAGTTCAGGAGGTAGACTGGAATTGCATTGAAAGCATAGGAAAAGAGGCAGAACGTCCACAATGATGCACTTGGCCAAAAAGGGCGTATGCGTTTTTTCCTGAATATATTCAGGAAAAAACGCATACGCCCTTTTTGGCCAACCAAGCAAGCTTGCAAAGGAAATCTGCACTACAATGAAGTCTCACTTCCCCCCGGTCAAAAGGGCCATCTGAAAAATGTGTAAAATCCAGAAAGGCAGGACAGGCCATGGAGAACTGGCGGCCTTGTTATGCTGATGGGCGGGATGTAAATTGCCAACAACCACTCGGGAGAAGTGTATGGTGTTTCCTGAAACATCTAAAAAACAAAGCAACAGAACCTAGGGCACTTCCACTTATGGTCCTATAGCTTAGGGAAATTAAAATCAAAAAGACACAGCCACCCCAAAGTTTGGGACGCCTCTGTTTACAAGAACCTCGTTTACAGTACAAGTTCAACATCGCAGAAAGTGAAAAATGGATAAAGAAGTTGTGGTATTTACTTACAAAGCAATATCACTCAGCAATGAAATCTGTGTCATCAGGCCCTTAGCAGCACAATGAGTGGATTCAGGTATGATGATTCTAACTGAAATAAGTCACACAGAAAAAGAAACATCATAAGATATCAGTAATACACGGAATGGAAACTTGGCTACACAGGAACTGAATTACAGAACAGAACAGGGTCTCAAATTTAGAAAACCAACTTATGCTTGCTTAAGGGTAAAGGTGAGTTGGGGTGCTGCATAAAACCAGAGATTGAAATGAGCACAGATAAAGTTCCTTAAGTGAAATATGGAATAGACAAGAGCTACTCCTTGCTCAACGAAATGGACTCAACACCGCATATTAAATGCCTAAGAATGTACCTGACTAGTAAGTATCGTAAAACCTATGCATTGCTATGTCTCCGAAAGAGAATCAAGCATGTGTACAGGGGCATAAACGCAGCAGTGATAGGATTGGAGAGGTTCGGTGAGCAAATGAAGACCCTTTGAAGTCATATTGCATGGTACCCATTACACGGGTCTCAACTCTCCAGGTTTAAGGTATTCTTCCTTCAGCTAAAACATGCATGTGGAACCCAAGTATGATCAACCATGTGAACGGGAGACGTGTTCAAATATGTCTCAGTTTTCCTCCCCTGGTACTCGGGTGCAACATTCCAGACGCTTTACTAACACTCTCCCCACTTGGAGAGTCAGCGCCTTTAACCTCCTGTTTGGCCCAGTTTGCAATTTCTTCGGAAGATGAACAGGAATAGCGAGAACCAATGAGAGGCTAGCTGGAGGTGTCTGGACGGGCAAATTTAACTCTCATTTCCCACCAGGAAGAGGAAATAACCAAAGGCTCAGCGTGCCGTGCCGGAACCAGATTAGGGCCTGAAGCCATCCTGCGGTGTTGCGGCCAGGTCACAAGAAAGCGAGTTGAAGAAAGGAGCTCAGGGGCACTGTAATTCACAAACCTGCAGAGTTATAAATGACAGCTATCGTCCAAAAATAGACTGAAGTAAGGCTGCCAAGAGGACTTGAAAGCGGGGCAGAATTGCAGGAAACCGATTTCAGGAGGTAGACTGGAATTGCATTGAAAGCATAGGAAAAGAGGCAGAACGTCCACAATGATGCACTTGGCCAAAAAGGGCGTATGCGTTTTTTCCTGAATATATTCAGGAAAAAACGCATACGCCCTTTTTGGCCAACCAAGCAAGCTTGCAAAGGATCTGCACTACAATGAAGTCTCACTTCCCCCCGGTCAAAAGGGCCATCTGAAAAAAGTGTAAAATCCAGAAAGGCAGGACAGGCCATGGAGAACTGGGAGCCTTGTTATGCTGATGGGCGGGATGTAAATTGCCAACAACCACTCGGGAGAAGTGTATGGTGTTTCCTGAAACATCTAAAAAACAAAGCAACAGAACCTAGGGCACTTCCACTTATGGTCCTATAGCTTAGGGAAATTAAAATAAAAAAGACACAGCCACCCCAAAGTTTGGGACGCCTCTGTTTACAAGAACCTTGATTACAGTACAAGTTCAACATCGCAGAAAGTGAAAAATGGATAAAGAAGTTGTGGTATTTACTTACAAAGCAATATCACTCAGCAATGAAATCTATGTCATCAGACACTTAGCATCACAATGAGTGGATTCAGGTATGATGATTCTAACTGAAATAAGTCACACAGAAAAAGAAACATCATAAGATATCAGTAATACACAGAATGTAAACTTGGCTACACAGGAACTGAATTACAGAACAGAACAGGGTCTCAAATTTAGAAAACCAACTTATGCTTGCTTAAGGGTAAAGGTGAGTTGGGGTGCTGCATAAAACCAGAGATTGAAATGAGCACAGATAAAGTTCCTTAAGTCAAATATGGAATAGACAAGAGCTACTCCTTGCTCAACGAAATGGACTCAACACCGCATATTAAACGCCTAACAATGTACCTGACTAGTAAGTATCGTAAAACCTATGGATTGCTATGTCTCCAAAAGAGAATCAAGCATGTGTACAGGGGCATAAACGCAGCAGTGATAGGATTGGAGATGTTCGGTGAGCAAAGGAAGACCCTTTGAAGTCATATTGCATGGTACCCATTCCACGGGTCTCAACTCTCCAGGTTTAAGGTATTCTTCCTTCAGCTAAAACATGCATGTGGAACCCAAGTATGATCAACCATGTGAACGGGAGACGTGTTCAAATATGTCTCAGTTTTCCTCCCCTGGTACTCGGGTGCAACATTCCAGACGCTTTACTAACACTCTCCCCACTTGGAGAGTCAGCGCCTTTAACCTCCTGTTTGGCCCAGTTTGCAATTTCTGCGGAAGATGAACAGGAATAGCGAGAACCAATGAGAGGCTAGCTGGAGGTGTCTGGACGGGCAAATTTAACTCTCATTTCCCACCAGGAAGAGGAAATAACCAAAGGCTCAGCGTGCCGTGCCGGAACCAGATTAGGGCCTGAAGCCATCCTGCGGTGTTGCGGCCAGGTCACAAGAAAGCAAGTTGAAGAAAGGAGCTCAGGGGCACTGTAATTCACAAACCTGCAGAGTTATAAATGACAGCTATCGTCCAAAAATAGACTGAAGTAAGGCTGCCAAGAGGACTTGAAAGCGGGGCAGAATTGCAGGAAACCGATTTCAGGAGGTAGACTGGAATTGCATTGAAAGCATAGGAAAAGAGGCAGAACGTCCACAATGATGCACTTGGCCAAAAAGGGCGTATGCGTTTTTTCCTGAATATATTCAGGAAAAAATGCATACGCCCTTTTTGGCCAACCAAGCAAGCTTGCAAAGGAAATCTGCACTGCAATGAAGTCTCACTTCCCCCCCGGTCAAAAGGGCCATCTGAAAAAAGTGTAAAATCCAGAAAGGCAGGACAGGCCATGGAGAACTGGGAGCCTTGTTATGCTGATGGGCGGGATGTAAATTGCCAACAACCACTCGGGAAAAGTGTATGGTGTTTCCTGAAACATCTAAAAAACAAAGCAACAGAACCTAGGGCACTTCCACTTATGGTCCTATAGCTTAGGGAAATTAAAATCAAAAAGACACAGCCACCCCAAAGTTTGGGACGCCTCTGTTTACAAGAACCTCGTTTACAGTACAAGTTCAACATCGCAGAAAGTGAAAAATGGATAAAGAAGTTGTGGTATTCACTTACAAAGCAATATCACTCAGCAATGAAATCTGTGTCATCAGGCCCTTAGCAGCACAATGAGTGGATTCAGGTATGATGATTCTAACTGAAATAAGTCACACAGAAAAAGAAACATCATAAGATATCAGTAATACACGGAATGTAAACTTGGCTACACAGGAACTGAATTACAGAAAAGAACACGGTCAAAAATTTAGAAAACCAACTTATTCTTGCTTAAGGGTAAAGGTGAGTTGGGGTGCTGCATAAAACCAGAGATTGAAATGAGCACAGATAAAGTTCCTTAAGTCAAATATGGAATAGACAAGAGCTACTCCTTGCTCAACGAAATGGACTCAACACCGCATATTAAACGCCTAACAATGTACCTAACTAGTAAGTATCTTAAAACCTATGCATTGCTATGTCTCCGAAAGAGAATCAAGCATGTGTACAGGGGCATAAACGCAGCAGTGATAGGATTGGAGAGGTTCGGTGAGCAAATGAAGACCCTTTGAAGTCATATTGCATGGTACCCATTACACGGGTCTCAACTCTCCAGGTTTAAGGTATTCTTCCTTCAGCTAAAACATGCATGTGGAACCCAAGTATGATCAACCATGTGAACGGGAGACGTGTTCAAATATGTCTCAGTTTTCCTCCCCTGGTACTCGGGTGCAACATTCCAGACGCTTTACTAACACTCTCCCCACTTGGAGAGTCAGCGCCTTTAACCTCCTGTTTGGCCCAGTTTGCAATTTCTGCGGAAGATGAACAGGAATAGCGAGAACCAATGAGAGGCTAGCTGGAGGTGTCTGGACGGGCAAATTTAACTCTCATTTCCCACCAGGAAGAGGAAATAACCAAAGGCACAGCGTGCCGTGCTGGAACCAGATTAGGGCCTGAAGCCATCCTGCGGTGTTGCGGCCAGGTCACAAGAAAGCAAGTTGAAGAAAGGAGCTCAGGGGCACTGTAATTCACAAACCTGCAGAGTTATAAATGACAGCTATCGTCCAAAAATAGACTGAAGTAAGGCTGCCAAGAGGACTTGAAAGCGGGGCAGAATTGCAGGAAACCGATTTCAGGAGGTAGACTGGAATTGCATTGAAAGCATAGGAAAAGAGGCAGAACGTCCACAATGATGCACTTGGCCAAAAAGGGCGTATGCGTTTTTTCCTGAATATATTCAGGAAAAAACGCATACGCCCTTTTTGGCCAACCAAGCAAGCTTGCAAAGGATCTGCACTACAATGAAGTCTCACTTCCCCCCGGTCAAAAGGGCCATCTGAAAAAAGTGTAAAATCCAGAAAGGCAGGACAGGCCATGGAGAACTGGGAGCCTTGTTATGCTGATGGGCGGGATGTAAATTGCCAACAACCACTCGGGAGAAGTGTATGGTGTTTCCTGAAACATCTAAAAAACAAAGCAACAGAACCTAGGGCACTTCCACTTATGGTCCTATAGCTTAGGGAAATTAAAATCAAAAAGACACAGCCACCCCAAAGTTTGGGACGCCTCTGTTTACAAGAACCTCGTTTACAGTACAAGTTCAACATCGCAGAAAGTGAAAAATGGATAAAGAAGTTGTGGTATTTACTTACAAAGCAATATCACTCAGCAATGAAATCTATGTCATCAGACACTTAGCATCACAATGAGTGGATTCAGGTATGATGATTCTAACTGAAATAAGTCACACAGAAAAAGAAACATCATAAGATATCAGTAATACACGGAATGTAAACTTGGCTACACAGGAACTGAATTACAGAACAGAACAGGGTCTCAAATTTAGAAAACCAACTTATGCTTGCTTAAGGGTAAAGGTGAGTTGGGGTGCTGCATAAAACCAGAGATTGAAATGAGCACAGATAAAGTTCCTTAAGTCAAATATGGAATAGACAAGAGCTACTCCTTGCTCAACAAAATGGACTCAACACCGCATATTAAACGCCTAACAATGTACCTGACTAGTAAGTATCGTAAAACCTATGGATTGCTATGTCTCCAAAAGAGAATCAAGCATGTGTACAGGGGCATAAACGCAGCAGTGATAGGATTGGAGATGTTCGGTGAGCAAAGGAAGACCCTTTGAAGTCATATTGCATGGTACCCATTCCACGGGTCTCAACTCTCCAGGTTTAAGGTATTCTTCCTTCAGCTAAAACATGCATGTGGAACCCAAGTATGATCAACCATGTGAACGGGAGACGTGTTCAAATATGTCTCAGTTTTCCTCCCCTGGTACTCGGGTGCAACATTCCAGACGCTTTACTAACACTCTCCCGACTTGGAGACTCAGCGCCTTTAACTTCCTGTTTGGCCCAGTGTGCAATTTCTGTGGCAGATGAACAGGAATAGTGAGAACCAATGAGACGCTAGCTGGAGGTGTCTGGACGGGCAAATTTAACTCTCATTTCCCACCAGGAAGAGGAAATAAACAAAGGCTCAGCGTGCCATACCGGAACCAGATTAGGGCCTGAAGCCATCCTGCGGTGTTGCGGCCAGCTCAAAAGAGAGTGAGTTGAAGAAAGGAGCTCAGGGGCACTGTAATTCACAAACCTGCAGAGTTATAAATGACAGCTATTGTCCAAAAATATACTGAAGTAAGGCTGCCAAGAGGACTTGAAAGCGGGGCAGAATTGCAGGAAACCGAGTTCAGGAGGTAGACTGGAATTGCATTGAAAGCATAGGAAAAGAGGCAGAACGTCCACAATGATGCACTTGGCCAAAAAGGGCGTATGCGTTTTTTCCTGAATATATTCAGGAAAAAACGCATACGCTCTTTTTGGCCAACCAAGCAAGCTTGCAAAGGAAATCTGCACTACACTGAAGTCTCACTTCCCCCCGGTCAAAAGGGCCATCTGAAAAAAGTGTAAAATCCAGAAAGGCAGGACAGGCCATGGAGAACTGGCGGCCTTGTTATGCTGATGGGCGGGATGTAAATTGCCAACAACCACTCGGGAGAAGTGTATGGTGTTTCCTGAAACATCTAAAAAACAAAGCAACAGAACCTAGGGCACTTCCACTTATGGTCCTATAGCTTAGGGAAATTAAAATCAAAAAGACACAGCCACCCCAAAGTTTGGGACGCCTCTGTTTACAAGAACCTCGTTTACAGTACAAGTTCAACATCGCAGAAAGTGAAAAATGGATAAAGAAGTTGTGGTATTTACTTACAAAGCAATATCACTCAGCAATGAAATCTGTGTCATCATGCCCTTAGCAGCACAATGAGTGGATTCAGGTATGATGATTCTAACTGAAATAAGTCACACAGAAAAAGAAACATCATAAGATATCAGTAATACACGGAATGTAAACTTGGCTACACAGGAACTGAATTACAGAACAGAACAGGGTCTCAAATTTAGAAAACCAACTTATGCTTGCTTAAGGGTAAAGGTGAGTTGGGGTGCTGCATAAAACCAGAGATTGAAATGAGCACAGATAAAGTTCCTTAAGTGAAATATGGAATAGACAAGAGCTACTCCTTGCTCAACGAAATGGACTCAACACCGCATATTAAACGCCTAAGAATGTACCTGACTAGTAAGTATCTTAAAACCTATGCATTGCTATGTCTCCGAAAGAGAATCAAGCATGTGTACAGGGGCATAAACGCAGCAGTGATAGGATTGGAGAGGTTCGGTGAGCAAATGAAGACCCTTTGAAGTCATATTGCATGGTACCCATTACACGGGTCTCAACTCTCCAGGTTTAAGGTATTCTTCCTTCAGCTAAAACATGCATGTGGAACCCAAGTATGATCAACCATGTGAACGGGAGACGTGTTCAAATATGTCTCAGTTTTCCTCCCCTGGTACTCGGGTGCAACATTCCAGACGCTTTACTAACACTCTCCCCACTTGGAGAGTCAGCGCCTTTAACCTCCTGTTTGGCCCAGTTTGCAATTTCTGCGGAAGATGAACAGGAATAGCGAGAACCAATGAGAGGCTAGCTGGAGGTGTCTGGACGGGCAAATTTAACTCTCATTTCCCACCAGGAAGAGGAAATAACCAAAGGCTCAGCGTGCCGTGCCGGAACCAGAGTAGGGCCTGAAGCCATCCTGCGGTGTTGCGGCCAGGTCACAAGAAAGCAAGTTGAAGAAAGGAGCTCAGGGGCACTGTAATTCACAAACCTGCAGAGTTATAAATGACAGCTATCGTCCAAAAATAGACTGAAGTAAGGCTGCCAAGAGGACTTGAAAGCGGGGCAGAATTGCAGGAAACCGATTTCAGGAGGTAGACTGGAATTGCATTGAAAGCATAGGAAAAGAGGCAGAACGTCCACAATGATGCACTTGGCCAAAAAGGGCGTATGCGTTTTTTCCTGAATATATTCAGGAAAAAACGCATACGCCCTTTTTGGCCAACCAAGCAAGCTTGCAAAGGATCTGCACTACAATGAAGTCTCACTTCCCCCCGGTCAAAAGGGCCATCTGAAAAAAGTGTAAAATCCAGAAAGGCAGGACAGGCCATGGAGAACTGGGAGCCTTGTTATGCTGATGGGCGGGATGTAAATTGCCAACAACCACTCGGGAGAAGTGTATGGTGTTTCCTGAAACATCTAAAAAACAAAGCAACAGAACCTAGGGCACTTCCACTTATGGTCCTATAGCTTAGGGAAATTAAAATCAAAAAGACACAGCCACCCCAAAGTTTGGGACGCCTCTGTTTACAAGAACCTCGTTTACAGTACAAGTTCAACATCGCAGAAAGTGAAAAATGGATAAAGAAGTTGTGGTATTTACTTACAAAGCAATATCACTCAGCAATGAAATCTATGTCATCAGACACTTAGCATCACAATGAGTGGATTCAGGTATGATGATTCTAACTGAAATAAGTCACACAGAAAAAGAAACATCATAAGATATCAGTAATACACGGAATGTAAACTTGGCTACACAGGAACTGAATTACAGAACAGAACAGGGTCTCAAATTTAGAAAACCAACTTATGCTTGCTTAAGGGTAAAGGTGAGTTGGGGTGCTGCATAAAACCAGAGATTGAAATGAGCACAGATAAAGTTCCTTAAGTCAAATATGGAATAGACAAGAGCTACTCCTTGCTCAACAAAATGGACTCAACACCGCATATTAAACGCCTAACAATGTACCTGACTAGTAAGTATCGTAAAACCTATGGATTGCTATGTCTCCAAAAGAGAATCAAGCATGTGTACAGGGGCATAAACGCAGCAGTGATAGGATTGGAGATGTTCGGTGAGCAAAGGAAGACCCTTTGAAGTCATATTGCATGGTACCCATTCCACGGGTCTCAACTCTCCAGGTTTAAGGTATTCTTCCTTCAGCTAAAACATGCATGTGGAACCCAAGTATGATCAACCATGTGAACGGGAGACGTGTTCAAATATGTCTCAGTTTTCCTCCCCTGGTACTCGGGTGCAACATTCCAGACGCTTTACTAACACTCTCCCGACTTGGAGACTCAGCGCCTTTAACTTCCTGTTTGGCCCAGTGTGCAATTTCTGTGGCAGATGAACAGGAATAGTGAGAACCAATGAGACGCTAGCTGGAGGTGTCTGGACGGGCAAATTTAACTCTCATTTCCCACCAGGAAGAGGAAATAAACAAAGGCTCAGCGTGCCATACCGGAACCAGATTAGGGCCTGAAGCCATCCTGCGGTGTTGCGGCCAGCTCAAAAGAGAGTGAGTTGAAGAAAGGAGCTCAGGGGCACTGTAATTCACAAACCTGCAGAGTTATAAATGACAGCTATTGTCCAAAAATATACTGAAGTAAGGCTGCCAAGAGGACTTGAAAGCGGGGCAGAATTGCAGGAAACCGAGTTCAGGAGGTAGACTGGAATTGCATTGAAAGCATAGGAAAAGAGGCAGAACGTCCACAATGATGCACTTGGCCAAAAAGGGCGTATGCGTTTTTTCCTGAATATATTCAGGAAAAAACGCATACGCTCTTTTTGGCCAACCAAGCAAGCTTGCAAAGGAAATCTGCACTACAATGAAGTCTCACTTCCCCCCGGTCAAAAGGGCCATCTGAAAAAAGTGTAAAATCCAGAAAGGCAGGACAGGCCATGGAGAACTGGCGGCCTTGTTATGCTGATGGGCGGGATGTAAATTGCCAACAACCACTCGGGAGAAGTGTATGGTGTTTCCTGAAACATCTAAAAAACAAAGCAACAGAACCTAGGGCACTTCCACTTATGGTCCTATAGCTTAGGGAAATTAAAATCAAAAAGACACAGCCACCCCAAAGTTTGGGACGCCTCTGTTTACAAGAACCTCGTTTACAGTACAAGTTCAACATCGCAGAAAGTGAAAAATGGATAAAGAAGTTGTGGTATTTACTTACAAAGCAATATCACTCAGCAATGAAATCTGTGTCATCATGCCCTTAGCAGCACAATGAGTGGATTCAGGTATGATGATTCTAACTGAAATAAGTCACACAGAAAAAGAAACATCATAAGATATCAGTAATACACGGAATGTAAACTTGGCTACACAGGAACTGAATTACAGAACAGAACAGGGTCTCAAATTTAGAAAACCAACTTATGCTTGCTTAAGGGTAAAGGTGAGTTGGGGTGCTGCATAAAACCAGAGATTGAAATGAGCACAGATAAAGTTCCTTAAGTGAAATATGGAATAGACAAGAGCTACTCCTTGCTCAACGAAATGGACTCAACACCGCATATTAAACGCCTAAGAATGTACCTGACTAGTAAGTATCTTAAAACCTATGCATTGCTATGTCTCCGAAAGAGAATCAAGCATGTGTACAGGGGCATAAACGCAGCAGTGATAGGATTGGAGAGGTTCGGTGAGCAAATGAAGACCCTTTGAAGTCATATTGCATGGTACCCATTACACGGGTCTCAACTCTCCAGGTTTAAGGTATTCTTCCTTCAGCTAAAACATGCATGTGGAACCCAAGTATGATCAACCATGTGAACGGGAGACGTGTTCAAATATGTCTCAGTTTTCCTCCCCTGGTACTCGGGTGCAACATTCCAGACGCTTTACTAACACTCTCCCCACTTGGAGAGTCAGCGCCTTTAACCTCCTGTTTGGCCCAGTTTGCAATTTCTGCGGAAGATGAACAGGAATAGCGAGAACCAATGAGAGGCTAGCTGGAGGTGTCTGGACGGGCAAATTTAACTCTCATTTCCCACCAGGAAGAGGAAATAACCAAAGGCTCAGCGTGCCGTGCCGGAACCAGAGTAGGGCCTGAAGCCATCCTGCGGTGTTGCGGCCAGGTCACAAGAAAGCAAGTTGAAGAAAGGAGCTCAGGGGCACTGTAATTCACAAACCTGCAGAGTTATAAATGACAGCTATCGTCCAAAAATAGACTGAAGTAAGGCTGCCAAGAGGACTTGAAAGCGGGGCAGAATTGCAGGAAACCGATTTCAGGAGGTAGACTGGAATTGCATTGAAAGCATAGGAAAAGAGGCAGAACGTCCACAATGATGCACTTGGCCAAAAAGGGCGTATGCGTTTTTTCCTGAATATATTCAGGAAAAAACGCATACGCCCTTTTTGGCCAACCAAGCAAGCTTGCAAAGGATCTGCACTACAATGAAGTCTCACTTCCCCCCGGTCAAAAGGGCCATCTGAAAAAAGTGTAAAATCCAGAAAGGCAGGACAGGCCATGGAGAACTGGGAGCCTTGTTATGCTGATGGGCGGGATGTAAATTGCCAACAACCACTCGGGAGAAGTGTATGGTGTTTCCTGAAACATCTAAAAAACAAAGCAACAGAACCTAGGGCACTTCCACTTATGGTCCTATAGCTTAGGGAAATTAAAATCAAAAAGACACAGCCACCCCAAAGTTTGGGACGCCTCTGTTTACAAGAACCTCGTTTACAGTACAAGTTCAACATCGCAGAAAGTGAAAAATGGATAAAGAAGTTGTGGTATTTACTTACAAAGCAATATCACTCAGCAATGAAATCTATGTCATCAGACACTTAGCATCACAATGAGTGGATTCAGGTATGATGATTCTAACTGAAATAAGTCACACAGAAAAAGAAACATCATAAGATATCAGTAATACACGGAATGTAAACTTGGCTACACAGGAACTGAATTACAGAACAGAACAGGGTCTCAAATTTAGAAAACCAACTTATGCTTGCTTAAGGGTAAAGGTGAGTTGGGGTGCTGCATAAAACCAGAGATTGAAATGAGCACAGATAAAGTTCCTTAAGTCAAATATGGAATAGACAAGAGCTACTCCTTGCTCAACAAAATGGACTCAACACCGCATATTAAACGCCTAACAATGTACCTGACTAGTAAGTATCGTAAAACCTATGGATTGCTATGTCTCCAAAAGAGAATCAAGCATGTGTACAGGGGCATAAACGCAGCAGTGATAGGATTGGAGATGTTCGGTGAGCAAAGGAAGACCCTTTGAAGTCATATTGCATGGTACCCATTCCACGGGTCTCAACTCTCCAGGTTTAAGGTATTCTTCCTTCAGCTAAAACATGCATGTGGAACCCAAGTATGATCAACCATGTGAACGGGAGACGTGTTCAAATATGTCTCAGTTTTCCTCCCCTGGTACTCGGGTGCAACATTCCAGACGCTTTACTAACACTCTCCCGACTTGGAGACTCAGCGCCTTTAACTTCCTGTTTGGCCCAGTGTGCAATTTCTGTGGCAGATGAACAGGAATAGTGAGAACCAATGAGACGCTAGCTGGAGGTGTCTGGACGGGCAAATTTAACTCTCATTTCCCACCAGGAAGAGGAAATAAACAAAGGCTCAGCGTGCCATACCGGAACCAGATTAGGGCCTGAAGCCATCCTGCGGTGTTGCGGCCAGCTCAAAAGAAAGCGAGTTGAAGAAAGGAGCTCAGGGGCACTGTAATTCACAAACCTGCAGAGTTATAAATGACAGCTATTGTCCAAAAATATACTGAAGTAAGGCTGCCAAGAGGACTTGAAAGCGGGGCAGAATTGCAGGAAACCGAGTTCAGGAGGTAGACTGGAATTGCATTGAAAGCATAGGAAAAGAGGCAGAACGTCCACAATGATGCACTTGGCCAAAAAGGGCGTATGCGTTTTTTCCTGAATATATTCAGGAAAAAACGCATACGCTCTTTTTGGCCAACCAAGCAAGCTTGCAAAGGAAATCTGCACTACAATGAAGTCTCACTTCCCCCCGGTCAAAAGGGCCATCTGAAAAAAGTGTAAAATCCAGAAAGGCAGGACAGGCCATGGAGAACTGGCGGCCTTGTTATGCTGATGGGCGGGATGTAAATTGCCAACAACCACTCGGGAGAAGTGTATGGTGTTTCCTGAAACATCTAAAAAACAAAGCAACAGAACCTAGGGCACTTCCACTTATGGTCCTATAGCTTAGGGAAATTAAAATCAAAAAGACACAGCCACCCCAAAGTTTGGGACGCCTCTGTTTACAAGAACCTCGTTTACAGTACAAGTTCAACATCGCAGAAAGTGAAAAATGGAGAAAGAAGTTGTGGTATTTACTTACAAAGCAATATCACTCAGCAATGAAATCTGTGTCATCATGCCCTTAGCAGCACAATGAGTGGATTCAGGTATGATGATTCTAACTGAAATAAGTCACACAGAAAAAGAAACATCATAAGATATCAGTAATACACGGAATGTAAACTTGGCTACACAGGAACTGAATTACAGAACAGAACAGGGTCTCAAATTTAGAAAACCAACTTATGCTTGCTTAAGGGTAAAGGTGAGTTGGGGTGCTGCATAAAACCAGAGATTGAAATGAGCACAGATAAAGTTCCTTAAGTGAAATATGGAATAGACAAGAGCTACTCCTTGCTCAACGAAATGGACTCAACACCGCATATTAAACGCCTAAGAATGTACCTGACTAGTAAGTATCTTAAAACCTATGCATTGCTATGTCTCCGAAAGAGAATCAAGCATGTGTACAGGGGCATAAACGCAGCAGTGATAGGATTGGAGAGGTTCGGTGAGCAAATGAAGACCCTTTGAAGTCATATTGCATGGTACCCATTACACGGGTCTCAACTCTCCTGGTTTAAGGTATTCTTCCTTCAGCTAAAACATGCATGTGGAACCCAAGTATGATCAACCATGTGAACGGGAGACGTGTTCAAATATGTCTCAGTTTTCCTCCCCTGGTACTCGGGTGCAACATTCCAGACGCTTTACTAACACTCTCCCCACTTGGAGAGTCAGCGCCTTTAACCTCCTGTTTGGCCCAGTTTGCAATTTCTGCGGAAGATGAACAGGAATAGTGAGAACCAATGAGAGACTAGCTGGAGGTGTCTGGACGGGCAAATTTAACTCTCATTTCCCACCAGGAAGAGGAAATAACCAAAGGCTCAGCGTGCCGTGCCGGAACCAGATTAGGGCCTGAAGCCATCCTGCGGTGTTGCGGCCAGGTCACAAGAAAGCAAGTTGAAGAAAGGAGCTCAGGGGCACTGTAATTCACAAACCTGCAGAGTTATAAATGACAGCTATCGTCCAAAAATAGACTGAAGTAAGGCTGCCAAGAGGACTTGAAAGCGGGGCAGAATTGCAGGAAACCGATTTCAGGAGGTAGACTGGAATTGCATTGAAAGCATAGGAAAAGAGGCAGAACGTCCACAATGATGCACTTGGCCAAAAAGGGCGTATGCGTTTTTTCCTGAATATATTCAGGAAAAAACGCATACGCCCTTTTTGGCCAACCAAGCAAGCTTGCAAAGGAAATCTGCACTACAATGAAGTCTCACTTCCCCCCCGGTCAAAAGGGCCATCTGAAAAAAGTGTAAAATCCAGAAAGGCAGGACAGGCCATGGAGAACTGGGAGCCTTGTTATGCTGATGGGCGGGATGTAAATTGCCAACAACCACTCGGGAGAAGTGTATGGTGTTTCCTGAAACATCTAAAAAACAAAGCAACAGAGCCTAGGGCACTTCCACTTATGGTCCTATAGCTTAGGGAAATTAAAATCAAAAAGACACAGCCACCCCAAAGTTTGGGACGCCTCTGTTTACAAGAACCTCGTTTACAGTACAAGTTCAACATCGCAGAAAGTGAAAAATCGATAAAGAAGTTGTGGTATTCACTTACAAAGCAATATCACTCAGCAATGAAATCTATGTCATCAGGCCCTTAGCAGCACAATGAGTGGATTCAGGTATGATGATTCTAACTGAAATAAGTCACACAGAAAAAGAAACATCATAAGATATCAGTAATACACGGAATGTAAACTTGGCTACACAGGAACTGAATTACAGAACAGAACACGGTCAAAAATTTAGAAAACCAACTTATTCTTGCTTAAGGGTAAAGGTGAGTTGGGGTGCTGCATAAAACCAGAGATTGAAATGAGCACAGATAAAGTTCCTTAAGTCAAATATGGAATAGACAAGAGCTACTCCTTGCTCAATGAAATGGACTCAACACCGCATATTAAACGCATAAGAATGTAACTGACTAGTAAGTATCTTAAAACCTATGGATTGCTATGTCTCCGAAAGAGAATCAAGCGTGTGTACAGGGGCATAAACGCAGCAGTGATAGGATTGGAGAGGTTCGGTGAGCAAATGAAGACCCTTTGAAGTCATATTGCATGGTACCCATTACACGGGTCTCAACTCTCCAGGTTTAAGGTATTCTTCCTTCAGCTAAAACATGCATGTGGAACCCAAGTATGATCAACCATGTGAACGGGAGACGTGTCAAATATGTCTCAGTTTTCCTCCCCTGGTACTCGGGTGCAACATTCCAGACGCTTTACTAACACTCTCCCCACTTGGAGAGTCAGCGCCTTTAACCTCCTGTTTGGCCCAGTTTGCAATTTCTGCGGAAGATGAACAGGAATAGCGAGAACCAATGAGAGACTAGCTGGAGGTGTCTGGACGGGCAAATTTAACTCTCATTTCCCACCAGGAAGAGGAAATAACCAAAGGCTCAGCGTGCCGTACCGGAACCAGATTAGGGCCTGAAGCCATCCTGCGGTGTTGCGGCCAGGTCACAAGAAAGCAAGTTGAAGAAAGGAGCTCAGGGGCACTGTAATTCACAAACCTGCAGAGTTATAAATGACAGCTATCGTCCAAAAATAGACTGAAGTAAGGCTGCCAAGAGGACTTGAAAGCGGGGCAGAATTGCAGGAAACCGATTTCAGGAGGTAGACTGGAATTGCATTGAAAGCATAGGAAAAGAGGCAGAACGTCCACAATGATGCACTTGGCCAAAAAGGGCGTATGCGTTTTTTCCTGAATATATTCAGGAAAAAACGCATACGTCCTTTTTGGCCAACCAAGCAAGCTTGCAAAGGAAATCTGCACTACAATGAAGTCTCACTTCCCCCCCGGTCAAAAGGGCCATCTGAAAAAAGTGTAAAATCCAGAAAGGCAGGACAGGCCATGGAGAACTGGGAGCCTTGTTATGCTGATGGGCGGGATGTAAATTGCCAACAACCACTCGGGAGAAGTGTATGGTGTTTCCTGAAACATCTAAAAAACAAAGCAACAGAACCTAGGGCACTTCCACTTATGGTCCTATAGCTTAGGGAAATTAAAATCAAAAAGACACAGCCACCCCAAAGTTTGGGACGCCTCTGTTTACAAGAACCTCGTTTACAGTACAAGTTCAACATCGCAGAAAGTGAAAAATGGATAAAGAAGTTGTGGTATTCACTTACAAAGCAATATCACTCAGCAATGAAATCTATGTCATCAGGCCCTTAGCAGCACAATGAGTGGATTCAGGTATGATGATTCTAACTGAAATAAGTCACACAGAAAAAGAAACATCATAAGATATCAGTAATACACGGAATGTAAACTTGGCTACACAGGAACTGAATTACAGAACAGAACACGGTCAAAAATTTAGAAAACCAACTTATTCTTGCTTAAGGGTAAAGGTGAGTTGGGGTGCTGCATAAAACCAGAGATTGAAATGAGCACAGATAAAGTTCCTTAAGTCAAATATGGAATAGACAAGAGCTACTCCTTGCTCAACGAAATGGACTCAACACCGCATATTAAACGCCTAAGAATGTACCTGACTAGTAAGTATCTTAAAACCTATGGATTGCTATGTCTCCGAAAGAGAATCAAGCGTGTGTACAGGGGCATAAACGCAGCAGTGATAGGATTGGAGAGGTTCGGTGAGCAAATGAAAACCCTTTGAAGTCATATTGCATGGTACCCATTACACGGGTCTCAACTCTCCAGGTTTAAGGTATTCTTCCTTCAGCTAAATCATGCATGTGGAACCCAAGTATGATCAACCATGTGAACGGGAGACGTGTTCAAATATGTCTCAGTTTTCCTCCCCTGGTACTCGGGTGCAACATTCCAGACGCTTTACTAACACTCTCCCCACTTGGAGAGTCAGCGCCTTTAACCTCCTGTTTGGCCCAGTTTGCAATTTCTGCGGAAGATGAACAGGAATAGCGAGAACCAATGAGAGACTAGCTGGAGGTGTCTGGACGGGCAAATTTAACTCTCATTTCCCACCAGGAAGAGGAAATAACCAAAGGCTCAGCGTGCCGTGCCGGAACCAGATTAGGGCCTGAAGCCATCCTGCGGTGTTGCGGCCAGGTCACAAGAAAGCAAGTTGAAGAAAGGAGCTCAGGGGCACTGTAATTCACAAACCTGCAGAGTTATAAATGACAGCTATCGTCCAAAAATAGACTGAAGTAAGGCTGCCAAGAGGACTTGAAAGCGGGGCAGAATTGCAGGAAACCGATTTCAGGAGGTAGACTGGAATTGCATTGAAAGCATAGGAAAAGAGGCAGAACGTCCACAATGATGCACTTGGCCAAAAAGGGTGTATGCGTTTTTTCCTGAATATATTCAGGAAAAAACGCATACGCCCTTTTTGGCCAACCAAGCAAGCTTGCAAAGGAAATCTGCACTACAATGAAGTCTCACTTCCCCCGGTCAAAACGGCCATCTGAAAAAAGTGTAAAATCCAGAAAGGCAGGACAGGCCATGGAGAACTGGGAGCCTTGCTATGCTGATGGGCGGGATGTAAATTGCCAACAGACACTCAGGAGAAGTGTATGGTGTTTCCTGAAACATCTAAAAAACAAAGCAACAGAACCTAGGGCACTTCCACTTATGGTCCTATAGCTTAGGGAAATTAAAATCAAAAAGACACAGCCACCTCAAAGTTTGGGACGCCTCTGTTTACAAGAACCTCGTTTACAGTACAAGTTCAACATCGCAGAAAGTGAAAAATGGATAAAGAAGTTGTGGTATTCACTTACAAAGCAATATCACTCAGCAATGAAATCTATGTCATCAGGCCCTTAGCAGCACAATGAGTGGATTCAGGTATGATGATTCTAACTGAAATAAGTCACACAGAAAAAGAAACATCATAAGATATCAGTAATACACGGAATGTAAACTTGGCTACACAGGAACTGAATTACAGAACAGAACACGGTCAAAAATTTAGAAAACCAACTTATTCTTGCTTAAGGGTAAAGGTGAGTTGGGGTGCTGCATAAAACCAGAGATTGAAATGAGCACAGATAAAGTTCCTTAAGTCAAATATGGAATAGACAAGAGCTACTCCTTGCTCAATGAAATGGACTCAACACCGCATATTAAACGCCTAAGAATGTACCTGACTAGTAAGTATCTTAAAACCTATGGATTGCTATGTCTCCGAAAGAGAATCAAGCGTGTGTACAGGGGCATAAACGCAGCAGTGATAGGATTGGAGAGGTTCGGTGAGCAAATGAAGACCCTTTGAAGTCATATTGCATGGTACCCATTCCACGGGTCTCAACTCTCCAGGTTTAAGGTATTCTTCCTTCAGTTAAACATGCATGTGGAACCCAGAGTATGATCAACCATGTGAACGGGAGACGTGTTCAAATATGTCTCAGTTTTCCTCCCCTGGTACTCGGGTGCAACATTCCAGACGCTTTACTAACACTCTCCCCACTTGGAGAGTCAGTCCCTTTAACCTCCGGTTTGGCCCAGTTTGCAATTTCTGCGGAAGATGAACAGGAATAGCGAGAACCAATGAGAGGCTAGCTGGAGGTGTCTGGACGGGCAAATTTAACTCTCATTTCCCACCAGGAAGAGGAAATAACCAAAGGCTCAGCGTGCCGTGCCGGAACCAGATTAGGGCCTGAAGCCATCCTGCGGTGTTGCGGCCAGCTCAAAAGAAAGCGAGTTGAAGAAAGGAGCACAGGGGCACTGTAATTCACAAACCTGCAGAGTTATAAATGACAGCTATCGTCCAAAAATAGACTGAAGTAAGGCTGCCAAGAGGACTTGAAAGCGGGGCAGAATTGCAGGAAACCGATTTCAGGAGGTAGACTGGAATTGCATTGAAAGCATAGGAAAAGAGGCAGAACGTCCACAATGATGCACTTGGCCAAAAAGGGCGTATGCGTTTTTTCCTGAATATATTCAGGAAAAAAACGCATACGCCCTTTTTGGCCAACCAAGCAAGCTTGCAAAGGAAATCTGCACTACAATGAAGTCTCACTTCCCCCCGGTCAAAAGGGCCATCTGAAAAAATTGTAAAATCCAGAAAGGCAGGACAGGCCATGGAGAACTGGGAGCCTTGTTATGCTGATGGGCGGGATGTAAATTGCCAACAACCATTCGGGAGAAGTGTATGGTGTTTCCTGAAACATCTAAAAAACAAAGCAACAGAGCCTAGGGCACTTCCACTTATGGTCCTATAGCTTAGGGAAATTAAAATCAAAAAGACACAGCCACCCCAAAGTTTGGAACGGCTCTGTTTACAAGAACCTTGTTTACCATACAAGTTCAACATCGCAGAAAGTGAAAAATGGAGAAAGAAGTTGTGGTATTTACTTACAAAGCAATATCACTCAGCAATGAAATCTGTGTCATCAGGCCCTTAGAAGCACAATGAGTGGATTCAGGTATGATGATTCTAACTGAAATAAGTCACACAGAAAAAGAAACATCATAAGATATCAGTAATACACGGAATGTAAACTTGGCTACACAGGAACTGAATTACAGAACAGAACAGGGTCTCAAATTTAGAAAACCAACTTATGCTTGCTTAAGGGGAAAGGTGAGTTGGGGTGCTGCATAAAACCAGAGATTGAAATGAGCACAGATAAAGTTCCTTAAGTGAAATATGGAATAGACAAGAGCTACTCCTTGCTCAACGAAATGGACTCAACACCGCATATTAAACGCCTAAGAATGTACCTGACTAGTAAGTATCTTAAAACCTATGGATTGCTATGTCTCCGAAAGAGAATCAAGCATGTGTACAGGGGCATAAACGCAGCAGTGATAGGATTGGAGAGGTTCGGTGAGCAAATGAAGACCCTTTGAAGTCATATTGCATGGTACCCATTCCACGGGTTTCAACTACCCAGGTTTTAGGTATTCTTCCTTCAGCTAAAACATGCATGTGGAACCCAGAGTATGATCAACCATGTGATCGGGAGACGTGTTCAAATATGTCTCAGTTTTCCTCCCCTGGTACTCGGGTGCAACATTCCAGACGCTTTACTAACACTCTCCCCACTTGGAGAGTCAGTCCCTTTAATCTCCTGTTTGGCCCAGTTTGCAATTTCTGCGGAAGATGAACAGGAATAGCGAGAACCAATGAGAGGCTAGCTGGAGGTGTCTGGACGGGCAAATTTAACTCTCATTTCCCACCAGGAAGAGGAAATAACCAAAGGCTCAGTGTGCCGTGCCGGAACCAGATTAGGGCCTGAAGCCATCCTGTGGTGTTGCGGCCAGCTCAAAAGAAAGCGAGTTGAAGAAAGGAGCACAGGGGCACTGTAATTCACAAACCTGCAGAGTTATAAATGACAGCTATCGTCCAAAAATAGACTGAAGTAAGGCTGCCAAGAGGACTTGAAAGCGGGGCAGAATTGCAGGAAACCGATTTCAGGAGGTAGACTGGAATTGCATTGAAAGCATAGGAAAAGAGGCAGAACGTCCACAATGATGCACTTGGCCAAAAAGGGCGTATGCGTTTTTTCCTGAATATATTCAGGAAAAAAACGCATACGCCCTTTTTGGCCAACCAAGCAAGCTTGCAAAGGAAATCTGCACTACAATGAAGTCTCACTTCCCCCCGGTCAAAAGGGCCATCTGAAAAAATTGTAAAATCCAGAAAGGCAGGACAGGCCATGGAGAACTGGGAGCCTTGTTATGCTGATGGGCGGGATGTAAATTGCCAACAACCATTCGGGAGAAGTGTATGGTGTTTCCTGAAACATCTAAAAAACAAAGCAACAGAGCCTAGGGCACTTCCACTTATGGTCCTATAGCTTAGGGAAATTAAAATCAAAAAGACACAGCCACCCCAAAGTTTGGAACGGCTCTGTTTACAAGAACCTTGTTTACCATACAAGTTCAACATCGCAGAAAGTGAAAAATGGAGAAAGAAGTTGTGGTATTTACTTACAAAGCAATATCACTCAGCAATGAAATCTGTGTCATCAGGCCCTTAGAAGCACAATGAGTGGATTCAGGTATGATGATTCTAACTGAAATAAGTCACACAGAAAAAGAAACATCATAAGATATCAGTAATACACGGAATGTAAACTTGGCTACACAGGAACTGAATTACAGAACAGAACAGGGTCTCAAAATTAGAAAACCAACTTATGCTTGCTTAAGGGTAAAGGTGAGTTGGGGTGCTGCATAAAACCAGAGATTGAAATGAGCACAGATAAAGTTCCTTAAGCCAAATATGGAATAGACAAGAGCTACTCCTTGCTCAACGAAATGGACTCAACACCGCATATTAAACGCCTAAGAATGTACCTGACTAGTAAGTATCTTAAAACCTATGGATTGCTATGTCTCCGAAAGAGAATCAAGCATGTGTACAGGGGCATAAACGCAGCAGTGATAGGATTGGAGAGGTTCGGTGAGCAAATGAAGACCCTTTGAAGTCATATTGCATGGTACCCATTCCACGGGTTTCAACTACCCAGGTTTTAGGTATTCTTCCTTCAGCTAAAACATGCATGTGGAACCCAGAGTATGATCAACCATGTGATCGGGAGACGTGTTCAAATATGTCTCAGTTTTCCTCCCCTGGTACTCGGGTGCAACATTCCAGACGCTTTACTAACACTCTCCCCACTTGGAGAGTCAGTCCCTTTAACCTCCTGTTTGGCCCAGTTTGCAATTTCCGTGGAAGATGAACAGGAATAGCGAGAACCAATGAGAGGCTAGCTGGAGGTGTCTGGACGGGCAAATTTAACTCTCATTTCCCACCAGGAAGAGGAATTAACCAAAGGCTCAGCATGCCGGGCCGGAACCAGATTAGGGCCTGAAGCCATCCTGCGGTGTTGCGGCCAGGTCACAAGAAAGCGAGTTGAAGAAAGGAGCTCAGGGGCACTGTAATTCACAAACCTGCAGAGTGATAAATGACAGCTATCGTCCAAAAATAGACTGAAGTAAGGCTGCCAAGAGGACTTGAAAGCGGGGCAGAATTGCAGGAAACCGATTTCAGGAGGTAGACTGGAATTGCATTGAAAGCATAGGAAAAGAGGCAGAATGTCCACAATGATGCACTTGGCCAAAAAGGGCGTATGCGTTTTTTCCTGAATATTTTCAGGAAAAAACGCATATGCCCTTTTTGGCCAACCAAGCAAGCTTGCAAAGGAAATCTGCACTACAATGAAGTCTCACTTCCCCCCGGTCAAAAGGGCCATCTGAAAAAAGTGTAAAATCCAGAAAGGCAGGACAGGCCATGGAGAACTGGGAGCCTTGTTATGCTGATGGGCGGGATGTAAATTGCCAACAACCACTTGGGAGAAGTGTATGGTGTTTCCTGAAACATCTAAAAAACAAAGCAACAGAACCTAGGGCACTTCCACTTATGGTCCTATAGCTTAGGGAAATTAAAATCAAAAAGACACAGCCACCCAAAAGTTTGGGACGCCTCCGTTTACAAAAACCTCGTTTACCATACAAGTTCAATATCACAGAAAGTGAAAAATGGATAAAGAACTTGTGGTACTTACGTACAATGCAGTATCACTCAGCAATGAAATCTATGTCATCAGGCCCGTAGCAGCATAATGAGTGGATTCAGGTACGATGATTCTAACCGAAATAAGTCACACAGAAAAAGAAACATCATAAGATATCACTAATACACGGAATGTAAACTTGGCTACACAGGAACTGCATTCCAAAACAGAACAGGGTCTCAAATTTAGAAAACCAACTTATGCTTGCTTAAGGGGAAAGGTGAGTTGGGGTGCTGCATAAAACCAGAGATTGAAATGAGCACAGATAAAGTTCCTTAAGCCAAATATGGAATAGACAAGAGCTACTCCTTGCTCAACGAAATGGACTCAACACCCCATATTAAACGCCTAAGAATGTACCTGACTAGTAAGTATCTTAAAACCTATGGATTGCTATGTCTCCGAAAGAGAATCAAGCATGTGTACAGGGGCATAAACGCAGCAGTGATAGGATTGGAGAGGTTCGGTGAGCAAATGAAGACCCTTTGAAGTCATATTGCATGGTACCCATTACACGGGTTTCAACAACCCAGGTTTTAGGTATTCTTCCTTCAGCTAAAACATGCATGTGGAACCCAGAGTATGATCAACCATGTGATCGGGAGACGTGTTCAAATATGTCTCAGTTTTCCTCCCCTGGTACTCGGGTGCAACATTCCAGACGCTTTACTAACACTCTCCCCACTTGGAGAGTCAGCGCCTTTAACTTCCTTTTTGGCACAGTTTGCAAATTCTGCGGAAGATGAACAGGAATAGCGAGAACCAATGAGAGCCTACCTGGAGGTGTCTGGACGGGCAAATTTAACTCTCATTTCCCACCAGGAAGAGGAAATAACCAAAGGCTCAGCGTGCCTTGGCGGAACCAGATTAGGGCCTGAAGCCATCCTGCGGTGTTGCGGCCAGCTCAAAAGAAAGCGAGTTGAAGAAAGGAGCTCAGAGGCACTGTAATTCAGAAACCTGCAGAGTTATAAATGACAGCTATCGTCCAAAAATAGACTGAAGTAAGGCTGCCAAGAGGACTTGAAAGTGGGGCAGAATTGCAGGAAACCGATTTCAGGAGGTAGACTGGAATTGCATTGAAAGCATAGGAAAAGAGGCAGAACGTCCACAATGATGCACTTGGCCAAAAAGGGCGTATGCGTTTTTTCCTGAATATATTCAGGAAAAAACGCATACGCCCTTTTTGGCCAACCAAGCAAGCTTGCAAAGGAAATCTGCCCTACAATGAAGTCTCACTTCCCCACGGGCAAAAGGGCCATCTGAAAATAGTGTAAAACCCAGAAAGGCAGGACAGGCCATGGAGAACTGGGAGCCTTGTTATGCTGATGGGCGGGATGTAAATTGCCAACAACCACTTGGGAGAAGTGTATGGTGTTTCCTGAAACATCTAAAAAACAAAGCAACAGAGCCTAGGGCACTTCCACTTATGGTCCTATAGCTTAGGGAAATTAAAATCAAAAAGACACAGCCACCCCAAAGTTTGGAACGGCTCTGTTTACAAGAACCTCGTTTACAGTACAAGTTCAACATCGCAGAAAGTGAAAAATGGATAAAGAACTTGTGGTATTTACTTACAAAGCAATATCACTCAGCAATGAAATCTGTGTCACAAGGCCCTTAGCATCACAATGAGTGGATTCAGGTATGAAGATTCTAACTGAAATAAGTCACACAGAAAAAGAAACATCATAAGATATCAGTAATACACGGAATGGAAACTTGGCTACAGAGGAACTGAATTACAGAACAGAACAGGGTCTCAAATTTAGAAAACCAACTTATGCTTGCTTAAGGGGAAAGGTGAGTTGGGGTGCTGCATAAAACCAGAGATTGAAATGAGCACAGATAAAGTTCCTTAAGCCAAATATGGAATAGACAAGAGCTACTCCTTGCTCAACGAAATGGACTCAATACCGCTTATTAAACGCCTAAGAATGTACCTGACTAGTAAGTATCTTAAAACCTATGGATTGCTATGTCTCCAAAAGAGAATCAAGCATGTGTACAGGGGCATAAACGCAGCAGTGATAGGATTGGAGAGGTTCGTGAGCAAATGAAGACCCTTTGAAGTCATATTGCATGGTACCCATTCCACGGGTTTCAAATTCCCAGGTTTAAGGTATTCTTCCTTCAGCTAAAACATGCATGTAGAACCCAGAGTATGATCAACCATGTGATCGGGAGACGTGTTCAAATATGTCTCAGTTTTCGTACCCTGGTACTCGGGTGCAACATTCCAGACGCTTTATTAACACTCTCCCCACTTGGAGAGTCAGTCCTTTTAACCTCCTGTTTGGCCCAGTTTGCAATTTCTGCGGAAGATGAACAGGAATAGCGAGAACCAATGAGAGGCTAGCTGGAGGTGTCTGGACGGGCAAATTTAACTCTCATTTCCCACCAAGAAGAGGAATTAACCAAAGGCTCAGCATGCCGGGCCGGAACCAGATTAGGGCCTGAAGCCATCCTGCGGTGTTGCGGCCAGGTCACAAGAAAGCGAGTTGAAGAAAGGAGCTCAGGGGCACTGTAATTCACAAACCTGCAGAGTTATAAATGACAGCTATCGTCCAAAAATAGACTGAAGTAAGGCTGCCAAGAGGACTTGAAAGCGGGGCAGAGTTGCAGGAAACCGATTTCAGGAGGTAGACTGGAATTGCATTGAAAGCATAGGAAAAGAGGCAGAATGTCCACAATGATGCACTTGGCCAAAAAGGGCGTATGCGTTTTTTCCTGAATATTTTCAGGAAAAAACGCATATGCGCTTTTTGGCCAACCAAGCAAGCTTGCAAAGGAAATCTGCACTACAATGAAGTCTCACTTCCCCCCGGTCAAAAGGGCCATCTGAAAAAAGTGTAAAATCCAGAAAGGCAGGACAGGCCATGGAGAACTGGGAGCCTTGTTATGCTGATGGGCGGGATGTAAATTGCCAACAACCACTTGGGAGAAGTGTATGGTGTTTCCTGAAACATCTAAAAAACAAAGCAACAGAACCTAGGGCACTTCCACTTATGGTCCTATAGCTTAGGGAAATTGAAATCAAAAAGACACAGCCACCCAAAAGTTTGGGACGCCTCCGTTTACAAAAACCTTGTTTACCGTACAAGTTCAATATCACAGAAAGTGAAAAATGGATAAAGAACTTGTGGTACTTACGTACAATGCAGTATCACTCAGCAATGAAATCTATGTCATCAGGCCCGTAGCAGCATAATGAGTGGATTCAGGTACGATGATTCTAACCGAAATAAGTCACACAGAAAAAGAAACATCATAAGATATCACTAATACACGGAATGTAAACTTGGCTACACAGGAACTGCATTCCAAAACAGAACAGAGTCTCAAATTTAGAAAACCAACTTATGCTTGCTTAAGGGGAAAGGTGAGTTGGGGTGCTGCATAAAACCAGAGATTGAAATGAGCACAGATAAAGTTCCTTAAGCCAAATATGGAATAGACAAGAGCTACTCCTTGCTCAACGAAATGGACTCAACACCCCATATTAAACGCCTAAGAATGTACCTGACTAGTAAGTATCTTAAAACCTATGGATTGCTATGTCTCCGAAAGAGAATCAAGCATGTGTACAGGGGCATAATCGCAGCAGTGATACGATTGGAGAGGTTCAGTGAGCAAATGAAGACCCTTTGAAGTCATATTGCATGGTACCCATTCCACGGGTTTCAACTACCCAGGTTTTAGGTATTCTTCCTTCAGCTAAAATATGCATGTGGAACACAGAGTATGATCAACCATGTGATCGGGAGACGTGTTCAAATATGTCTCAGTTTTCCTCCCCTGGTACTCGGGTGCAACATTCCAGACGCTTTACTAACACTCTCCCCACTTGGAGAGTCAGCGCCTTTAACCTCCTGTTTGGCCCAGTTTGCAATTTCTGCGGAAGATGAACAGGAATAGCGAGAACCAATGAGAGGCTAGCTGGAGGTGTCTGGACGGGCAAATTTAACTCTCATTTCCCACCAGGAAGAGGAAATAACCAAAGGCTCAGCGTGCCGTGCCGGAACCAGATTAGGGCCTGAAGCCATCATGTGGTGTTGCGGCCAGCTCAAAAGAAAGCGAGTTGAAGAAAGGAGCTCAGGGGCACTGTAATTCACAAACCTGCAGAGTTATAAATGACAGCTATCGTACAAAAATAGACTGAAGTAAGGCTGCCAAGAGGACTTGAAAGCGGGGCAGAATTGCAGGAAACCGATTTCAGGAGGTAGACTGGAATTGCATTGAAAGCATAGGAAAAGAGGCAGAACGTCCACAATGATGCACTTGGCCAAAAAGGGCGTATGCGTTTTTTCCTGAATATATTCAGGAAAAAACGCATACGCCCTTTTTGGCCAACCAAGCAAGCTTGCAAAGGAAATCTGCACTACAATGAAGTCTCACTTCCCCCCGGTCAAAAGGGCCATCTGAAAAAAGTGTAAAATCCAGAGGCAGGACAGGCCATGGAGAACTGGGAGCCTTGTTATGCTGATGGGCGGGATGTAAATTGCCAACAACCACTTGGGAGAAGTGTATGGTGTTTCCTGAAACATCTAAAAAACAAAGCAACAGAGCCTAGGGCACTTCCACTTATGGTCCTATAGCTTAGGGAAATTAAAATCAAAAAGACACAGCCACCCCAAAGTTTGGAACGGCTCTGTTTACAAGAACCTCGTTTACAGTACAAGTTCAACATCGCAGAAAGTGAAAAATGGATAAAGAAGTTGTGGTATTCACTTACAAAGCAATATCACTCAGCAATGGAATCTATGTCATCAGGCCCTTAGCAGCACAATGAGTGGATTCAGGTATGATGATTCTAACTGAAATAAGTCACACAGAAAAAGAAACATCATAAGATATCAGTAATACACGGAATATAAACTTGGCTACACAGGAACTGAATTACAGAACAGAACAGGGTCTCAAATTTAGAAAACCAACTTATGCTTGCTTAAGGGGAAAGGTGAGTTGGGGTGCTGCATAAAACCAGAGATTGAAATGAGCACAGATAAAGTTCCTTAAGCCAAATATGGAATAGACAAGAGCTACTCCTTGCTCAACAAAATGGACTCAACACCGCATATTAAACGCCTAAGAATGTACCTGACTAGTAAGTATCTTAAAACCTATGGATTGCTATGTCTCCGAAAGAGAATCAAGCATGTGTACAGGGGCATAAACGCAGCAGTGATAGGATTGGAGATGTTCTGTGAGCAAATGAAGACCCTTTGAAGTCATATTGCATGGTACCCATTCCACGGGTTTCAACTACCCAGGTTTTAGGTATTCTTCCTTCAGCTAAAACATGCATGTGGAACCCAGAGTATGATCAACCATGTGATCGGGAGACGTGTTCAAATATGTCTCAGTTTTCCTCCCCTGGTACTCGGGTGCAACATTCCAGACGCTTTACTAACACTCTCCCCACTTGGAGAGTCAGCGCCTTTAACCTCCTGTTTGGCACAGTTTGCAATTTCTGCGGAAGATGAACAGGAATAGCAAGAACCAATGAGAGGCTAGCTGGAGGTGTCTGGACGGGCAAATTTAACTCTCATTTCCCACCAGGAAGAGGAAATAACCAAAGGCTCAGCGTGCCGTAATGGAACCAGATTAGGGCCTGAAGCCATCCTGCGGTGTTGCGGCCAGCTGAAAAGAAAGCGAGTTGAAGAAAGGAGCTCAGGGGCACTGTAATTCACAAACCTGCAGAGTTATAAATGACAGCTATCGTCCAAAAATAGACTGAAGTAAGGCTGCCAAGAGGACTTGAAAGCGGGGCAGAATTGCAGGTTACCGATTTCAGGAGGTAGACTGGAATTGCATTGAAAGCGTAGGAAAAGAGGCAGAACGTCCACAATGATGCACTTTGCCAAAAGGGCATATGCGTTTTTTCCTGAATATATTCAGGAAAAAACGCATACGCCCTTTTTGGCCAACCAAGCAAGCTTGCAAAGGAAATCTGCACTACAATGAAGTCTCACTTCCCCCCGGTCAAAAGGGCAATCAGAATAAAGTGTAAAATCCAGAAAGGCAGGACAGGCCATGGAGAACTGGGAGCCTTGTTATGCTGAAGGGCGGGATGTAAATTGCCAACAACCACTCGGGAGAAGTGTATGGTGTTTCCTGAAACATCTAAAAAACAAAGCAACAGAGCCTAGGGCACTTCCACTTATGGTCCTATAGCTTAGGGAAATTAATATCAAAAAGACACAGCAACCCCAAAATTTGGGACGGCTCTTTTTACAGGAATCTCTTCTATGGCACAAGTTAAATATCCCAGAGAGCAAATAATGGATAAAGAAGTTGCGGTACTTATGTACAACAGAATACCACTCAGCAATGAAATCTATGTCACCAGGCCCGTACCAGCATAATGAGTGGATTGAAGCACGATGATTCTAAGTGAAATAAGTCACACAGAAAAAGAAACATCGTAAGGTATCACTAATACACAGAATGTGAACTTGGCTACACATGAACTGAATTACAAAACAGAACAGGGTCTCAAGTTTAGAAAACCAACCTATGCCTGCTTAAGTGGGAAGGTGAGTTGGGGTGCTGCATAAAAGCAGAGTTTGAAATTAGCACAGATACCGTTCCATAAGCCAAATATGTAATAGACAAGAGCTACCCCTTGCTCAACGAAATGGATTCAACAATGAGGTATCACCTCACACCTGGTAGAATAGGCATCATTGAAAATCTACAAACAAAAAATGCTGGAAAGGGTGTGGAGAAAAGGAACCCTCTTCCACTATTGTTGGGAATATAAATTGATACAGTCATTATGGAGAACAATATGGAATTTCTTAAGAAACTAAGAATAGAATTACCATATGATACAGCAATCCCAGTACTGGACATATACCCAGACAAAAGCATAGATCACAAAGAGTCATTCACCACAATGTTCATTGCATCACTATTTACAATATCGAGGTAATGGAAGCAACCTAAATGCCCACAGACAGACGAATGCATAAAGCTGTGGTACATATATAAAATGGAATATTACTAAGCCATGAAAAGGAATGAAATTGGGTCATTTGTAGAGACGTCGATGGATCTAGACACTGTCATACAGAGTGAAGTAAGTCAGAAAGAGAAAAACAAATCTTGTATATTCATGCATATATGTGGAACCTAGAAAAACTGTACAGATTAACCATTTTGCAAGGCATAAATAGAGCAACAGATGTAGACAACAAACGTATGGACAACAAGGGGGGAAAGCTGTTGGGGGGTGGTGGTGGGAGGAGTTGAGAGACTGGGATTGGCATGTATACATTTATATGTATAAAATAGATAACCAATAAGAACCTGCTGTATAAAAATATAAAATAAAATTCAAAATTAAAAAGAAATAAAATTTAAAAAATAAAACAGAAAAAACAATTATTCCCTGCACATACATGTATTTATATGAATAAATTATTTCCATGCTTATATCTGTAAATACAAAAAAGAGGAATAAAATCTACCTTGAACCAAAAACGAAAAAGAGAAAAAAAACACAGAACCCACCAGTTACACAGAGGAAAACCGTATCAGGGCACTTGCTCCAGTTGTAAACAATTCTGAAGTTGGTCAGTGGTGGGGAATCGTCTCCCATTCAGCCAGCAGCCCCCACGCAACAAGCGTCCTCATTGCAAAGCTGGGGCACCGTGCCGAGGCATCTGTGAGTAAACGTGAGCTGAGCCCCAGGCCAGTTGCTGCTGAACTATTCCCACCCGTCCCAGGTAAAACACCTGAATATATACAAGGACTTGAAAGCCTAGAGGAAGGGCCATAGAGCCACACGAGTGACAGCATGCCGGCCGACTTGGTGCCTGCAGGCCAGCCAGGATGGTCCTGGCCCTGGGTGCTCTTCTGGAAGATTTCCATTTCCCTGCCTGGGAAAATGAGATACCCGTCCTGTCCCTGCCCCCACTGCTTTTTTCCTTCCTCACCTCTGCCCAGGGAGAAATTCCAGCAGCAGGTATGGGTGACACATCCTCTTCTTTAGCAGGTGGCAGCCTGGCAACTGCTGCAGAAAGTCCAGCAGAGCCCCACTCACACTGGGCCACCCACAAAGCCGTGGCCTCTCACTCCCTCCCACCAGCCCAGCCCCAAGACTGCTGACAGGGCAGAGAAAATGGCGTCAGGCACGGCTGCAGGGGCTCTTGCTGCCTGGAGTGGTATTTATATTGATCTCAACCCAGGCACACCTGGGGAGGGCTGGCCGGCACGGTAAGGCTGCCCAGGTCAGCCAATCATCACCCCTCAGGGGCTCACAGTTGCAGAAAATGGAACTTGCTGAACCGG